>NC_090955.1:2664444-3330555 GCF_040807025.1 Struthio camelus | reverse complement strand
ATGTTTTTAAAGATAATAGATTAAAATAGTGTCCTCATTGCTGTTACTTTGAAAATGCTGAGTTCCCAGTCCATAGGTATCTAGTTTTCAGGGATAGCTTGCGTTTGGCAAGCACTTAGTATTGAAAATGGATTGTTTTTTAAAAAACTTGCTTTCTGAAACTAGACTCGAGTTTCACGCAGCACTGAAAATTTCTAGGGAAAGTAGCGTCCTATGAACATTTTATACGAAGAGTTCAGACTGAATGAAGGTGTTTACCTTTAATCATTTTTCTTTTTTAAAGCTGAGAAACGCTATATCTCTACTGAAATATAACTGTAATGTTGGCGAGGCTTTCCAAGTTGTTTTTAGGGGGCCGGGGGTTCACGTCCCGAGAAAGGAACGCTCCGGAGTACTTGATGTGGAAAATCAGACCTGTCGCTTACTTGCAGCATTGCTCCGTGAAATCTCTATCGCAATGCGTGCCCTGGAGATTACAATCTGCCTCTAACAGTGTTACTCTTTTAAACTGAGTTATCTGCCTCTATGCATAGTATAAAAAAAGAAGAAGAAAAAGAAAATGAAATTCAAATTTGCCTGCTTGCTGCAGATAACCCAGCCATACCTCTGTTGTCAGCTTCTTCCAGTGCTCCTGGAGGTTGTCAGGAAAGGTTGACTTTTGTTGTATTTCATTCTTGTATCAGTGTTTATTTTTTTCCTCTGTTAGCATATCAGTGACATTAAAGTTGTTTGATGTTCTCATTGCAGCAAGAAAGGTTAATTAAATGTGAGAGATCTGTTCTTCCTCCATTTGCTCTGCCTCGAGCCCCTACGAGAGGCTGCGCTTCCTTGTCTCCCAGAAGCACATGTTGCGGGTGCCGTGTTGATGGATGGTCCTACGTGATAGAAAACGTGTTAATGTTAATACATTTACAGTGACTAATACCCTTTTTCTTGATTTTTGTTGTAACTCTAAATGGGATATTACTTGTTTCTCTGTCGTAAGAGTCTCTTGCCGCCTGCCGTTCCTAGCCAGGATCGTGTGTCTGAAATTAGCCCCTGACGAGCAGCAAATGGGGAAGCCACCTCTTCTTTTTCACTCTCGGTTAGCAACCATAGTGCGCGTGGCGCTGCGGCCCGGCCTTCGCAGCTCGCTGCCCGGGGGCCGGGTGCTCTCCCGCGCGAGGCCGCAGACACCCGCTTTGCGGAGGAAGGGGAGGGCGCCGGCGGGAGCCTGCCCGGCGCGGGGCTGCTTCAAGTTCGTGCTTTTTCACTGCGCGTGGAAGTGAGGGGCCGCCAAGCTGGCCGCCGTGCGTTTTGATGCGCAGCGTTTCAGAAGCCCTCGCGTTGACCTGATTCTATTGTTCATCTGGCTGCTCGTAAATTTAAAACTTTATAACCCTACACGAGGCAAAGATTTATACCCTGAGCAAAAAAAGCCCACCATTTTTTGGCAGTAATGCAGTAAACAAGATTAGCTTTCCGAGCTAATTTCAAAAAAGAAATGCTTTTTCTTTCATGAAAGCAGCATCGAGGAGATGGGTGCGCGTTGTCCCTGGAGGTGCTGTTTCACTGGTGCTGAGTTGAGAAACCCTTCTCCAAGCTGCCATTTTAGTTAAACCCTCCTTTGTCAGCCAGTTCCAAGCCGAAGGTGACGTCCTGAGCGCGGGACGAGAGGCGCTGGGCAGACGCACGAGCCCAGCAGGCTCGTAAGGCCGGGCAGCAGCTGTTGACGGCCTTTCCTGCCGGGGCAGGAGCCTCGTATCGCTCTGCGCCCGGCTGCCGCTGCCTGGCCCGCTTCTCCAGTGCCGGGTGTCGCTCAGCGCCGCCGTGCCACCGTACAAACCTGTTGCTCTCTGGGCCTGCCTTTTTAACGCACGTGTATTTTTCTGCGCAGAGCAGCCACTTCCGTGTGCCTTTCTGTACGGAAACATCACACGATGCCGGCGCGGACCCTGGTGCTGGCTCGGGGTGGCTCGGTCCGTCAGCTTCTCCTGCGCCCGCGTGGTCCCCGCCAAGCCCCTTTCTCACAAACTCGATGAGGAGAAGATTACAGTTAAAATGATTTCTGGAAGTGTCAGCATAGCAGCGTCTGTATTAGCAGAGAGACAGGCTTGTTTATAACTAATTACAATTCTTTGCAGCGTTTTGTAAAATATTCAGCAGAATCCAGTTAGGCAGCTGCACCATTTTTCAGACTAAACATGTTTCAAATCGAGGTCCCACCGGTATTTTATCCAGCCTCTTGATTTTACAGTGAAGAGAGTCCCACTTTCGTCAGTGGGCCTGCTTTTTATGTGAGCTAAAGCTTTATGCCGCTCTGTAGACCAGCATAAAACAACCTGAAATGTAAATCATATTATGCTTTTTATTATTGTTAGAGGTATAAAAATGAGATTTGCATAAGTGAAAATCAGGGAGTAGTATGTCTCTGCTCCATTTATGCCTCAGATCACAAACCGTTTGCTGAAAATTTAAAAACACTTGAAACAAAATGAGCCACTGGGCTGATAAAAATTACAAGAAAATTAACATAAATAGTACAAGTATATAATATTATTAACTATAATTTACATACCTCACTAGGAAATCCAGTTTGCTACCTGTTATGTAGATATACCGGCAATCAAGTTCTTTCCTTCGAGCATCTCCATTGTAATTTTATTTAACGTTCTCAAATGTTGTGTTGTTTCCGAATATTGTGCCAATTTAACTCTTGGTTAACCACCACTTAGACACTTGGCAGCAGCCAAATGCATCATTTCGTGAAGTGGAGTTTGGGTTTGGGAGCAATCGTTCCAGCACCCTCTCGGTTGGCTACGTTCCCCCTTGGGGAAAATAACTGAGAATTTCGTAATTCTTGCCAGTGGATTGTGTGTTTTCTCAGACTTCAGCGCAGGAGAGAGTAACTCGAAGCTTTGAATAATTTGCTGCCCGAGGTGATGGTCTTGCATCAAGAACAGGTTTCTGCATAGAGAGCAGGCATTTTTCTCCCCCTCCTTCCCCTTTCCAAGGGATATCTGGAAAACTGCGCATATAAAGAAAGCAGTTTTTGAATGGATCAGAAAACGTGCTCCAATTATTATCATTTTACCTTGTAAAAATAGCTCTTTGTCAGGAGGAGCAAAAATAGAAATAGACCTGAAGCGTGAAGGCTGCTCACAAGCCACGCCACGTGTTCCTTACGCCCCGGAGCATCAGGGACTACAAAAAAGCCACGTCCCTGAGGGCTGCTGCTCACGGGTGGGCCTGGAGCGCTCCCGGCCTTGGTCCCTGATCTAAAGGGGGAGAAAGGCATGTAGTGGTCAGAATAGTTTATGGAACAGGAGATAAGTAAGAGGAAGGGACCATTTGAGGTGGTTATATCAGTTGGAGTAAGTCCTTCATATTCTCTTTTGTTTCTTTTCCTCTGATTTGTGGCATTTTAGTCACAGCCGGAGCCCCCAGGCGGGCTCCCTATGGTCGGTGCCCTAGAAAAGCAGCAACGAGACCCCTCGCCAGCGTGGCAGTATTTGGTGAGCTTCCCAAAGACGCAGACGCGGGAAGGCAGGTCATCTCGAAGCGGCAGGCAAGCAAATGACTTTGGGGGAGGGTTTGCACAGCTTCGCGCGCTGCATGGATTTCACATAGTTCTTGACTGGCAGCAGAGGTCAGGAGACAGGGATTAAGAGGAGGAAAGGAGGAGAAGGGAGACGGTGATAACTTTGCATTCCTGCGATCATTAGGACTGCTAACGAATTAGGGACGTATGGGTTGTGTTTACAGAAGCTACAGCCCCGTTTGGACCGGGATGATGTGTGCACTTGTCTGCGCAAGCTTTATACGCTGGCTGCATTCTTTAGTTTTAGTTACTCGTGTATTTTTCCCATCTGTTTTGCTTATTTCTTCTGTCTGGCTTTCTGATCTGTAGGTTTTTTTGGTCCCAGGCTCAATCTCAGCATCTTTAGAGTAGGTATAGTGACGGATGGTCATTCAGCCTTTCTCTACCATTAATGATGGATTACACAGCCTGCACTAGGTCAGCTGCTATAAATTGGCTTAGGAGCACTGAAATCAATAGATACCAACTAAGAATTGGATTCTGTATATGTATTAGTACCTCATTTGCTTTAGTCTTTTTGGCTGTTCTGAATTCACAGAGGAATACAAAGATATAGATTTATTACTGTTTTATTTCTCACATTGCTCCCATAATTCTTTGTTTTGGTTACTTATTTCTGATGTGATGCATCATCATTGGCTGTGTCATTTCATTTTCAAATGCCTTTTAGGACGTGGTTTCTGGTCCAGCTTTCCAGTGCCTGCTTTTGCCTTTCAGTTTATTACAGCATGTACAGGCACATTCTAGACTTTTTTTCTTTTAGAAGTAAGGGTATATTTGGGCATATTTTCTTAATTATCTGGTCTAAGGTGCCCCACTATGCATTTGTGAAGACTGGGAGGTGGTAAAAGGTAAAAAGATTTTTTTCTAACCTGGGCCATCATTTTTCTTCTATCCACCTGAGTATGGATTCAAGACTGCTCTCATGAACTAGGATAAATATTTCTTTCTTTAAAAATATCCATGTATAAGTGTCATCGTTACGTTTTTAAGCTCTTTCTTCCCCTTTGTACTTTTAGCATATGAATTCTTTTGCAACTGAGATGAATTCTTAATGAATTTCTCTGTATTTTTCTTTCTTTACAACCACGTTTTTTCCTTCATGATGTTTCCAACCAAAGCCAGTAATATCAAAGTACACCCTATAGGGCCAAAATGTTTCCAGTCCCATCACATGAAAGATTTCCTGTTTTCTCAGCACCACTGTAGTAGTACTACAGGGCTTTTTCTAGAAGAACATTACCAGTCACAAATTAGACCTCATCATTATATTGAACAATGTAGCTATACCCGAAAATGTTGCAGCATAGAGCTGGTTTCATATCCTTATTTTCATTCTTTTAATTATCCTGCTTGAAATCTTGTGTCACATTACCCTGCTTTGGTAGGATCCCCAATGGGAGGCTGTCAAATTTCATTATGTTATGGCAGCTCTCATTTGGTGGCTCAGACATATTTGCTACATGAACCAGCCCTTGTGTATTGCTCAAGATTAAGTCAAGAGCGTGCCTGGTATTGTCGAAAATGAACTGTTCAAAGGAGAGGTTGACCTAATTAGAAATGCCTCCCAAAGAGAAGCAAAGAGCTGAGGTAGGTTACTGGGAAACGATGGGCTCTGCCAGTTTTCGGGGGGATTTATTCGTGACCTATTACGCTTTTTCCGTGGGGTGTCTGTGTCATAAATAGCTTTAGGATAGAAAGTTTACGCAGTTGGAAAAGCCGGAACGGATGAACAGTGACGTGTGCTTCAAGGCTGCAGCTGGCAGGTGCTGCCCAGAAGATGGAGCTGGATAGCACGGAGGGCACCTGAGAGCGCGTCCCGCAGCGCCGGCACCGTTACTTAGGCTTGGTCTCACATCTCTAACCTGCAAACCATCACAGAAAGACTGGTCAGGAACCGCCGGTCTTGCTGGGCTGAGTAAGAAGTTCCCGTAGTTGGGAAGTCTGATTGCTGAAAATAAGGAGAAATACTGAATTTTCCTTCCCCTATAAGTGAGAGGACCTTTTTTTTTCCGCATAAGTCATATGCTGTAGAGCCCACTGTGCCTTCTCTGTTTCTTTTTTCTTTACAGGTTTTGTCTGAATTTTTTTTTTGTTTTTATGAGCATCTTGTTTTTGTGGGGAATCAGTAAACCACTCAGTACTGCAAAAAGGAAAGTGGAACAGTGATTTCCTAGAGCTCCTTTACCTTTATTTTAAAATCATAAGACTCTCTTCAAAATTATGAGTCAGAAGTTGTTGGAACAGTAAACGTGTAGACTCTTGAGTGATTTGCACATGTCCTTGAGCTGCGGGGCCTGTTGCAGTTGAGGAAGGAGAGTCCCGGTTCAATGCAATTGTTCAGGTTCTTATTCCAAATGACAAATTGACTTTCATCTTGCTACATTTAAACACTTTTCTTTTCATATCTCTTTAGATTCGGATAATAAACAAGCTTAAAATATTACAGGGTCAGGAGGGACAGTCAGAGAAGTAAACACTGCCCGCCTCTCCTGTTCAGCTACTTCTTTAGCTTCTGCATTGTCGTTATGCTGTTTGCCTTGTTGCTTTTTTTGCGAGTCCCTTGGAGTATTTCTTGTGGCATATTTAAGACTCTGTGCAAAATTCTTTAGCTTTCGTCTATGCTTTGTTGTTTATAGGCACTGTGAGAAGGGAAGTATTCAGTGTGGTAGATGTGGGATTAAGTGCACAGCTGCCATACCCTGAACAGAGTTTTAAAAGGCACCCAGCTCTTACAGTGTATATCCACAGGACCACGTAATGACAGGCATACCAATATTTTAGTTGCAGCCATGCCAAATTTATGTTCAAGTTACCATTTTAGTACAATATTGTTAAAATTTATCCTTTCAGGCCTTTTTTGGCTCCTCTCCCTATCCAGAGCAGATATATAAATTTGTTTTCCTTATTTGAGTTCTCTTAAATGTGTTTTATCTGATTATATGGGGAAAATGTTAGCCAGGTTCTTGGAGACCTCTGCTGGTAATATCTTTCTACTAAGTCTCTCAGATTTTCTTATCTCAAAATATGGCAAACGACTATTAAAAAGCCAGAAACCCACTCTCTTTTAGTGGGACTTCTGAGAAGTATTGTAGATAAATCTGGACTGATGAGGTTTGTGAAGATATTATAACCACTCAGGGTTTTGTGTGGTCTTCAAAAACACATGGCAGTTTTAGTTGAGATTTGCTCTGCACATGGAGCCTGACTAAGCTTCAGCTGTGTCTTTGGAAAAAAAAAAAAACTGGTAAAAATACACGAACCACAACTAAAAATGTAATCACCTAAGTGCCTGAAAACTACTGATGCTAGTTTTCACCAAAATCTTCTCAAAATGTAACTACAGCATCTGCCTGCTTTTTGACATTCCAGGCTTGGTCAGTGTCATTAGCACAATTACTGACTCCAGAGACTTCCCTTACATATGGCAATACGTTGTAGATCTGGCCGTAAACTAGAAAGACTGAGAGGGTATGATGTTGACCTGAAATAGTGCATGTAACCAAACAGTCCAAAGTTCTTACCATAACCTTAATTTCAATGCAGAGATAGCTTTAAATTACAGTTTTTGAAACTGGATCCTAAAGTTTAGAGCTTTGAGGTCTAGCTTCTTTAGGCCCTGCACAAGAAAATCTCTCTGTTTGAAGAGTCAGAGGTCTAGCAGCGCCATTTGTTCCCCGGGGCAGCACAGGAACGAGTGCGTGCTTTGCTACGATGGTGATCTGACTCTTGAGTTTCTGAAACTGCTGGTTATCGTTAGTTAAAGTTGGGAGAGCAGGTTGTAATTTTGCACATATTGCACACATTTTGGACTCACAGGAAAGAAAAAAAAAAGGCTCTCCAGAGTTATTAAACATGTTATTAAATCCAGCTCTGCGAAATGTGCTAATAAAGAAGGACACGGCCATTTCATGGCACCTGTGGAGAGGGCGCGCTTGTTTACCGACATGAGGCTTTATTCATTGCTTCTGCCTTGCAGCTCAGCCCAACTGGGTTCAGAAAATCAGCGACGCTCACGTGGCGATAGAGGAAACGGTGGTGTGGGAGTGCAGAGCGAGCGGGCGCCCGAAGCCCTCGTACAGCTGGCTGAAGGACGGCGAGGCCCTGCTGCCCCAGGTAGGTGCGCTGGGAAGCCCGCGGGGAGGGGGCGAGCCACAAGCCACGAGCTCTGCACACGCTCCAGTGCTCTGCCAGCTTTCTCTTTCTTTTTTTATTGCTTTTGAAATAGAAATGCAAATTATCACGGTGCTCTCAAATCCTTCCCCCCACTCTGTAGCTGATTTCTTGTCGTGCTAGGTGAGTGCCTTTGTATGGCATCGAGCTCCTGGACTGGAGAAAAAATGTCCCTTCTTTTCTTGTGGGCAGGCTTGGCTTCAGGAGAGCTTTGGTTAAGGACAAATAGGAGGTACAGCAGCTGTACCTTTAAAGTTCCTCCCTGAAATGAAGGATTGACAATACCGATCTCGTAGTGGAGAGACCCTCAAGAAAAAGAGGGAATGGCTGAGTGGGACTCTGGAGCCCGAGGCCATAAAATGATTGCCCTGAATTCATTTTTTCCGTTTACAATTTTCAGGTGAACTTCAGCTGTTAATGAAACCTTAGCACTGCTGCTAGTCCCTAGCAGAGCTGCCATTCCTCTTGCTCAGCCGTGTCCCTGTACGGGCAGCCAGCAACGCGGCCTGCCATTAGCAGTGACATGAAGAGCTGCCTACAGATTAATGATGCGTAGAAGTAGGGGGAAAGCACACCCTCACACCTCCCTGCTTTCCCTTCGGGCTTTCACTAGAGGGGAATCGCTGAGTCCCATGATCACTTCCATTATAATGCCGAACTAAAACGAATTACTAAAGCATTGTTTTCAAGGTAGCCTGCATTTTTTCCCTTCACTTAGCGTGAAGGAACATGGCTGCCTAGATTTGATCAAACCCGCATAAAGATTGCACAAACATTAAATTTCCACCCTACAGCCAAGTAGAAAGCCAATAGCTCTTTTTATATATATATATATATTTTTTTTTTTTTAATGGTGAAACTCCTGGGGAGGGAGGGAACACTTTGCTGTACTTATTAAAATTGATAACATGAGTTCCATGTCCTTAGGCTGACAAATGATACCATGGTCTTTTGTTCCACACACTAATCATACTTGCTTCATGCTGGTCACTAGCAGATGGTCTTCTACTTAAATCACGTTAGTGGCAGATATGAAGTAAAGGATCATTAAATTATTAAATCTATATTATTTTCTGCAACAAACTGCAGTAGATTTTAAATATTTCCTTCTGGACCAGCTTACTGCCATTCTTAGTAGCCTCCATGGCCATATATGCTAATAATACCGCTGTTCTACGTGGTTTGAAGAATAGGGTTTGGCTGTGATACACCACCATAGAACAAAAGTGCATTTTTAGATTCAAGCTTATCTACTTGAAAGGGATATTAATCTAAATGGTTGGGGTGTTAAATCAATGAGAACTCAAGGAAAAGGCCTCCAATTTAAATTGCATTTACCAACTACTGTATTGTTTTTCCATTTAGTATCTAACCTGACATAAATTCAGTTGACAGACAAATAGATTGTAGCATGCAAATTCCTCATATTACTGCTCCTTTTTTTTTTATTTTTGATCAACCATGATATAAAATATGACATAACTCCTGCTGGGTGTATGTTCCAAGGAGGGGGTCTCCTTGCCTGCTTATTTATTTTGTTCTACTGTTTTACAGGGGAGAATTCAGATAGAGCAGGGATCACTTACAATTACAAACGTGAGCTTGTCAGATGCCGGCATGTATCAGTGTGTAGCAGAAAACAGACATGGCATCATTTTTGCCAGTGCAGAACTGAGCGTCATAGGTAAGTCTTCTTCCCTGAATACTGCGAACTTTCCAAAGCCAGCAACGCCTTAACCGAAACTGGTTTTGCCAAACGTCAAGAAGTGCTGTTGAGAATCTTTTACAAGTTGTTGTTTTGAAGTAGTGCATAAAATGGAAACTTGACAAAGTGAGCATGTAGAGAATATATTATTTTACCTCATCCCATCTTCTCATATTCATCCAGGTAACTGAACAACGAGAGTTGGCAAGTTCGCACATCTCTTGCCGGTTAGAAATATGTTATGGAGAAACCTGAGCATTGTCCCGTTTCAAAAACATGTTGGACAGTAGCTGCCTGCTTACTGGCTACAGACACTGACTGTCTTGAGGAAATGTCGAAAAACCTCCTGTTTGAATAGACTTTTCACCATTCAGATGACAATCATAACACTTCAATCCCAAACCCTCACCAAGAAAACAACTTCTGCCCCATCTGCTTTGTTTATGCATACTCTACTTATTCCAGTTAATATCAGGAAAAGCTCCTTTGAACTGAGAAGAGTCCTAGAAGTACGTAATTGGTTACAATAAGAATCAGGTTTAAAGTGATATACAGAAGATCTGTCTCACAATGAGAGGAAAATTCAAGTCTCCAGACTCCCATTTTGTTCTAAATTAGCAAGCTGTCTTCCCTGTTTTCTTCAACAAAACCTAATGGGGAACTAACTAACTGAGAAGGCTCAGGGGGAATCTTATCCATATGTATAAATACCTGATGGGGAGCGTAAAAACGACAGAGCCAGACTCTTCTCAGTGGTGCCCAGCAAGAGGGCAAGAGGCAATGGGGGCACAAACTGAAACACAAGAAATTCCACTTGAACATAAGACAACTTTTTTTTTTTTTTTTTTTTTACCATGAGTACTGGAACAGGTTGCCCAGAGAGGTTGTGGCATCTCCATCCTCGGAGATACTCAACACCCGTCTGGACACGGTCCTGGGCAGCCTGCTCTAGCTGCCCCTGCTTGAGCAGGTGTTTGCACCAGACAATCTCCAGAGGTCCCTGCCCAGCTCAGCTGTTTGGTGATTCGGTCGCTTACTCTCAGATGTTGCTCTTAGAGCTCTTCTATAAGTAACAGACCTGGAGCCAATACAGATGTTTGTCAGAATGCACACACAGTTTCAAAGGGCTAAATACAGCTTGTGATTAAGCGGTGTTGATTTAGTTGTTTGCAAAAAGAATGTTCAATAACATCGCTCCCCGTTTTATCCTGAAGAAGAAAGCATGAGGTATTTTTGAATTATGGTGTTTTCAATAACAGTCATTTCTGTCAACAGCAATAGATGCCTGCATAGAAAAAAAAATCATTTGAAAAATTATCACTGTTGCTGCTCAAGAGAAGTGTAATAATGTTCAATAAATTAGGCTTCACAGTGCTAAGATTTATTGGGTGTGTTACTGCATAAAAGAAATCCAAATAAACCCACTGATGGGTTCAGTGTCTGTTCAAAACCCCTATAAAAATAAGTCTTTGTTAGAAAGGCAGATCTTCTCATCAGGTAAAGGTTTTGTGCTTGTTACAGTGGGTACTGCTCGCACTTCCCTGAGCCCCGCAGTGCCCTGGGGCCCCTCTGGGCCATCAGTGTTCTGGAGGCTGGTCCTGAGGACCTGGGCTCCAAAACATTTCAACCGCAGGCCTGCAAAAAGGAGACTGAAGCCATTTTTTTAGCTGTAGTTTTTGGTTGCAGTTGAAACCGCGCTCGGCTGCGCCCTGAGGGCGTGCAGTGGGAAGAATGCAGAGCAGTGATTTCACAAATCTGCTTGCAAAACCTGGGGGCCAAAGGGAGAGCGCAGCAGCAAAGCCTACTGAGAAACATCGAGGCAGATGCACATCCAAAATAAGACAGTTGGTGCCAATGTCCCACTCAGATGAACATTGCTCTGACACGTGAAGAAAATCCACATGCTTGAGAACAGCACCTTGTAAATCATTGTAGGATGAATCCTTCCTTCGTTCCTTTTGCTCATGCGATAGCATCCTCGCTCCACACTGACTCCAGATTAAATCACCATACAAAATAACTGAAAATCAAGAGGGTATGCATACTTCTAAGTAGTTTGATTTCTACTTTCACCATGCTTTCAAGGGAAGAGGAGAAATGCTGTGCAGTCTTCATGTGTGCATAGAAGCAAAAACCTTGGAGAGCCTGGTCTTAAAAGCCTGCCAAATAAACTGTATTTGTCTAACTTCTCATTTGGGTTATGTAATTTTGCTTCTATGTGTCAAATGAGGAGTACCAGAGTGGTGTGCTGCAGATTTATTTCTATGGATCTCTGATTTAATTTGGCATGTTTTTAAAGAGCAACAGCTATGTTTTGCATTTTGCCAGAGTTTTCAAAGGAGTTCAATATTCTGAGCTCTCACTGCTTTTAAACAGATCTTTCTAAGTATAAAAATGGTTATTTTAAAAGGTCCCGAAGTTAAGCACTTGACATGATTAAATACCACTAATAGCAAGTGAAGCTTATAGCAAAATTAAGTGGAAAAGAGAATGGAAAATTACAGTCAGAGCTTTTCTCAGAGTGATTCTCTTCTATTATTGTTCCCAATTATATTGTCTGGAGTCTTCAGCTAAAATCAGGATCCTGTTGTGCTGGGCTTTGTAAAAACTTGGAGGAAGATGCAGTCATTGCCTTGAAGAGTTTTCAAGCTGAACATCAAAAATATGGGTGGAGGGGACACTTGAGTGAAATAAATAATTAAAATCCTCATTTTACAAACCAGATGTGATGAAATTAAATGTGTTACTCCTGCAGTGACTCACGGAGGCTACGGTAGAGCTGAGAACGGAACTCAAGAGTTTCTACATTTCCGTGCGGATCCTGTCGGGTCATTTCAGTTCAAAACATTTTGAATTCCAGTCTCAACCATGACATTGCTGACATTTAAAATGAGACCAGAAGGAGAGTCTGTATCAGGACACTTAAAAATTGAAATTTCTGTCGTTCCTCCAACGCAGGTGTGGGTTTAAGCCTGTCAGCTTCAACACTGAATGCCTGCAGTCAGCTACCCTGTTTCCAAAAAGGTTACAATGTTCCTGTAATTAAATTCCTGAGTTGACCCCCTTTCTGTCCTCATACTGAAAGTTCCTTATTTCCAGCTAATTGTCTTATTTGGCGAAATTCACAGAACGCTGAAAGAAGCTGTTTCACAAAGATATCACAACCTGAACGCAGTTTGTTGCAGTTCCTACAGATAGTTGTTTTCTACTGACGATTCAGGTCCCTGGCTGAGTGCTTGAGTGCCTTGCATATTTAACCATAGATCTTCCTCTTGCCACCAAATGACATGAACAGTGATGCCCCAGTAAGTGCTGTACTCATCCCCCCTTTGCAGAACAGGACCCAGCTCGGTCTCTCCCACACAGGACTAAGAAGGAAACAGCAAATGGTTCCCCAAAAGCCAGTCTAAACTGTTCATTGCAGAGATGGAAATATCAGAATTATTCAAAAATGTATTTTACTCATAAATTTTGGACAGAGAATCGTGTGAAATTTTTTTTTCTAAAAGTAGTAATGTGTGATTTATAAAAATATGGTACAAATAATAATTCCTGTAGTGCTGCGTGCATTGATGAGTGATCGATCTGTGACTGGACATAGAAAACAAGGCAGCTCAGGGGTTAGTGAACTCTGATTCATACAAGTGAGAGACAGAAGAGAGATGTTAGATCATATAGCCCGTCCCATTATCAGTGTAGGGTTATTTTCTATGTTCAACTCTTTGCAGCATGAATGATAGCCAAAAGAAATGAGACACATGAGGGAACTATAAGAAAAATGAATTTACTTCCTGTATCGCACCGCAGGTTTTTGTCTCCCGGCTACTTTGGGGACATTTAGTTCATTTTATGGAGTACCAAGCAGATGCAGTGCACAGTGATCTGAACTTCCTCGCACCAAAGGCAGTCCAGCAAAGTGCTGCAAGCTCAGGGAGACGCGCGGGCATGGCAGGAGGCGCAGGGTGCAGGCAGGCGCTGTCCAAGGGGCTGGAGAGGATTCCTGGCGACCGGAGGTGCCTGGGCAGAACTTGCTGCCTCTGAGCTGGCTGAAAGCAAACTCCTGTCAGCCACGACCCAGGGCAGAGCAGGGCAAGAGTTGTTCATAAAACCCTTATTCTGTTTCACCTATTTGCTTTGAGTTTTCTCTGCTGAAAATATTAATTGTCCTACTTGATGTAAACAAAAACCTTGTGGTCTTCTCTGGGGGGTTCGCTGCCAGTCAGCCTAGCTGCAGCCGCCTCAAAGCTCTGCCCGTCACAGGTCCCACCAAATAAATCATTCACAATCCTTGGAGGCAGGAATCAGAAGCCAAAACAGTCTCCTCTCTCCACAGCCTGCCTTAGAGCCAGGCTGCAGCCTGTGTACAGGGCTTTGCTGTTTGCCTCAATGGTTACGTGACCGTTTTTTACCAAACAGAGCCGTGTGCCCTGCAGGGACTGAGAAGGACAATTTGAGGATACCCTGGTGCCCTGGTGACTCCTTACGGCTTGCCTGGTCTTGCTTGATTCAGGACTGACGGTGTCCAGGTCTCCCACCGTTACAGCATTAATATAAAAGACTTGTTTATGCAACAGCTATGAATGTTAAGCATAAAAGTGTCAACAGTTCTTGAAATATTAGCATTTCGAATTAATTCTATGGGTTCTGTGTTTGTGATAGCTTTCCTGTATGCTTTCGCTCCTACACATAGCGATGTTAGACAAAGCATTCAGGTGCCTGCTTTTCCCATCCGTATGTGCACGTAGCTCATAAGGGATGATCATTTTGGAATTAGAGGTGAGAAGAAACCCTGGAATATCTTAATATTCGAAAGAGCCTGCCTTTGTTTCTCCAGAGTGAATTCTAATCTGTTTTTATTTTTTTCTTTCAGCTGTCGGTCCAGACTTTTCCAAAACACTCTTGAAGAAGTTGACTCTTGTTAAAGTGGGTGGTGAAGTGATCATAGAGTGTAAGCCAAAAGCTTCCCCCAGACCTACTTATTCTTGGAAGAAAGGAAAAGATATCCTAAGAGAAAATGAAAGGTAATGTCTTAAAGTAACTATTTCTTTCATTAGCTTGCTCCAACCCAGGGGCTTTCCGAAATGAAAGCCAAATTTGTCATTAATAGCTTCCCCAAATTGACTTGCAAATAAATGTGAAAACAGCTAGCATTCAATCTCAAGGAGCTGGGGTGAGATTTCTGCTCCCAGTGTGTTCATCCCAGTCTCTGTGTACTATTAAAGCATTCCTGCCAAGAGGCTGATAAAGATACGTTCTAAAAAGCAAATATTTTTCCTCTGGATTGCATTAAATAGCAATTGTTTTTCAAAAAATTTCCCAGAAGAGAATATCCCTGAAACTCTACACTGCAAATTACACTGCCCTTGTAAACTACTCCATGTCCCAGCAAACAGGAGTTATTTGGGGTTGGTAATTAATTTGGCAGCCGTAATGCCTAACTTGGAGACAGCGTATTCCCACTGGCCAAATCATTTTTTTTGTAAATTCAAAAGAGAGCATGATGAAGTATGAGCCTACCATTTAAATTAGCATGCGGTGATCTGTTGTTACTGTGTAGAGATGTTTGTCTTACCTGCCCGGCTTGGGTAGCGCCTGGAGAGAGAAAACTGGGGAGCTTGCTTTGACCGTTCTTCCGTGGCTCCTCTCAAATGTGATGCACCGCTTTTATTACCACAGGTTGATGAGAAAAATCCTGTCCTATTGGTAAAGGCCAAAGAGGCAGAAATTACAGGAAACTGTTGTTTTTAAAAGCTTTAACCAGGTCTATTTCTCATCTTGGAACATCTAGTTTTGTTCCATCAAGCTGACCTGCTTGTAATGAACACTGAAATATTTACCATGGTGATAGAGTGAGTGAAAAGTTGTAGTTCATTTGGAGCCAGATGATAAATAAAATAATGAACAACGTACTTGTGATTTATATAGCTTCTGTCATCTGGTCTTTGGGAAGTTATTGTCTATGTGCTGTTTGACTTTACCTCTTGAGATAAAAAGAATCAGGAGACAAGTTATGCGGAGTTTCCTCTACCAGCCAGGGTACTAAGCAGTGCAAGGATAAAGTTACAATATATCAAGATATATTGATTTTCAGAACTAAAATAGCTTGTTCTTCTGGTAAAGACTGAAAAAGAATGGGAAGTATAAAAAATGGGATTTTTAGAATGTCAGTCCTGGGAGCTCCCAGCCCTCCTCCCACTCCTCAGTAACAAATTTTGTAGATGAAATTTGCTCTTTTCCCTGAAGTTGCTCTCCTATGCATGATATAAGTGGTTTTTCTCCTCATTTTAATGTAGCATTGAGAGATGAAGAATTAGTTTATTTGAGCAAGGAATTGGGAAAGGAAAAAAATGTCAACAACTGTGTTTCTTGCTTTATCACTGCTATGCAATGCTGGCAGCGAAGTGATTTTTTTTCTACCACTATTCTTTCATCCACAAACTTCCTTAAAGTTTGGGGTTATGATACAGTGGAAGCCAGTATACCCTGGCTTCCCGAGGGAATGAGGCTCATGTAGTCGTACTGTGAGTCTAGGTGGTTCTGTTTGCCTATGCGTATCCTTCCAAGTAACTTCTGAACTGGTTATTGATCTTTTGACCGGTTTCCACTAAAGTTAGGAGAGGAAGCAATACCTGAAAACTAACAGGTTTCTTCAAAGCTTTGTGAAAATAGGCAGCTGGGGAAAGGAGATACTGTAAGTTCCCCTCGCTGAGACAGTGTCGCCTGGAGTCACGCCAGAGTAGACCCCACAGGATCCGCACCGGAGCATACCCTGAAGCGCATTCGTGTCTGTGAAATCATTTTGAGGAACGGTTCACTGTACTGTGTTAACTACTGATTCACAGAGCGTTAGAAAATCTCAGTATTGCATCTACTGCAAGTAACTGACCCAAGTTATGACCTGAGACGTATAGGCAAGAGGCAGATACAGTCATAAAAACATGCTAAATAATGCAAGATCCGAGGGAAAGCATTACTAGATTCTCTTATATGGGCAAAAAATATGTCTCAGTTTTCCTGGAGAGGCAATAGTTGGGAAAAAGTATTGATTTTCCATGCACGTTTTCTAAATAGTATATATCGTTGCTGGTTTGTCATAGTCCCCATGCCCAGGCAGACTTTAGGCAGCGGCTAAGACAAGGGGTTTTAAGTGGGATTACTCATCTGGCCCTCTGAGAGTTCAGAACTGAGCTCAAATGCGAGCTTCAGAATGAAGTGGAGCATTTTTGCCTCTGTCGCAGCGGCAGGCTGGCTGCCTCTGTCCTCTTTCTGCTCCTATTGAGCATACCTTGCTCAGCTCGGGTCTTCCCACTCAGGCACCAAGCCCTAGATGTGAAATCAGATGAGAAATGTGACCACGCAGGTGTGAAATCTTCTGCTCATTCAGCCCTGGGGTTTTCCAGTCAGCCAGATCATCCAGCAGGGCCTGTCTGGCTAAATGTCTTAATGAACACTGCTCCCTTGATTTGGCAGTTGGACCTGTTCAATTCTTACGTGCAGTCGGTGGTGTCTGTCTTGTGGATGAGCACTGAGTCTTCTTCGTCACCTTTATTAACCACCGTGTCTCTGGAATCTGTAACTGGAGACTGTGTGAATATGCAGTTAAGAAATTATATTGTCTTCTATGATCCTGGCATTGTTTCGGCAGCTCTGTGTCTGAATTGTGAGGGACAGGAGGGGCCAAGTGGCTTCTAGTCCACTTAACATTGCTATGGTCCTGGTTTCTTTGGTTGCCAAAATGTCATCTCCTCCCTGCCATCCCTGGTGTAACTAAGTCCCTGGGTGCAGCAGCGTCGACTGGACTGCAGCCCTAGTACATCCTTCCGCCAGCACTTGTGTGTGGGCTTCAAAGGAAAACTCTCTTTGGTGTTGGAAAAAATCTGTTGAAATATGTGAAGAAAGATGCCAAAAAAAAAAAAAAAAGAAAAGCTGTCACTGCAGTCTTTTCATCTAGGGCAGAAAACCGAACTTTGAAACAGGCGTGGGTGAAATGGGTGAAACTACTTAAATGAAGTCTCCAGCTTAGCTGACACTAAAGATTCCTTTGAGTTTCAGAGAAGCACCTGAACATCTGGATGCTTCTCCAAACTGAACTTGATCATGTGAAGGTTAATCGGTGTAGATGGTCCTTAAAATTCCAGGTGGACTTAAAAGTAACAGTAACGTGTCAGTTCTTGCTTTGAATTCTGATGCGCAGCCTACCCTGACTTATACTGTGGCAATCGCTTGAGCCTTTCTCTTGGGGCTCTTGGGGCTTTTCAGACTGAGTGTAATATTAGGGGATACTTTCTGGAGACAGAAATAACACGCGTCAGATTTTGCTGCAGGGAGTCCTGCTCTGGAGGTTACGACTGTCCAGGGGGCAAAGCTGAATGTGTTGTTAGATGTTTGCCCAGAAGGCAGAGTCTATCGTGGAAAAAAAGAACTTTATTGCTTTAGGTTTCGTATTCTTCTCTGGAGGCTGAGCTGGTGCACGCTGCGCCCCTAATGAATAACCTGCCCTGAAGGTATGTCGTACTGGTGTTTGAGAACTATACAATTGTGTTATTAGGAATTCTGCCCTGGGGTACAATTATATTATTGCAGTCATTAAAGGCAGTTCATCTCCATAATAATGGAAATCCTGCCTTGGAGGCCTGACTGAGTCAAAATAACGTTAGTAGCCCGACTCCGGAAGGTAAATTATATATCGCTACAGTTATAGCCAAGATATAGATATATTGCAAATTCTGCTCTGGAAATAAAGGCTATTTCTTTATGGACAAAGATGCAGAGTTCATTTTCTATCCCTGGTGTTCCCTTCACAGTTGCCTGCAAAAAGGCTGTTACAGTCTAAGGGAAAGGTCTTCATTCTTATTAACGTGACCTTGTACAAACCAGCCTCGTCAGGCTGACGTGACCGTTGACGGAGGAACAGCAGGCGAGTCTGCTAATAATGCAGCAGCTCCCATCTTCCACACTGCCAGCACAGGAGCCTTCACTAAAAATCACCTGCCCTGTGGCAAACCCGAGCTCGAGTGCAAGGAACTCCTTTTTCTATAGGAACACCTGACAAAAATAGTCACCATAAAGATGTGCAGGCTGCATCATGAGAAAATATTATAAAAATAATGTTAGGACCCACTTCCACACTGCTTGAGTACTAGTAGTTTTACCTTTTCAGTATAAGCTGTTGTGCGTAAAACGTTTGAGCCAGTTGGGGAGATCTGCAGCTGGCAGGACTCAAGCCTTTGGACCAGAAGCCCTCCAAGCTTTGGGAAAGTTGTGTGCTCGTTCACGTTTCTGCTTAGCTGCTCAGACTATCTTCCACTTACCAAAAATTTCTGTAAAGAAGATGGGTCTGACTCAGTATGTGCAAGGACAATTGCTAGTTTCCCTAAGTTTCCTTTTACTTCCTTTTTTTTTTTCCTGCAGATTACAGGTCACTTTCTCAAACAAACTTGGGCCTGTGCGAAGTCATCACACCCTGATATTGGTGTTAAACTAATGTCTAGGCTTCACAGGGTCATCTCCAGCATAGGGTATGCACTCGGTCTGAAATCACAAGTCTGAAATCAGCTCTTTTGGATTGCACGCATGGATGAAAGAGCTGGTCAAAAAGATACCCTTTGTACATTTAGCAGTGGCATCGTTCCAGCAGCCAACGAGAGCTCAAGGTAGAAATGGCTCAGAAGGACTGCAGAACTACATTGTGTCTTTGGGGATAAGTTAGATCATTCCATCAGAAAGCAGGATTTTTTTAGGCTTCATAATGTTTTTGACTCACCTTTTGGTTCTTTATATTCATATTTCCAAATATGTTTGACTTCTGATCTCTTTATTCTGACTCAACAGTAGGTGAACAGAGGTTTTGGAGAGCTGGAATTCTGTTATATGGGTTCTCTTTGATCTGTGTCCCGACCACATCAGTATCAATCTGAAGTGAGGCCGGACTTACATCTGTGAGATCAAGCCGGAGAACATTAGTGCCCAGCTGCCTGAGGAGCACTAGCGTTCAAACCGTGCAAAACCTCCCAGGCTGAGCAATGCAGGCACTGTAGGAGCCAAAACCTGTTTTTTTTATTTAAATATCAATGACATTCTGATCTTCTTATCTTCCTACACCTTCAGCCCCCTGATTTTATGAAAAATGGTGGTCGATTTCAAGTGAGTTTTTTGGAAAAATCCAGCAGCTGCTTGTCTTCTGCAGCTGCTGCTCCTCCACGCGCCAGGCAGAGGTGACTCAAGCCATGTCTATAGTTCGCTCCAAAGCGCTCCCAGAAACCTGCGCAGAATCTGTTCTGGGTGTCAGTGGACTTGCACAATCTTACAGTAGAGGGTGATTTTGCCTGAGTTTTACCAATATAAACTGGAAAGGTATAGTTACCCGTAAGTCTGGAAAAAGTTCCCTTAAGCAATGACCCCTGTATAATACTGATGTGAATGAGAGCAAGTCGTTTCCTTAATGGAGATCCTTTCCTTTAAACTCTGAACTCCTAATGCAAGCTGCAGATCAAGCATCTTACATTTCACTGTCTTTCCCATTTGTGGTAATTGTTTCCTAGCATTAAATTGTATATGCTATTCATCAGCAGGGGTGGGAGGGGAAGTCAGCAGCAGATTGTTCCTGCAGGATTTTCTTAATCCTCTCATAATAATTCAATTACATCTAATACTACAATGTTATATAAATTTGTTACTAAACCTTATGTTTTAAAACCTTTTTTTTCAGGTGATCTTATTATAGAAAGCTTTTGATTTTTTCATAATTACAGTGTGGCTCCCGCAGAGAATTGTGCTCAGTTGTAAGTGCAAGCGGTTCATCCTTGAACTCGTGAAAATCAGAAGTCACTCTAGTCGCTGACTAGTTCATTCTGATTTACGGGTCCACGAGACAGGATCAGGCTGTGCATGATTAGGGATAAATCCTAGAGCTACACCGAGCGCTGCCAACTGAAATTAAAATAAAGTTCTCTCCCAGCTGCTCCCACACTCTGAGCCGTTAGAGGAATGTCCTGTAATTGAACTCTAATTTTCTTTGAACTCTATATCAGGAAACATTTTTAAAATAATTTAGAACAGTTAAATCACCCTTAATTTTAAAATAATTAAATCGACCTTAATTTTCATATGATTTTCCATAGCCCCATAAATAGTAACATTGCAGCCCAAAAAACTTGTAGGTATTGTCATGCAAGGTCAGCCAGAGGAGTGCTTTGGTGTGGGGTTAAAGCTCAGGCTGATACTGTAATCTGCATCTGCAATCTGACAAACTGGGGCATTTTGTCACTCTGTTGCACAGATTGACCTGCCTGTTAATAACATACCACCAAAGGCAGTTTAGTTACAATGTCTTAAGAAAATTCCTGATTGAATTGGTCAAGAGATACCTATTGCTGTAGGTGCGGAATAATCTTGCTGGAGCGGTGCTGGAAGGGCCTGTCGGGCACTGGCTTGGCATGCAGGGTTCGGATGAGCTTCCTTGGGAGTCTTTCCAGTTTTGCCGCTATAGGTGCTTGCCTTGGACTTGAAGAAAGTGTTTTAACTGACATGCCTGTACTTAGATAGTAGTTGCATTTACTTACTGCTCAGAGAATGATTTCCTGTAGCTATCAGTCTGTAAGTGGCAAACACTGTCATTTCCCCTTCTGGCATGGGCGGGCACCAGAAAGGGTTTATCAGTCGCTGTGACTGTGGTGTCAGAGACCGTTAGAAAGTGAACCCTCGAGAGGAGGGCAGGCAAACGCTGTGTCTTGGCCTCCTGGTGCACCCTCGCTTCCCGCTGCGCTCGCTCCTGCTGGGTTCCCTGCTCCAAGAAGGGCGGACGAAGTGCAGGAAATCCAGGATAGCTTTCATGTAGAGAAATGATATATTTCTGCCAGTTTTGTGGTTTGTCGTATTACTGTCAGGAATCCTGCTAACATGTTTAGCTGAGAGCTTTGAGAGTCAAGGAGAAGATGATAGGACCTTGTGTGAGTAGTTCTTGCCTTCAGATTCAGGCATTTATCACTTTCCTGTCCAGTCACCCAGTTGCCGATGGCTCCGGGTCATGTTGTCACTTACCTAGTGCACTCGGTAAGAGCTTGTGCATGTCAAAATCTAACGCATAGTCCCTTGAAATAATGAATGTTTAAAGTATATACACAATGTTCTCAGCCCTAATGTTCTCCCAAAGCTCTTGGATGTCACATTTACCCTACTACCAAATTCGTACTCAGTCCAGAAGAGAAAAATAATTGCGCTTTTAAGCTGAAAAACAAATTGCTGTTCTCTCATTCTTGTTCATGTTAAGCCCTTACATCATTAGAGCTGTTTCTTTTCTATGAATATACAGCGCATGCATTGTTTATTCAGTTTAATTGTGAGGGAAAAAAATCATAAAAACAAATGATGTTCTGTGCTGGTAGCAAAGAATATGAAAGTGTCCAATTAAACAGCCAGTCACTAGGACTTGTATAATAGCAACATCTGTTATCTTAATTAACCAAGTTTCTATATAAAGGGACCCTCATAGTGCACTTTGTTAGAGCAGGATCTGACCTAGATACTCCAGGCACGCTCACTATCTTCATGGAAATTTTCCCAGTTGGTCCCATTATCCTGCAGTCTTGACAAGCTCCATGATATATAAGCACACTCATGCACACGCAAAGCCGTGCTGCTTAAAGCGAGAGGACTTTTTTAGCTGAAAACCAATAAAAGCACAGAAATGCAACATATAACGACATTTGCGCAGGGCAGCATTTGGGATTACGACGAGTGCCCAGCAAACTTGGACCTTGTCAAATAGTGGCGGGGGGAGGACAGCACTTCCAGAAAGTGCTCAAGCTCCGTTTTCAAAAGCGGCTTAAGTCCCGGCCCCATCAAAACAGCCCTCCACGTGGGACCGGAGGCCGGCCGGCGCGCGGGGCCCGGGCAGCTGCGGGTAGGTTCACGCGCCGCCCTGCCGGCAGGCCGACCCCTGCGGGCGCAGAACGCAAATTTGTTCTGCGGGAAGACGAGGCGGGAGCCATCCGCTCCCCGGCTCCGCCGACAAAAGCTGTCGTAGCGCCTGCCTAAGACAGTCAAGGGAGGTGAGGTCATTTGTCATATATTTTCTAACAGAATTCAGTAATTGGTCCCTTTCCTACTTTGAAAATCCCAGCCTGCATGTTCCTTTTCCAGTAAAGCAGGCAGACCTTCAAAGGTAAACCCCAGACCAGCAGTCATGCCTCCCCAAAAGAAAGTTGTTAACCTGAAATCCTGCCAAACTCAGGCTTTTCTTCTTTCATTTGCATTTCTGGATTTACAGGGTTGGACTGTCTGAGCAATTCGAGTATTTGTTTTCAAGGCCTAATTCTGCAGTTGACATGAGTCAGGTACATAAGTTATAAAAGTGTTGACAATTTGTTCCAAATTTTTAAATTATAGCTAAATTATAGCTAAGTTTCCAGTCATTTGCAAGAGCTGAAGTGGATTGGTGGCACAGGAAACGCAGAAAGGTCTCGCCGAAAGCATTTTCTGCCTTCTGCCCTTCTAAGTGGTTCAAGAAGCTTTTCTGCCCTGGAAAGCTAGCACGCGAAGATCTCCGCACAAGGGCCACTGACTTACAGTCCGCTCGCGTTAGGAATTGTTTCTGTAACAGAAATCTTAACAGTATTTTCACTTTGGGACTATGCCATTTTGAGAAGGAAAAACAGTGAAACTGGACAAGAAAAGAAAGGCAAATAGCTTTTTCTCTTACTCTTTCAATGCGTCTTGAGTTTGAGAAGTTGTATGAATTCCAACTTTTCTATTTATTGCCTCAAACTTCCTAATTACTGGTTAATTGCTTTAAACAGCCCGAAAGAAAATGGCAGCGGGACAGAGAGCACATCTTTTCCAGACTGGTGCTAGTGTACAAACCACGATAATATTTTTATACTGATTACTTGAGGGATGAATTGTCAGCATTTGCTTTTGGACACGCAGTTCAGTGACACTTCAGCAGAAAATAAAATCTCAGAGGATGCTTCCTATCTCTGTTTTGTGTTAATTGTGTTGACTTTTTCCTTTTTTTTTTTTTAATAAAGCACCTGTGCAGTTTCTTTAGGGCAGACAGGTAACCAAATCATCAATAACTTGTTGGTTTTTTCATTACATCCTGCCTAGGCAAAATGAAAAATGACACCCTGCAAATAGCTTTTTGAGGTTGGAATTGACAATGCAGCATTCATCTTAGTTTCCAAAGACAGTTGCGTAAGATGGCTTTACTTCATTGGAGCATCTGAAATAACTGGCATGTCAACTTATTTCAACCAATTTTCTTCAAAAGAGAACTAAAATGAACAAAGAAACCACTTGATTCGGTGGCCAGAGGGCCTGGAAAAGCAGGGGCCCTAGGCTCGGTGGAGTCATGTTAACAGATCACTGGTTTCCTTGCAGAATACGAATTTAGCTTGTGTTGTTGTAGGAAGATCCAAGCATGCTGTAACACAAGCTCGTCACAGCTCTGAGTCTGCTGAGCCAAACTGATCACTTTGTGACCATCCTGTGATAAAACATCTTGAATGCCGTTTGTGTGGGCTTGACGTGGACAGCTTGGAGCTGACTCCCAGCCCCTTGTGGCTCTTTTAGCTCCCAGGATGGGTCAGAAGTGAGACACAGCGGCCGACTGTCGAGTTGCCTGGCCTCAGCACTTGCCTCAGGGATGAGCAAAGCTGGCCAGGAGCTTTGTGCTAACACTAAACACTGATTGGTGTGATCTGAAATCCATGGGTGAAAACTAGCCAGTTTTGCTGTAGTTTCTTTAGGACTAGGTCACTTTTCCATACTTCTTAAGCGAGGTGGTTAGGTGGACCTATTCCTTTCTTTGTGTGTGTCTGGCAATGATGATAAAGGTCATTGCTTTTGAGTAGTTTGAGATACCTGTTGTATGTATGTTTGTATGTATAATCCTATAAAAGGAATATCTGCAAGGCTTAGATGTTCGTCTGCTTTGTTTAACTTTCTAGTGGTTTCAGCTTTCATCGGGGTAGGTAGTAAGTTGGCAATTCCAATTCGTAGCTGCATTGCTTTCTCCCTCTGTTCTTGAACAGATGTTTCTACTGAAATGTTATCTGAGAAGGGTTAGAGAATTACCTAGATTCCAGATTTGGTGCCATTTTATTTTGTGCGCGTGAAGTAATTGGGCTGATCCCTGAAGTCTGCAAGGACTTCACTCCTTTACTCGTGTGCAGCTAGGAAACATTTTCCTTTAACCGACAACAAATTACATAGGGACAGATGATCTATTGCTATAGGAACATGACGTTTTTACCTTCCTCCATTAACTTGTCTTAATAAGGGAGACCTGATCATCCAAAAAAAAATGCCTGTAAGGATATTCAGTCATTTGTTCTTTCATTGGTTTAAAAAAAAAGTCATGTCAGAAAACATAAGAAAATGCTGTCACTTTGTGCGTAGTGCCGTCCCACCAACTCAGTGTTTTATTAGTCCATACGACGCAGAGGACGTGCCCTCTCCAGGGTGCGCTGGAGTCTCTCCTCCGTCGCCCTTGCCCGCTCGGCCAGCGCAGAGGCAGGGCAGCAGCCCCGAGGGCCGCCAGACCTGTGCAGGGTGCGTATTTCCAGCAGCGCGGCAAGCAGGCAACTTCTGCCGCGTTTTCGCCTGTACCAGTGCGTCAGGCACGGAGCGATCTTGCCGTTAGGGTAGTGTTTGAGTAGGAGTTAAGTCTTTCATTTTAGGAGGCTGTTGAGCGTACTTCAGATGTCAATAATTTGTTTCCATCCTGTGCCAGATTTGAACTGGAGTTTCGGGAACGGTGGTCTCCCTCGTACCTTGACGCAGTCTGCTGTAACATCAGCAAGCTATTGCTATTTTCCCTGCGTGTTGTTTTCAGTGTGGTATTACCGTAGCGTGCGTTGATACAGGCGTAGGACATTTTCATCACCATCACCATTACTGCTACTACTAGTTAAACGAGCCTGTTACCGCAGCCCAGCCATGGCATGACCAAACTCTTGGTGTTGATTTGACCCAAGGAATTCAGAGATGTCGGTGGCCTTTTTTCACTTTGTCATGCCTATTTCTTTTCCAAGTAGAGCCCTGCGTGCCGGGGGGGGTGGTGGCAGAAAGAGAGAGCGAAGCATTCAGACAGCACCCACGTGCGAGGCACCAGACCTCCGGAGCGCCGTGGGACGCGTCCCATGGTCGCACATCCTTAGCAGAAACACCGCCGTTTGCTGTGGGCTGTTAAACAGCTGCTGCTTCTCCTGCTTGAGGTGTTTCATCTTCATGATTGTTAAATTCATCTCTGGGTACAGCACGTACAGCTGCAAGTTGTGTCTCCCTCTGTGTAAAACACTCCAGGAAAGGCAGAGTTCCTCCCTGCGGAGCTATTGTGTCGGAGCCGGGCGCAAGCCGGCTCCCAGCAGCGCCGCGCGTTTCTCTCCATGGTGAGCGCATGCCGCAGCCAAGGCTTTCAGAAATAAATGCCTGTAATTAGTCTCCTGAAGGCAATTTGAAATGCACGTACGGATTCATACATGTCCCCTCGTTTAAAAAAAGAAATAATGGTTTTAGCAAGTCCGTAGCGTTTTGAAGAAAAAAATTCTTATCAAATATTTCTTCTCTTGGATCTTTTCATAATTAAAAACAAGAAGATAATGATTTTGCAGTTAGGGCTACAGTTGAAGAAACTCATGTAATGAGTTTTAAAATCCAAGGAAATAATTATATGTCTGCTGGGGAAAAAAAGGATTTCTAATGAACTTTTTTGGAGGCTCTACCAGACTCGGTGATATTTTGATAATTATTTAATCATTTTTAAGTGGTTTAAATATGTCTTTGAATCTTTCAAATCTATGTTAATGTCAATTACAAGTGGAGTGGGTAATTTCTCTTTGTACCATGGGCATTTTTTGTTGAAACCAGAGGAAAAGATGTCTTATCTTTGAAAGACTGTGCCTTTGGGCTTCTATTCAGATGGTATCAGCTGGAACAAATAAGCTGAGAGTGCATTTACTGCTTCTGTTCTAATCTCACGAATCCTTCCAAAAATGGTTTGTGTCAGCAGCTGATTCACAGGAAATCTGAAGGCTTGTATGGATTTTCCCTTGTAAGAAAATAATATTTATGAGCTTCAGAGGAGGTTTGTTTAATGCTCAGGTTCTTCAAACCTCCAAAGCGTTTGCTGTAGATAGGGGAGGGTGGCTCATCCTCTTGGGGTACGGAGCTGCTGGGGACGGTGGCTGGAGGCTGCCGTCCCGAATTTGATTCCTAGGGCTGCCGCTGCCCCTCCTTGTAAACTAGGAGAAGTCGCTAAATCTCTCTTCTTCCGGATATAATCACTGCTCTGGAAGAATGAGCATAGCAAGTATTTCACCAAGCGTTAGGTAGACTGGACGAAGTAGCGGCTTCGCAGCACCCACTGCTTTTTGTGCAAGATTCACCGCACTTCTGTGCGAGAGAGAGGACTTTCTGGGCGAGCGGTGTATATCTGGGTGGAAGGGAATTGTGAATGAACAGTTGTTTTCGCCTTCCCCGGGGCAGTTTGTGAGTCGGCTTTCCTGCTCCGGCACCGCCAGGCTCCCCAAGACTGGCAAGGAGCTGCTCCGGGGAGGAAATTCCTGGGAGCGTTGTGCTGCTCAGCTCGGGGTCTCGCCGCACCAGAGCTCAGGTTCCCGACGGGCTCCCTGGGAGCCCCCATTCTGGGGTGTCTTGCAAGCCATGGTCATCCCCGTCCTGCACTGTGCCGTTGCGGCTGTCACGTTTTGTGACATGCAGCCAGATGAGTCTGTAAAAATAGACTGTGAAGTTGAAGAATTGTGCCAGAAGGGTGCTTTCCCAGAGGGGGGGGGGTCTTCATTCCCCACTAAAACCAATGGAAAATTGGCACTCTGCACTATTTGACCCTTCCAGGCTCTCAAAATTTTCCCATATAGCTCAAATTATCATTGCCTCATGTCTAAAGAATGAAAGCCATAAAAATGAACTTTCCCTTGCTTTACAAGTCTGCTTGTTCAAATATTTGTTTTCATGACATGATCTTTCTTACTGTATTTATTTTAATTTTTTGTGTAGTGGAAAATCAGTGGAAAAAGAAGACAAAAGATTTTCTATTATTTGAAATTCACGGCAGCCCCCTCTTTTCCTTCAGGGTTCCTAGTAGCACTTGTGTTGGTTTCCATTTGCTTCTCCCGGTTATCAGCATCCCTTAAGAAAGATAAGCTTTTCTTCTTAGATAACCTAGAGATATTTTTATATTTGAATTATGACCCTAGGCATCTTTAAACAATTTACATGAAATCTTTAATAGCTGTAAACGCTCCCTTCTTTCCCTCCTACCCTCCTACCATTCCTTCAGGATGAAGTTGCATCAGTTTCATACTTGTCTTAAAAATTGCCAGACAGAAGAGAGGATAATGGCAAAACAAAGCTTTTGTGTTTACGGACATTAATATATGCTGGATTCAAGCTTATTTATTTGGACCGCTCCTTCGTTGCGGATTAACGGTTGGTTGAGAAGGAAAATTACGTGAAGAATTTAAGATGCCGGATAGTTGACGGGTATAAACTGATACTGAACGTGGTGGAGTTATGTTGTTCACACTTGCAAAAGGGGGCCCTACTATCTTCTCAAAAATACTGCTCTCAGTAAAATCTATTTTATTTTTCTCTCTCAATATTCATAATTTTTTATAGTAATCTGAAAGAATTACAGTTTTTACTCTCCTCATCTTTTCTGGCAGTCCGGCACAGTTGTGCCCCGCAGCGTCTCAGGAGGTTGGCTCCTGTGTGCTCCAGCTCGGTAACGCCATTTAAAACGCATTTGCAGCAAAGCTTGCGGGACCTTCTCGGCTGAGCTCAGTGGAGCAGAATTCTACCTCAGTTTATTTTGAGCAAATACAGTTCTTACCTGAAAATTAATTATAGTGAGTTTACTGTTAAGAGATCTGCCAATTGTCATGGATAAGTAAGGCCTTATCTAATGCCTGCTTTCACCAAAAGCCAGACATGTCCTAAATTAAATGGGCTTTGACTGAGGCTCTAAATTAGCTCAGGCTTTTCTGTGAACCGTGAAAAGACAAGCAGTTATAGACAAGTACTGCAGCAGCTGAAGGTGTAGGTGGTTATCTAAATCAAACCTAACAGGTCTTGGACAAACAATTGCATATCCATAAAAGCCTGCCTACATGATAGGACTGTGTCAGCTGGGACTTTAGACTGACGATGAAATAAAAAACGCTGCAGTGCAGTTCCCACGGACGGTGTGCTTCGCTCAGACTTCACCGAATGGTGGCACTGGACAAGAACCTCTCGGTCTGTCCTTGCTTGCGTGTCTCGATGGCGATCCTCTGCAGCATGCATCACCCTCCGTTGGCGGCGGCATGGATACGGCCCCTTTTAAGCGTCATGAGTCGGAGCGACTCGGAGTCGCGAGCACCATCGGAGCTGTTTGCCCTGCACGCGGCAGTTTTATTCCGGCGCTCAGCCGGCATTGCGCTCCAGGAGCGGCCGCTGCGCCTTCGCTACCCGACCGCCCTCCAAGGCAGCCCGAGAGCGGAGGAGGCACGGGTTATCCCGCTCGAGGTGAGGGCTGGCCTCGAGGCGCCCGGGTGCGTGGGGAGCTCCGATGGGGAGCTCTCCCGCCGCCAAGCGCCTTCTCCTCTCCTGCGGCTGTGGCAGTGGGGATTAATGCTAACAAATGGAAAGTTTTAACCTTGCTGTTATTTATTAACATAACAGAACAGTTGTAGTCACACCTGAAGGCAGCATCCCAGCCCGCTCTTCGGGATGCCGAGCAGCCGCTTGTGAGCGGTGCCCCTGATATCAGGGAGGACGGTATGGTGAGCAGTGAAACCGCACTCAGCAGGGTTGTGTGTTCAGACCTGTGAGTATTTCTGAATCTCTCTGTATTTTCCTGAAATAGCCTAATGGCCAATACTGCTTTTATGAGATCATTTTAATAATCCCAGTCTCTGCTTCGTTGCATGGGAAGCATTATTAAAAGGGTAATAAACTGCTACAAAGACATGAGATAGAAATAATTTGATAAATAATGCAATTGCCCAGAATCATTTACATTTGCAGTAGAGTTGTGGCATAAAGCAAAGTTGTTGTTAGGCTAAAAATTGCTCTAGATATTCCTGCCTATGAATTATGGGTAAAGATGGAGCAAATGTGCTGCTGAGAATTCAGCCTGATCCATTTGGTCTGTCTGGCACTTTTGCCTTCTCCCTCTGCTTCCAGTCCCCCTGCCCAGGGCAAGGCTCCAGTGGGTGGACAGTAGGCCATTCATCATGTAGGTTGAAATACTCTGTTTTTCCCAGGTACATTTAACCTAAATCTTCTCTCAGAAGACAAATTATCTCTTAGCAGAACTCTGGCACCACAGTATCTTTTCAACAGCCATGTCAGCCACTGCCACAAAGGCTGTACATGACGGGATCAATGGTAGTTTTATCTGAAATTGCACTCTGTGTGTGTTTCTTCCAACTGACATTCATTTAAATGCTTACTCTAAGACATCTTTTCTCCCTGTAGTAGAAAAAGGATCAGACATCCTCAGCATTGTTTCCTGAGGAACAAAAATTAAAAATATTCACTTGGCTAAGCATGAAATATTTCTGATGTTTATGCTTAATTAGCAGTGAAGGCACGTAGAGTTGTGCTTGTATTTCATAAATTAAAATACTAAAATTATCAAATAAGAGGCAGCATACCTTCTTTCATTGCAGCGTACTAATAAGACCATTTGAAAGAAAAAAGTCCCTTTATAATTATGGGTACTTTGCTCCAAAGAAGCATTCAGCTCTAATGCGCAGTCCGATAGCTCTGCTCCCCGCCTGCGTGCTACATCCCTAAGGAAGGTAACTGTTAATGTCACACACACAGCCTGCCATATGCCCTGCCTCTGCACTCCATTGATATTCCACGTGTTTCCATCTGCTGAACAGGAGAGAAGAGGGCACGTTGACAGCAACGTATTGAGGGATAGCTGCAACGTCCTTTGTCTGGTGCAGATCTTCTGTTGGTGTGGCGTGTGCTCTGTGAGTCTGTAAATAATTCAAACGGAGAAGGTTAGCACGTGGGCATGCTCCCCATCTGTGCAAAGGCTTCCCTTTTCCCTCGTGACTGCACGGTGTGGGTGCAGTTTTTCTGTTTCTGGCTCTGTAGTGCTGTTACGTTTGGTTCCTGGACCCTTGTAGTTTTAGTTTTAATGAAGCAAGCTTCTTGGCACTGGGTGGTACAGTTTATAAGTCTAGGATTTTTAAGGAGACTCTGTTGGAGTGAAGGGGTCAAAACTGACCAACAGATCATAAGTGTGTTTTGGTAGATGTAAGGGATGCAGTCAGACACCCAAGGTCAGATTTCCTTGGAGCTGTGCTGGAGGTGCTCACTGATACTCAAGTTTTATGATGTGCTCTGGAAGTTTTGTAGTTTTCCGTTATTGTGTGTATTCCAAATAAGGGCTTGATCTTGTTTGCACTAAGTCAGTAATTAAACTCATACTGATCTCCATGGGACTTACTCTATCTCGAAATACATATGTTACTCACTGAAGAACGTTACCTGCTCTCGGGAACACTACCCAGCAATGTGAAACGCTACGGCAAGCTGCGTGAATTGGAGCGGTCGAGCTTGATTCAGAGCTGGAAGTAACAGAGCCTACTAATGGGTGACAGACCAGCATGGCAGAGGTACTAAGATTTTAAAAAATGTGGGATAGCGAATCACACCAGAAGGATTAAATAGTGATATTTTTCCTAATATTTGCCACTCCAGGAGAGGCCTATGTGCTGCCTGAGCTCTCCCATCGGCCAGCAGGTCTGTGCCCGCTCCAGCTCCCTTTTTCCGTGGCTGGGGGCCTTCTCCCAAAGGCCTTCTCACCGCCTGCCCAAAGGTTTGGTAGCACTGCAGGACTGGGTGAGGCTGAAAGGCTTATTTCAGGTCAGTGTTGTGAACTACCATTCATTGCATCCTGTACAATGCGGTGTATAAGTCCTGGGCAGTTGTTACTGCATTAGTCCATGAAGAGGGCCATGCTGATGTGGCCGTGGTTCTGGCGTGGGCCTGTTATAACTAGCTTGGGTGTCTTTGGATGATGCCACTCTGTACAACAACTCTGTACGACATGCGCTTAGGTATTTTTCTTCCATAAAGAAGTCTTGGTGCATCTTTCTCCGTCATGTGTTTTCCAAAGTTCACACCAACCAACCAAATGCCTGAAGACGCTTGTGTTCCTGCAAAGCTGGGAAAGGGCACTCGCAATCATTGGTTATATAGCGCCAAAGAGAAGCTGTCATGAAAACTCTGTACATAACAGTTTTGGAAAAGACTTCTTTAGGGTGTCTAATACGAAGTGTTCAGCTTGCAACTTTTTTCATTTGCTGCTGCAGTAGCAAAAAGTGGCCAGGGAAGGCCAGGGAGGAATGTTTTCAGCATTTTTAAAGGTCCTTTGTCCCCAGAAGATTTTTCATCAAAAAATGACGAGGTCAGCTCTTCCTTGGGTACAACCCAAAGCTTCATTTTAAGAAGCAAGCAATGTTTTTACCTCCTAATTTCAGATATGTTTCTACTCTCTGTGGATACAAAGTCTCCCGTTGACAAACCAGAACCAACCGATTCTTTCTTACAAATGATGCAGTATGTTTAAAATAGATGACCTCTCTTTATATAAGGATGCTAAAATGTCTCACATCATCTTTTTTTTCCAAATTGACCTCTCTTTATATCAGGATGCTAAAATGTCTCACATCATCTTTTTTTTCCAAATTGGTACTTTTATTTTCTTTGATTTTTTTTTGTGGTACTAGCAGTGACTAAATGCCAGCTTACCAGTACATTAGTTGCACTAGCCTGTACAGGAGCAGAGTTACATTTTTATTTCTCACCACTGTTGTGATCAGTGGTGTCAGGGAGCCCAGCACATCTAGTATCAAGTTAATAGCTCATTTTGAGTTTGTTGTGGTTTAAAATGGGTGTCTATTTGACGTTTTATTCTCAAGCAATACATACGTTTATGGGAAATGTGGTTTTACTTTTATGTCTTCCTAGGCATCTCACTAGAAAGTACTTCAGAAGACGAAGAAAGCGCTTCTTTTAATTTGAACTTTGTATCTTGAAAGAACTTTTTCAACCAAACTGCTTAAGGTGGTTGATCAAGGGACGTTTGCTTTCAACCCAATTAGCAGTTTGAGATCCTTCAATGGGCTAAAATGAGCTTTTCCTCTTGTTTAATGCAGATATGTCTACAAAGAAAATTTGTGAAGTAGCATAATCAGTGAGAGTCATTCCTACTTTGTCAACTAACTGTAACAAGTTTCAAAGTGTTAAAATAATTACTCGTTACCTACTAGCACATTGGATTCAAATTAAAGGACAAAACATTCAGCGGAGAAAAGCACCTTCAGCAGAAAGAGCCGCATAACCATAAGGCTTCTAATCAGTGAGCCACAGAAAAGATTTTAATGGTCTGATTTATTTTTTAAAAATCAGTTAACTTCAGAATTATTTGTCAGTTTTAATGCTGATCTCCTACAGGAATGTGCAGGGAATTACTTACTGAGGTGCCAGTTCAGAATCACACGTGCTTGGAGAACCTCCAGGGAGTGGGCTGAGGGAACTGCACGCACATCCCTATTGAACTCTTTGCCATCTGTTACCAGAGCTAAAAGATACCTTTGTGCTCTAATTTTAAAGCTAGCCACCCATGACTTCCAGTTTAGAAAGGGAAGAAAATAAAGACAGCGCTAACTCCCTGAGATGTGCCCAAAGCACACAGGTGGATTTGCTGACCTCATCCGAAGAACGTCCCTAGATTGATCCATTCCACATTTACCACAAACTAATTCTGCCCTGGAAATGAGACAACGAAGAAGGAAGCCAATAGCATTGGAAAGACAGAGACAGACGGGCTATTAAAATTTGAAATTAAAATTGGTTTGATCAGAGACATAATTAAAATACATCATCCATGGAAAAGATCATGCAATAAATAGTTGTCAACCATATAGAAACATACAGAAATAAGATAACAGAAATAAAATCTCAGCTGTACTGACGTAAGAGCTAAAATACATTTATTTTGTACTAACATTCAGTAGAACTTATTTAATACCTTAAATCCACAGATATCATAGTCTTTCCTATATTAAAAATTAAGAAGGTAAATGGCTCACTGAAGGTAACGGAAGAGCAGTGGCAGATAAGACATTGAATCAAGGTCTTCCGACACACAGCTCTGTTGCTTGTCCACTGGCTAAGTCTATCTTGGTTGTGTGAACCACTTCTATATTACAGGGAAAGGAGTTTCAAGAAACTCATCCTTGAATGTCACGCCTTTCCCAAACATAAGCAAGCATCTTCTATATATATGCAGAGAGAGACTTTCTCTATATAGATACAGTAAGAAAATAAACCCATTTGTTGTTGTTTAAGAAAAATGTGATTTTATAAAAACTTTCCTTCGTCCATTTCTTTAGACTCTAAAAACCAAAGAATAAATTAATTAGATCATCACTTTTCCTGGACTTCTTGGAATGGCAAAAATGCTCAGGGAGTGAGTGCACTGCTTGGCGTGAGTGTAGGGCTGGGGACAGGTGGTCCTTCTTGAGCTGGAGCATATTGCTGAGCTTGTTTCTGTCGTTTGTATTGATTTGAATTTTAATGTGCCGAGGGCACCTTCAGCTTTCAGAAAGAACTGAAATTAATAACAACAATAAGTGACTCCTTGGAAACTCCTGGTGCTGCCACTGTCTAGGCTTCTGCGCGAGAGAGGCCGGTATGGCAAGTCCTATGTACCCGTGTAATGTAATACAAACATTGATCTGTGCCAGCACAGTGGTGAAAACGAGACAAGTAGCAATATGCAGTTCTCTTCCAATTATTGAGCTGGAGCAACTACTGCAGAGGCAAATATATGGCACTGAACTTCTGCAAAAAATAAATTACAATAGTGAATGTTACTGACTGCAACAATTTGGAGACCTATAAGCCAGTTGAGAAACTTCTATTAATATCACTACTATTGACGCGTGAAATATAACCTCTGTCCCTGTTCTCTCCTCGCTGGCCTGCATGTTGTTGCACCGCTTCAGATCAGGGAAAGGCTAGCCAGAGGGGAGATTTGATGGCTCCTGTCAGAGCATCTTGTACCATCTTCCTCCTTCTCACTTGGTGCTATCACTGGAAGCAAACTCAAACTCTTAGTTGCTTCTTAGAGTAGCGTTGACCCATGCTGTAACTTGCATGCAGGTATTGTTTGCTAAATTTCTTTCATCCTGGTTTCTCAATGCACTTGCACAGAGCTTGATTGATGTTAAGAATGCAGGAAGACTTCTTCGATTTCTTTCAAATTAGTTAAAATAGGATGTAATTGAGCAGGAGAAGGCAGGAATTAATAAAAGATTTTCAAGGCAGGTCTGAAATTGGCTGAAGGGCAGAAAACAGATTGTGCTACAAGCCAGGATACCAAGCAGACAACGAAATGTTTTGCTAAAAAAGACGATGCTAGGCTGGAGGGAAGTTTTTTCTGGAGTTTCTATAGAATATTTTTGGGTGACTTCAAAGATAGCTGATTACAGAATACCTTAACACAGGGTGGTTAAAAGCTGCTAGTGTGATGAGAGCCAAGTTTCCAGGACAGAAAAGGAAGTTTTAATATCCTGCTACAAAGCGCTGTTGATACCTCATCTATTATCCTGTCCACTTACTGCCATCTATATTGAAAGTGAAGGAACTGCAAGCAGCAGAGATGCACACAAGGCTAAAGGATGGACAAGGAAACGGAGAACCTACTGTACAAGGACAGATTAAAGGAGCAGGAGATACTTGGTGAGCAAAATGAGGTCTAGAGGGACTGTTTCTTTCTTATGAAGGAACATGCATATGCAGCAGGGAAAGATATGAGCTATTTAAGCTAGAGGGCGTAACTCACACAAGAAGAACGGGTTTGGAGCCCCGTAGTTCAGATTGAAAGTTGGAAGGCTACAAAAACCAGGACTAGAGAGGCTTCAGAACAGCTCCAATAACATTTAAAAATGAGTAAGTTTTAAAATAGAGCTCAGCAGCTATCTAAGGGGGATTGTATGTTGTGGTTGCGTTCAACAAGAGGGAGTGAACTCAGTGACCTTCTAGTCCTGTGCTTACGTTACCATTAAAAAGGTCAGATCTGAAGTTATTTCGGTGAGAGGGAAGCAATGAAGGCTGCGTGGGAGTTGCGAGGTGGTGCATGAATGGACTGTCACTGGCAGGGTGGAAATTTGCTTTTACCAGACTCTGTGATGCGAGTATCTAACAGCACTCAGTATGTCGTTGGAGACAGGCAGTGCCTAGTGCCATTTCATGGGTTTTCCACCATTCAGTCCTTTATTCCAAACTCTCTGCAAGAAAACTAGGTTTTCTTAGCACTGCACAGCTTGGCAAAGAGCAATAACACTTTTATTCCTTCAAGATCCCAAGCAAGTTGCTGGTAAGTACAGTCAGATGTCTCTATGTGATTTAGTCACAAATTACTAGCCGTTTCAATGATGCTAAAATTAAGAAATCCTTGAGAACGGAGAGAACAGCATTTCCTGTTTTCATCCTCTTTGGTACATTTGCTGTGGTACGGTGATAGCCAATAAATGCTGATGGACCTTGACTAATCCCTCCTCTCTGGTTGTCACCAGCGCTGCAATGTAGTCACCAAGTCTGTCTCTTACTGCAGTTACGAGCTAAGTAGCACTGAAACGAGTAGCATCAGCTTGCTATTGAAAGGTGCCAGATCCCTCAGCTCGTAACAACTGTGCAGTCTCTGCGTTCGGGCGATACCGGGAAAAAGGAGCAAGTCTGATTTGTATTGCAGTAGTCAGTCAACACTGTGTCCTATGACGCATGTTGTCGTCTCTTATGCTGTTTACAGGAATTGTCTTCTAGCAGATTATATTAGAGAAGAGATAGGATTGAATTGGTTTGATATGAGCTGCAAAACACTTCTCTGTTCACAAAAAGCTACTGGACAAAGATTATTTCTTGCTCACTTGAAATCACAGTCATTTAACAGTGTAATAACCAGCTGTAATGACCATGGTGACTGGGTGCCACTTGTGATTCTGGAATTTCCCTTGAGCATATATAAAGGTATTGCAATGAATAATGGCTAAAATTTTCACTGTGACTTAAGTTCTTTTGTTGCTACTCTATGTCTTCTGCCTTGTCTCCAGAGTATAGTACCCAGTTGTGAGCAGCTCTGCAAATAATTACTTTTGCACTGAATCAAAAATGTCAGGAGGCAGGGAAAAGAATCCCTTCAGCCCAAAAAGAAATTAAATATGACAATTTCTCTTGCCAAAAAATTGAGGTAAGGGAAAAAATAATTTAAACAAAATGTTTTGTTTCACCTGGAACAAAATCCTTTTGTTTCTGTTGCAGTCATTTTTAACCGTGACAAAGTAATGTAAAAGAAGGACTTGATACAGGACACTGTTTGGAACATAACACCAGGAAAAGGGGGCTGAGTTTGAACAAGGACAGGAGGCCATGCCCGTGGGAAAGGCAGCAGGATCCTCCCATGCAGAACCACTGCCGCGTGCGAGGTGACCTTCTTGAAGGGCTCCAGGAGAGCAAAACCCCCAGGGACCCTCAGACGTGGCATTTGCTCTGTCTTAGGGGAATCCTTGTACCCAAAGAAAGTAGTTGTCCGCTTGTGACTCTCAGCACGGTGTCTCTGTAGTACCTTGCAGGAGTGTTAACTGAGCAAAACGGCCAGTGAGGAACACGGGAGAACTCACAAAGAAGAGCAGATCCCAGGTAGCCACAAAGCAAATCATTTGATGAGAAAGTGAATAAGCTGTAGGAGATGCAAAGTGACAGTAACTGCGTGGCATCTGAGAAGACATCGGATCCAGCAGAGCTGTCATGCCATATGCTATTCTGAATCAGACGTAAACTGGATAGCGGATGCGCCCGATACTTCATTTTCTCAGGTTCAAGGAACTCATGTTTTGGTGCTTCTAGTCAAATACTTGGCCTAAGATTGAAGGGCTTTACTTAGCAGAGATCAAAATTTCTAGTTTTCCTTCACGTAGAGCAGAGAGAAAGAAAACGCAATGGAAGTTAACCATAAGACAAATAAATCCTTAAATAGAGGCCTTGTACAATGCTAACGTAATAGGTCTGAGAGGAGGGGCGAGGACTCACCCTGGGAGTTAGCGTGGAGTCCTCAGCTGCCTCCCACCACCCCGCAGAGGTGCGACGCCCTGCGGGGCGCCTGCGCGAGCCGAGGGCATGGGAATGCCATCGGGTTTCTTTAACTGGCAAGCGCAACTGCAGATAAGTGCCCTGGGGTGAGTTATGCTGCACACGGAGAGGTGGAGAGCGGGAGGGAGAACTTGGCACTGTGCTACCCCTGCTGAAAGGCCATCAGCCCGTCTTGAAAGAAGCAGCAGTGAAACACCTGCTTATTGCATCTGCTCCGTAGCAGCTTCTACATCGTTAAGCAGCGAGTGTCTAGATTTTTAGATATATCCTGTGTACCACATGTTGCAAGGGTTGTCATGGTGAGCACTGAATATCAAAGTACAGAGTCACATAAAACCTACACAAGCTGCTAGTGTGTAAATTAAAGTTGCCCTCAAGTAAAGACACAGAAGATTCATGTAAATGATGCATTCACTATTTATGAATTGTGTCCAAAGAGATTTCTGTCAACTAAACTCCCTCTAACTGGCAACGGACTGTCTATTGTTCAAACTGTAAATAATTAATGCAGACTCAAAAGAATTTTATGCCAACTTAAAAAATATATAACTTCTGTGCCTGACTGTCTTCCTAGGGTAACTGTGTTGGATGATGGCAGCCTCCGAATTGTCAATGTGACTAAATCAGACGCTGGAAGTTACACCTGTATAGCAACAAACCACTTTGGGACAGCCAGCAGCACTGGCAGTTTGCTTGTGAAAGGTAATTACAATTTTTATTACATATAACTGAGACTCCATCTTAATTTCTAAGCAAGTCAGCAAAAGCCCCATGCGTGCCACTGCTTTTTCCTTTGATCCTGATGCGACTGGACCCCATGGGAATTGAAGTGTCTTTTGCAGTCAGGCTCTCTTGTATATCAGGAATGTGCTGAGCCTCATGTGTCAAAGATAACGTCCAGAGCGCAAGTGTGCTTGCGCTCACACTAAACAATGCTGCTTGCAGTGAGTTAATACATGTACTTTCACATGTAAATGAAATTATGCTGAAAACAGTATGGGAATTGTAATACCAAGTCCAGTCCCTGGTCTGTATCGCTGAATCATTTCTTTCTAGCAGTGCCAATACTAATGCTTGGGAAATGCTTGCCACTGCAGTAGCCAGCCGTGTATTAAGACTGCAGTTCTGCAAAGGACACGCTTAAACCTAGGGTGTATCTATGGAGAAATATGTTGAGATTAGATGATATCCTTTATAAATGTTTACCTTAAGTAGTTCAACTTCATTTGTCCTTGTTGTTCCTAAATTTCTATAATCCTTTTAAAAGTCCTACTAAACTCTTTAATACATTTCATCTTGCTGCAAAATAATATGAAGGTTTCACCTTTGCGATGCAATTATCATACTTTTCCAAAATATACACAAAATCCGATTTAATTTTGTTAATTCTCATGCAGAGTTGAGTTTCTGCATTGCAGGAATTCCAAGTGCATATTTGTGTATATTCAGAATTTCTCTGTCAAAATTTGTTTTCAAAAGTAAAAGCTATAGTGTTTGACAAAGACATTTAAAGTAATAATTTGTTAAACACACTGAGTGACACTGACGAATGCTTTAAATTAATTTTTGCCCTGCATATGAGTAGTCCTTTGTCTGATAAATTCTTATAGGCAATATAGAGTATATAGATTATTACACTTATAATCACTCTCTAGCTCCTTCTTATTTGGGGAGAAACCTATATTGGATAACAAATCAGGAAAGATTGATTGCAAAGCAATAAATCAATCACAAAGCTCTAATGCTGTCAGTTTTAATTCTCCCATATATTGTCATTGATGGATAGTGTTTGGTTAGAGGCTCTCCCTATCAATTATTTCTATGGCATATAGGGAATGCTTTAAAACGTTTCAATAGAAGTTTAAATCTGAGGGTTTTATAGTCAGAGCACGTTTCAGCAAGTAATGTCAGAATTGAGCAACTGCTGAAAAAGCTGGTGAGACCCATTATTTTTATAATATACAGGTGACAGTGGTAAAGCAGCAGTTTTTTTTCTCAGAGCAAAAGTTATTATAATATTGGGGATATGCGTATGCAGGACTGTGCATCAAGACAACAAAGAATATTGTTACAGCTATGTCCCTTTTTGTTTTTCCCCAGCTTACATCAAGTATGCTGGGGCAGATCCTTAGCTGGTTTAAGCTTGCATAAGTAAAGCAATGAAGGATCACAAGTTTAGGCCAGCTGGAGGTATGGCTCTGAGATAGGATTCGTCACTTCAAACACTAGAGAAGGAGGTTAGGAAGAGCGTTCTCAAATCTGCCGTTGCCAAGGTATAGCCCCGGGCTGTAAGGGCTGTGTTGCACCTTGCTGTCTGGGGGAGTTTTTTCTAGAGCCGGGCACGAGTCCCAGCAGCGCCAGGGCAACGCATAGAAACCCAACACCCAGGTAGGGCATGGCAATACGGGTATTTATTTTAAAATGAATGCTGTATGGGCGCACGTGAACATCAAGTACTACTCAGTTTCCTCTTTATTGTGAGCAGCTTGTACAGCATTTTCCCATGCCCACATGGGTCCCCACAAACCAAAAGGCAGGCAGCTGAAGCTCAGCTTTGTATCTCTATGCAAGCTGACGCGTTTCTTAATCCGTGTTGTCCTGAGACAGAACCCACCGCGAATAACCGTGAAAGCAGCGCTCGTGGAGTGGGCATGAGCCCGTAAGAAAAGACCTTGCCTAGTGTTAAAGGTGGTGATGAGCTGGTGTCTGCCCCAGGGCAAAACGGCGGAGGGTGGGTTGGTGAATTCAGCCCACGCGTCGTCCCTCTGGTGAACGCGGCAGGATTTTGCGAGGGCAGAACCCGCTCACGAGGGAGGCGATCCCGGCTTGCGGTCGCTCCGTTGGGCACAACGCAGCCATCGTGTTTTGCAGAGCGCTGCAGGGCGCACAGGCTGTTGGGGTCAGGCGTGCGGCACCTCCGCGGTTCAGGGACTGCCGGCACCGCCGTGAAAAAGCCAGTCGCTAAAAATACGTTTTATTGCCGTGTTTCATTTCAGTTTCTGAAGAGTCACGCTTTTGTAATTCATAGCTTATTCTTTCTTATTAGTAGTACCCTAGGGATAGCCACTAACTTAGAATATAATAATCAGTAGCTATTGTACCTGCTTTTTGTGGTCACGTGGGTTACAAATCACTCTTCTTTGCGGTAAGGTTGTAGAGGATTAGCAAGTATTTTTTTCTCCCTCAGCGCTCAGTTTTAACTCGATTCCATTAGCATTAATGGGAGTGACACATGTGCATGAAGCAGAGAATAAACTCTTAAGCCCAAGATGTGGATGTTAACAGCAAACTGAGAAATGCAATTTCAAAGTCTATCCCATACAAAGTATAAAAGACCAGAAACTATTCTGAACTCCAAATGAACTGTGTCAAATACTGTATTTTATACTGAAATGCTTGAGCTTCTCTGCCCTAAGTGAGACACAGAAGACTTTTGATGGAAATATGACTGAACACCTTATTTTAACTCGACTTTGTGATGTACAAAAAGACTAATTTGTCAGCTGATGAGTTTCCTGACCTTAAGGTATGCTTATATTCTTTTTTATCTCATCTCATGTCATTGAGTAACAAACTGTGAAGGTCAGAAGATATTTTTCCTAACCTTTCTGTTGTTCTTCCATTAACATTGCAGTTTCTTTCTCTCTCTTTTTTTTTTTCAATTTTTTTTTTTCTCCCTCAGGGAGAGATGCCGACGGTGTCAAAGACAGCGTAGGCAATGGGGGGAGGAGGAGGCGAATAGCTGTTACACCAGAACCAGGGAGCTTAAAATAAATCTCTGGCAAAGAACCAGAGAAAGATGAATAAATATTCATATTATGCATGAGTAGACAGCTTACAAATATGAAATTCTGATGGGTGCCCATAGGGCTGTTTATTAACATGCTGTTGTCAGAAATGTTGAACCTCGGTGGTTTTCCAAACCAGTAAGATTATGTTTGGGGGTTTGTTCTCCGGGTTGGTTCTAAACGAGAACTTTTCTGGCCTTTGAGACCTAAAACCTTGCAAACTTGCATGTGTGGCTTGACCTTTAAATTAAAAAGCAGGATTGAATTTATAAGGGTAGTGAAGTATTCAGCAGGCAGTGCTCAGAGCTAGCAAGGACATGGCATGTATTTACAGGAAGTATATAAATATTAATTTGCCATCTTTTTTCCCCCCCATTTCTACTGTACTTGAGGCTAAGCGTTGCAGTTCTCGCGCCACAGAGAGAGGCCGTAGACTTTGTCAGCAGCAGAGGTTTTACGGGACAAGGAGCGTAGCCAGGCGCGTGCCGTACCAGGTGAGCTCGAGCTCGCTGGTGTCTCACGCGCTCGTACGGGTTGGCTCTGACGCGGAGCGCTAAGGGCGCAGGAGAACCTCGGCGGGCGGCGAGCGCGGGAGAGGACGGCGCGAGCGGCTGCCCCGGGGCTCCTCGCGGGCGCACCCTGCCTTTGCGCTAGTCGCTCGGCTGCGGTTTCCCTGCGGAGCGGTTTTATTACAAATAGCTTCAGCGACTGAGGCCAGAATGCAGTTTTTGTGGCAGCGAGAGTTGGGGGACGAAACAGAGAGCGCCAGCGCGCGGCGGGAACGCGGGCGCCAGCGGCGTATTGCCACCGGTTCCTGCACACGTTCTCGTCACGAAACTTGTTTTCCAGCAGTTGCACTAAATATCTCGATGAATCTGTGGCGAAAAGTTAGCGAAAACCCTTTGGTCGCCTCAGCAAGACTTAGTCTGGCGACCGGAGGCGAAAGGCCCGTGGGTATTCTGCGCCCGGTAGCGCTGGTGCGTGGTTGTTTCGCTGATGTTTGCTTGTCTTTCCTGCGTAGCCGAAGCTGGAAATGTATAAATCTGTGTGTTCGGCTCGACTCCGCAGCCCGCGGCAGGACGCGATCGGCCCGGGCGGTTTTCTGCCGGGCGTTGCTGCCGTGTCCCGTTGCAGCCGTCCGTCGGCTGCAGGGCCGAGCGAGGCTCGCTAGCGCTCGGTGCTCGGCCTTGTGCAGTGTGGAGTCAAACCCTGCCCAATCACGGCCGTGATTTTCGTCCCCGCGCGGGACGCGGAGATGCTCTAAGATTTCCAGGCATCCCAGTCGGCTAGAAATGGCTTCTCCTAGCTTTTATTATCTGCTTGCCCGTGATGGGAGACCGGGCTGCTCCCGTCCTTTCCGGTCCTCTTACCTCCGCGGTACAACAGACGGAAACAGCAGCTCAGCGTGTGGTGCAATCCCTGAATTCCTGTCCTTGCAGTAAATTACAGCCTTTCTGGTAAAGCTGTTGCAGCTCTGACAAGGGCAAGTCCCGATGACATTGTTTGCCTGTTTCATTATGATGTACCCTTAACGTTTTCATACTGCCATTAGCTTGTCTCGTTTTTGCTGTCATGCCAGGGCTCAGAGCAGTAAAAGCGAGAGCATTTTTGTTACGTGTATTCAGGCTAGCTGGTATCTGTATCATTTTAGCAGAAAGAGAGTACAAAGATAATGTCAGTAGGTTATTGTTTTCCTCATGCTTCAATAGACTGATAGTCTTGATTTTGTCCAGCTGATCGAAATTATTTTTGTTGAAATTGCAGATTTTCCATTCCGGGTCTGTCCTGTTGCGTGTACGCTGAGTTGATGTATTACATTTAAAATTGAAAAGATTGATTCAATACCGTAAACTTTGGTCCGTCATCAAATAACTTTTCAGAGACTTCATATGTTAACTACCATTAAACCTGTAGTTTTTGCTATGTTGTTCCAGTGCTTTAAAAATTGCTGGGCTTGCGGTTCGGAGGCGGTGCTGTACTAATCAGCATGGATGCGGGCGTTGCGCTCCGGAAATCAGTGCCGGGGGGATGCTGCGGCCTTCCTGGCATTTCTTGCCATCTGTGATTGTTTTGCTTTCAACATAACTTGATCAATATTTAACAAAGTTCTTCAGAAAATGTATTGTGTTTGCCTTAAATCTATGGCGCTAGAGTGGATTTATACCCGTATGAATTGTCTTAGGAGATGAGGAATAACTATTTTTCATCTTCAGCGATTATGACTATTATGCTATCCATAAAGACTTGAAAAGAATTTAGTCCTGTCGTTCCGGAAGCGCGCTCCGGCAGAGAGACGCTGCTTTCTCGTGGCTGGCCATCTGTCCGTACTTCAGAAGTTTTGTTTTGAACGGGGTTGGTAATGCACCGCTCAGGGTTTCTTCAAGTCGTTTGTGGCTTAATTTTCACAGAATCCAGTAAGCTGGTATGTGCTAATGAGCCCACACGCGATCAGATAGAAGTGCTTGTGCCTCCTTTTCCGTTTGTGCCTCACGTTCTTCGGTCGGGCTGCAGCAGCTCTGGTGTACTCCTATCAGTCGGCCTCCTTGAAGCCAGCCCGAGCCCGCGGAGGCTGCTCGCCGCCGCGCGGGCTCGCAAGGTCACCTCCTCGGGTGGAGGCGGGAGGGACGAGGGCCGTGTTGTGAAGTCCAGCTTTTAAGGACGGCTGTGTCCTGTTCTTCCTTCTAAATAATAGTCACTGCTGTTGTCGCAGCGGTGCGTTAACGTTAAAGCATTGCCTGTGGTTTCGGCCAGGTACGGCAGGGAACGGTGAGAAGTATTTGAAGGGGTTACCGTTGAAGGCCTCATCATAACCCCCCGTAGCTGCGTTACAAGACAAGTTAGTATAGCGCCTTCAGAGGTTGGTTGTCATCTTAAGGGTCCAGACAGGTTTTTAAATGAATCCAATTTGCATGCTATAATAGTCTATGTGATATAACCTGGAAAATACAGAGATCAAACTCTTACAGCAAATCATAGTCTGAATGAGATCCTTGGTGTGCCTTTAGAGAATGGTTGTATTCTTTTGGAAATATTTACACGTTACCACAATTCACGTTTTTTTCTTGGCCAGGCATAGATGAACTCCATGTGAATCGCCGGAGCGTTATCATGTGCGATTAATACTGCAAGGTCCATACCTAAGCACAGCTGGGCGTTCCTTACAAAATCCCTTCCATCCTTAGGATGGCGTGCGTACCTATTTATGTCTTGGTTTATATTTAAAAATGATTCATTTCCTTCATCGCAGACAACGATTCAACATAACAGGGCTAGTGTTTGCTGACTAAGCTCTTTAGCATATGCTTTGGCTTCGATATCGGTCTTAAATCTACCTGTTTGACCATGTGGGTTACAGAGATCAGCAAATGCTCGGCTTGCCTGCGACGGCTGCGCTCCCCAAACAGCAGCACCGTTGCTGACTTCATCAATAAACACGATGGAATTTAATAACCCTTATTTTCTGTTAGTCAAAAATATGTGCAGCTTTTCTGTAATATATCTACCTACCCCTGCAGAGGTTTTGGACTGATTAACAAAATGTCTGTTCTTTATAGGGCACGCTCTTGAAACGGTCTGGCTGCACAGAAAGTATGGAGTGGTTTTACTTTGCAGTTGTACAAAATGATAATCTTTCTGCAGGGAGCTTTGCACGTGTATTTTCATGAGTGTCTTTTTGTTTATTTTTTAATTCGGTGAACACAAGTAACTCCAGCACCATTAATTTTAGCAGCTTTGTTTCAGCTGTGACTTGACTACTTCCGAATAACTGGCTGTATCAGTTGCTGGGGGGGATATCACTTTTTCCCCCAGAGGAAGCGTAAGCCTTCCATTAAGATGGGTTTTCTTATCGTTAAGCAGGAGAAAAAATGCAGGAGATACTTTACTCTGTTGACCCATTTAAGCACTGGAAACCCTCTCTATAGCTCCTTGAATTTTCCCCTATCGAATATATTCTGCTTCTTTGCTCATAAGGAAAACTGTCCTGGGAAGCGATTGCAGGCGTTCTCCATACCGTCTGCCCGCATGTCCTGGGTTTAGTGGTTAGTCATTTTACAGCCTGAATCGCCTCTCCGTCACTCTTTCGAAGGTCTGTCTTGATCCAGCAGTGTTTGAAGTCATGCAAGGTCTTCATTTTCCTTTCCTCCAGTCTAATTTAAATTCTTGTTGGTTGTGCCTCAGCCCTTAAGGAAGGAACTGGTTGAAGTGATACTTAGTATTGAAAGCAAAAAATATAAATAAAAAAGAGGGGTAGAGTTTAAAGTAATAATCCCGGAGCAGCAGTTTAGGGCTGTCCATATTTTATGGGCTTTTTATAGTTATGCTTGATAGCATACTAGGTGTGTGCTCAGCTGGTATCAGAGCCAACGTTTTGTACAGTTTTCAAAGACTCAGAGCTCAGAAAAAGACAAAAGAAGTCTTATTATTGTTAGAGTTTTTTTAAATAGTGGCTGGACACACTTTTTATGTGTAGTCAGGCTATGAATATTCCTTATCAGACACACACTGTTCTAAAAATAATTCCAGAGAGAAAAAGTCCATTTTAGTGTGCAGGCAGTTGTTCCTATACGTGAGCAAATCCATAATCTCTAGATCAGGGTTTTACAAGAAAAAATGGATTAGAGGGAGCAGCAGAGATAGGTAAGCAGTGATTTATTCTTGAGTCCGTGTTTCCTCATGTTTATGAAATGAAACTTATTTCTAACTTTGGAAATGCATCTTGACTTCTAACTCACAACCAGTAGCAAACGCTAAATTTTAATAATTGACAGTGAAAGCAATAATCTTTGGCTGTAAAATTGCAAATGAATATTTTCAGCTCTAATTGGACTATTTCCAGTGAAACTAATTATTTCTAGGATACAATTACGGATCTCTTGCTAGGTTCAAGTAAAATTATCGCCCAAAGCCCTGTATGAAAGGCGCAGTTTTAACTGAGAGCCCTGTGCATCCCACTCATCATCCCCTTCCCTCCCCTGAACGATTACAGCCCCGAGGCTGCCGGCTGCAGTTTGCTGGATCTCCTTTACTGATCTTGGGTGGAAAACCTTCAAGCAGAAAATGGTGGTAGCGCCAGTATCCAGTAGAGACTATCTTACCTCAGGATCCTTGCAGCTTTTAAGTTCATTTGGCACTTAAAATACAAGAATTACCCAAGTGTTTTAGTGTTTCAGGCATCTTACGTGTTTATTTGGAGCTGCAAACCACGGTAAGCGGTACTTTAGCATGCCTATCTAAAATTACCTTCTCTGGTTTCAGTAGGGTAACTTAGGCTTTTCTTGGCCAGAACGGGCTACTCTCGTTTGATTGGTAAGGAGATCACCTTGCCTGTGTTTCAGAGCTGGCAGGTGCATCTCAGCTCCGTACGTTATACCTGCATCCGATAAACGTTCCGTTCTTTCAGTTTTCTTTTCCGTAGGGTCAGCCAGAAAACCAGGTCAGCCCCGAAGCCCTGCCGTGAAGATAACATAACTGTGTATCATTTCAGCATGGCAATTCTTCTGACATATAATCTCAGGGAAAAAGTGGTAGTTAAGATGACAGAACCGGCCAGGCGAGAGCAGACCGCTGGGAAGCGTCCCCGCCGTCCCGCTCCGCCAGGCATCGGGGCGGCAGATTCGGCGCCGGAGCCCGTCGTGCCGGGGAGCAGCCAGGGCTGCCGTGCCCCGTGCCCGGGACGCTGCCCTTTGGCTTTGGGCTTCTTAAACGTGACACATCGGACGTGACAGCCACGGACTGTCATTGCGCTGGAGGAGGTCAGTGGCTGTACTTAAAAACGCATCAGGACCACAGCAAACGTAAAAGCGGGAAGCGCTCAGTGAGTTACTGGGGCTCAGCCCCTCCCCGGCTGTTTCCCGTGGCGTTTTTAGGGGCTAGTTGTAGGCGTTTTGCGGAAAGAGCGCGCTTTTAACTCACGGCAGCTACCGAATGAGCCAGCCGTGAGACCTGCCTGCTTCCCATTTGGGAGGGAAAAAAAATTAGGTCAGCTTGAAAGGACAAAAGCAGAAAATGGCAAAGAAACATGTAGGTGAAATAAGCTGTAAAATAGCAATAGGCTGCTCTTAGGGCTAGTTGAATGAAGTAGATTAGTTTTTTTCGTGTAAACACTTACTGATCATAACAAATAAAACTTGTAAACATAATACAACTGTTTAGCTTCATTAAATTTGCAGCAGACAATTAATTTTTTCAGGCAATTCAAATGGTCTTCTGTAGTACTGATTCAGTTTAATTGAACATATTACCACAAGCAGACAATAAGAAATATATTGAAGCTATCCATCTGGCTTGCATCGAAAACTTTGTGCATTTCATTTTCTATGGCTGTCACAGGCCTTACTAATTGCCTCATTTCAGCTGCGTTACAATCAGTGTGATTTAGCCATTAATGTGATAAAAGTCTTCCTGGTGAAGAGCTTGATATTAAAAAGCATAGATCTCTAACCTATCTCTCTTGCCAGTTTTGGACTTAACTCTAGCATTATTAGAGTTATATTTTTAAAAGCAGAAATAAAAATATATTGACTCCCATAGAGTAGCTTCTCCAGGTAGTTTGCCTATCAAATTCTGATTTAGAGAGAGGCAGCTGTTTACTCTGGGTGATGGTAAGTGCAGAAGAGTCTTCTGCCTCCCGTGTCACCACCTTCCCTTTTCTCCTCTGCACTCTCCTGGCCTCTAGTCAACTCTCAGTCACAGTAGTGGTCTTAAAAAAGATAATTATACAGATAAATAAGGAAGCTGAGACAAGAGCAAGTGGCTGATGTTTATAAATGTTTCTGTTTGGTGTACAAACGTTGAAAAAATGACTCTTTTAAAAAGAGGTCAGCCATTACGTCCATACTCCCTGTAGAAAGAAAAAGAAACTTTCCCATTTTTCTCTCTCTTAAACCGACAAAGTATTGCAGACCCTACATTATTTTTATATATTGCAGACTTTGCATTATTACAACCCCTCCTGGGGTTGAGGTTTGGGTTGTTTAGCTCATCAGTGAAGTTCAAATCCATGTATCAGTTGAAAAAGGAGATGACCTGTAGGTTAAACACAGACTCTCAATGAGACAAAAGTGGGTTAATTAACACTTTTTCATCAACTTGCTTCAATTTAGTTTAACATGATGCATTTCAGAAAGGTTAAAGTATTTTTCAGTTTTTGAATACAAATGGAAGGTCACAATATATAAAATGAAACAGATCAAGGGCTTCCGAAATACCTGTTAATCAGAGCAAATATAGTATGTTTGATTATATGTGTGTGTTTATGTATGTGATTGTATGTAAAGCATAAACAACAAGTTCTTTTGCCCAATAATTAATTTCCTAACAAAAGAAGACTAGGCAGGGCTTGTTAACTGGAGATTACTGTCAGACTGGGGGCATTTACAGATCTGTAAGTAGAAGAATATGTTTGACTTACGTGTTCCACCCATTTCCCTAGCTATTAGTTGCAGGGAATTAATTTAGACTTTGGAGAACAGCTAAAGAGAACTAGGGAAAGCTGCGATGTGTAGGATGAGTCAGAGTCAGATGAGTACAATGCAGTTAATGAGGCAGTAACCCCATGCAGAGCAAGCCAGAAAAGTGGTCGATAGATTAAGTCCGTTGGAGGTAGCTGAACTGATTGACCTTCCCCGTGTCGGCAGGCTCTGATGGTTAACAGTTTGTGCTATTGGCTCAGCACACATATTGGCTACTTAAGAATAAATGAGCCCAATTGCAGTCGGACATAAGGGGTCATATTCTCAGTTCCTGCAACTTTTTCTTTCTTAATGGTGTTACCTGCAGTTTCTGGCAGTGGATGATCTGTCTCCTTGAGCTGCCATGGGGCGTAAATCCCATATCTCTTCCTTTCTTTGCTCATTCGAGAAGGGGTCTCACCATCGTGTTGACTAACGTTACGAGTTTGACCGTCATCTTCATCCCGAAGGAGGACAAGGTTTGTCCTTTTCCAGAGCAGGTAATAGGGTGAACTTCCACACGAGCCTCACGGGACTGCCCCAAGCCGTAGGTAAAGGAAGGGCAAACTCAGTGAGAAAGCAGCACCTCAGAGGAAGCCACCGTCAGTCCTGGTGTGGAAGCTGGGAGCAGGTCTCCCAGGAGCCGCATCTCCCCCTGCCTAAGTAATTCACTCCGACTGTGCACTTAAGGAGAGGAGAGAAGAATGATCTAAATAGTACACACATTGAGAAAATGACTGCCAGTCCCTATTCCTGGTGAAAGATGAAGGGATCGGTGTGGGAGAATAAAGGTAAAAGTGGTAATGACTCTGTTATCCTCAGAACTTTATATCCTTGAAAACAGTGACTAAAACCAGACTGGCCTGAAGGCTATGTTTTTAACATCAAAGACAGGGAAGTGTTTAGAGAGTACATTTTCACTAGTGGGAGGAAAAAATGTAAGAGCGTTAAAGGAAAGAATCTGGAACAGGACTTGGGGAAGTATCAGTCCTTTTATACATTTTCTCAGAAGCATTTTGGGAAGCAGCTTAGCAGAACCAAACTCTTGAGGTTTTGATTAGTTTTGAGCTTTTCTCCCTGAGCCTAGCTGGGTTGGTGAGCAGGAGTCTCGGGAGTTGACTGATTTGCCTCAGAGCTGCTTTATCAGATAATAACAGCCAAGCAGCACACGGGTAAAGACTAGGTGTGATGGTTTTTAACTCAAGCATTGCTGAAGGCTTATGAGGTAGTGTGTGCGATAAGAGATACCGGGGACCTAACTTCCCCCTCTTGCAATGCCACCTAGGTAAGATTATGGGCAATCCCATCAAAATTACTATGAAGACTAGAGTCTCTTGCCTGAACCCAAAATCATGATGGCAGAGAGAATTTAATATCAGAGACCCATGAGAATAGGTTAAGTTATGAGTCTAGAGATGTTTTTGTATTACAGTCAAACCAGTTATTTGGGAACACATCAAAATCTTCATGACTCAAAAGCATTTTGCTTCTGAAATAAAAGGAAGTTTTTTGGAAAACTGATTTTGCTTTCCTTATGTTTAAAGATTTTAACTGCATCATGAAGATGCAGTGATCAAGTTGTAGGTTTTGTTACTACCTTTTCTTCTAGCTTCATTGAGAAGATATCTAAATCATAATCTCCATTAGACTTTATATATATATTTATTTGTTTGTTTGTTTATATATATTTATATTTATAAATTGGACTTTATTTCAGTTCCTTTCCTCTCTTAGTATATACAAAATGTCTGTAGTAATTCAAGCCTGAACTCCATTAGTCACGATAACTAAACTGTTTGGTACGTCATGACCAGAATGTCTTAGCAAAGTCATTTATGGGTTGGTTATTGTTTTTTTTTTTTTTAAGGGTTGCTTTGTTGCTTCTGTTCTTATTGTCACTTCATCTTTTTGGAAATAGGTGTTTTGTCTTCAATCTTGCTCGTGGTAGCCTACAAGTCTCAACAGGTTAAGTTTAACTTCAAGTTAAAGTTTATGTTAATAAGAGTATGTACTGTGTACAGTGGTGTAAGAAGACAAAGCACTTTGTAGTGAAAGTCCGTTAGTTGCACTTTATGGGCTGAGTAAACAAGAGAGCAGAGACTTTCAGTGACTTGCCCAAAGCCAGGCAGAAAGGGAGAAGAACTGTATTTCACTCACTTTTACTCTGTGCTCCTGCTGCCCTTCACCCTACAGTGTAGACTTACTCTAGAATATCCTTTTCCTCCTCTATTGCTGATCTAATTCTCTTTCTGGTATAATTCTCTTAAGTTTAATTGTTCACATTTGGTTGTGATTCAAGCTCTAAGAATTCAAACTAGTATTTAATAGAATGGCTCGCATGCTGAGCGTGCCCCTAGCTGGAGCCATTTCCAGGCGTGCAGTGCTGGATACGCTGCCTGTGTGAATAGTCCCAAAAGGGAGCTAAAAGCACTGCGGCGTTTTGGCTTGTCTTCTCCCCATCAGCAGCAGACTCAATGCTTAGAGCACTTGCAAATTCCAGAGGGCTGCGGCTGAGTGTGTGTTAAGTCCTATTGTGCGTTCTTAATTTGATTTAAACTTGCAGGTACTCTTTGGCAATGTGTAATTTTCACAAGTTGGGCTGAACGGGCTTAAACTTTTCTATTTGAAAGAATATTTTATTTAGATAATCACTTCAGTTATGTTTTAAAGTATTTTAAAATAGAAGAAAATTAGATCTTGCCTTTGACTGACATAGTTTTTTCTAACTGCTCAGTTTATTAGGAAGTGTGACTTTTTTGTTTGAGGTTGACCTTCAGGCTGGCAAGATTCTTTTGATGCTGGAAGAAAATAAAAAATGAGTTATGTTCATAGCTGATTGCCCTACCTGCCTATTGGAAGCAGGCAAGAATAGCCACAAATTACATCATGTCCGGTCCTGCCCGATGTATAAAAACTTCTTAATTATGTCTTGTTGTCTGGCTGGCATTTACCGAGCCACTAGAGCAATGCCTGGGTTTCTTTTTTAGTGTAGAGTATAAATAGCTTGGGAGTTTCAGATTTTTCTTTTGTGTGGTAGACTCATTTCTCCATGGGAGCTATTTGCTAACACTTCTACTAATTATATTCTAATTATAAAATAGTAGGAGCAGATGCTGCTTTAGAGGAACACTTTGGTTGAAAGCATTTGTGGGATTGGTAGGACAACCCTACCAGCAGATCAGCCATTGTAATAACAGCGGGCTAGCGACACTCCACGTCGAAAATTGGGGTGGTCATTTTTCCTAATGACAAATAGCCACGGGTTCCAGTGTGAAACTGCGTCGTTCATGGGTTTTTTCTGTTGTTTTGTATTCCAGCCGAGATTCAAGCTGTTTAATAAACAAGTATATTTGGTAACTGCTAAAACTAGGGAATCCTAAAAGCCCACATTATGTCAAGAAATATTTCAAAAAATGTTTTGAGAGATCTGCCAGGAGGTGGAGAGGGGAAGGGCCAAAAGGAAGCGGACATCAGCTATGGGATAAATTAGAAGAATGAAATCAGTCTTGACTACTTACTAGAGCTCAATAGCAGAGACCCACTGGCCTTAAGAATTAAGGCAGTTGTGGTTTAGAGGTGGGGCTGAGAAGTGGTAAAACTGCATACGCTTAACTTGGGGATCGTCCCTGGTGCTTTTTTGGTTCAAAACCAAACATGTAGTCAGTAGTTCCCAGTGCTCTGCCTCCGTAACTAAGAAAGTCACAGTCGGGAACTGGTGAAAATGATTTAGCAAGGACAAAAACGCTCTGTTTTTCTTGTGGATGCAGGATTTTTCCCCATCCAAGCAGGACGATCCCTCAGGAAACATTGGCAGTTACTGAATTAGCAATAGGTATATTCAGTATACGTGCAGGAGTTTCAGCGTAACTCTTAGTTTTGATAACTAAGACTCTTCATCTAGGTATGGGCTCATGCAGAAGTCTCTCCTGTCTCCACCAGTAAGACAGGTCCTTCAGGGGCCAGGCAGTGAAGCAGTCAGAAGTTTGCAAAACATGCCCAAAATTGTTGCATGTTCTAAATTTTTGTTTGTAATTGCAGCCAGGTTCTTTAGCCTCCTAGCACTGAAATGTAATCTTAGATCCAGTGCTTTTTTTATTCGGTAGCACACTGAGATTCCCCGGGGGGCGGAAACAAAGCCAATCCTCCCCCTCTGCAAAACTGAAAGCAGAACTGTTTGGCTTTGGCTGTTGATCGAATGTGAGCAAAAGCAAGTGCCTCCTAGTGTGGCTGCTTGGCAGCTGGGCAGCGCTGCTCACCTCTGCCAACCCTCACTCGCACTGGTCACCCCAGGGACTTGGGAGCTGAACGGGTCTTGGGCTGTTGGATAACTCACATGCACGCCCAGGACATTCATGATGGCTACAAGACTTGATAGGAATGACGTTAAAGGTGGCTGCGCTGGGGAACGCCAGCTTGTGATTTCCATGGTATCCTGTGGGTTTCAGGCGGGGGTATCAGCTCTGAATGACTCTTAACTTAGTATTTATGCTTGCGTGCCCACTAATTCCTAAAGCGCCACGCTGATAAGGAGGATGTAGATATTAGGCATACACAGTTCTGATAGGAAAGATCTAAAAATGCATCCCGTACCCTAAAAGTGCCGACTGTGCCGGTTACTTTATAATTCCAAAGTCTGAATGCCCGCATACCATACCGTTGCTGCTCTTTGAACACTTAAACCAACATTCTCTTTATTTAAGGTCATTGCTATTCAAGACATATTTTAAAACACCGTAAGTCAACAATCTCAGCAGGTGAACTGTTCAGAGCAGCGAAATGCTTTGTCCACTGTGTACGTGGGCTGTACGATGCACTGCACGGCATTACGTTTGCACAATTACCCATGGCTTGTGTTACAAGGAGAGCTGTGATTGATCCTTGAGTGACTGGTAATTTATCAAAGATTAGATATGATTTCTCCTGCATCTGATTAACCTTCTCTGTAAGGTGGCCATCATTTTTGTAATGGCAGTAGATTATTCCATACTTGAAAAGATGGATATCAGCTAGTTTCAATCAATAGTCCACAAAAGGTGACACCTTGAATTCACCAGGTTATCTATAAAGTGTGTCACAAATGGTGCAGTCGTTTGTCAAATATACCGATTTCATTTAAGGCACCTCTGAAGTGAAGTGTCTTTTATTTTAGTGTGAAATACAGAGAGATGGAGAAGGTATGTTTAGGTGTTTTAGTGTAATCAGGCACTCTTGCATGCCGCTATAAAGAGCAAGTACAAATTTCTATGAGTGACAGATTTGATTGTCATTTCCATACCCCATTACACATGATTTTCTTCATCACAATTGTATGGAGAGAGCTTGATTTGCTAAGATTGCATTGCACTGGGTAAAATGGAGGTTAAAATGAAGTATTGTGCCCTCTTGTTATTTAAGAAACACTCTTTGTACTCTCTCTGGAGTGGATATATTTTCATATGTTTTGTCTTTGAATTTGCTATAATGGCACATCCTGCCCCGGTATCCTTTGATGCAATTCTATTCTTAATGTGTTTTCAGATTGAAATTAACCTTCATTTATTATTCAGCCACACAAAGAATGCGTATTTCAGTATGCAGAAATGCAATCCCTTGATTGACTGCCTAGTCCCTTTCTGGGAGGTGGGAGGCATTAATTCCTGGGCGGGTGACTCTTACATCGAGTTTAGACAGTTTTCAATCTGTGGGAAGCTCTTTTTCAATGTCAGTTTAAGAAATACGTTAATAACTTGTACCTCAACTGCGATTTGGCTCTGAATGAAGCTGAGAAGGAAACTGCTGTTCTTAAAAGTGAACCTTAGGCACCTCGATGGACGAGTTGCTTAGGAATGCAGTCACAAAGAACCGCGTTTAATCTCTTCCTCTAAAAAAAACTTGCCCATGTTGAAATAAAATAGATAATTCCTAAGAGAAGGCAGCCCAGGAGACATGCTGAAGCACCTATCTAAAAATAATTGCATGTACCCCGTACCACTGCAGTTCGGATATGGCGAGATTTAAGCCAAGTAAATTGCACGATAAGGATCCTCCTTCAGGAAAGCAATTTTAGCATGTCTTAAATGCCCAGCTAAACCGAGTGTATTGCTGAATCAGAATCGCCACTCTTCCAGGAAAGGTCAAATGTTCCACCCCTCTGTTCCTTAATCCCTATTAAATACCTGGCCATATGTCACTGCCTTCGTTGCCAGAAATCACTGCTGCCTATGGTAAAGATCTAGATCACCCTCTGTATCTCTTCCTAAAATCACAAAAGTGACTTTAGCCCTAAGCCTAAATTCCCTTTTCTAAACTGATATGCGTCCCCTTCGCTTTCGGTGGGATTACGTCTTATTAGGCACAGTACAAACGAAAGGATACAGTGAGCGCTGCAGCAGTTTCTTTTCAGAAATGTGCCTTAGAAACCAGTTACCTGTCTTGTGAGAGCACGACTGTAATAGCTGGTTACGAGGAAGGGAAGACTGTGTTGGCATAAGAAAGACCATGAGCCTATTCCTGAAAGCATACATGTGAATTGTCACAGCTCATTTCTGGGATCTCGTATTGCAGTGTATGTTTTACCACTTAACTTTGCTTTGGCTTTTCCCCATTTCTTTTTCGTATTAGTTTTGGCCATGCCCCATTAAGTGCTCAAACAATCTATTCAGATAGCTGTAGTCTGCTATGCTAATTCATACCACGTGTTAGCTCAGTTATTCACTGGTTGTTAGTCTTTTCAGTTCAGGGTCGTATTTTCCTGTCTTCAGCATTTTCCATAGTGTCTGATGATGTCCAGAGTGCTAAGGGCTCCCAGAAGTTTGATAGCTCGTCATCATGTCCCGGGAGCTTCTGACTTTAGGGTCTTGGAGAAATGTTTCATTCACAAATGGAAGAAACACTGGAGCGCATTTGAGCATTAGTGTAGTGGGCTGAATGATTTTGATTCTTGAGTTGCTCATTGAAAACAGATGATGCTAGCTCCGAGATCGATTTTTATCATCTCCAGTCATCGTCTCATCCTGAAAGATCTGTCATAATTTTGAGGCTAGAAGATATGATTATGTCTAGCTAGTCTGGTCGCCTGCGAAACAGCTATACAATTTCCAGTGATTGCTGTGCTGTGTCCGGTAACATGTGGTTAACCTGGGATGTACCTATTGGAAAGACATCGAGCCTTGCTTTAAAGTCTCCAAATAATAGAGTTGTTAGCACAGGTCTGGATACAGTGTTAATATCTCTCCTTACTAAAACTTTAAATTACTGAAACTTTACATAGCTGCCTGGCTATTTATTGGCCCTGTTTCAGGCCAAAGGGCGTTGCTTTGGAGCAGTGCCTGCACGCGGTGAGTCGGGAAACACCGGGCGTGCGGTTTTTTCTGGACTACTGATAAAATATCTGTTTGCCCGTGCCAAGTGTTTTCTTTGCCCACTTTTCTCCTTTGTTCCACTGACCTTTCCAAGTGGAGATGCCCTCAACATCATATTTTTGTAGTCCTTTTTAAAAGTCCGGACAATCTTTTGTTTAAAGCAAACCTTAAACGACCATGACCCGGTAGGAAATCTGCCTGTTCTAGATGCCTGGTAAAGCATGAGGTTTGGTGTCTGCTGCGCCACTGAATCGCTGTGGAAATGTTGACCACGTTCTCTCTTCGGTCCCTGGGAACCTGTTAGCTTTTTGCAGCAACAGATTTTTCATATGTGATATTAAAAGCTAAAGTGACTGCAAAGAAATGGTCCCAAGTGATTCAGATTTATAGGTGAGTCTGCCTCAAGCAAAGATATATATGATAGCGAGACTGCAAAATTTTGAATTTCTGTAAAAGAGATGCAATTTTCCTTGAAATTAATATAATATTGTAAATATGGCAAATGAGGATGCTGTTGCTGTGTTGCATTTATTAACTGCTTTGATAAAAAACAAAATGAAAACAGGAAAGATGCTGGCATTCAAAAAAAAGCCCCAAATAGCGGAGTTCAAAAGAATCTGTTCCAAATTCTTGTAAATGAAACTGTTTATGCAGAGAAGTAAATTCTAGGTGGATCTCTAGCACCGTAATACTAATGGCTTTTAAGACAATTAGGTCGTTAGAAGGTTAATCAAACTTGCAACTATTGCTTATATCCCTAGATCCCCGTAAGGAAGATCAAAAATTGTAAAGGGACGTCTGCGTGACCTTTCGGATTAGCAGCGCTGTGCCCGTTCTGGCTGGCGCTGGGTGCAGCCCTTTGTGCTTGGCAGTGCTTTCCTTTGTCTTAGCCGCTCGTTTGAAGCATCTGGTAATTGAACATAAACTCTTGCACTTGAGCATTCATGCTTGAACCTGAAATTACCTTGTCATCCGCGCTGGCTTTCATTAAACAGCTAACAGATGCCACGGCCTGCTCCTGTCCCAGCGCGCGATACGGAGCGTCAGAGCCTCGTATGCCGAAGTGGCCTTGGTCTATACGGTCTGCTCTTGTCCAGCTCGGAGTAAATGTCCTCTTTACTGCGCTTGGCGGCAGCCGCTCTGGCCACTACGTGTCTGAGCTGCTCGCCGCTGTTTAACTCAGATGCAGCCTTTGAGTATGGTACTCGGGATATTATATGTCTCTCGTGCACTTGAAGAAAATGTGCACCTCCTTCGGCAAAAACAAACACTGCTTTTTCCATCTGAAGAACCAGAGCATGGTTTTGCTGTCCGTAAGCAGCTGCTGCAGGTCTTTACTAGCTGATTGGTGTCCATTTGCATGTATTTTCCCCTCCAAAGCCATGAACATTCACCAAATACTTCGCTTATTTAGGCAAAAGAGTAGAGGGGAGAGGAGCATGTGCTGCTGCAGACCTTCAGTGGAGAATCTTCCACAGCACTTCCATCAGCCGCTGTTAACAGAAATCAGCAGTGTGAAAGCGCATACAACTCCTGGATAGAGTGAAAGGGTGGAAAAACAAAGAAGGGAAGGAATAAACCTTTGCAACGTCTTGGGAAATTTCCCTTACAAGAGTCCTGTTCTCAAAGCGCCATTAAGTTTTGGGGGGAGTTTTCGTTTCTTCAGCTTTTAAACCTTGGATAAATTTCTCGAAATCCTGAGTATTTCCTTCTCTCATTTTTCTTTGACCTCCTCCTCTGCGCCAGGATAGATGTGTAAATACCCATCTAGCTGCTAAGTACACAGGTTTCAGGAAGCAGCGCTGGAAATACTGACATTATGTCTTTTTCGGATCAGCCTTTGAGATGATGGTGTGCCTTCTTGCTCTGCTCTGCTCGCCACGTATCATTCAAAAGGTACCTGCGTGTCGTCGACTCGCTTGTTTTTTAAAAATACGCATCTGTCTTTTGAGGGCCAGGCTCTGATTTATTTATGTCACTTGTGTCGTGCCAGTGCAGACTGTGTCCCACTCTGTCATGTGCTCTCGATCACTATGGCACTGCGCAGCCCTGCGTGAGCCACAGCCAGCAGACGCGAGGGCACAAAGCTGTTTAGTCTAAACAAACAGACCCTGCTAACGGACACCCAGTCGGTACAAAACCAGGGTGGGATGGTTTCCTTTCAGACTGGCTGATTGTCGCCCTCGATCGCGTGCGGCTTGGTGCTTTGCGCCTGGGAAGCGCGGCCCAGCGTCCTGAGACGGGACAGGAAACCGGGCGGCGGGACGAGCGGCCAACGACGGGCTCCTCTGAGCAGCGCCGGCGCGCGCGTGGGGAGCGCCGCTCGGCGGTTCGTCTTCCAAACGGAGGCCTAGCAAGAGAGCTTTGCTAAGATCTCTTAGCATATAAGCAAAATACGTTAGCTGCAGCTGTAAAACTGGGGGACGCGTGCCTCAGGACAGAGGGTGGGCTGGAGGAGCGTCCCCCCGCGCTCTGGTTCTGCCCAGCCCGTCGCCCCTTGGGCGGCGTGCTGCAAGCTGAGCCGCCAGCTGGCCTGGCCTGCCAAAACCCGCTACGTCCAACCAAAAAAGTGCTGCTTCCTTCGCGCGGCGGGCACAGAGACGGCCGTCCTGAAAACGCCGACGTGAAGGGAAGGATAAGAAGGCGCTTTCGTGTTTCGCTGAGCCTTCAGTGACACCTACAGACAAGAGCGCTGGCGGCGTGCAGAAGGGACGGGACAGGGACGAGCTTGAGACGCGGCTGGGTCCTGCGGCCGCCTCCAGCTCCGGAGCCGAGCCGGCCGGGCCGCGTACACCCCTCGCTGCCTGCCGTCGCCCGGTCGGTCACCCTCACAGGGCACTTAGTAGCCCCCCAGGCATGGCGTGCTGTTTTCCCTCGCTGTTTCCTTTTCAAAACTGAAACATAGGCAGTTTCATGGCTTGAGGATGGCGGGCTGCGGGCCCACGCGCCCTTTGGCGTTCGGTAGCGGGGTATTCCTCCCGGGACGGGCCTGTAGGGATGCCGGCGGCGCGGAGGAGGGCCGCGCGCCGCTTGCAAGAGGCCACGCGGCTAATAGAAATGCCTACCCTCCAGCTGCGGCTGGATCTTCCAGCTTTATTTTAAAACTATCTCAAAATACACTAGGGTGCTCCAAAAGGTGAATGTCAGCTCAAAATATCACCAAAATCACAATCTTTTTTTTTTTTTTTAAATAACTGTCCTTGCTAATAATGCTCTTACTGAGCAAAGACACCTACGGAAAATAATCTGTGCTTAGGGGGACAGGATAGTAACGGAGCATAAAGATAGCTCCGCTTGTAGTATCTCTCTTTCGAGGTTGCCCCTCTTGCCTAGCAAGTGGACAATAAATAAATGAGGAGCTAGCTCAGAAAAGGAGACTCTCTGTGGTTTTTGTTTCTGACTCGAATGCTAACCAGCCCAATCTTGGTGTCATTAAAGCATTCACTATAATTTAAAAGGTGCCTGGTGTTACAGATTTTGAAAATGCAAATCTAATAATTTTGATTACCGCTTGGCTGTGTATCACCAAGGTGTGCCTTCACTCGGCTGCCCTCAATTGGCTTCTTAATAACACTTTCCATTTGCTGCTCTGCTAGGGTTATTAAATAGGGGTTTTTTATTTTGTTTTTTTAGCTTTTTTCAGTCCTTGAAAAGTGATTGGTAAGCATTCTCCTTGGGGTGATTTGTGAAGTGTGTTGCAGGGGGCTCGCACTCACACTAAGCATAACTAGGGTCAGCGCCTTCGCCGCGCATCGTTTGTCATCGAGCTGTACCAGCCAGTCCTGCAAAGCTGGTGCGTTCAAATATGAGCTTGCTGTGCTTCTTGACATGACTGGGTGGAAACTGGGGCCCTGATTTCCAAAGGTGCTGGACACTTGCGGATCCCACGACTTCCGCAGGAGCTGCGCTGAGCAGCTCGGGAAATGAGGTCTCTAGCAACCACCCGTGTCCCGTTCTGTCCGTGTGTATAACTTGTGTGTGTTTCAGCAGCAAGAATCCGATTTGGCCCTTCCCTTTACGGTGCTGACTTCTCGCCCCTTGCAGGAAGGGGCAGGGAGGTGAGGGTTAGCTGCAGCAAAACCCAGCTGCTCGCAGGTGTTAAGGACCAAAGCCTCCATGGCGCTTTGCGTGGGCTCCTGCAGGAGTGCCCCAGGCTTCGTGGGAGACCCTCATTTCATCTCGCAATCATGTCCTTCATAAGCATTTCATATGGGCGTTGAACAGCACGGAGGATAAACTGCCTATTACAGTGGAAATGCTGAAAGGACTTTCAGAAAGTGCTTCTGCGCCTGAGTCCCCAGCGAAGGTGGGACGTGCCTGTAGCGGGCTTGGGCTTTGGGTGCTCCGGGTCTTCGTCAGCTCGGAAATGGCAGTTTCAAAGAGCTGTGAAATCCAGATACGTTCGTCTATACAGAGAAGTCCAGGTAATAATTCAACAAACATTATTTTAGCAGCTTGAATTTAACTGCTTTTCATCTGAGAAATTGTAACTGCTTAAAATAACTTGTATTAATTAGTTAAGCCTCATAACACCTACTGTGGTCACAATAAGAATTGCTCTGTTTTGTTAGAAGTGAAACCAAAATGCAGATGAATTAAATGTGCCCAAGGTAACACAGTCAAGTCCCTGAGGACTTGAGCTGAAGCCTATTGAAGTCAGTGATGAAATCTTTTTCAGTACCTTCTGTAGACTTCTGATAAGGTCTTTGAAAACCCAGAAATAGCTTCACATCCCCTGAATTTCAGTGAATAGTTTTGCCCGGTGCATATCCTTTTTTCCTGTATTTTTATTATTTTAGCAGGAAATTAAAGAGTCGGCCAATAGTCCCTGGCTGAAGTAGTTAAGATTTTGGTTTCGTATACTAGAGAATGAATAATGCCCATAGTATTTTACTGTGACAGCTATGTGGAATGGACTTTTGCAATAAGCAAAAATATCTATCTGTGTATGATTTTCAGACTTTTGGGCTCGTTGTTAAGCGATATTTTTTCTCCTTTTCATTTCCTCTGAGGCCCTGTAGAAAAAAATTACTGCGTTTTTGTCAACAGAAATGAAAGACAAATGTTAACTTGAGAGGCAGAGGGAATTCATGGGCCCAGATGAGGAGCTGAAGACTGCATAATGTCTCACGGCTCATCTTTCTGTGCCACCATCTTTTTCGTACTGAAATGAAAAACAGGCAATTAAACCAGTGGTAACAGATCCACGTGAACTCCAGCTGTGAATATGGGATTAGTCCCGAAGCCCAAGGTGGATCTGATATATCCTACTGCCCGTATTTTTTAGCAGATGGACCTTCCTACGTCACAAATGGCCTCAGCCTTTGGGTCTTGCTTTCCTTTGTAAATGTTGTGTTTTGGGCAGTAACCTTTCTGATCTTTCATCTGGTTCACCTCTCCAAAACCCTTGCTGAGTTTTTGTTCACCAGGTCAGCGACTTACTGTTTAAGACCGCAGAAGGCCTAAACAGGAGTCGGTCGGAGCCACTAACTGAGCAAACCGGCCCAGAAAGCAAGGGTAGCTACACCTGGAGCTGCCTCTTAGCCCAAAGCCCCACTGTTGGATATTAATGCAGTTCCTGGTTTATTGAGGCACAGTTTTGGTTTGTGTGTTGCGAAAGATTCGGTTGGTATCACTCATTTATGCTTACTGTTTGTGTGGGCCCTCCTCACACAGCAGAAAAACACCCAGATTTTACTTGAAACCGTCCATGAGACGAGAGAAGAAGCCAGCGTACTAAACAAACAGAGTTTTCAATAAACATAGCCAAAATTAGGCTTCTGTTAGTTTGATCTTTCATTGTCCAGGCACAAGCAGATATCACTCATGTCTTTCATATACCCTCCTTCATCCCAATTTTGGAGATTTTATACTGAGAGTATTTTCTCAGAGCAGTATTTAATTTAGAAACAGCAAAAAGGTTTTTTGATAACCCTAGTGAATCAAGTATGACTGTGAAAGAAATAGTTGGAGGGAAGAGATTCCAATAAGATTATCTCTGGTCTCCAAGCTCTTTCAGAAATTTTAACCAAGCCTTTCAGATCTGATTCATTCTTTTCTCCCTGCTCACCCGGACTGCGACTAGAAGAGGATCATGGAAGATTTGTTAATGGTGTTTCAATCTAACTGAAAGTGAAAGGTGTTAGAGTAAAATCAAAGATGTGATAATTCAGTTGTTGCATTGAGGATCTTCCTAATTCTTAAGTGATCATCTCAGCTAAACCTTTTAAATGTTTAAAGTACTGATAACAGTGCTGCATTTGTGGTGGATTGCTTGGGATCATTTTCAGCTCTGGATATCTCTCCATTCTCAATAAGACAACATTTATTCTTATTTTTCCTGTTCTCTTTGTTGTTTGTAGATCCAACACGGGTTATGGTGTCACCTTTCAGCATGGATGTCACTGTTGGAGAAAGTATTGTCTTGCCTTGTCAGGTATCTCATGATCACTCGCTAGATATTATGTTTTCTTGGTCATTTAATGGACACCTGATAGACTTTGAAAAAGATGGGGATCACTTTGAAAGAGTCGGAGGGGTAAGTATTAATACTAAAGCAATCTCCCCAGACTGTTCCTCTTTTGTATTGCAAGTCACAGCGATGACTATAAATAACAGGAAAGGGCTGCTAGGTGAGGTATTTGGCTGACTCAGTAGTAGGAGACTTGTTACCTAGTGTCTTACAGGCTGAGATGAACACTGCCAGTAGACTGTTTTGTTATACTTGATGTAGAAATGTTATAATTGGTTAATGGCCTGCCTTGAAGTCTGCTCTCGTGAATGACGTGTGTTAACATTGCAGGGTTCTCTAAGGCAAAAGACCTATAGAGCGCTTTCTCGTTGTGAGAGAAAATTGTGCCTTCTCGCTTTTCCCAAAGAGACGTCACATAACAGGTTTTCTGCGGCTGTAACTGCAAAAGAAATGTAAAATGAAAGAACTGTAGAACTTTGTATTTGCACAGAAAATAGTGGGAAATCAGAGGATACCCTCAAATTTGTGCAGAGAGGCTTTGTGGGCATGCATGCGTGTCTCAGTCTGTGGCCCTCGCTTGTGACCACATGCTTAGGATGGGCGTTTGTCCTTTACGCAAAACAATCTGCACGGGGTTACAGACATCACTGACCTCGAAGATGACATTTGCTTTCAGTGTGAAATGTCACGTCGGCATCTTAGGGTTCCTTGTGCGTGCGTGCGTGCGTGCGTGTGTGTGTACAGCAACGCCACTCTGCACCAACTGACAGTGCAAACTTTTGCCAGGTCTAGAGAGTTCCTTATGTGCAGGCTGAGAAGATCATGTTCATGGAAATCTCACAGTAAGAAGAGTCAGATTTGAAAGGGTGTTTTTCCCAATAAATGCAGCCCTCGCCTCCACTTTCATTCAAGAGCACGCTCACGTGCTAGATAAGGGGAAGAAAGCGTAGTGAAGACAGGAATTCCTTCCCTTCCTTAGGACAGGAGACGAGGTGCTTGCTTCAGTTACCATTTTGTGCCTCTCCAGGAGGGTTTAGGGGCAGACATTCCCAATCAAGGCGAGCGCACCGGCCACCAGAGCCGCCCGACGCCCTGGATGGGGCAAGGCTTGAGTGACAACACACCGCTGTCGCTCACGTTTCACCGTGGCGGCTGTGGACCTATTGGGCCGTTAAAGATTGCTAATCACGCTGTGAGGTCCCGACTGTGTCCGGAAGGAGCCTTTCTAACTTAGTTGCAACTAAAAAATGTTTTATCTCATCATCCTTCCTGATGAATTTTTTCCACTTTTATTTGGTGAAGGTGGCAAGAAAGAGAAGGGAAGAAATCAAATACATTTTCAGGAGAGGCAGAAAACAGAGAGCAGTGTTACACGTTGCTCTAATGGGTGTTTTACACGGTCACGTGCCCTGCTAGGTTTCAGGCAGACTCGTAGTCTATGTTTACATTTGTCAGGGGTGAAATTTAATGCTGAAAGGAAAAGGAAATACAATTTACAAGCCTTGCTGTTATCCCTAAGAAATCATTAAAAGATGCACTTAAAGATTTATGCCCAGGGTGCACCTCAGCAGTGACAGCTGTTCCCAGCGACTATACTTGATTGGCCCGCAAAGCTAAAATTGCAAACTGTATTAATATTCTTCAATCAGAAAGCCACAATCACAAGGTTGCCCTGAGATTTCTGATGTATTGAATGCTTTGGGTCTGGAGAAAAATTTAGAAGGAGTTGAGCTTCCTATACATGCAGAAACATAATTAGTTCTATTCAACAGTTAATCAGACATGCATTCGGCGTTTGGAAAACAAATTACCGCTGTTAGGTGATGCAAGATTTCCTTAGAGAGTGCTGTTCTCATGATCTTTAGCACAAAAACACTGGGCAATCAAAATGCTGGCCGTAATACAAGGCTGTGAAACTATTGCAGATGTCTCATAGTTTGGGATGGTTTTCACCCACGAAATGGATGTGGACAGAACTTAGACATCTGAATACCAATATCCAGAGAGAGAAAGGAGGAATCGGAGCAAACCTGCCGTACATAAGCTTGGTCACATTGTTTTCATGGGTAAACTGCTTAACTGACCCAAACCAGGCTCCCCTCTCCCTTGCAGAAGCCAGAATTTTAGCAACACAACTGCTCTGCTCTTCAAGGCAGACTCACATAATTTTAATAGGCCACGGCTTGCATTACTAATGTTTTCATCAGCCAGTGTAAAATAAATCCATTAGTCACAGTGTCCTTCATGTGATAATGATGTTTAGCGCTCATTAAAAAGTAATTGTAACCACTTTTCCCTACTTTATCAGCAGGATTCAGCTGGTGATTTGATGATCAGAAGCATCCAGCTGAAGCATGCTGGGAAATACGTCTGCATGGTGCAAACAAGTGTGGACAAGCTATCGGCTGCTGCAGACCTCATTGTAAGAGGTATTTGAATTTTGTTACTGTTGTTGTTGTAAAATTACTTTATTCCTATCTTCTGCGGCTGGTAAGGCAATTCATGGTCTCAGAGACATTCATTAGAATCCCAGCGTCTTGTAATTAATCTAAGAAATAAGCTCTAAGTACACGCTGTGGTTCATAGTACCTTTTCAAACAGCGCACGTAAAGCATCTGTCATATATATACATGCTCATACAACAGACGCGCAGCACAGATAAACGGTATATGTTCATGTCCCGAATGCAAAATGTGCACCAGCCGAGCTCTTCTCTGTGGTCAGCGGCCCAGCAGAAGTAGCACCCAGTTGATTCACTGCATTGCTCCCTGACAATGCTTGCTCCTTTTCTAGAATAAACATGATTTAGGAACATCACTGATGCTTCAAAGTCAAATCGTTGCCGGACGTAGGTGATCTCTAAGTGTCGCATTAACTGAGATGCAATTAATTAACCTGATTCTGGATTCTTATAATAAGTCTATATTATTGTGCTCATTTGCTTTGTGAAAAACAAAACTTGCTTTTGCTCTGTACCTAGCATCCTCTGTTCTCAAAGATCCCAGCAGAGAGGGGAAATTGATATCATCACTCAAACCCTCACTACACCTAGGCCTGCAGCTCCTTCCTTCAGTTGTCTCAAGAAGTCAGGGAAGGAGGAAGAGTAAGCATTGAACTGAGCTCTGCCCCTTTTTCCTCCATTCCACCCTCAATTTGTCCTCCCAGGTAAAACTTAAGGCAGATATTTTAAAAAATAATTCAAAGAAAAAAAATTGCATGCTGTTCTCACATGCAAAATCCTAGCTTTCATGCTCTCCATGTAACGTAAATTCTCAGGCCGCTCCAAAAAAACAGAGAACATGAAAAAGAAATAAGAAATTCTCTCTCTATTGCAGCCTTGGCAGAGTAAAACCTGCAAGATTAGGTCATCAACTTTCAGCTATAGATGTGCCCTTATCTGTAGCTGGGCATTTCTGTTATTAACATAATATTGTTGTGCCTTTTAATACCTTTGCCCATGGAAGAATATGCATGCAGAAGTTCTTAGCCACGTGCAACGCCAAGAAGCTGTCCGAGTCTGCCAGAGGAGACATGATCACTGGACATTTAAGCAGATAAGCAGGGTTTGTCAGCCTCTCCCCGGTGGGATAACATACCGTTGCATTTCCGTATGCAGGTGCCATTTGCTGCCTTTGATGCCAGTCACTCCATCGGCCAAATCAGTAGCACTTGAGGTTCGAAGTGATACTGTGTACGGCATCTTATAGAAAGTAACGCGGGATTATCCTGGGACTTGATAAGCTCTGTCACTAAAGTAAGGAGCTAGGGAACGCAAACACTTACGCTTTTCTTCCTCTGGTTTTCGTTGCTCATCGCACATGTTGTGCTTCGCGGCGCGGGAGAGCTGCGGGCCGTGTACTGCGGACGGCGTGGGGCAGCAGCGCAAGCCCGCTCGCTCGGCCGTTTGCTGTGAGGCCTCACGTGGAGCAAAACCCAAATCGCGGCTCCACGTGCTACGCGCTGTCCAGGCAGGGACGCTGCTGCACTCGGCCCCAGGAGTCGCCCAGGTTCCCCACTGTACTGATTTGTGTATTTTTGCTGCAGCATTGTTTCAGATTAATTTTTTATTTTTGCACAAACATTTCAAAACAGCCTGCTGATGAGGACATTGCTGAAGTAACTTCCTTAGTCCTGGCTCGGTAAACAGGCAGGAGGAACATTCGGTTTTCTCAAGAGATGGACCATTGGTGACAGCAAAAATCCTATCTTGTCACTGCCTGGAGCATCAGCAGGGGCTTCGCCCTGGTGGCCCAGGGTCCCTGGCAGCTCTCTGCCTTGTCTGACACTCCCAGCTGGGCCGTCTCTTGTCACCAGCTGTAGACAAATGAGGAAATATCCATGACACCTGTAACAGAACAGCCGGAGGTGGGCTGTGACAACGGAGGGCGAGATGAAAAGCGAGTGCATACACAGAACTTTCATCATCAATTTTTAAAGTTTTTTTTTTAAATACACCCACGTGGCTGATGTTGAAGTAAGAACAGATTAGCTGCTCTGTGTCTAGGACAAAAATCAATCACTTACTTTATGTCAGGGAATATCAAACCAGAACGTGCAGAAGGAGTAACCTGTGGCACCGCGCACGGCCAAACCAGGCCGCTTGTTCAGATTTTTCATGCCATGATAATATGACAGCCGCACGTCTGTTAGCAGCCCCGAAATATTTGGGAAACTGGTGACTGAACTTGATCATTTTTCCCCCCTTTTGCCCTACAGTAGCCTTTTTTTTTTCCTTTCATCCGAAGCTGAAAAGCTGCTGGGCTCTATCAGAACAGGGTAGGTACCGTAGGCCCCCCGCGGGCAGCGCGTGAGCGGCGGGGGGCTCTGGGGCGCGCGCCCGTGCCCTGCCAAAGAGAGCCGCAGGGCTGAGTGACGAGCGGCCCGGGGCCCAGGGCCGCCCGGAGACGCAGCAGCTGCTCCGAGCTGCACTGCCTGAAGTGCTGCTCCTCGCCTAGTCTGAGACCGCCGGGTTCGTGACGGGAGTGGCGCTGAGATGACGCCAACGGCAGGGCGCTGGGCCGGGCGCCGCTTTGCCACGCAGCCCGGGAGCCGAGCTCTTAAGCCCCTTGCGGTTTTGCTAACGCTGCACGTTCAGGGGGGTTCGTCCTCTTGCTGATAGACAGCCACAGTCTCACGCTCGTTATCTCGCCTAATTGCATGGAGGCGCAGCTAATAATTCTTTGCTGTCTCAGGTAATAATTGCACGAAGGTGCCAAAGAGTCTTTTCCTGTGGTTGATTTTAGGATGGCATCTGCATGAATTGTCTCTTGAGTTCATCCAGCAATATTTCTTTGCACCCTGCTAACAAGGGTGTTTTGAAATGCTGGGAATAACCATCGTTATTCCAAAATGTGAAGGTGACAGTTCATTTCAGCTTCTGCCACGCAGTGTAAGTAATTTGTGAAGGATACAGTGAAATTTCATTTCTCAAATGAAATGAAATTTCTCACTATCATCTAACTTGTGATGAAGAGTTGAACAAGCTAACTGCTTGCTAAGGTTGCATTGCGTGGTTATTCTCCCATTGCCTCGGCAAAACTATTTAAAATTTTAACTTCTTAGAAATTAAATCTGGCTAGCCTTGCCGAAACTTTCTTTTTAAAGACAGGATATTGGAAGGTTTGGGGGTATTTTAAGTATTTAAACATGTGCAGCTCTCTGAATATCAGCGTATGAGAATTATTTTAGTCCAAAGATGCAAGAATGAATTGAAAGTGGAGAATTTACTGTGAAACTGTCCTTTTTGGGAGATTTCATCCCAAGTAGCAGTAGTGATTGCAAAGGCCGTATGATGTGGGAGCGAGGTCACCTCTCAGATAAATATGTCATATAGTGCTTTACTGGTCAACAGGACCCGAGCAATGAAACAGAAAATCCTAATACATACTCATACAAGATGCTAATTACAGAAACCAGAAATCATTCCTCACCAGCTTCTGAGTGCTTCCAAAATAGGTAATAGCCAAAAATAATATTTTCTTCTGCAGTCCAGTCCTAAACTGGCAAAAGTGAGATGACAGACTGATCCTTGGTGTGTTTTAACCAGAAGTCTTGGTCCGTTAGATAATTCAGGTATACCTCCACGTGAAAAGGCCTCCAAACTGCGTGCTTGCAAGACCAGTGGTGAGCGTGCAGTGGGGCTTGACACCACGGTGCTTTGGTGGGATCGTCAGGGCTGTGGATGGAGATGATAATCTCCAGTTTTGCATATGCATCCCTTCTCAACGCCTCCCAGTCTCATCCAGACCATGAGAAGGCCACTAAACCAGCTGTGGCTGAGTGCAACTCCTCGACAGAGACAAAATTACATCTGTCCTGAGTAAGGGATGAAGAACACAGTGTTCCTTCCTCATGTCATCCCAATGCTTTAAGCACTGCTCTCCTGTAATTTTTCTAACAGGTCCCCCAGGTCCGCCTGAAGCTGTGACAGTAGATGAAATCACTGACACCACAGCACAGTTGTCCTGGAGACCAGGAGCAGACAATCACAGCCCTATTACGATGTACGTCGTACAGGCGAGAACCCCCTTCTCCGTGGGATGGCAAGCGGTGAGCACAGGTAAATGCATCACTCAGCAGAAGCTGAGCCTGGCCCCCAAAGATCTCTGGAGACAGAAAACAAATCCATCAGGACCTACGTGTACAGGCTGAGGGAAACTAGCTCTGCACCCAGACGCTGAAAAGTAATTTCACTGACTTCAGAACACTGGTCTTTTTTTTAACTAGTTTCAGGTTCGGCAGCGCAAAGATTTAGGGTCCAAGTCAGTGCTATTACTCATCCATTTTTCTCATGAATGTTTAAGGGAAAACAGAATGAATTCCTATTTTTTGTTGCTACGGTGGAGATATACAACAGTAATTGTGGTCTATAAAGACATCCCTCAGGGACAGACCGTGTCATCTAGCCTATCTTTAAGTAGAATTATTTTCCTGATAGAGGGAAAAATCCCATGATGTAATTGCTCATTCTGTCAGAGGTTAATTTGGTTCCAGTAACCATTAAAAAGAGGAACAATGTATTTTAAAAAAATAAAAGTAAAAATAAGAAATATTTGAACTTGTTGTCTCGGCACTTTGTTTTCAAAAGGTGGCAATTTAAGAGGATTTTGTTAATAGCAGGAATCTCTGTGCTGACAGCACACTGGTTTGTGCCACCTCTTTTACTTCTTTGGCAGTTAATAAAGCATTCAAAATGAGCAGCAGTCTGTCAGTCCTTATTCAGTTCATATTTACACTAATCCCTCATTTTTAAGGGTATGTGGTCTTTAATACTATTAGTGGTTTTAATTGCACTCCTGACCTGTCACTGTCTCTTAGTTCCAGAGATCGTCGATGGTCGGACGTTCACAGCAACAGTGGTGGGTTTGAACCCTTGGGTCGAGTATGAGTTTCGAGTAGTGGCCGCCAACCTTATTGGGATTGGAGAACCGAGCAGACCGTCAGAGAAGAGACGAACTGAAGAAGCTCGTAAGTAGTGGTGGGAAACGGAGTTAGAGCTTGGAGAAAGAACTTGTCAGCATGAAGGAATGTGTTACACAGGAGAAAGTCGAGAAGTGTTTTCTACGCTTTTCTCCCTCGTGGCATGTTATTTGTGTGCACAGTTCGTACGCGCAGCATGGAATAAGCAGTGGAGTTCACGGAGCTCCTCATGGGCTCTTTTGTTCACTCCGCTACTGCTGGACATGCAGGAAGACTTCCTCCACCTGGAAAATCATCACTTTCTGTGGGGGAAAAGAGATTTGGGCGCGTTTTCTGGAGGGTGCTGTGCAGTATCCGTTGATCAGAGATGGGAACTGTAAGAGTCACAGCAAGGAGAAGGCTGCGTGTGTTGTTACAGGAACACGCATAGGGAATGACGTATAGGGAAACTTCCGGGAGGTGACTCCTCTGTTCTGTTTTAGCCTGTAATGGAACAGAATATCAAATAGGAAAACAAACGAGCCCTTTTTGTGAAAGATAAATGTTTAAACTAAACATTTAGTGACTGAATACACAAGTTAATTGACATACTTTTAATATGCCATTATTGACATACTTTTAATACACTATTTACCATAGCAAATTAGTCATTTGCTAATAATGTTTTTGGTACCCAGAAGGGGAAGGCCAGAAGAATCCTCTTGTTGTGTAGGTCTTTGTCATTTCAACACTTTTCTGGTTTCAAAATCACCACTTGCATTTTCAATGCTATCTCCTGTTTTGCTTCTTTTTTTGCAGTTCCTGAAGTCACCCCGGCTAACGTCAGCGGAGGCGGAGGGAGCAAGTCTGAGCTGGTCATTACCTGGGAGGTAAGTGGCATCCAGACCAAGAAGGAAATGAGTACGGTCCAGATCAAGAGGCACCCTTTCACCCCACTGTCTTTCCACGGACCCCCGTGTAGCTTATATAGGTTCTAAACTGCTTGCGGTGACAAGCCCAGCCAGTGCGATAAAACAGCCCAGCTGTTAAAATTCAGCTAAAATCGCTCCCTCATCGCAGGCCCTGGTGCAGTGAGGCCGATGCAGGAGTGCTGTGCGAGGGGCAGAGAACAGGCTCTGCCTTGCCGCTTACGCGTGAGCGCAGCCTCTCCAGCGCTGAGCACATCGCCGAATGGGCTGCCTTAGGGGCAGGAATTGCTCGGGGTGTAAAATAGGTTTGGTGAGGCCAGTCTGGGGAAGTCCTGGTCTGACTGAGAACGGTTGTGGCTGGCTCACAATCTTAAACCCTCATCCCCGCACTGGATTGTATGGCAGCATATAGTTAAGAGTTGGCATAACACGTTACGTGCTGGATTTTGTTGCTGCTGCTGAAAACTCACAAGAGGAGATACAGAGAGGAAAAATGTTTAATATTCCTTAGGGCAGTCGGGGTTAGAACTTTAGTCATTTGTCTGCTCATATTTTCATGTTACGATGCGATGAAGCTGGCATATTTTTCCTAATAACGAACTTCACTAGACATGCTAACACTTCCACTGAGCATGACTGTTGACCAAGCTGGCAGAATGAATCATCAGAGATATTTTTAAGGTTATTAAAAAACTATAAATGGCTTTTTATCCTTACCACACAGCCCAATGTGCTAAATTTCCTCCTCCCTTAGACTAATTAGTTTCACTATATCTCTTAAAGATATTCCAGTGTGTTTCAAAAACACATATGGCAAGACCATGATCCCTGACTTTGAATCATAATTTGCACGAAATATAATCTATATTGCAATAAAATAATCAGCTTACGCTCTTAAATGTGCAGAGGCCCTTTCTTGTGCTGTAGTATTGTTTTGAGCTGTAGAACCCCAAACGGGAAGCAGCCACCAACAGCAACCCCTGCCCGTGCTCAAGCACCATCAGCTTCTGTGAGACAGTGGCCCTTCATAAGGATCACTTTAATAAATTGAAGCTTTGATTTGCGATACACCTTTTTGGAGGGCTACAAGCCCAAGGCCAGGAAATGGCAGCATATATAGAAGTGACCTGAAGATGATAGGTTGTTTTTTCCAGTTGTTACCTGTCACTTACCTGCTGTTCTCCATCACCCTTAGGACAAGTCACTCACTGCCATCTTGATCTCTTAATGCATCATGTCATACAGGATCTGAATACGCAGCTGGCCTGGCTTGAGTCCCTGAATGAACAGTGGGCCAGCACGTCTGTGCTCACAGCCGGTGCTGGGGAGGGGAGCCAGACCTGCGGCGGGCTGGGACATGACTCAGAATATTTTCTTCGGGACTTTGCATAGGGATCCAAAGATGTGGGAGCAGCTGCACATGTTTGGAAAGCAGGAGCTATGTCCTGGATTCGCCTCCCCCAACTTCAGACACTTAGTCATTGTAGCACCTAAAATCGGTCGTGTCATTGCTCTAGACTCCCTCTCTAGTCGATGAGGAAAAATAGGCACCTGCAGAAAATGAATTAAATCTTAGGTGGGGCAAAGTGTCTCCTAGAGATACTGCTTTCCCCTCTGACTGCAGGGAGCGTGTAGAGCACCTGTAAGGCTCCCAGCGCAGACGTACCACTTCAGTACCTAACATTAGCGTGGGATAAATTCAGGCTAGATGCAAAGTGGAACTGCAGCTGTCTCCTGTTTCTAATAACCTACTTAGGACAGTAATTTTAAAAGGACCAGCGGGCAATAGATAGCGTGCAAAGAGAAAGAAACGTGTGCTCACGCTGAAAGGGCTCCTCCTGTGTGCTCTGCCACCTGCAGACGGTGCCCGAGGAGCTGCAGAACGGCGGTGGCTTCGGTTACGTGGTGGCTTTCCGGCCCTTCGGCACCGTCAGCTGGATGCAGACTGTCGTGGCCTCTCCTGACGCCTCCCGATACGTGTTTCGCAACGAGACCTTGCCGCCCTTCTCGCCCTACGAGGTGAAGGTGGGGGTATACAACAACAAAGGCGAAGGGTCTTTCAGCCCCGTCACCGTCGTCTACTCGGCCGAGGAAGGTACGGCGTGCCGCCGCGTCACCCTCGCCGTTGTCTTGCCATTGAGTGCGTGAGGCATTAACAGGGGTCGAAAGGGTTTTGTATCCACACTGACATATCCTTTGATATCTAATCTTTGCTCTGATTTATAATAAATGGCAAGCCATGATTAATTCTTTTGATAGTCATTGAAACAACATTAATCATAATGAAATCTTTGGCTATTAATGGAGAAGTAATATATAATCTGGAAAGAATTCAGCTGAGATTTAGTATGAATTAATGTCCACTGATTAGCAAATGTTCCCTCTTGTCCTAATTGCAGTACATGGTATTCTGGGCTGAGGTTAGTAGTGACATCTTATTATTTCTTATGCAGAGAAGTGCAGTCTGGCCCAGGGCTGGCGGGGTGTCATTTTGAAAAGTGAAAGTTTGTTTTGGTTGCCTGCTTCTTTTCTCATGTAACGAAGAAAATCCCTTGAAGTTTGTAACTAATTGAACATAAAATTGAAAACTGAAATTTTATTGTTAACTCTTCTATCCAGAACCGACTAGAGCTCCAGCCAGCGTTTTTGCTAGAAGCCTTTCTGCTTCAGACGTTGAAATTTCTTGGGCTTCCCCTCGAGAGAATCCGAATAAAGGGAGGATACAGGGCTACGAGGTAGGAAAATGAAACGTGGCATTGTTTCAGTGCTCAGCGTTGAGGAGACACAGAAAGACACAGTGGAAAGTCATTTGAATGCTGTTGCTCACGCAGCCTGCTCAGGAGGCAGGTTGGTTCCTGCTGAATATTTACTTCATTTTTTCCTGCAGCGGTCAGAGATTTCTCTTGCAAGGTAAAAGATTCTGCCTGTGTCTATAGGCAGCCCGGCTGAAAGCGGAGCGCCGGCCTCGTTAGGGGAAGCTGGCGTTCCCCGAAGACCGGGGCAGGCGGCCGGATCTGAACTCAGTGTAGTTAAGTGGAAAATTGAAGTCTATAAATTGTGTCATTTTTTCCATCTCAAACCAAAGCAGGCAGAAGTACCGACCCCTGAATTTACAGACAGAAGCGGGCGTTTCTAATTATTGTGGTCTCCTCGGAGATGGAAAAAATGGCAAGATTTACAGAGATGAGGTAGAACATTGCCCTAATGGGACTTGCAGCTCCAGGATGGTGTGTGCAGCCCTTTGCCATTCAGCAGTAATTAGGGTCACATTAACCGTTCAGATAAACTTCACTTTATTAGACACAGTATTTCACTTGCTGCTGGTCTGTGACTATAAAGAGCTACGGCCTCGACGAGCTCCGTGATACTGAGTTAAGAAGGTAAATGAGCTTTGGTGGCCAGCCTCTGTCTGAGGTCTCAAGGACCGGAAGAAAGTGATGCAGCCGTGCTTATGTGTAGCAAGGAACGAAAAGAGATGGTAGCAGGGCGTGGGATTTGCCTGCCTTGGGCTTGCCGTTTGGGCAGCGGTGCAGAGCTCACAGGGTCCGCGGCGACAGCAGCAATCTAACTGCAGGAGGTGCCGCGAGCTGCAGAGCCTGGCCTGAGGGTCAGGCCTTGCACGGACCAAAAGGTCGTGCAGAGAATATTTATGGTTTGTTCCGTATTCCACTTAGCAGCTAGCCAAACTCATGGAAAAGTTTCCTCTTACTGAACTGAGGAAGTAAAGCCTACTCTGTTTTTCAGGTGCGATATTGGAGACATGATGAAAAGGAAGAAAATGCAAAAAAAGTTAGAACTGTTGGTAATCAAACATCCACAAAAGTCACCAATTTGAGAGGCAACGCACTGTATTATTTAGCAGTCAAGGCGTACAACACTGCCGGGACAGGACCCTCCAGTGCCACAGTCAATGTCACAACAAAAAAACCACGTGAGTAGTTGTGAGGAGAGACGGGGGTCCTGCGTTCGGAGGGCGACTACAGGCTCTTTTCTCTGTCACTTTCAAGCTTTCTCCAGTTTGAAGGTGCTGTGAGATTTTTCTTTTGCTGGGTTCTTTGCACACAGGGTTTACCAGCCTCTTTTATAAAGCTCTTCTCCATGTTAAGTAAGCAGAGCATGCAAAACTGAAATCACAGCTGTGCGGGGAAATTAAATATTTATCTCGTCGTTCAAGAGGGCTTTTTTCTTCTGATCTCAGGCATGTTGAGCAACTGGCTGAATCCTTTTTCATTTAGAGCCTTGTGTTGTGTCGCATCGTCTGTGACCTTGAGGACACAGATCAGTGAAAGAGCACATTAACTTTCGAGAGCAATAAGACTCGGTACAGGCTCAGCCATGGCAGTCGAAGCTCCATCGGTGCTGGGAGGGATCATACGGGGAAGCGTTGCTCCTTAGGAATGGTAATGCCTTCTGTATTTTGATACAGCACCAAGTCAGCCCCCTGGAAACATCATATGGAATTCGTCTGACTCCAAGATTATACTGAACTGGGATCAAGTAAAAGCCCTGGATAATGAGTCAGAAGTGAAGGGATACAAGGTAAGTATTCTGTCGGCAAAGGGCTGCTACTTGACTGCGCTGCCTCCCTCCCTCCCGACCCTCTGCTTCGGCAAAGAGTTCTTCTTAAGTTGTAGCTGTCTCTGGGCTCTTGGGTAATGAACTTTCCTGTGAATCCAGTGTCAAGTTTGCAGTTTATGAAAAGACCAGATTAAGTGATTTTTCATGATAGGGTTTTCCAGGTTAAAACGCTAGAAATAAGGAGCATATCAGCGTCTAGGGAGCCTGCTCTGCCACCGCCCTCGCTCCCAGAGAAGCGCGTCTCGGCGCGGTGCATCCGCACCCCAGCGGCGCCCAGAGGTCGCCCACCGTGAAGGTGGCAAACCCGTCCCATCCAGCTCTTCGTCCCAGCGTGGGCTGCTTCCGGCCCCGGAGGCTTGTCGGCTGCTCGCAGCTCCCCTGCTTCCAGGAGAAGTCTTCCAAACGCTACAGTAGGCTCAATAATCGCAGATAAATAAAATGCTTTTTTAATAGCTCCATTTTCTTCAGAAAGCAGTGCCAAAAGAAAGGAAAGAGAATCCTCATTAGTAGCAGTTTTAGTAGGGTATAATTTAACCAGAGAGAAATCTTGGGAGGAGTTCAGCTCTATCACCTTACACAAGGGTTTAATTTGGCCCAAAGAAGATACCTGTGTGCAACTGCCAGCCGTTGCCTGGAGGCTGGAATTGTACACACGTTTTCCACCAGAACTGGAAATGATGAAGGAGCCAGGTGTGCTTCATATACTGTTCACAGTCTGACTTTCTGGCTGTGTCACATTTGTGAGTCTGTGCCAGCTTTCCTGAGTTTCTGCACTAACTTTTAATCATCTTCGGTGCACTGTGTTGGATTGTCAAAAATAAGGTATTCCTCAGGGGTTTCATTCAAAACCTCCACTGATTCTCTGCAGTTTGGACCAACTTTACACTACATATTTCAGGTTTGAAATGCAAATTAAAAAGTCAGTTAAAGGGGGTGAGAGAAACTGTAGTGACCCCGAAAAAGGAAACTTAATGTTAGAATAATGTAGCCAGATTCCTTCATGGGTCTCAGCACAACGTTGCCTGTGGTCTTCTTTTTTCCTGGAAATCTTATATTTTATGTCATAATCTAAATTAGCCAAATTTCCAGATCTTAGGAAAAGACAGAAGGTAAAGCAAAAAGGCAATTTATTCTGGGAAGTCGGTTTGACACTACATCAAATACCTCAACTCAGTTTCTTGAAGAAATGTAGTAAGTTTTGACATCTCTAAATATGCCTCAGGATTTATTTTAGCTCAGTCATTAGTAAGGACTAAGGAGACACTGCATTTGATGTCTCAGGTACCCCGAATAGAGAAGAAATGCTTATGAATCTTCCTATCTTGAGGAAAAGGGATATTCAGCACCTTGCATTTAGGGGATAAAAGCTGCAGTATGTTAACGCTCGATAGGGGAGGAAATTCTCCGAATGTGAAGTACTTGCAGGGGGATTTGTGAATTCAGAGTTTGCAGGAGCCTCGGTTAGCCCTCCAAATGGGGACGTGGTCCTTCTACAAACGTTTTCTGGTCACAAGCTGTAGCAGAACCTGCTTGTTTCTGTGTTTTTCTATTTACTAATAGAAGCGCTTCCTCCTTTCGTTCTTCTGTCTATCATCCTGGGAGTAAAGAGCCCGGAAATGCCCTTTTGGAAAAGCTATTTCTGATAGACAGCCTATAAATTAAATCCCGTTTCTGATGCAGGCCAGTGTTGGCTGGAGCTGGCAGCGAGGGAGAGCTTCCAAAACTGCCCCCGCTGTTGGGAAACACAGTTCAATCAAGCCGAGAGACCAAGGCGGTCTGCCAGTTGCCAGGGCCGCGTTTGGTGGCTGCAGCTTTAAGCTGGCACTGCGCATCCGATTTCCGATATAAAGTCCATCCTCCAAGAGGTACCGGTGCGCCAGGTCCCGCGGCTTCCTCCCATCGCAGAGCCGGGCCGCGCCGGCGCAGGTTCCTCACCAGAGCGCGCGCCAGGCGCAGAATAATGCGTCTTCGAAATCTGTTCCTGGTTGTGAGAGAGTGAATCCCGTGGCGCTCGGGACATAGAGAGACCAGCAGTAAGTCTGGAAGCTCTTACGGAAATGAACGTTTCTCGTGTTTCTGTCTCCTCTTTTCTCTCGCTTTTGCTCTAGGTTTTATACAGATGGAACAGACAGAGCAGTACCTCTGTGATCGAAACGAATAAGACGTCTGTGGAGCTGTCCTTGCCTTTCGATGAAGATTACATCATAGAGATAAAGCCATTTAGCGACGGCGGTGACGGCAGCAGCAGCGAGCAAATCCGAATTCCAAAGATATCGAGTAAGAACGGGGACGGCTGGGTTTGGGCCGGGCTTTGCGCGGGCCAGCAGTGCGAGCGTGCAGCCTGTAGGCCGCCGGCGTTGCCCCTGCCTCCCCCTTGTCTCCGCGCGCTCGCTGTCAGGGCACATCGCTTTCACCCAAATGACGCTTTGCCTCGAGAAGCAGGGGTGAACCAGAGCGTTGAAGCTGAACCGGGCCACGCGGTAGGTCTGCCCGTTCCTGCTCGGCGAGTTGAAATCCAGATTTGCCCAGTAGCAGCAGACGTTACAGCCCCAGCTTTTGATTTCACCCTGAATCGAGATTACCCTGTAAGAAACACCATAATGTGTGGTTATATTTGTATTTAAGATTTCTAGACTCTTTCCACTCTCTTGCTTCCATGCTCATATATATATATTGAGCACATTGTTTCACTGCAGCTCACCATAACTAAATATAAAATGCAATGTTCAGAGGCTTCTAAATTTATAAGGCTACTGTATAGCAATATTCCATTGTGTTTTGGATGCATAAATATTTATGTAGGGAAATGAGGTTGTGCAGAAGAACAAACAGAAAAGAAAGTATTTTATTACACAGCATTGCTTTTGCAAAATCTCCATGTCCCATCTTCCATTAATAATGCCACAGTTTATAAACTGCATTAAATCAGGATCCTCTGCAATGCAGGAACAGGGCATTAAAATTACAGCAAAGAAAAAAGAAAAAAACTTTAAAAACCCCTGGGTGAGATCAGAATTAACTCCAACGCAGGTATACACTATGGTTGTATAAAACGTACAGAAGAATTTAATCAGCAGACACAGGAGACCAAGGGAGAGCAGGAGCGCATGCCAGCTCCTATTTGGCTCAACGCAGTGGGCCACAAAGCTTGTGTGCAGCTCCTTGAGGACACGGGCCGTGCCAGGCTGAGGCCGTAAATAACAGCTTGAATATAGCACAATCGTAAAAAATAAGCAAACAGGCCATGAAGTAATACAATTGTGAACGCACCCTCAGCGCAACACCGGGAGGAATTCAGGTAGAACCAAAAATTCAGTTAGAGGAGTAAAACCCAATAAACGTCGGAGCGCTCCTGGACTTGGGAGGAGGCACCGGCGCGGAGGCCGAGCCGCTGCGGCGCGTGCAGGAGCCGCGCACCTCTGCGGGACGCCCCGGCTCTTCCCATCTCTGTTTCACCCTGCTCTTCTCCTGCTGATGTCGTCGTGCTTAATCGGAGGAAACCGCGTTAAAAGCGATGGGGCAGAGGGTTGCTTAATGCCCGCCGCTGTCTTTACTGTTGGTTTTTCCCCTCTCTCCTTTCCGCAGATGCGTACGCGAGGGGATCCGGCTCGTCCACGTCCAACGCTTGCACCTTGTCAGCCATCAGCACAATAATGATATCGCTCACAGCTCGGTCCAGTTTATGACAAAAATTACATCAAGGACTTCTTGTTTATAATATAAGCAACATTTAGCTAGTTGTTTTGAAGACACCCAGTACTAAGTAATATTGTGGTTTGAGTACATCTTACTACTGGAAAAATGTTTATGCTTCTTTAGGAATGGCATTATACAGTACTTCCTCAAAGCAAATATAGCTTTGTCTGAAGTTTCCTTGGAAACTCTGCAATGCACTGAAAACATCTGTAATATGATGTTACCAAAGCAGTTTACATATGTCCTTATATGCATATTTTTTATTATATATTTAGTGTTTTATAGAATTTTTTAAAGTTAACATATGATGTAGATATTAATTTTTCCTCTGCTATAAAATGCTATGGACAACATTATCATAAAAATATTATTTGGGATTTTTTCCTTTATGACTGAGAGTTCAAAGCTGTTCTTGGTAAATTGGCTGCAGCTGTACTGTACAGATTTACAAGGCGACACAGCAGCAGAACTGTTTCCGATCTGGTTCTTAATGCAGCTGCATTTAAATGGCAATTATGATCCTTGTGTTAAATCAACTGCTTTTAACACACAAGGTGTTTTACGTTTTATTTAGAGGACTAACTCGAAAGACAAGACAAATTGGAAATAATCATTAAGAACGTTATAATCTCAAAAAATACGCAATTTTTTGGTTATTTGTGGACTGCAGTACATGTAGCTAATGTTTGGACTTCACGCAGTAAGGTTCCATTTTTACTGTCTTGAAATAGCTTTGTCTTTATCATAGTTAGCATTAAATTGGATAGGACTGAAGATACTGCAAAGACGTAATCGCCGCCTCTAGTGACACAAAGCGAAAGGTACTGGAGCAACTGAACAACATGATTCTGACCTTTAGGTGCCCTGGTGTAAACCCAGCTAAATCGGTGTTGCTTGTCTGGATTTTATACCACGGAAGCGCGAATACAGCAGCTCTGAGATGTTCAGCTACCACGGGTTTCATCATCGAAACATTCACTTATTTTCAGTGTGCATTTTAACGTGATTCGTAATTCTTCATGACTCCACTATAGCGAATGTTTGTGAAATCTGATTTGAATCCAGATCATCCGATAAAATGTATCATATTTCTAGGGACTGTCACACGGCAGTGTGAAGGGGCTCATATGAATTGGCAAGTAATCTGCGGGGAGGTATCACCTCTCAGCAGTTCTGTGCTAGGAAGTCTACATTTCTTTAGAAACTTTTCGTAGCAATCGGAAGGCATAATAGAATCACACTGGAAAATGACGATATCCACAGCAAAATAATTCTTCTTAAGAGAAGGACTGTTTGTTACTATGGGGTAATTTTGTAAGTTCACTCAGATGGGATGATGCTAGTAAAAGGCAATGGAATTTTCTATAAAATTTTCAAGTTTAAATGCGCTGCAGTGGTTTATTATTATTTTTCCTGATAGCTTGAACTTGCCTGTAACTTGTCTTTTTTGCTTACAAATAATACAATTAACTTTTAGACCTTCTAAATATATTTATTCAGTAACTCATAATCAGGATTCCACTTGTGTAGAAGTCAGGGGTGTTGACCAGAGAAATATTGTCAGTATTTCAAGCTGTGTTCCTTTCCTAGTTTGATATGGTTACTTCTATGTAAAAAAACGAAAAACAAAAAAAACACAAAAACAAGAAAAATGGAACAAAAAAAGCTTATGTAGTTTTCTCCCCAGTGTAAATGATATTTATCAGTGATCTAGCAGATGTAATCTTTTTTTAAAGGTATTGGTAATAAATATTCTGTCATTTGTAAAGATACCTGTCTTCAAGGAGCGTTTTTCCTCCGCATGTCATTGTAGCTGGTGACAAATTTAGGCGCTGCCATAGGCAGCATCTTCCTGGGTTGTCACTGACTTGCAGATACAGACCAGGAGAGGCCCTGGGGCTGGAGCCTCTGTGGAGGCAGAAAAACCTACCTGTGTCTTCAGTCTAAGTCTGCTTCCAAAACTGACCAAACAGTATCTGAGTGGATGAATTTGGGGTGATACCGTCTATTTACGTAGATGATGACCTTTCCATGCTCTCGGGGTAGAACCTCCACAGCTTCAGAATCTCAGCTTCTCACTTAGATGTGGAAAAAGAAGAAGAAAAAAAACCAAACAGCAGTCACCATCCTCACGAACGTTTGTCTTAACGATGCCGTTTAAACCCTCTGAGAGCTCTACGGAAGGAAGCGGGCTTCAGCCACGAGCTGCGGGGCCGGCAGGCAGCGAGAAGGGAAGAAGCGAGAGCAGGAGCAGCCTGGGGCTCGGCGGCTCCGCAGGCAGAGCGCACACCCTCGCCAGGTAAATGCCATTTCTCGTTGCCTTTGGGGGTCTTTGAGGATGCGTGCAACCGCTGGCAGGGGCTGGGAGCGTTGCCTGACGTTGCTAAATCCACCAAACCTGCTGCCTTTGGTACAATGGTAGCCTGAAGATGGTAGTCGGTCCCGGAAGGGGCTCTTCTCCTCCTCCTAGTGCAGCTGCAGATTTAACTCTCTTTTCATCCAGAATTTAGTAAAGAACCTAACTGCTGGGCTTGGGTTTGTTCTCTCTGTTGGATGCTTTGAGCGTTGTGCACTGCAGGAGGACTGGGGTGCCAGGAGAAGGGAAGGGAGGTTGTTGCTCCATCGCCAGCTCCTGCTGCGCCGTGAACCCAACCGGAGACCAGGCAGCTCCGCGCAGCCCCGGGGCCTCCGGAGGAGCAGTGCCAAGCCGTGACGCAGGGCTCCAGCCCGCGTGCAGCCACGTCGCCCCGAGGGGATCCCAAAGAGCAGAACCGAGGAAGCGGGTCTGTGGGACGGAGCGTCCGAGACCCTGCTCGGGGCCTCGCAGCGGGCACCCAGGCTTTGCAGGCAGGTCTCCCCCCTCGCACCTCCTGCCCCGCGCTCGCCAGGCGCGGGCAGCCCCGAGCCGCTGCTCACCTTCGCAGGCTCCCCGGCTCAGTGGGGTGTGAATTTTGCCCAACGTTGCAGTGCTGATTTTGATTTCTAGGTGTGGCGGTGGAGGAAAGCCGTAGGATCCTGCCACTCTCGTGACTCTGCATTTCAAAGGAGTCATATTGCAGTCAACGAAGCTTAAAAATGAAATGGTCCAGCAACATAATTCGGTTTTAAGAAAACAGTTCCAGTAGTGTAATCTGCAGAGGTTAGCAACAGGCAGTCTCCCTGCGGATGTTTCAACAGCTGCTCTCCTGGAGAGAGCAAGGAGAAGGCTAAATATGATGAGCGCACTTTGTGTGGGTTTGTAAACTGGGTTTAAACCAGGAAAGCTTGCAGCAAACATTTCGGCAGAGTCTGGGCACGAAACTTTTAACCCTGTTGCGGGAGTTCTGGCGTCGCCGCGTCGCTGGTGTAGGCCGGCCTCGTGTTGGCTTCGCTAAGGCAAAAATTTGACCTGCAGTCCTGAACGTGGCCTGTCGTCCTTGCCCCTTCCCCTCTGCAGAGCCAGCGATCGCCTCGCGCTGACGGGAGCAAATCATTTGTGACATACTGTTTATATTCCGTTTTCTTTTTCAGTGACTAAAATGATTGCCGTTTGATGGGAGGCTAGTGACTGAGGAGGCAGCTAGGCGGTTCTGCCGCGGCTTGTTTTGTAGTCCTAAGCGGAGCGTTCCTCCTGAGCAAAGGTAAAGTTGCCCCATGGCACGCGTAGCTGATACACGTCTACACGTGGCATAAAGCAATGTTAGCCTGCCAGTAACGGCAGAGAGGCTGGACCAGATGCTTAGATGGCAAAATTAAGACACCTGTGCTACTCTACACCACTTCAGCAATTTAGTTACTGGAATAAAGATAACATGCATCTTTTGTGGGGAAATATGCAAATATTTATAGAATATAAAAAGAGTTATGTTTTTGAAAAGATTTATTTTTCATTAGCAGATACACTCAAAACGTAATCTTTTAAAATGCACACTTATTAAAACTTTATGCTGTAAGAACATGGAGCTCTCGGCCACAGCTTTTTGCCTGTAGCTCCAGACCTGCTTCAAAGGCGGATGGGGACATGGTGCCTCTTCCGCAGCGGCAGTAACAGGCACAGAGCAGTAAAGGGAATTTACTGCTGCTGGGCAGCCAGTAGATTTCAGGTATCTCGATGCTCAGCCTTGACGCTTGGCTCAGTGTTTCATTGATTTCTGGGTCTGTAAGTCAGCAGTACTTACAAACCCGTCGCTTGGCTTGTAATTCTAAGCCCTGGATGAAAAAAATAAGGCTGGTTGACAAGCTCATGGAAATAGGAAACTTGCGCTTTGAAAGGGTACCACTTGTGTGAAAAGCGGAGGTGCGCGGCGAGCGCTTGCAGGCACAGCAGTCTGGCTCCGTAGTCAGAATACAGAAATGGGGGCAACAACCCCAAATAATTAACTGCTGGTTATGTTTTTCTTCATATTGTGTTTCACTGGATACACATTTCTTAAACGCGAGGTAGCAGAGCAGTTTCCAAACATACGCGGCCTTCCTCGCCCCTAATAACACGTCCCCTGACAGTCCCGCTCGTCGTGGCTTTGAACCGACCAGCCTTCGCTGAGTGAACCAGTCACCTCTGAAGTACTAAGAACCTGAAGTGCCCTTGCTGAGGATACGAACATCCAAAGGGGTTTTCTCGTTATTATTCGCTCACTGCAATTGTTTGCGTTGTTCTCCTGTGATGCGCGATGCTTCTCGATGACGCTGAAATTCAAAAGCTTTTTTTTTCACTCATGAGACTTTAATCAGAAACCCAACTCTCTGTCCACGCGTATCTTGCTAGGATGCCTCAGGTGTCGGATTTTGTGGCTGTTTCTCCTAGTAAGTACAGAGCATTTGCACACTTTCACATTGCCCAGCATACAGCTCAAATGCAAAATAAATAATCTCTGCATTAATCTCTGCAGTACCTTTCCATTCATTAGAAGGAAAGTATATTTAGAAATCTTATTTATTAGGACAGTTGAAGGCATCACATAAATGAAATATGTAATGAATTCTTGTTTCATTTTTAGGATTTCTTGTTTCATTTTTAGGATTTTACTAATGAAATGCTGATTTTAGACTGTTAAATCTGGGCACCTCAAATCCATTAAAATCAAATGCAGGAGAGACATTTGAGGAACCAAACATTGTGATATTAATGAGCTACATTAATTTTGATGGAGCCATGCTATTTTACCCAGATAAGAACTGGCTCATTTATGATAATTATTTCTAGTCTGTAGCACCTGGGACCTCCATTATATTAGGCATTTTCAAAACAATTTACTTTCAAATTCTTCTTTTTATTCTTTGTTAATGTGTTTAACCCCACCAGGTTAATGTGTTTAACCTGGACAGCTCAATGGACAGGAGGTTTTTTTAGAAAGCAGAAGAGACTCTGCAAGAACAGGATAGCTCTGTGGTCAGCAGCCAAATCAAGCGGTTTCAAGAAGCAGGTTTATTTGATAACTTGCTTGGTGGATTACACAATGTAAGTACGCAGATCGCAAACAGAAACCAACCCGGGCTCAAACTCAGTTCATTTAAGGTGGAACAACAGACAGCTAAGAAACACAGGTTACAGCACTGGCCTTGGATTTTCAGAATTATCTGAAGGCAGTTGAAATTAAATATGGAGTAGTAGCCCAGCTTTTTCATCTCAGAAAGCCCTGTTAAGAGCACCAAGAGTTCCTTTTCTGTAATCACTATGTAATGATGTTTCCTAGGTGCAGCTGAGGAAGTTTATCAGTATGTGCCATTTTTCTTTTTTTTTTAAGCATTAATCCCTTATGCCAGGAAGCCCAAATGATCCTTTCTTGTCGCTTTGCAGATGCTGCCTGCTGCTGTCAAAGGCAAGAGCCTGCAAAAAAGTCTCGGGCTGAAAATGAGCCAGCCGAGGGTCTCCCCTACTTCTCCCTGCGCTCGGGCAGGTGAGCACTCAGGTGGGCAGAAAGTCCATCTTTCAAAGCCTATAAATTCGCACAAACAAGGAGGTGGAAAAAGAGCAAGGAGTCCTGTGCATCCCTCCCGTGCTCGCAGCCAGGGAGCTGCTCAGCCACGCAAAACGTGACACATCCACGCGGCCCCAGCGGCTCGTTCCCTGTCCAGCGCTGATGGTACGCTCGGAGTCGGCCGGCCACGCAAAGCCTAGCGGTCAGGGAGCGTTTACCCTCAGCCACTAGAGCTCTGCGCTCTGCCGGGTGTTCGGTTGCCAGCAGCATGCGAGTGGGAGACTCCTGTCAGTTTTCTGCAGGGTTTCATAGCTATTTCCCAGAATATTTTTCAATTCCCACACTGTGAATTTACCGTAAGTTTAAATTTGGCACCCTAAGAAAGCTGCAGTACACAAAAATATTGCAGAACCTCAGGCCATCTGGAAAACCTGACATGCACAACAAACTTGAGACATTTCAGTGGTTTTGCCTATGGCAGGACTGTACAAAAATAACAAGACATTAATTGCATGTCAAATGCATAAACAAACTAACTTGGTCTTAAACAGCCTATGAAAACCAGAGATCTTCAGGGTTTATGCAAGTCCTGCGATTGAGGCACCCATTTCCCCACCCCCCAACACTTGGCACTGTGTTTAATTGAAAAGCAAAATGTAAGTAAGTAACTTCACATGGTGCAAGGCAATGGAGATGGTTGACTTCTGGTTAAGTAATATACTGCCAAGTCCCGCACGGGCTCTTTCCTACCATTCAAGCCGTTCCCCGTAACGGAGCTGGCTAGCTGCCGTTTCGTGGTTTAGAACAGGGAGGAGGTTCTCTCTTCACTTGACGTTAAGTTTGCACATAGACTTACTGCGATCTGTAACAGAGCTATTCTGGGATAGGGCTCGGGCACATCAAAAACCTCCCTGAGCAGGGGGATGACTGACAGTGATAACTGAGGTGGGTTGGGAATTTGTCAGATTGGGGGGGGGGGGGGCTTCACCCACCTCACAGGTTGGGAGAGGTTTTGGATTAAGAAAATGATGAGTGAGGAAGCAATAGTGAGAGCCCCTCCGGGGCTTGGGGAAGTGCAAGCGTTGTGCGAGGCAGCCCTGGAGCTGCTGAGACGACAGGAACGGGAGGTGAGCCCAGCCGGCCCCCGGCAGCATCCATCGGTTGTGTGCCCCGGCCCCTGGGCTCCTCCAGCACGCTGCCCCCTCACTAACTGACAGCTAACTGGTCCTCGGGCAAAACTAAGTCAGAAACCTTTGCAAATATTCCTGAAATGGAACTGGAGGGGGTTTTTTTCCCTCTGTTCTAAAAATAACATTTGAAAGGGGAATGATGGAGGATGGGGAGCCCATATCACCAGCTGCATAACTGAGGGTTATCCCAGAGCCTGCCGTGTTTCGCCTTGGGGGAAAGGGTGCAAAAGACAATCGGAGGGAGATGCACGTTGCCTAACAGCTTCAGGACAGCAAAATCTTCAATAAACCTGTCCTTTCCCTGGACTCTTGTGGCATATCACTAGTGCCTCTGGACCGTGATTTTTATCCACTTGATAGCGTCTTAGCCTTATTCACAGCTCTCACACAGCACAAAAAAATGGTCCCTTTATAAGCGAACAAAAGTAAAATTATGGAACCACAGCAAAGTGGCTGTGCTCTGTTGAAGTCCCACTGAAGACCGTTGCGCTTCCGTGAAGGTTATGCAGTTTCTCCTCTGCGTCCACGCTGTTGTCGGACGAAGCGTGTCGGTGAAGGCACAGCATGGGCTCCAGGTCTCATCAGCCGTTCACCGGTGCAGCACCGCGCTGGGCACGACAGAGCTGGGGTGGCGCACTGCTTGTTTTAGTCTTGGCCTGGTGTTTGACGCTCCGGATCACTGCCGGGCTGCGTACTCTGCTGCCACACAAAGAGCTACACAAAAATCCCAAGTTGCATTTTACACGCTTGAGTCGTCAGAGGTATGTAAAGCAAAACGAAAAAATGCAAAAAATCTTAGCTGCCAACCAGAAAAAAAGCCATTAGCTCTTTTCCAGAAAAGCCTTTTTTTTGCATGAGAACCTCAGCACTTGCAGGGCACACTGTACCCTCCTCAAACTGTGACTTTCCGTGTTGAGTAGCTTGTGGTTACGTGAGGTGCCTGGTGGCAGCGGTTCCCGCGTGTCCCGGGGGAGCCCGGCGGGGCAGGCGGCGGGAGGCGCCGGCGGTGGCGGCGGCGGGCGTTCATGGCGAGCGGGCGCACGCTTCAGAAGACGCAGTCCTCGAGGGCGCTGCAGTGGAGATCCTCAGCAAAACTCCCCAGCTCTGTCTCCGTGTCGCTGGTGCAGGTACGTGCTCTCTGGAAAGCAGAGAGGGCTTTTAGCTAGCAAGCTGGGACGTCACCGAGGATTATCAACTAAACTTAGCACTAACTAAAAAGAGAGACTAGTCACAACGTCTTGTAAAGCCTGTATGTGTTGAACGTTCGTTATGAAACAAATGCTTCAGAGTCCTAAGTTATGACTCATTTTGCAAAATGAAGGCATTTCAAACCGGTGCACTGAAAGAGGGGGTTCACTATTCATCAGCCAAGAAGTTTGGTGAGATAAGAGGCAAGAAAGAATTTGGAGTTTGACAGGAGAGCTTGACTGTCACCAGAGGCTTGAAATTCACACGGAGGCTGGTCACTGCTGTGTGACCAGCAAAGGGACCGAACGGGGGAGCGCTGGTCTCTTCTGAACAGGGGCTGTGAAAGCAGCGTTATTTTCCTGCTATCAGCTCAGGTCTGTCCTCCAGTGTCCTACCAAAGTCACGCAATGGCCAAATCTATATCCGACTATTTGTTGTGCTGCCTCCTTAGCGCGGGAGAGCGCAAGCGGCTGGGGAAGGCAGAGCTGGGGCTGGGAGGTCTCTGCCGTTGGCCCCAGCGCCGTGGTCCTAGCTCCCTGGCTGTCGCTGAGGACGCGTCTCTCCATGGCAGAGCACCAGGAGGAGGTGGCAGCACGTTTCGAGGCAGGGCCGAATAAGCAGCAGCAAAGCCAGACCCTGACCCCTCGCCGCTAAGTGAGGCTGCACGGGCCAGATAGGTGTGCAGAACCTGTCTCCCCGGTGGTGACACAGGACCACCGGAAGCAGTAGTTTAGCTGTGTGAGAAGGTGAGCGTGAAAGGTCAGCAGGGAGACAGAGAAGTGCTCATCTGGGGTTGAGCAAAGCAGCCGCAGAGTCGCGTTGCCACCTCTGCAGGGCGTCTTCCTCAGTTGACCCCGATGTTTACGCTCAAAATTTAGGAACTGACTGCTCACAAAGAATAGCTGCCCTCAGTTTCCTTCTCCTCGGTGATCTCAGCAGAGATACTACGGCCATGTCTTCACCACTGCCTGCAGAGGTGCCACCTCCCTCTGACCGAGGGTGGCCATGGTCTCAGATGGCCACGTTATCTCCAGTTACCGTACCGTGTCAGGCACGGCTGGTGTGGGTGGCTCTGCGCTGTGTCCAGCTGGGAGAGTAAAATGGCACAGGAACGGGCTCATCGGAGGATCGCAGCCATCCTCCAGGGCTGAGGGCAGGAGGGGAGTTTGCCTGCTGCTGCTCTGGGGTAACCAGAAAGCTCCCATGGTTTCCAGTTTAGCATTGTCTACCTGTGCTGAGTTCACTTTAAATAAAAAGATGACTAAATATAATGCAGTGCTGCTTCTGATAATATAAAACAGCCTTTCTAAGCTCACATTTTCTAAATATTGCTTAGCTGCAAAGTTAATATTTGCCATTTCTCCTATTCCGATTTGTGATACCATACGTCATGTTGCTTTACACTGATGACTTTAATTAAAACAAACTGAAACATTATATCATAATCTTTTAAGCCTGTTTCCTTGACCAGACCATGGAATAATAACAATACCAAACTAATCAAACCCAAATTCTGAGGGGACAAATTAGAATCAAGTTACTGAGCAGTGTTTCCTGTGAGCAGACAATGAGGAGTTTTATCTTATCTGTAAGGCAAATGTATTTCTCAGGAAGCAACAGCAAGCATAATAAGGCTTAAAACCAGCTTAACAGTAGGACCAAACATTTCTCATTGTTAGGTTTCACAAAGCAAATCGGCTCTCCAGGAGTCGAACTGCAGCCGCTGCCAAGGCAGGAGCATGTGTCTGGCTGCGCCCTACGGCAGGAGCAATTGCAGCAGGTTTCCCTGCAAAGGCAGAGCTATAGATACGGCACCATGTGACTGAAACGCATTGCACGTTAGAAAAGCTCTAGACAATGGCTCTTAATCCTTCCTCCAGCCCAGTACGCTGGAGAAAACCTTTCCCATTTTATGTTGTTTTCATTTGTTTTTAACCCTCCCCAAAAAGCTTAATCTGCAAACAAGGCCAAATCATGAGCTGCTGTAGCCTGGAATTTGTAGAGCCTACAGCTGCTTTGGGTCAGAGAAGGGGATCACAAAGCCCGCTGAGAAGTTAGCCGCAGCAATCACGATTGCATGAACAGCCTCACAACTAGTTAAATTCAATGGCTAATTGTATTTCCTACTCATAGTTAATGGTTATGCATGTTGTTGCATTAATTGCACCCACAAATTATCTATTTGGCAAGTTTTGCCTAAGACATTTTAAAATGTAGCATATATTTAATATTAACAAGAGAAATTGCAATTCATAAGGCTTTAGCAGTACAAATTACACGCTCAACCAGTAGCCTTCTAGGAACACAAACACAAGTATTGTTTCTGTTAAAAAAGAAAAAGAAAAAAGTAACTAAAATGCTTTTTTACCTCATAGTCATTTGGGAAGGCATCTTTAAATTTGTTTCTGGGTGTTGGAATTGGTGGAAACAGTTTACTCCATACGTGGTTTCTGTGAAAAACAGTAATGGAGGGATATGAAAGAATTGTCCTCTCTAATTGAAGAAGTTTCTAAAAAAATAAACCAGCAGGTGCTTATGCCCAGTGGCTGCGTTGCCATGAACTTTATTTGAAATCTGGGAGGTTTGGCCTCCGCTTCCTTGCTCCTGGGAGGCACTGGAAGAGAGCTAGCCCTACCAGGGGAAGAGGTTACTATTGCTGCATGAAGCAAAAGAGTCTAAGTCATGTCTTCTCCCACCCCTTGGCCCCTCTTGCTCCAATGCCGCTCAGTAATTACCATCTGGAGGCTGATGGTAGCAGCAGGTTCAAAGGGGATTAGATGAAGGAGTAGATAATGGTCCGTGCATGGATGCTCTAAGGACTAGGCAGGTGTGCCTTTGCTAGTAGGACATTCTGGCTCGTGGGGGCGCAAGGACCACAAGAAGGAGCTAGGCTGGCGTGCTCGCCTTAGCTGCGCTCCTGTTGCAGTGTTGCCGAGTTGTGGGCTAGATGGTCCGATCCACTGGGGCTTCGCTGAGGTTTTTAACTGCTAATAGTAGGCCCATCTTCAAAAGAAATTAATTGCTCTGATCCGTGTTTGAGCGCTCGCTTCTTCCCAGCGGCGGCATTGTCACATACCTTATTTGGGCATTTGAGACCATTTGCTGCCTCTTGCTCAAAGTATGGCTTCTGGACATCATCTGCCCATGTCTCATGGCAGGAGAGCCGTGCAAGTAATTGTGTGCTAAGGGAAGCAGGAGGAGGCAAGAATGGGACAAGAGATGGCTGACAGTAAACTGTTCCCCTTAGCAGTGTAACAACTCACCCCGTTGATGTACTTCGAAATGCTCCTTCACTGCCTGAAACTCTTTAGTCTGGCTCAAGCATTTACACGTATGTCTTTTTGTGATACTAAATGTTGCAAAGTGCCTTTGTCTGCCAAAACTTTCTCTGTTCTTTGATATATCCCAGAGTACAGCATTCACATGTGAACCACTAAAATGAATTCATTAAAACCTATAATTTACCTCGGGACAGCGTGAAGTCTAAATGGGGCCAGATTTTAATGGGAACTTTGCTTGAGTGAAGACTGCAGGATTTAGCCCAGAATTAGTATCCAGAGCCTGTTTCTGGGAGCTGGCTTGACTTCCAGGAAGCCAAATATGGAGACGCAGAGGACTGGCTAAGGGTAGAGAAGGAGCTGGCACTCCTCCTTTGCCCTTCATCCTGGCATCAAGGTCAGATCTTTGGCTCCTGTGCCCAGTTTATTTTGTGTCTGTTCCCCGGGTTGATGTCTGGTTAGTACAATGCTTACATTATTATGACTATTCTTCTTTCAACAGCTTTTTGAATTCCTGTCAAGTTTTCTTTTATCCTATTATTCCTCCTCACCAGGGAGTCTAAAATAAATTCCTGCTGCTAACTTATTCCTTTTCATAGCTTTCATATTGAGATACAAAAATTCCTCATTTCTCTCCCACACCCTCCCCCCGAAAGAGGATCTTCAAAGTATCTTCTGACAATGAGTTAGGAGTTAAACCTTCTTGGCAGAGCTGCTACTGCCTTAAAGGATACGTCGATGCTTAACCGTAATTATTCGGTGAAGTGAAGCCGTATACCACTTTTCACAAAACAGGTCTGACCTAGCAAACTATGGGACATCTTGTCATTGCTGCCCAGGGAACAGGTTTTGTGACTGAGGTGCAGAGCATGGAGTGGGAATGCGGGGAGACAATGCAGGATGCAAAAGAGCTGTTCTTAGGGGACATGTGCATCTCCGCTGTTGAAAAGCTGAAAGTCGTCTAACCAGCACTGGCTGCACGGGGGAGGTGACTGCGCAGTCGCACCTCAGAGCAGGTCACTAACGTGGTGCTGTGTAGCCCAGGAATGGGACTGGGATGAATGGGAATAATAACACTCTGCCTGCTGGCATCGTTTCAGCCCGTCTCAGCTTTCCTGCTAACGGTTAGGTCTTTTGCATCATATTAACGGGTGACTGTACTCATGTGAGCATGCTGCATTCAAGTAGCAACGTTGCAAGCTCTGCTGTAGATACTCAGCCTTCATGGCTGAACATACTGTACTCAATCCTGTTTCCCAAGCCTCGCCGAAGGAAGGCACTGGAGGCCACATGATCTAGCCTATAGCCTCACTACCCGTGGAAAGCTTATTAACCTGAGACAGACTCTGTGTTCAAGCTCCAACAAGGCCCACTAAGGTCAAAATATAGGTCACTCTCCTTAAAGCATGGGGCGGTTTTGCGCGAGAGGAAGCCAATGAATGAGTAAGAGTTTGCTTTAACTGTGCAAGTTTAAATTATTGTTGTCTTGTGACATGACAAAGGACCATTTTCCTTTCTTAAACCAGGTTTACATTGGAACTTGACATTAGATTAGATTAGATCTAAATGCAGTAAAATAACTGCTCAACTGAAACAGGATCACTTAAGTACAGCCGTGATCGAAAAAGGCCCTTGATAGCAAGGTATTTAGCAAGCCTGGCCTTTCTATGGGAATACATAGGGACTGGTTCACCCCCCCCACACATACACACCCCTTAACAGGAACCCTGAGTCTTCCCGTCGTGCTGGAAGAACCAGATTACCCTCCGCCTCCTGGGCTCATGGAGAGGACAAACTAGTAGTTTAGCTTTGCCCAAACTGGTTCGAAAGTGTCAGTGGCATGTGTCTTTTGAAGGCCTGAGGGCAGATTAGTAAAAGGTTGAGTGACTGTCACTGTTACGTGCCATGGGGACACCTGCCTACAGTGAGCTGAACAGCCTCAGAAGGAGCCAGCGTGGAGAAAGGTGGTAGCAGGAGATGGAGAGGCTCTCTGAGCATTTTGGACAGCTGTGGAGGAACCTTTGCAAAATGCGCAAAGAAACAAAGACAGGGATGCTTTCTGCTCTTATTTTAGCTCTGAGCGTGGTTGTGATTTATGCTGTTGCTGTATAATACAGCCAGTAAGATCTGCTTTTGTTTCATTTTGTTTGGAATTGGTGCATTCCTAATTGTGCTGTTTATCATTAAAAGATTTTGATCAAGTCATACCAGAATTATTTATTGAGTCAGCAAAAAGCATAAGTAACGTCACTTCTGGAAGAGAGATACTTCAGAAGCGGGGTGCATGAACACCCAGTGGAAATGAGGCAGAAGCAAGCTAAAGAGCCCACTTGGATTCTTGGTGGCTGTTTGCCCCATCACCTGCAAGATTTTTTGTTGTGAGGCATTGGTGGGGTTGGTTATAATGGTCGTCTCAGAACGGGCCTGTTCTTTTTGGCAGGACACTGCAAAGTTGGAGTTAAGTGAATTAATATTTTTGTCACAAAAAATGTTCCAAAGTCTCTGCTTTCCTCTACACTGCCTGGATCATGGCCCCTTCCATTTGCCCTGATTGGACCCTCAGGCTTTGGCAGAGATGCTCCAGGGGACCCTCATGGCTTAACTCAGTGTTTCAGGGCCTCAAGCTGTTGTGCTTTGTCTTTCCTTCTGAAATTCAGCGCTCTTTTTCCACAGACTGTGTCATTAAAGGGCCAAAGAGAAATAAGTAAAAGAACAAGTTCTTCTTTCCCCTCCTCTAATCTCTAAGACAAGACTGAAAATATGTTTATTTCCAGAGTATTTTAGAATGCCTCTTCAGCGTCTTGCCTCCCCTGAGATTCCCTGTGACGTGTTCCAGGTGACTTCCCCGCAGTGGCTGTTTGGTGACTCTGCTGGTGCACGTGTGTGGGATACAGAAGAGAGAGGGGTACCTGCTGGTGGGTGGGATGGCCACGCTCTTATGAGGGTATGCAGGGCTGCTGAATGTATTTTCGAGTGACTATCCTGATCTCAATTAAGCGGAGAGCAGCTGGGAGCAAGTTACTAAGTACATCCTCCTGTGGGCTCACCCTCCAGGAGAAAATGTTATTCCAAGACACAGCCTAAGGAGATACAGAAGATGCTCATTCAGAAAGACAGTAGGCAAACTAGGAAAACATTCAGTTGAGGTTTTTTTTCAAGGTGGTATCCCCATCTGTTTGTGCAAGTAAGCAAAGGGAAAAGACTAGCCAAACAGTCCCAAAGAGCTACTTTGCCTTGTAGTATTTTTCCAAAACAGTGGTCTTTATCGCTGGTGCAGGCAATCACCAAAAAGTACACAGAAAAATTTATAGAACTCTTTGGTATAATGAAATTCCTTATAATGCCTTCAAATCATATCACATTTGAAATGATTCTGTGGCTTGGATCACACGATACACTTCATGAATTCTCAACAGCGGCGAAAACTGAGAGTATGACTGAAACTGTGATCCAGGGAACTTGCTCTAATTTTCTTCTTTTTTTAAATCTGCAGCTACAATAAATGTGCAGGCTAAGCACTGCATTTGATCTTTTTGCGCGTCCCACCTCCTCCCAACGTGGGGTGGCAGATTAGAGAAAGGGAAGATCAAGAAAAGAGGGTGGCAAGGATATTGAGCAGGGAAGGGTGGCGTGAAAATAGCAAGTTCATGAAATTTAATAAAGCAGAGAGATAAAATTTTAATCACTTTTGGCAAAGATGGTACGTAATGAGCCTTCTGGGTGCTAGGGAGTTCTATACCAGCCAGGCAGAGAGACACTCCTGGAAGCAACCAATGCACCGGCAAGCAGCTGAACCCGGAAAAGCTAGTTTAAATTTGCCTAATGTAATAAAGTTCCTAAAATGTATTAGTACAGCTTCTTTGAGCTAGTCTGTGGGTAGAACTCCTCCCCTGTATCTTTTTCTTCCCCTGTATCTGTTTCAGGCTCTTTGCAGGGTGTAGTCGCGTCATAACCAAATACTTGCTGAATCTTACGGACAGTAAGTGATCACTCATCTACTAGGCAAACACCAATGGACGCAAAGAATCAAAGAAAATTTTGATGGCTTCTTGGATGTTTGTTATGGTGTTCCAGGACACTTGTGGATTTTTATCCACATAATTCTGGAGTCTATGGCAAAAATGAAATCCAGTTCTTCATTGTATCGATTGTAGTGGGAGTATTACTGGAGCCCTTGTGCTATCATAGTTCCTTTGCTTTGACTCAGCAATGAAGCTCTTTTAGGAGGGCTTTGACAGTGTCTGTAGATTCTTGTACTCTAGGACTCTTCTGTGGATGGGCCTGGACACACAAACCTCCAAAGCAGGCAGTCAAGCCTGAGATTTCTGAAGATCTCCATAGGAAAACATGGAGCTTCGTGACTGACTGCTACTGCCAATATGTGAACTCACTGCCAACTGGTATTGGCAGGTGATGTTTGGCTGCCCCACACAGAGAGGAGGCTGCTGGACAAGGTGACACTGGAACAGTGGAGGACCTACAGACATAAGGACAGGTCAATCCATAAAGGAATCAGTGTTTTAAGGAAGAGTGGTTTGAGGATTTCCACTAACACGTTAAAGCTGCTTAGTTAGGCACAAGTTAGTATGAAGCAGAAAGTGAATAAACTCTCTGCAGAGTTAATCTATTTTGTTCCAAAGAGGATTGCTTATTGAGACCTGCTACGATAACTAAATTGACTTAAGTTTATCATAGATACCAGACACTTTAGGGAGAATTAATTACAGTTATTCTAATACAACATGTCTGCAGACAAGACCTTTATTTGATAAAGGAAATGTAGTATGGAAAGGAAAATAGCTAAGGACACATCAGGATGGCCAATAATTTAAAGAGCATTAAACAAATTAATAAAAAATTAGCAGATTCAAAGACAGCACTTACATTACTGGGAGCTATGTTGACTGTGGACCTGATAATTGCTGCTTGCTACACGTTTCAGGGAAGAAGCTGGTAATTACATCGTTGATTCTTTAATTCATCACTTATGACCTGACTAGTCACTGCTACAGAAAGTCAAAGCGCGTCTGGGTTTTTTTTACAGAATGTTTTGAGAAGCTTGGCTATAGGGTATCTGTTTTCACTACCTGGCATCCATAGCCTCTGTAGTGATTAAAAATAAGCTGCAACAAATAGTTAAAAAATTTGTAACAAACAGCAGTTAAACGCATTTGCTGTTGTTAACGGGTAAAGAGGAGCAGCAAGCACAAAGGCCCTGAGTTTTTAACCTTCACAGAGCATCTACCGTGCTCCCTGTCATCACCTGAAATTCAGACTATGTGTACGGGGGGCCTAAGATAGAGTGTAGATGTGCAGGCTGAAGAAGACAAGACTGGGAATATATTGGCCTGTACACGTTAGCTGTGAAGGATCCTCTCAGCAGCTTTCACTGGGGTTAAAGATGGAATCCTCCTGTGGAAATCATTGACCCAACTAGAGCCATTTAAGTTAGAAAAGAAGATAAGGACAAACAGTTTTTTGACAGGTTCACCTCACTCAGTATAAGGTTTTGTCATTTAAAATGAAAGTGAATAACCCTCTTGCCCCACCAGTTTTGTTGAATGTTATTATTGATAATTAATGAGACTGATTATCACTTATTCAGTACTTTCGTTTTGTATAATTATGCTTGAACACCAAACTCAGTGCCCTTTCTGAAAATTAAGCAATGCTTTTAATGTCACCCCACATCCGTTCAACACCTAGTAATTAGACTGTAATTAGAAAGAAGATGTTGATACTTACATTTTGCATATTATTGCAACAAGCAGGGCTATGGAGCATGAGGACACACAAAGCAGAGCGAGAATCCAGGCTATGGAATTCTTCTGTTTGTTTCCCCCTGAATTTTAAGAAAAAAGAAATTATATATATTTTTAGTGCAGATTATTTCAAACACACTTTTAGAAAGATTTCATCAGCTGGTTGCTATGATTATATTCAAGCAATCACAATTTAATAAGCATACTATGAACGTTTCATATCTAGTATTAGAAAAGAAACTTGCAGCTTCAAGAATTGTTTCCGTGACATTGACTTTCTGCTTTCACTAATAGATTTCTTTCATTTTAATATGAAGGAGAAAGCAAGCTCAGAAGTGCGAGGAGCCAGGCCTGTGAGCACTACTAGGATGATGTGATCGGGTATGTTAACATCCTGAGATGTGCAGTTCCATGCAACACACGCACGTCTGGTACTCAGCAAAAACACTGTTTGCTTATAATCTCAGGCACAAACAGTTTGCTTTCCATTAAACCATTCTTCATTTCTGTTAATCCTTTATAGCCAGAAAGTGACTTGTCTGGCTTAATAAACTTGCCTGTAAAAGAGACATTGAAACCACCAATTTTTCTTGTGGGTTAGTTGCTTATATTCCCTCAGAAAGAATTCCTCTAGTGCCTCTGCCTGCGAGCAGAAGCATATTTTTATCAAGGACAGTGCTTCTATTTTTAAAAGGCATGCTTAGTGACCAGGAACATTATTTTGTGCCACATTATGCCATATAACAACGACATTTACATTGAACTGCTTTTTCAAAAGGTTGCTGAGTCTGTGTGTGCTTATGATAAGTACATGTCCTATATTTCAAGATGTCAGCACAGCCATTACTAGGTAATTGAAAGGACATAAATCGGGCAGCAGCAGGAGTGTTGGGTTTATTGATGCTATAGACAAAACAATATTCAATTTTGGTCAGATTTGTTTCTGTGAAATGAGGAGCTGAGCCTGCTATCTCCACTGATAGCTGTAGTCACTGCAGTCACTAAGATCAATGTGGATAATGCCATGAGCAAAGGATTGCATGACTCAGCTCTGGGCCTTTGTACCATTGCAACAGCGATACACAGTTAACCTTTCAACTACAAATGGGTTTAGATGGTTAATTTTGTGTTCAGGATTATCATTACTCTTACAAGAAAATAAGATTTAGGATGTAACTGTCAATCCTGCCAAGTTATGTGTAGTGTAAGTCTGGAGGATCATGGGGCCAGGGTGTGGAAAATGCTTAAGTCCCATAAAATCAATTTTAAGCTTCCCAGCACAAAGGCGGGGAAATGTCTGTGTTTTCCAGAGCAAAAATTGAAAAGTAGTAAGATCGTTCCATCTTTCATTGGTTGGCAGTGGCCCCCAAAAAGGCATGATCAGGCATCACTATGTCTCACTACACTGAGATATAGGTGTGGGACAAAAAGCAGTTAGAGGCTGGGCTATTGCCATGTGGATTTGCACAGTGAGCTCCTCCTTGGGCTTCCTTCCAGGATGTACCAGGAGTTACCAGCCCAGCACAGCGCGCTGTTGTGACTAACCACATGCAAATGCACATCGAGAGATTTCCCCGTAATACACTAACCAGCCGAGACAGGCAAACAGAGGGAAGACATGAAACTTGCTCAGAAGCACCCAGCAAGGTAACAGCAAAGATAATCAGATGGGCAGAAGTACATATTGAAATCCAGCAACTTGCACAGTAACTTATACTGTAACAAGCCTTTAAAAAGCTCTCTTCATAAGTAGGAAAAAATGAAGATTTGTAAAACTAATTAGACTTGTCCTCAGATATTTTGGACATTTTTGCAAATTTTCATGGAAGGCTACCTTCCTTTTTTTTTTAATCATCAAAATGAATTTTCCGTATTTGCCATTTGCTCTCCGTTAGTAGTGGAGCCCATAAGGAAGATGTTTCCAGGTTCCTCAGCCACTGTCACACTCTGCAGCAAAGAGAGCTAGTGCTTCCTCTGACATAAAGGTGTCCTCAACTGGTTCGGCTTTGCCGAGGAAGCAGAATCAGGACAACATAAATGTGTTGTGAAGTACTTCTCAGCCCCAGATGTACTTCTCAGCCCCAGAGTTGGCTTATGGATTTTCTAAACAGTGAACCATGGCAGCAGTTATTCATACATACCTACTTTTTCACAGATTTGATTTTTATCAGTCTTGCATAGTTAATGGGCATCGCCAGTCTACTTGGCCCTAGTAATGATTTTGTATCTAGCTTTGTTTGACTGTTAACGCTTCGAAACAACTTATTAGAGAAAGGTGGCATCAAGGTGCATTTTTACAATGGCTAGTTTGGCAGTGTATGGCTACGTTTCACAGGGTTTAATCACCACAGGCCAAAGAAAGGAATCATAATTGTGTTTCAATTTTTAATGAAGTTAGAGGCTTGCTACTACAGGATGGACAGTCTAGTCCAGTGTTTTTACTCAGGATAAGGGCTCAGAAGAGGTCTAGTGGTCTTAAGACTGGACTCATTGGAATATTTCCCAGCTAGGTGCACGAGGCTAATAAACTGCCCCAGCGGTATTTGGCCAGCCCCTTGGTAAGCTGTTGGCCTGCTGAGCCTCCCTTCCTGAGACCCAGCCTGTGCCATGAAGCTGGCTGGGAGAGCTGAGGGGATGGATTAGGGCTTAGGAGGCAAAGCACAGGCAGATTTAATCACATTCACTAGCAAACAGATAGATACAAGAGGGAAAAGTACAGTAAACAGGAGAGAGTAATGGACTTCTTTTTTTCTAGTGAAAACCAGGAAGTGAAGAAACTCAAAAGATAAGAGCAAGGGAGGATGTCTAAGAGCAAACAGTTGATAACGTGCCATGATAAGAAAACTGTTATTTCCAGAAAAATATGTTCAGCAAGCAGGAGATACAGAATGAAGTGGGGCAAATCATCATGTTCCAAAGACACGAAACCGTCCTATGTTTTCCCACATTTAAGAGTTCAGATAGCTCCAGTAAAGTAATACTTGACATGACCATTCTTATTAACCTCCAGCACAAACATCACAATGTTTGCCAGGGAAATACAGATAAAAACTACAGAAATAATACAGGTGTGTTGAATTCCTCGGATATGATCTCAAGCCGAGCTATTGCCAACTCTTGAGTCTTTTCAGAATTGACAGGGTAAAAGAAACTGCTTCAGGCTAGGAACCAGGTGGAGCGTTCTATGAAAACTAGAGGTACTTCCAAAATGTCTGGGGAGGTGGCATCCCTCTCTCTGCATTATGATGGAAATAATGCTCCAAAATCAGAAAATCAGAGGAAATATGGATTTCTCCACTAAGACTAACTGGTCTTTCAGAAGGACTTGCTTTACTTTTGTTTATAGTTTATTTAATGCTTTCTAGCTAGTTCTAAAGCTTGGATGCCTCAGTATCCATTTTTCTGGGTCTTTCTTAGTAGTGATACAGCCATAATGATGTTTATGCACATAGAAACATAGCACATAGAAATATTTATTTCTCTTTGCTGTGTTCATTGATAATTTTGATCCTTGAAAATATATTTACTCTTACCGATTTTAAAAGAATCTTAGGACTTAAGTTAGTTTAAAGCAGTCTCTGAAAACGCAAGCATGCAAAAACAAAACACTGTCTAAAAAAGTCCTGTATACGTCCAAAAGTTTGTTTGGGTCCTTGTTTGTTTGTTTGCTTGTAATGGAGCAAAGACTCAGCTACCCTTGGCAATAACAAGTCAGTTTCCTTCCTCAAATATGTATTTTCCTGGCTTCTCTTGAAATTACTTGGTGTTGTGCATGCTCATGATTAGGCAGTGTTTGCTTTCAGCAATGTATTAATATTTATTACGAGACAGAAGCATGTCACTCTTACCAACATAACGAATTTCACTCCAGTCACTCCAGAATCCTCTTTCACAACATATGTAATGATTAGCTCGTATCTGTATGGAATATCTGCAGGTAACATCAATTCTCAGTCTGAAGTCATTTGATGATACTTTCAATATCTGTTAAAAAACCAATATTGTTCTGTTACAGATTGCTTAAGACTAAAAAATTCAGAAAGTAAACTTTAATCATGTTTATTACAGTTTTTTTTTTTTTAACTCCTTTACTAGATTAACAGTGAACATCAAGCCTCGTCTTATACGTAAGATCTTTATTTTTGCAGGTATAATTTCTTTACTAGTACAACCATAGTTCAGAGCCAAGTTTTTGAAAGATGTCTCATTTTCGGATCCCTCCTTCACACACTTAATGCTGGATTTTCAGAATTGTCCATTATCTCCAGGCATATACCTCTCCTCTTCTGAACCCAGGTGCATAAAACTGAGTAACTCCAATTCTTGCCCTTCTGTTTTCCTAGCTCACTTGGGGGTAGTTTGTGGCAGACATAAAAGATGTCCGAAAAAAGAGGAAGAATTTGAAAACTGGTGAGACTTTGTCTTTGTTGAGCCCTAGTGACTCGTGGGACAGAGGTTTCACTGGAAGTCCATAGTTTGAAAAAGGAAGCAATAGCAGGTTTGATTTCAAATCATTCTAAATGTGTGACATGTCCATGAATCTGAAGACTTTTTCACCGGGCTGCAACTTCTAGCTATACAGGGCAGTCAACTCACTCAGAGAGAGGAACACTATGTAAAACCTGGGCATAATAGAAGTAATTATTACCTGCTTGTTACCTGACTGCAAGTTGCAGAGGTAAAATTCATATTCAAAACATTCTTTAGGGAAAGAAGAAATTGGCTTCTCCCACTTGGCCAAGAGATCATTTTGCTCTAGGAATACAGTGACATTTCTGGGAACATTCACTTTCTCTACAAAACGAAAGCAGTACCAGTAAGTTATTTATAGAGCAAAGCTTAAATACTAACAATTGGAGCAATTTATAACTTGATAGTGTTTCCTAGTAGGGACTATAATGCTTCAATTTACTTCACATTTGGGGCAGAAAAGATAAAGGTTTAAGAGAAAGAACTATGTTAGGGAAAATAAGGGAAAACAGTTTTTAAAAATCCACTTAAAAGTTTTGGAAAACTAGATTACAGAGGGGGGGAAATGTATTTTTTAAATTCTTTTTTTACAAAAGCATGAAATTAATGATTGACCCAGGAAGAAAAAACTTCTTTTCAGGAAAGACAGATGTAACCAGGAAAGTTACTGAAAAGTGGAGCAAATTCAAAGAAACGGATCAACAGTTAGGGAGATGATTTCAAAGAAGAAAGTTTGTCAAATGTTTTATTTTGTTAAGCAAGAAAAAAAGGGACATGTTATCTGTTTTCAAAAAGCAAAATTTATAGAACTAATGAAGGAAAGGAAATGATTTGGGTGGATGAAATGTGATAGACAGTCATGGCTGCATACTACCTTTTATTCTACAGTTTAATGCCTTTCTTTAAAAGGATATTGTTAGCCTGAACATCATATTTTTTTTTCTTTTAAAGAAAATCCTTATACTATATAATAAAAAGTAGTAAACACTGTACTTGAAGGTATATTGAATAAATAAATAGAAAAGGCATATTGGAAATAATGCTTTGGCTAACAAATGGATTAAATAATTGGTGTTTTCTAGCTCTTAGTTTTGTCGCTCTCATTCTCTCATTCTCATTGTCATTTTTTCAGTTTGTTAAAACTATCAACTTTTGTCTTACTGGCTCTTCCAATTTCATTAAGACGCCCATGTGAAACCAGCACATGCTTTTGCCTGCACCGAGAACCATTTAATCCACTAATAGTCTCTCACAAATCTTTTGGCACTCCTGCTTGACGGTTGAAATTTAGTGCAGAAAGAAGTTCTTTTCAATTTCCCTCCAACCATTTCACTCAGGGGAAGAAAGTTATATTGACACTTTTTATAATGTAAAAAAAAAATGTACTTTTACTCACCGATGGCATTTTGGTTAAATAACTGCTGGAAAGGTTTGATTGCAGCGTACTTGCTAGACCCGTTAATGTGTATTACAATGAGATTATCAACCTCTTCAGGATCAATATGTGTCCTTGAAAATCCGCACTCAATATTCCTGTTCCACTTGTCTTTGATATAATCTTGACATTCTTCAGTGTAGGTCTTATACCTAAATTAAAATATCTGTGAGACATGATGCTTTTCAAGAAATTCATCATCGACAAAAATGGGAGGAGAAACTAACCTGTAAAATAGAAAGTACTCTGTATTTTCTGGTGCCCCTTTGCCAGGAAACCAAGTGCAACGGAGAGAAACAGTACTATAAATGGTGAAGTAAGTAACGCAGGACAAATTAGTGACTGATGTCTCTGCAGCACCTACAGAGCCAAGGAATTATAAAAATGGGGGGGAAAAAAAATCTCATTACAAATGTCGTAAGAAATTCATGTTTCTAAAACGCTTTGATTATAGTCTTTGGCCCGTTATATCTATGTCTCTTTTATCTAATCCTCCTCCGCATCAGATAACGCTATGAATTGCAGGACTGATAAAGATTCCAAAATAGTGCAAGTAATGCTGTTCCACACAGCACCATTACATATGAAAGACACACCTCATGATTACAGGCAACTTCATCTTTTAATATCCTAGAGTGTATGAAAGTAGGTTACCCTGGCCTTAGCAAGGACCTTTCAGAAAACTTTACAAGGGTTTTGCATGTCGTGCATCTCCAGATTGTATTCCAGGCTCCAAAGGCCAAAAAAAGGCCCTGGACTAATTCATTTTGCAAGATCAGTGTTGCAGAGAGAGGGGGAAATGCCCTATTTTTTAACGTATTAAGCTGCTCACCTATTCATAGCTAGTCCACAGACTAGGACTGAACACAAAATTCAGCCCTGCCTTGCCTTCCATCTTACCCGGCGGAGGCTTCAGCTCACCCATCACCCAGTCACTTTTCATCTGAAGGTCATTAAAGAGAAGTAACGTCCGAATGCGTGCAGAGAAACCATTGTGAAGTACAGCTGTTCGGAAACTGTGAGTCTTCTTTGTATCATACTTGAAATTAAAAAAAAAAATCAAATAAGCATCACGTATGATGCTTAAGACCTCTGCAAAGACTGATCTACTAAGGATGGGCTTTAAGCTAAATGTCCCATTGTACAGTTACTTGAAACCTTGAAGGCTGTGCACACCACCTACTGTTAATCTGATTTGCCCAAGAGATACACAGCCATCCTGTCCTTCCAGAGAGGGAGTCCCACAGACAGTGATTCAGAGCAAAATCTTGAATTAAGTGCTTTAAACAGCCCCTGAGAGCAAACTGCTCCACTGTCTCCACTGTCTGCATAAGGAGCAGAGACATAGCAGCCAGGTAGCTTAGCTGGGAAATTTAAGTGTCTAAAGTTAGACAGCACAAATAATTTGCACCAGAAGTGCTTGGGGTTTGTTAGTTAAGACAGCAGGATCCTTATCTTATGAAAAATTTGTCTATAGTGTATAACTGTGATGAAATATGGTGCAACATTTTACTGTTGCTCTGGCATTAATCTGAATGAAATGCACTGACTTGAACAGGGAGCAATGTCACTTAATACCAGCATCCAACTTCCTCTTCAAGACGAATGTTACAGAGCCTGACAATTCCCTGGGCTAACCCCTCTGCTAGCAGAGCTGTATCCTTAAACAAAGGTGAAAGACAGTCTCTCCAGTGCTGAACATATTTGCTTATGATAAAAAAGAATAAATAATTTGAACATGCCAATGTTGTAGAAGACCTATCACACCTACTGCACCCTGTTTTGGTGCAGTATATTTAACTGAACAGAAATGTGAATGCTGGGTTTATTGGAGACATACCTTTTCAGATGCAGGAGCTATGATTTCCACGTCATATCTAATAGTATAGTTTTTTTGTTCTTGATTAGGATTTGGTTTCCAGTGTAAAAAGACTTCTGCTAATGCAGAGACCGTAAGGGTGAAATTAGTAGGTGGGAAAACCTGAACTGAAAGGGAGAAAATAGAAACACTGATGATATACTAATCTATTTCACTTTTATTAGTGAACTGTTCACAGCAATAGCTACTTAAAAGTAATGAGCAACACAAGAAAAGCATCACCAATTTCATTTCAGTATTATATTATCTTAACAGCTTCTTAAAAAAATGTTTCTAATCTTGAAGACCATTTTAAAATAACAACCAGAACTTCATCAAATAAGAGTTTACTTAAAAGATTTTTTTTCTACAAGTTCAATTTGAAAATCACAATGACATATTACACATATACATTTAGCTTGTTTAAAAAATTAAGTTCAGGTCTTTCAACTCAGTCCTCATAGTCACTGTATCACTGGGCTTCTGTATTGATACGGAGCTGATCAATTGATCAGCCATATGATCAATTGGCATCCATGGACCCTTGCAAAAGAGCACGATATGGGGGCTTTCTAAGAGGAGGCTGGCAGCCACTAGAACTTGTATGTGAGAAAAATAAAAGTATGATGAACAGAGGCATTAAGCACGAATAGAAGACAATGCAGAAGAATGGCAATGATAACTTAAAATGACAGAATAAGAGGGATTTCTGGAGCCCATATGGAAATGAAGAAGTTACCATGCTGGGGAAAAAATGTTAGCATATAAATAGCAAGGCAATGAAATAATCACTCTACTTCCTTTCATTTCTAAAGTTCTTCAGAGCCCTTCCTCCCTCATTTGCCATCTCTCAGGCAGTTACGGGAAGTCAGTCCCCACTTCTTTTCCCATAATTTCAACCTTAAAAGCCCACTTGCTCAATTTTCAAGCAAGTATCTCACACGAGGAATACTGCCTCATGAACAGTCAGAAAACCCTGACGTAAACCACCTTGAACTCCTTTCTGTGAAATGGTCATTGTTGAGAGGCTCACAAGCAAATGTCAGGATTAACGTCCTCGATAAACCAGGATTACTGCAAACTATGCTTTGTGTCTTGGTGTTTCTGCAACTAACTGTAGTTTTGTCCCTGGAGCTTAAATTGCAAGCTTGCTGGAACAATAACTTTGCTCTGGCTACATCTATGTTGTTAAATTCATTGGGCGAGGGACCATTCTCTGGCCCAGCGGCCAAGCAGCACAGCACAGCTTGCATCTATACACCTCGTATTTTTTCCCCCTCGAGGCAAAGTGCCATGTCCAAACTGCCTTTTGGGAACAGCCTGACAATGCGGTCCTCTGGATTCCTCCGCTGTGAGGAATCTAACTGATACAGGGTAAAACTATCCCAGGAAGTGTGTTAACACAGTATGGCCATTCGTGCTGCTGTGCTCATGCTATGGCTCTCTTTTGTTTATGTGTAGAATAGCCCATTTGACTACACATAGCAGGGTCTTGGTCACCCACTAAAGCAACATATTGATCAGAAAGAAGATGCCTTACCTCCTTCAACTTGAAGTATGTTTGGGTGAACCATGTTCGTTGTCCAAAGGAGGATCAGAAAAAGTCTCAGTATGTTGACCATGATCTTTAGATAGTAAAGGAGAGAGGCCATATATCAACATATATGCCATGTCATCATATTAACCAGGTAACAGGACACAGACTGATAGCTAAAAATGAGAACAACCCCAAGCGTAAGCACACAAACCGTGGAGCATGGTACAGGTATATCCACATTATCAAAGGAATGAAACTGCCACCCTGCAGAGCACAGAGTCTTCTCCTTCCTTGCAGAAGAATACATGTTGTCATAGCTAAATTTAATATGAGTACCATTAACTACATTTCATTTTGCTCCCTTTGCTTTTGGCAAATCCACTTGAAAAAGCTACTGTTTTCAACACTGTCGTGCGTTCAGAGCAGCAGTCGTGGACCTACAGCATCTCCTCAGGGAGAGGAGCCAAGGGGGTTCTGGTATATTTGCTTTCAATAGAGCCTCATTTGCTCCACGAAGAGAAGTATTCATATTTTTAGCTGCCCTATAAAATGGCTGCTTGTCAGATTTTACTTTCCAGTTGCAATTTCAATAAAGCTTGCTGAAGAAGAAATCTCAGTGCTTACCTCAAGGCTAATTCTCCAGTGTTAATTATACGGTGTAAGATAAACTATTTTGTTTGTTTCTAATTTAAATGAGCAACTATTTTTAATGCTTAAAAACAGCGTGTTCTTATGCTTCCTACAGATTGTTTCATGAAGTACTGGGGAAAAAAAAATCTGTGTGTTATCATTATTCGTGTATAACCTAACATAAACAACATGGATATACCAAACAGCAGCTTTCCAAGATGTTCTTACAAAAGAGAAATACACCCTCCCAGTCCAATCATGCTGCTTCCCTAGGGCATCTACAGCAATTGCTTGTATGGAAAAATCATATTTTCAGTTGGTAATGAGCAGAGAAAACATCTTTGGCCCATCAGTTCTCCCTGAACCTCCAATAAATAACCCAAGGACTGGAAGCAATCCAGTTGATCACAGTTGGGGTACTTCTGCTGCAGAGTAACTATTTTTAAAAATGGTGTATGAATGCCGAGTTCATTCAAGTGAGGCATAATCTACGGTACGCTCTGTGTTTCTCAATGTCCAAATCCACTCATTAGCTATATTCTTATTCTGTGTGTATCCAGGATTCCGCTAGCCAAAACGTGCGTGAGGCTGACTGAACCTCTGGAGTTTTCTAACTGACTGTTCCTGGGGAGTCAGGGTTTGTTTCTTCGTATGCTGGGATCCTGGAAGACATTTTGGCTAGACATCTTTGGCTTTCCCAAAATCTATTTGCATCACAGTCAGGTAACTATTGTTCACAGCATACATTTATGCCTACACAATGCCGCCAAGAGTATTTATTTCTCATTGCATTACTATTCATGAAAAGTTTGTTCTTTTAGATTTCATCCCTTGACTACCGTACAGACCTCTGCTTCACAAAATGATGATACTATTCTGGAGGACGTTATGTAGACTGAACACAAGTTTACAACGGTCCCTGCAAACCGGGGTGATCTCTGACCACCTCTGCCACACCTGTGCTGCCTAGCCTGTGGTACTGCTACTTCATACAAATTCTCTATTATTACTTAGACCTTACCTGATCAAAAACTTAATGAATAAAAACTGCTAGGATGTGGTCCATATTTCCAAACTTTTTTTCTACAAATTATTGGCATCAGGGTTTTTTCCTCCTTTAAAAAACATTACATAGTTCATTTACCTCATGAGACTATTAAACATATTGATAATGTTTTTATTTTTCCATTAAAAAGTAAAAATATAGAAACTTCATGTCACTGAAAATAAAAATTAGCTTTTTTTTTTTAAAAGCTAGCAATAACCCCAGTGCACCTCTGGCAAGAACACAACCGTAAACTTTGCAGATGTGTCCGCATGTGTTTTTATGCATGCACACACCTCTTTATTGCTGCCTATTAACTTTATCCATCATGTTCCTTGCAGTTCTCCCATAGGCCACCTACAAAAAGAATCAGCAGTTTCAAGTATATTAAGTTCTTTTAATGTGAACTAAGTAGCTGGATTAAAAAAATGAGAACCCACTAAAGAGAGGCTGACACAAGCTTTCCACTCACATCGGAGAGGGAGTTTTGTGATTCCCCAGCTGCAGTCAAAGCTTTGATCAAATAAAACATGAGGTACAACTACAAGACTTTGGGAAATAGCCTTCATTAGTTCTATTGCTAAAAGAATTTCTTTTTTTAAGTAACCATTTCAGTACCTTTTAAAAAAAAAAACTCTCATGTTTTACAACCGCTTAGGAGTCACGTCCTTCACTAACTCAGGTACTCTCAGTGCACTGGCTTCAGGATGACTCTGACGTTCAGCACAACTAAAAAGCTGTCTGTCTCCCTGGCCTCCTTACAGAGGGTTCAGGTACCTATGCACTTTTGAACTTTGCCCTCAAAAAATAAAGATTCTCATTCTTCTCGGCCACATTCTTTTCTCCAAACTTCTGAAAAGATCCTAAGGATCAGCTTTTCAAAGGTACTTTTGCTGGCTGAAAACACGCGACCACGCAGAGCAAACATATCCTGAGGAGCAGTTTACTCGTTTGTAATTGGGTATAAACTGTAATGCAGATTAGTTTTCAATTATTATCCATGTTCTTTCTATCAGTTTATGTTCTCCTTTCTTGTTTTGAAAAACATTACTTTTCTTTTTCTTGCTATCAGCCTAAGACTGAAAATTTAGCTTTTGGAAGAGACATTTCCATAGCTGTGTTAGCGGTGAGGTATTTCCACAGCTACAAACTAAAAGAACACCTAGCAGTCTGTGAGACCTTGTTGACTTTGTGTGATAAAGTACTAAAACCAGAATCAAAACAAGTGTATTTAAGTAAAGATGCTTACTAGAAATCTGCAACAGCATTAAGCTCCTCTGCAACAATTAATATAGTAAGTTCTCAGGATGAAGTAAAAGCCTCAATTATGTTTTGATTATATATGGCAAAAAGTTAAGTGAGAGCAGAAAGTAAAGGATATACTCCTTCTTAAAGGAAAACAGAAATCTGAACCGTAGAAAATAGCCTCTAAACAGTAACGATTTTACTTAAAACCGATGTGTTCCCCTGTCTCAGAGTCAACTGGTCAGAAGCAGACGCCAGACACGTTTCCCAGTGTAACGCAAGGGTGACTTTGAAAAGTGGGACCTTTGCAGTTTGAAAACAAGATAAAAACAAACACAACACATATCCCAGGAGCTTACCTGCAGCTTCTCAAAAGTCCCGCAAAGAGTCTGCTCTGTTTGTTAAAATATCCTCTGGGTCATCTCCCTGTGGGTTTCTTTTACAACTGCTGTCTTTTAAGTACAAATGTGGTAGGTACTTCAGAAATGATGGCAGATGATAAGTTAGACAAGCCCGCATTGAAAAAGGGAACTACAGATTTAACCACAAGATGGAAGGCTCTATTCTAAAACTTAGTTTAGCCTAGAAATAATTGTACTTTACTTATTGAGGGTTAATTACATACTAGCTGGTGATTCTCTAATGCCTTTGCTTATAGAAATAGGACACTAGTGTGGCTTTCCTTCTCGTGGGAGAAGTCTCTACCTGACTCGGCAAAGGAAAGAATCTTATTAGAAAGTCATATGAATGAGAAATTACTAAGGAAAAAAAAACATCTTTTCTGATACGTGACCAAGGCTCCTATGATATGTTCGATTATAGGGACAATCAGTATGCATCTTTAGTATACTGAGCAACTGTCATACGGCGCAATTTGACTAGGATTAGTAACGCAACCAAAGGAGGTATTAGAGCCCAGGTAGTCGTGAGGGCTGTAGAAAACTGCCACTTCATAGCCAGAAGCAACAGGGAGACAAATTCTTGTGTTTGTGAGTGGGGCTTCAAGTGCAGCTGAAGAGGACCACAATACCCACAGCAGTTTTGAGCTACGTTGACTGTGGATCATGGCAAGCTGGGATCTGGCTCTTGGATGTCTCAGGTACTGAGGGCTTTGCAGACCTTACTGCAGCCTCACTGACTGCTTCTCCTCGAAGAACTGGCATCACAAGCAAGACAAGCAACAGAAACCATTGGGCTATGGCTAAAAATGATAGGTAATGACAGGTAAAATTCAGGTTAGATATTAGGGAACATTTCCAGCGCTATGGATAGTGCAGCAGCGGAACAGATTGCCTGAGGACTAAAAGAAACTCCAGCACTAGATGTCTTTAGACAAACAACCAGGAACAGCAGCGTCATCATCAATCCAGCCATGGGGCACAGAAATAAATTAGGTAATCTCTCAAGGTCTTGCCAGCCCTCTTTTGTGTGTCTGTGTCTCCAAATAAATAGCTAATTCATAGATGGAGCTCTAACATCAACACTGGAATGTTTCTGTAGAAAAGAAATTAATTCTAAAGGAGAGGAAGGATTTTTTTTAATAAGGAACAGTAGTCACACAGAAAAGAAGGTAAGAAAAGGTTATGTTCTTACCTTTTTACAGAGGCCTGACTATGTGTTATTATAGATCTGAGATTTTTTTGGAATAGGTCATTCTCAAAAAACCTTTTGTACTTGCAAGCATTCCTTCTTTGCACAGTGAAGTGCTGATTTGTAAGTTACTTAAAAGCGGCAGGAAAGGCTGCGTAGACGCTGTGTAGAATTTCTTTTCAGTTATAAAGAAACATGTAGCACTCTTTTTGCTGAGACGGAGATTTGTTTAGGCTTGGAACTTCAAAGGGAACTAATCTCCCAATTTAACTGGAATTTGGATGAGTTCCTCCTCCAGGCTCTGCGCCTTCAAAACCGTCAGCTTTTGTGAGTTACCTTTTCCAGAGGAATAGGGAGGTGCAATGAGTCCTCCTAGGCCCTGAGGAACATGCAGTAGACGAAATTAGTCAGCAATGAAATCACACTTGTGAAGAAGGAAGGACTGACACCTTGAACTGTACCAAATCCCCAGGACTCCCACGTCAGCTCTTCTTGTCTGTAGAAAATGTAAATCAATCCAGGCCAACAAACTTAAACCAAATATTTAAACTCCACTGAGATGCAGTTCACCATCTGTCAAGTTTAATAGTGGAGATGGCTCTATTTCAGTGATTATTGAAGTGATCCCTACTGCTCATTGGCTATCTAAACCCTTTTGAAGTAGTTAGCTCATTTCCTTTGCCATGGTTGCATCACTACTGAAACACGGCTTAATGTTTTCCTCTTGTAATCCTCTTTTTCACTAAAGTGAAATCAAGTCATGGTAGTTCTTTTCTGTTTTGCATTGTTTGTTTCGTTATTGTTTTCCAGTATTGCAGCTATTTCCCTTCTTTTGTGCTTTATTTCTTGGCAGGGCAAATAACCACCTGCTTTCCTCTATGTTCAGGGCCACCTTGCCCTCTTAACTATACAAGCAGTATTACAGGCTCTGCTGTCCTTAAGAGAGCTCAGGTGCTTCATTTGCCAGAAATCAGAACATTTTCAATCTGATGGCTCACTGAAAGAAAAACAGGGGGCAAACATTAGATGCAAACTGCTCTAACGGTGTTCTTCACTTCAGTAGCGGATGAACAAACATTAGGCTCCTCCTCAGTTAATTGCAACTTAATAATAAAACTTGTTGGTGAGCCTGTAAAGACTTCATTGCGTTATTGTGTCACCAGTGTACTGAAATATACAAAACTCACGTTCCCAATACGAGCTCAAATAAGGTATGCCCAGATCATCCAACTACCACCATGGAAAGCAGAAAGCCTCAAGACACTTGGACAAGCGTGCTTGTCCTGGAAGAGAAAGCCTTCTGACCCTGGGCTGGCCTTACGCATCGAATTTAATAGTTTCTAGCTTCCTCTTAGAAGGTACCTATTATTTTCTTGTTAGAAAATGAATCACGCAGAGCATTGCGCCATCCACAGGTTATGATGCCCCAACCTTCCACAGAAATGAATTCACTAAATGCGTCGTGAAGAAATGTTTTGGTTTTGGTTTTTATATCCCGGCCATTCATTTTCAGGGACCCACTGTTCCCAAGATCAGAAGTGAGTAATACGCTGCAAAATTACAGAGTAATGTGAGACTCCAGCTACAGCACGACATAATGGATCTGGGAATCCGTGTGCTCTGAACAGAGAAGGCCAGGTCAGGATATTATTCCATTAAGTATTATTTATTTTATTAGAAACAAAATTAGCTCTTTATATAGCTTTCAAAGTTCTTTACATAACTTTCAAAGCTTTTTTCCCCCCTCCTATACGGTGGAGGGTGACCCAGCCCGGCGCTTCCGAGAGCCCAGGGCTTTGGAGGCCTCAGGCTTCCTGCCACACAAAGGCAGCAAAAACCTACAACCACTTAGGAACTGCAGGTTCTCCGTGACGGAGCTCTGCGCGTTCACCGGTAACGCAAAGGGCTCTGTAGCCCGGAGCTTCCGCGTCCCCCCTTCTCGCCCTCGGCGGGGCCGGGGCCGGGGCAGCTCCGCCCGCGGCGGGGCGGAGCGGAGCGGGGCGCAGCGCTGAGCTCATCGCACGGCGCCCGGGCGCCCAGGAGGCGAAGCGCCGCCGGCCGGGCCGGTCGGGCCGCGCCGCGGGCGTTTGCGCACCGCTTCGCTCTCGCCGCCGCAGATGTGGGCCGGCGCGCCGCTCCGGCTGCGGCTCCGGCTGCGGCTCCGGCTCTTCCCGCCGCGGCGGCAGCGGCAGCAGGAGCAGCAGCAGCGACCCGGCGGCGCCATGAGGCTGGAGTCGCCTCAGTTCCAGGCGCTCTTCACGCCGGGGCTGCGGGGCGTGGCGGGTGAGCGGCCCCCGCCGCCGCCGTTGGGGCGCGTGAGGGGGCGAGCGGCGCGCGGCGGCCGTTGGGGCGCCTGAGGGGGGGAGCGGCGCGCGGCGGCCGTTGGGGCGCCTGAGGGGAGCGCGCGGTGGCTGTTGGGGCGCGTGAGGGGGGAGGGCGCGCGACCGTTGGGGCGCGTGAGGGGTTGGCGCGCGGCGGCCGTTGGTGCGCCTGAGGGGAGGGCGCGCGGCGGCGGCGGCCGTTGGGGCGCGCGGCCCTAGGTGGCTGCTGCGGTGCGGCCCGTGCAGGCCGCTGTTCAGTTTCAGTCACTGTTACCTTAAAATAAGGAGTTAAAAATGACGGATCTCTGTCAACTCTCCCGGGCTGCTGTTCCTGAATAAATAATATTAGTTTGCAGGGTTTTTTTTTTTTTCAGTGCTGCCAGCACAAGCTCGCTGCGGCCTGTCAAAAGTAAACTCAAGCGCTTTTTACCTCGTGCGTTACCGGCTGCTGGAAATGTTCTGCTGCCCAGAGTCTCCCAGTGCCGTGTTAGCAATAAATACCAGTGTTTAGGGTACCAGAAAGGCCCGTTTGCCTCGTAGCTTGAACGGTGAATTAGTGTGCTTGGAGAAGCAGTTGGGAGACCTGAGTCTGCACAGTGCTAGGTGGGAAAAAGAGAAATCTGTTGTGGCAAACTCATCCGGCTTCATAGGAAAATACGCCAGGCTCGTTGCTGATGCAATACAGTTGATTATTCTGTGGACTGATAAACTCAAGCTACACTGCACCCACTACCCGTGGGTGCCCAACTGTGTACCTAGTCTGTGCAGTTTGCGTGAAGCTGTGAGATACCTATGTTTTGCCACTTATTGCGTACTGTAATATGTAAACCCACATGTACAAATCTGTTATGGTTGACAGTGTGTTTCATTTTTATTTTAGAAGGTGTTTTACGGTTTTCCTTTCCTTCCCAGAACTGTTTGAGAAGAAGAACTATGAGCTGAGAATAGCAGGCGGTGCCGTGAGAGATTTGCTTAGTGGGATGAAACCAGAAGATGTAGATTTTGCCACTACGGCTACGCCAGCAGAGATGAAGGAGATGTTCACGTCTGCTGGTGTTCGTCTGATCAACAATAAAGGAGAAAAACATGGAACCATTACTGCCAGGGTTGGTTTGTGGTTTAAGTGGGATCTTTTCTGTCTAACTGCTCCATGTATCTGTGAATATATGGCTTAGCTAATGCAAAACTGGCCGCGTGCTTATTCTCCATCAAAATATCACACTAATAGTTTAAATGAGACCATCCTTTAAAGTATGGCGTGCTTTCCGATTGGTTTCTTGTTTGTACAATTCAATGACTTACTGTGTTTTAATGCATGTTATCGCTGCATAATCTGTTTATGCTGCTGAATCATCATTAGAAAAGGTCATGCAGGCTGCTTATATCTTCATGTAATGTGGGGAAGTTGATCCTAATGTTCTTACTCCTGATTTCCCAAGTCTTGCTTCCTATACCCTGCTCGTTCCTCTGCCTCTTATTCCATCTTCTGCAGGAAGACTTCTGCAGACTCTCTAGAAAATGAATAATGCAAAGATTGTTTTCAGGTACTGATGTTTTTCGATTGTCTGCTCTGTGTGGAAATATGTGTTTGTATATAGTTCAAGCTGGATACAGGCAAACCAACGTGAGACAGAAAGACGACTAGTTTTGTAATAACAATGTTTGTGGAATTTGCAGCTCCATGAACAGAATTTTGAAATAACTACTCTTAGAATAGACGTTGTCACCGATGGACGACATGCAGAGGTAGAATTCACTACTGACTGGGAAAAGGATGCTGAAAGGAGAGATCTCACTGTCAATTCCATGTTTTTAGGTAAATATCTTTCAAAAGTAAATTTTAGATGAAGCACTGCTTTTCACATTCAGCCAACAGATTATGTCAATCTGTTTCCACTTTATTTTTTTAATATTGCTGTTAGCTGAAAGGTCTGTACAAATATGAGGGAAGATCTGACAGACTAGATCCATTCCTCATATTTTCAAGTGACTGCATTGAATTATGCGAGTCGTGTTTATATGGCTTGCTGTTAACTAAACTCCAAATTTCTTATACAGCCATGTCAGTTTATATTCATCTCTTTTTTTCTTCTTCTAGGTTTGGATGGAATGCTGTATGATTTTTTCAATGGATATGAAGACTTGAAAAACAAGAAAATTAGGTTTGTAGGACAGGCAAGTGAAAGAATACAGGAAGACTATTTACGGATCCTAAGATATTTCAGGTACTATGCTTTGCCTTTTGTAGATAAAGAAATGAACTAAACACGTGGCTTCTCATAATTAATTGGATAGAAAATTAGCTTCATAGAGAAGATTCAGAATTGAAATTCAGACAATGCTTTTTCCTTAGAAATGTGCTGAAAACACGTGTTACTTGCCTTTTCCATGTAAGTGAAAAATAGCAGCTGTGCTATAAGGTTTTTCAGCAGTTCTAAGTCTGAAATACAACAAACAACTTAAAAGGAAATGACGTGAAGTTTATTGATAACACATAGATGGCTGAACTGCATTCTAGCGATAAAAGTCAAATTACTTGCCTTGAACCTTTCCACAAAAAGGTGGGGGTGGTTTCTGATCAAGATTGAGTTGGCTGCTTTGGACAGTCAAACTTCTTAAGATATCCCAAATAGAATCGTGATCCTCTTTTACTGAGGAATAGACAATTTGCCATTACTTTCAGTGGGTGCAAAATGATGCTGGCTTGTTAAGAGAGTACTGTGTGTGACATGTGATCTGAGAGAAGAAAGAAAAATAGGCATTCTGAAGGCAAGAATGCTGTGTAATTATTGAAAGATGAATTAGCATGATTCTGTGTAAGTACGAATGAGGGATAGGCTTCAAAAATATTTAATTGCCAAAAAAAAGCACTTTGCTACTTAATTTTCAAAAGTGTCCAAAGAGATCTTGAAAATGCTACATCTCTAGTTTGTGTGTAGGTTTTTTTTTTTTTTAACAAAAAAATTTTTATTACCTTTTTTCTTCGCCACTGACCTTTTGCAAGTCATTAAGTCTCTCTCCATTTTTTTCTTGTAGTACTGCTTTGTAAAATGACTTGTAAAACAGCAGTGGAGACCTTTAAGATCTATGGATGAAGAGCATTGTAGAAGGTATCATAGGAAAGTATCTGTGATATAAAATGAGTTGTGGTAGTTGTCATATATTTTTAAGTTTCCGCTAGTATTTTACATGAGAACATTTAACATTGTCATGATAAGCGTTCTCTGAACAGCAGTAATAAGTGGAATAATTGTTCTGAACAGTGACATAAAGAGTTTTTATTTGGGCAGGTTTTATGGAAGAATCGCAGAAAAGCCTGATGATCACGAACCCAGCACGCTGCAGGCAATTAAAGAAAATGCCAAAGGTTTGGCTGGAATATCAGGAGAAAGGATTTGGGTGGAACTGAAGAAAATTCTTCTTGGAAACCATGTAAATCATTTGGTTCGACTTATGTATGAGCTTGATGTTGCCCAATACATAGGTAAAGTGAAATGAAGATTGTATATGACACAAAGAGTAGGAAATCAAACAGAACTGCAGCATGGCAACTAAGATAAAAACTTGTTTGTTTTTACCCAGTAATAAATTAGATTTTTCCTTCGTTAGCTTCTGTGTTTCTTATTAGCACTATCTCTTGTTCCTTTTCATGTGTGTCCCTTTAGGACTACCACTTAATGGAAATTTAGAGGAATTTGACAGAGTCACTGAAAACGTTCAAAATCTGTGTCCAAAACCAATGACTGTTCTAACGTCACTGCTGAAGGTGAAGGATGATGTCATAAACCTTGATTTGAGGCTGAAAATCTCAAAAGAAGAGAAGAACCTTGGCCTTTTTATAGTGAAGCACCGGCAAGACTTAACCAAAGCTATGGGTCCAGAACCACTTAAGCCGTATCAGGACTTCATAATGGATGTAAGTGTATCTCATATCGCTGCATTTTGTTCTTTGCAGTAAACCCAGAACTTGTACTTTTACAGATTGCCAAAGATGATGTTTAGTGGAAAGAAAGGGCCTTACAGAGTCAAATAAGAGCCATGTCATTGGCAGGCTTGTTTATTTGTTCTGGCCAAATTGTTGCACCTTTATGCCAGAGTTTAACGCCCAAGATATTTTGACCAGAAAGCTGGGAAGTATGGGTGAAAAGTATTAGCCCAAGTTGGATTGCTCCCAGTGTAGCATTGTTGCAGTAACTGGAAGAACATCATTCTGTATTAATGATACAAGTCTCAGTTAACTACGGTTGTAATTGGTCTTAGTTTTGTTTTAATCTGAAGAAGGGACCAAAAATTAACAAGAGCTATCACTAATGTCCTGGCATGTTTTTGCAACATAAAACAGAAACTGTGATACACAAAAAAATTCTTTTCCATTAGTAGAGCTTAATTTCGAAAGAGGATGAATATTAGATGTTTCTACTTAAATTCTCTTAAGTTTTCTTTCCCATCTAAAATACTGAGGTTTTAAGTACATTTCTAAGAACTTAGTTTAAAAAAAAAGAAACCACAATATTGTTAACAGTTCTGAGAAACTTGCATTCCGGAGCAACTTTTTGACTGGATTTAAAAGCCTATCTTGCAGTCAGTTAGGCTTGAAAATGTCACTTGCTTGAAATGTAATCTTCTGAAAGTAAAGTTTCCTGAAAACATAGCTAGGGACTGAGAGTTTGCTGTACTGTCCCAGCTGATGTCTCCTTCTGCGTTAAAACGTGAGGCAGGATTTGGACCTCAGGGGACTCCAGCTTTTTATGTCAAATTCAACTCCTTGACTTGTGCAGTGAAAGCGAGTGCAGTTTCTGGAGCATTATTATGTGTTCTTTGTGAGGAGTACTGCTCAGTAGGCAACCTATGACATTGTGCAAAGTTCAAATAATTTTCAAGCGAAATTCTGCCCTTTTATTGCAGTACTGGAGACTGAAGGTGAGAGACATCGATGTCTGCAGTAAGGTCTCTCTCTCTCAGGAAAGATAATAGCTCCTCTCCAATGGTAGGCTGAAGAAAACGGTTACAGCTGTTGTCTGGAATTTAAGAAGTCTCCAAGGATCTCCTAAGGCTTCCAAGTTAGGACTGAGTTCTAAAACTTAGGAGACAGAAGATACCCTAACTTTCATACTTCCAACTCGTTGCCCAGTTAATGCTTATAAGGTGTCGTGGGACTAACATGATGATGAGCACAAATTATTCTTTGAGCTGTTTCCTAATGTTTCATAGTGAATCTTCTTATTTCCTTTTAGTCTAGGGAAGCTAATACAAATTCCAAGATCTGTGAGCTTCTAAAATACCAAGGAGAAGAACATCTTTTAAGAGAAATGCAGCAATGGACTGTTCCTTCTTTTCCTGTTAGTGGCCATGATTTAAGAAAAATGGGTATTTCTTCTGGGAAAGAAATTGGAACAGCTTTACAACAGTTGAGAGATGAATGGAAGAAGAGTGGATACCATATGGATAAAGAAGAACTCTTAAGTTGCCTGAAAAAGCTGTAAAAATGTATAATAGTTGATACTTATTAATACCCAGTCTAAACAGAATCAAGATACTAGTAAATATGTTCTCAGAGTATTATCAGCCAATAGAACATTTTGTATCGTAAAGACCTTCACAGGTGAACTGTTCTCCTGTTTACTAATTCATAAGAAGTTCTGCAAGCGCAGGGGTAATCTTGCGGTAAATTAAAGTGGTATTTGCCAAATTCTAAAAAGCCTACCTCTTTTTATTGTATTTTAATGATAAATACTTACTAATGCTTACGACTTCATCTTCACTTAGGACAAGTAGAGCTGACACCAAGATTTTTCTCATTCTCACTTTGCTGCATCCAGGAAGAGCAGGGTCTGTGCTCTATTTAAAATCCTCTTCTTCATGCTTTTTTTTCCCCCCCTCCCTTCTCTCTCTCTAGGAATAATGAGATCTAAATGTTTTTGTAGTTAAAGCTAGATATGAAATCAAAATCTTCATATGCTGTCTTACCATATAAAGCACATATGTTTTCTGAAAGGATTTTATTTTTCATAATTCCAGAATCAATTTTTGATTAATAGGATGACTTACCTGAGTCGGTATGACAGGCAATACGTACGTGGATATGTGAATCTTTTATCTCTTCAGTAGTTTTTCAGTAACTTATTCCTCACTGTGAATAACTGGGTTTAAAGAAGATTGGTGGAGGATTCTATAATATATTTTCGACTTTTAATGTGAAACATATCATTAATTTTAATAGCAGAAGGGAAGGGAGTTTGAGGTTCCCTGCCTGCCTTTTGTTTGTTTGGTTTTCCCTGTGCCAGGTGGGTGACTCCTGCTTTCCTTCCTTTTTCTTTCACAGTGCGTTTGTTCCAAAGCAAGCAAGATGGCGTTGTTTGTGTGCCTAAACAAAGTGAACTTGAGCTAAATCACGTAGTTCTGTCGCCTTTAGAGTACTAACACTCCGGAAAAGTTACCAGTTTCCACTCAGTGATTCTCCACCCGTCTCTTCCTGTAACTTGCAGCAGTGAGGCACAGAGGTGTTTACCCACGCTCTGCTTAGCAGTCGTTCTCTTGAAATTGGTAGGATTATTTCAGGAAGAAGTCTTTAATATCCTTACTACTGTCTTCCCCAGTTACATAACATCTGTGTTACTTCCGTGTTAATTGTCCGTACTTATCTTCTGCCTAAACTTATCCGCATTAAAAGTGCACTCTGAATTCAGTTCAAAAGGATGTTCTAAGTAATGTGACTCTTCAGGGTTAATAAATAGATCAATAACGTTTTGGAAAAAAAGAGATATAAATGGGTTTGATGATGATTTAAAGCTGATGAGGAGGGAGGAAACCTAAGCAAGAAGTTTGCTTGCATGTAGTATCGAGTAAATTGTACTGCGTTGTTTTAAGAGGGCTTGAGTAATGTTCATAGTCTCTTTGAACAGTAGCGATGTAATAATACTGTGGAAAATAATAGGTTTTTGTGCTGTTTCTGACCAGTTTTCATGAACATATATCAACGTCCTTAGATTTTTTGCTTAAAAAAAAAAACTAAAACAAAAAACATTAGTACTAAAAGCTTCTCTTCTATATTTATGAACTTTATTAGCGGTGTTAAGTTTTCCTATGAACCCATGGGTTACTGTAATAAAATGTTTTCATTTTCCTCGTGGTAGTTACCATTTTCAAACACTAGATGGCAGTAATATCAGCACAGTTTCACAAAAATGAGGCATTTTACCCTTTCATATAGATAATTGCTCCAGCTGGTCAGTTACCTTACATAAATTATTGTGACGGTACTTAAGAAGGTTGGGGAGACAGCAAGGGAAGAAAAAACAATGCTGTTTGTTAAGACAAACCTGATAAGCACATGACGGTGTTCCATTTAATTATGTAATTAAATTGCAGCCTCATGAACAATTTATTGAACTACTGAAATGGTGGGAGGGTGGGGACTAATAACATTTAGTACAAGAGTAGATTCTTCTCTACTACATCCTTAAAGGCAACTTCTGGTGAGATGCTAAAGTGTTAGCAACTACCTTTTATAGTACAAAATTGTTTTCAGAGCGAAACTCCACTTAGAGGTAGGATTTTCTGACAGTTAAGGAGGCAAACTTCTAAAGCTTTACAGTCTCCAAAGCTTGGGGAAAATAAAAAGCAACTATCTTGTTCTGAAACCCTCATCATCAAAGGTATGCCGCTTTGAATTCAGCAGCAGTAGCACATTTGCTCAAATAGCTCATTTAAAACTCTTACTACAACTGCACTTTCCAATTGATGTATCCAACATTTTTAATTTACTATATTTGGAAGAAATTAAATCAAGGTAAAAATGAAACTGCATTAAAACGCTTTTCATGTTTTTAAACAATAGCAGATTTTAAACAAGAATTACCAGGTTGCGTTTTTGGAAAAAATGATCTCTTTGAACAAATAAGCATTTTTCATTCAGTGTAAACTTCAGTGTAAACTATTTAAATACCAAATTGTAGTTACGAGATGAAGCAATTGCGCATGTACGTTCAAATAAAGTTCTCCAAAGGCCTGTGTGACTAGTTCAACTCTATTCCCAAGGCGGAGAGTTGCGTAAGGGGCTAGTGCAGCGGCTTGTGCTGGCTGCCACTGCCGCCTGGCCCCCTTTTGAGAACTGGCTGCCAGGGCTGACGTCAGGTTGCTCCTCAAGGGGCCCTCAAAGGGCCCTTAAACCAATTCAGAAACTATTTTTAAACCAAGAAATAGCTATTCATGTTGTGCTACCATTTTAAAGCAGCATCATTTGGAAAAACGCCAACCACCTGGATAGCGGGACGACCCTCCGGCGTTAACCTAGCCCGGCCACCTTCAAAAGCCTTCCAGCGTGCTAAAAAGCAAGCTGTTGCCGCGCTGCACCCCGAGCCGACGGCAGCCAGCCCTCGGCATCTGCTTTTGGCGCACAAAAGCTCGTGGTTATTCAGTGCTACCAGTTGGGCTAATAAAAATATAGCATCGCTCTGCTAAAAGCCTGGGCCTTGCAATTATTTACACCCTGTAACAGCACCAACTTATGCAGCTCTTTTGTGCTAGTGAGAGTCCCAATTTTTACAGCTGTCCTGGACTACTGCTTTCCTGAGCAGGCGGTGAAGTGATGCCCGTTATAAGCGGACTCCAAAGCTGCATTTCCAGCAGACCGTATCACTCAGCATCGGCAGTAAGGGGGAGCCGAACTGCCGTGGGGTTTCCGCTGCGTAAACACTGTCAGTAACCCAGGCAGCCCTGGCTCTCGGGGGGAAGTCATCTTCCGCGTGCAACAGTTTATTACCACTCAGCTGTTTGCTATTTAACAAGGCTTATCTGGAACTAATAGCAAAAAAATACTAATAATAATAATAATAATAATCTAGGCAACTACAGTCTCTTGTGGAGGAAAGATAAGAAACGTGCAATGATATTTACACAGAGAAGATTGGTTTTTGAAAAATGAATTAAAACTCAACATCCTGAACGAGTCCTGCTATACAGGAGGCGTGTGTGAGAGCAAGAGAGAGCGCGCGAGAGAGAGAGAGAGAGAGACTGTTTGGAGAGGAGAAAGCCTTTGAAGAAAGCAGCTGGCTGCGCTGTCGGCTGCTCCCAGCAGCAGCTGCGCTGGCCCCCGCGGGGTGGCTCAAACACAGTGCAGAGCACACCCAGGTCCAGCACACCTGGATCTAGCACACCTGGATCCAGCACACCCGGGTCCAGCACAACCGGATCCAGCACACATGGATCCAGCACACCTGGATCCAGCACAACTGGATCCAGCACACCCGGGTCCAGCACACCCATATCCAGCACACCCGGGTCCGGCACACCCGGGTCCGGCACACCCGGGTCCAGCACACCCATATCCAGCACACCCATATCCAGCACACCTGGATCCAGCACACCCGGATCCAGCACACCCGGGTCCAGCACACCCAGATCCAGCACACCCAGGTCCAGCACACCCAGGTCCAGCACACTCGGGTCCAGCACACCCGGATCCAGCACATCTGGATCCAGCACACCCATATCCAGCACACCCGGATCCAGCACACCCGGGTCCAACACAGCTGGATCCAGCACACCCAGGTCCAGCACAACTGGATCCAGCACACCCGGGTCCAGCACACCCATATCCAGCACACCCGGGTCCGGCACACCCGGGTCCGGCACACCCGGGTCCAGCACACCCATATCCAGCACACCCATATCCAGCACACCTGGATCCAGCACACCCGGATCCAGCACACCCGGGTCCAGCACACCCAGATCCAGCACACCCAGGTCCAGCACACCCAGGTCCAGCACACTCGGGTCCAGCACACCCGGATCCAGCACATCTGGATCCAGCACACCCATATCCAGCACACCCGGATCCAGCACACCCGGGTCCAACACAGCTGGATCCAGCACACCCAGGTCCAGCACACCTGGATCTAGCACACCTGGATCCAGCACACCCATATCCAGCACACCCGGATCCAGCACACCCGGGTCCAACACAGCTGGATCCAGCACACCTGGATCCAGCACACCCATATCCAGCACAACCGGGTCCAGCACAACCGGGTCCAGCACACCTGGATCCAGCACACCCATATCCAGCACACCTGGGTCCAGCACACCTGGATCCAGCACACCTGGGTCCAGCACACCCGGATCCAGCACACCCGGGTCCAGCACACCCAGATCCAGCACACCTGGATCCAGCACACCCATATCCAGCACGCCTGGATCCAGCACAACCGGGTCCAGCACACCCGGGTCCAGCACACCCGGGTCCAGCACACCCGGATCCAGCACACCCATATCCAGCACACCCGGGTCCAGCACACCTGGATCTAGCACACCTGGATCCAGCACACCCATATCCGGCACACCCGGGTCCAGCACACCCAGATCCAGCACACCCGGATCCAGCACACCCATATCCAGCACACCCGGATCCAGCACACCTGGATCCAGCACACCCGGATCCAGCACAACTGGATCCAGCACACCTGGATCCAGCACACCCATATCCAGCACAACCGGGTCCAGCACACCCAGGTCCAGCACACCCATATCCAGCACACCCGGATCCAGCACACCCGGGTCCAGCACACCCGGATCCAGCACACCCGGATCCAGCACACCCGGGTCCAGCACATCCGGATCCAGCACACCTGGATCCAGCACACCCGGGTCCAACACAGCTGGATCCAGCACACCCATATCCAGCACAACCGGGTCCAGCACACCCGGGTCCAGCACACCTGGATCCAGCACACCCATATCCAGCACACCCATATCCAGCACACCCGGGTCCAGCACACCTGGATCCAGCACACCCATATCCAGCACACCCATACCCAGCACACCTGGATCCAGCACACCCGGGTCCAGCACACCCATATCCAGCACAACCGGGTCCAGCACACCCAGGTCCAGCACACCTGGATCCAGCACACCTGGATCTAGCACAACTGGATCCAGCACACCCATATCCAGCACACCCGGATCCAGCACACCCATATCCAGCACACCCATATCCAGCACACCCGGGTCCAGCACACCCGGGTCCAGCACACCTGGATCCAGCACACCTGGATCCAGCACACCCAGGTCCAGCACATCCAGGTCCAGCACACCTGGATCCAGCACACCCGGGTCCAGCACACCCGGGTCCAGCACACCCATATCCAGCACACCCGGATCCAGCACACCCGGATCCAGCACGCCTGGATCCAGCACAACCGGGTCCAGCACAACCGGGTCCAGCACACCCGGGTCCAGCACACCCGGGTCCAGCACACCTGGATCCAGCACAACCGGGTCCAGCACAACCGGGTCCAGCACACCCGGATCCAGCACACCCGGGTCCAGCACACCCGGGTCCAGCACACCTGGATCCAGCACACCCGGATCCAGCACACCCGGATCCAGCACACTTGGATACTGCACACCTGGATCCAGCACACCCAGGTCCAGCACACCTGGATCCAGCACACCCGGATCCAGCACAACTGGATCCAGCACAACTGGATCCAGCACACCCATATCCAGCACACCCGGGTCCAGCACACCCATATCCAGCACACCCGGATCCAGCACACCCGGGTCCAGCACACCCATATCCAGCACTCCCGGATCCAGCACACCCATATCCAGCACACCCGGGTCCAGCACACCCGGATCCAGCACACCTGGATCCAGCACACCTGGATCCAGCACAACCGGGTCCAGCACACCCGGGTCCAGCACACCCAGGTCCAGCACACCCATATCCAGCACACCCGGGTCCAGCACACCTGGATCTAGCACACCTGGATCCAGCACACCCAGGTCCAGCACACCCATATCCAGCACACCCGGATCCAGCACACCCATATCCAGCACACCCGGATCCAGCACACCTGGATCTAGCACACCTGGATCCAGCACACCCAGGTCCAGCACACCCATATCCAGCACACCCGGATCCAGCACACCCGGGTCCAGCACACCTGGATCCAGCACACCTGGATCCAGCACACCCAGGTCCAGCACACCCAGGTCCAGCACACCTGGATCCAGCACACCTGGATCCAGCACACCCAGGTCCAGCACACCTGGATCCAGCACACCTGGATCCAGCACACCCGGGTCCAGCACACCCAGGTCCAGCACACCCGGATCCAGCACACCCGGGTCCAGCACACCCGGGTCCAGCACACCCAGGTCCAGCACAACCGGGTCCAGCACACCCGGATCCAGCACACCTGGATCCAGCACAACCGGGTCCAGCACAACCGGGTCCAGCACACCCGGATCCAGCACACCCAGATCCAGCACACCTGGATCCAGCACAACCGGGTCCAGCACAACCGGGTCCAGCACACCCGGATCCAGCACACCCGGGTCCAGCACACCCATATCCAGCACACCTGGATCCAGCACACCCGGATCCCGCACACCCGGATCCAGCACACTTGGATACTGCACACCTGGATCCAGCACAACCGGGTCCAGCACACCCGGGTCCAGCACACCTGGATCCAGCACACCCATATCCAGCACACCCGGGTCCAGCACACCTGGATCGCCCCCCGTGTCTCACAACACTTTTGCCTTTGGCCAGCAGCAGCTCCTGGCCCGCAGCATCGCCTGCGGATGTGGATCCGGACCAGGGATGTACTGATGTACTGCGTACCCAGGCGCACATGAATGCATTATATATGTGCATCTAAATACTGGGGGGGGGGGGGGGGGGTATAATGAGGGTGTGTGTGGGGTGTGTGTCTGTGTGTCTGTGTGTATAAATATATATATAAATATATATATATATATATATATATATAAAATATATTTATAAATACACCTATATAAAGAGTATGATGTATGTGTGTGTGTGTGTGTGTGTGTGTGTGTGTGTGTGTGTGTGTGTGTGTGTGTGTGTGTATGGACATTAGTATATACTGTGGGGGGGGGTTTACAGATATAAGTATTGGTGTACAGTATGTATACATAAATATTCATGTATTTACAAACAAAGCTATCTGTAAACACTGTACAGTAGAGCTTGTTTTAAAATGTGTTGGGGTGGGTGGGTGTAATTACATGTACCTATACAGATTATAAATATATCTACAAATATACACGCACACCTATAAAATGCATGGTACGCAGCGGTGCCGGTGGCACAAGCACCCGTCACAGCCCCAGGGCCGGGCCAGACCCCGTCGCGGCCGGCGCTGCTGCTCTCGGCCGGTCGGGGCCCTTCCCAGCCCCGGGCGCAGCAGGAGAGTCGCTAACGAGCCAGGGCCGCGGCGGCGGGTTTGGGGGGTGTGGAAGGGTCCCGGGGGGGTCCCGACCCCGGCTGGGGGCGCTGGGGATTTGCCCATCGCTGACACCCCGGCACAGCGGCACACTCACACCGAGGAGCAGAAAAATGACAACCAAAAAAACCCCCAAACCCTTACGTTCTGACCCAACGAGCGTGCGGTTGCATGCGTCAGCTCATCCTTAGCCCAGCAAGGCACCTACAGCAAGGAAGCCTTGCAACTATAATAGTAATAATAATTATTATTATTATTCTCAGAGAAGAAGAAGAGGCTGAAGCGCCGGCTGGGGCGAGCGCGATGCCGTAGCGGCCGCTGGCGCGGTACCTGGGCATCCCTCGGGCACCGACGTGCGCAGCTCCTTAACTTCAGCGGGACGCTCGGGGGATCAGGGAAACTAGCTCAAATAGGGTTTTTTGTTTTTTTTTTAATAGCAAAACCAACCTTTTTTTTCCTCCTGCTTATTAGGACCGGCGTTGCTCGTGGGGAAGGGACAACGCAGAGGGCGGCCGCAGGGAGCCGAGCGCTACAAGAGGCAGGAGTAGCCGGAGCTGTCCAACCAGTTTGTGCTCTAGAAGTCATATTTACTTTCCCTAAAAAACAAACAAGCAAACAAACAAACAAACAAAAAAAAAAAACCACCCTGCTTTTTGAGCTCGAGGAAGTCAGGTAACAAGTTTCCGTTTCAGACCCTGGGTAATTGCGCCACGGATTCGACGCCGCCTGCGGTAACATCCGTAGGCAGCGAGGGTTTCAGCAGGGATTTCATCGCGGGGGGTTGACCTTTCCTACGAGCCTTCACTAAACCAACAAATCCCACAGCGCCGCGCCGAGCCCGGCTGGCCATACCACAGTAATTCCTCCTCCTCCTCCTCCTCCTCCCTCGGCGAGCTGAAAGCTTCGTCCCCGTCCAAGGGGTCGGTGCAGATACGAGGTCACTGTAGCCGAGGGTTAGCGGTAAAGAGTCTAACGGTGTCCTGCATTATCTGCGGCGGGCAAAGGGACAAGGATTGAAAGCTGTGACAGACTTCCTTTATAACCCGGTGACACAGCAGGTCTTCGAGGGTCTCAAATTCAAGGCAAGAGGCTCGGCGCCCCGCGCGTGACCTGCCCGGCCTCGTCCCCGAGGGCAAAAATGGAAGTTGCCGTAGGGGGAAAATGACGTTGCGCTCGGCGTTTTCATGCCCGAGGAAGGCTCAAGCCGGAGGACAAGTCTCCCGAGAAACACGGCCAATGAAGCGCACGACCGGGACGCGTTGCAGAGGCTGCTGCTTGAAAGCCGACGGGAGGCTGGACAGGCTCCCCCCCCCGCCGCCCGCTCCTCTTTTCCCGGTTAAACCGTATTCAACAGAGAATCGTGGCACGTTTCACATAACTCTGGCTTCCCCCAGCCCTGTTCTGCTCCCGCCTGCGGCCCCGAAAGCTGCTCGCGACGGACGCTCGGAGCTGCTGCTGCCGCAGCCTGCGCCGCCTCAGAGGCGGACACTCTCTTGGCTGGACACGTTATTTTCTGAAACTAGCACAATTACAAAAAATAAACTACCACACTTCCCATCCCAACAATCAGCCGACCCCCCCCCCAAAAAAAAAAAAAAAAAGCAACCGCTAGGATCAGTTTTTGAAACAGACTGAGTTTTATTCTTAGCAAACGTTTGCAAGCAACAAGGTTTCTTCTGGAAAGTTGTCTGGGAAGGCAGACAAAGGAAGAGGTAAAGCAGAGTGTGCTACCCTACCCGCAGCTGTTACAAAGCAATTGTTAACAGAGGTGAAAAAAAAATAACGAGGAACAAAATGAACTGCAGCACATACAAAAATAACATCATTATTTAAAAAAAAAAAAAAGGTATAATATTTCCAAGTGGGTTAGAACAGAAACGGGTGCAGAAGTGCCCTACTGGGAATCTACCTATGCACCGAAACTGAAGCGTGTGGAAACTCAACAGTTTCACAGGCGGAGACGGCGGGTGCTCCCGCACCGTCGGCTTGCAAGGCGGGCGCAGCGCCCGGGACCTGCTGCGCCACAGGGCGGTCGCCCTGCCGGCCCCCCGCGTCGCTCCCTCCCTCCTCCTCCTCCTCCTCCGGCGAGCCGTGAACCGGGACGCCTGCCCTGCGTCCCCGTAACTCCCGCGTCTCACCGCAAGGACAGAGGTGACGGCGCGGGAGAAGAGGAAAAACTCTCCTCCGGGCAGCCGCCACAGCAGGTCTGCCTGAAGCTACAGGCCAACCACAAGGTAGCAAATAGAGTTACTTTCGTAAGATTTGCTGTTTCCCTTTGTACTTAGCTCCCAGAAGCATATGAGGCCCGTATCTGTCAGCAACTTTTTTTTCCCCTCAATCCCAACATTCTAGTTAGTTTTCTCCTCAAAAAAGAGGAGAAAGCATAGAAAATCCCGACCGACGTACAGAGGCGCGCACAGCTCTACGTCTTGGGAGCGCTCCAACGGCCCGCTGTGCCGCAGCAGGATCCCTGCCCTTTGCAGGAACTCGAATCACCCTTGTTTTCCGCTTAGAAAGTGTCATGAGCTTTGTAACGGTAAACACTACACAGAGGATTGGGCAGATGGAAAAGCATCGTCAACAACAAAATTTAGTTAGTCCTAAATTTACTTCTGACTTATCTCACTTGATTATATTAGTTTACATTTGACTATATATACACAATACCAAAAATATGCCTATTTTGTGTTCAAATATTGTCAACATAATGTCATTGTTAACTGAAGCAATCGGAAAGACTTGGCCAAAAACCGAAACACCTTACGAGGTTCAGCGATAGCCGAGAAAACGCTCAAGTCGCTCACCAGGCCCTCAGTGAACGCTTCAGACAAATGGACACGGCAGGTTCTCCGAACTATCTTTAAACTCCCAAGCGCCTAAAAGCCCTGTTGACGGCAGTGGGAACACCAGACACTCGGCATCTGTTGGGGAAAAAGAACAAACCAAGCCTACAACTAAACCGCACGCGTGTGTGCGTGCACAAGGAGTGAGGGGGACGTCCGAGTATGATTTCAGTGGTTACGTAGGTACAGAGGTTTCGCAGTCTCTCACTCCTTCACACCGGTGCTTCTCATTCTAGTCTTCTGAAAGCTTATTAGAGAAACGTAAGCAAAAAACCAGAACGCTTTATTTAAGAGCACGAGCCATCATTCGCCCTCCGCTTGCTCAGACCTGCACTGAAAGGACGACTGCTCTTCTCGGTTCACTGGCAAGTCAGCGCGCTGCACACAAAACTAAATACTGTCCGAGAGACGTCTACGGAGGGGACGAACGCTATCCCCGAAGCACAGAGGTAGAAGGCTTCAAAGAACTAGACCTGAGTTGCACAGTCATTAGTTTCTACATACCTAGTGTAATAAAGTGTCCTAACAGCCTTTCAGCATCTAGCATCTTTCCACACCTGCATTTTTTTCAGCTGCAATATAACAGACACCGCATCACCGTTTCAATCAGCTACTTGTCTTTAAAGGAGATGCTTGACTTCAGCCTTCCACTGAAGTAATCTGTCCGTGCTACACCCCTTTGGTGCATGGGTGGGGATGGGATGGAGCAAGCAGCGGTGCGCGTCTTCAGGATTTTTGTGTCATAAACAACGTTTCTACCGAAGTGCGTTCTGAGGAGAGGGAAGGAAGGGAAAAAGAAAAATCAGCAGCAAAAACTGCCCCGTTTTGGCACTGATTTCTGTAGCACAGACAGCGCCTCAGGAAACACAACCACTGCCTTTTGTTTCTGATTTAGAAACTTTTGCCCTTTGTCAGGTGAGGGTGGTAACAATGTCAAATTTCACCTTACGATACGAAAGGGCAAAAGAAAAGAAAAGGAAGGACAGGTCGCCTCCACCTTGTCCAAACGCGCATAGCAGTCTCCAGAGTTCGGTATTTTAGAGAGCACTTGACAGCACCTCGGGCATGTACACAGGTAAAGGAAGCTTCAGAGAAACCATTTGAAAAGCGAATGTAAACACATTAACGGGAAATGACAATGTGTTTTATGCGCTGGGATCAACCTGGGCATTTAGGATAAATAATTTAAATGTTAAAAGACATCTAAAGGCAAACAGGCTAAATATATCAAATAACTTATAAGGATCGAACGCTTTATCTAGGATTCCTTTCAAAGGGAATTTTGTAACGTAATTGTTCTGGCTGCAGGTAGCGGGACGCTCTTGCTTCTGCTCGCTACAGCGCTGCGACCAGGATGACGTTACTAACACAACACCGGCCAGAACAGAGATTCAGGCCTTTTACTTTCTTTGATGGTCATTCAGCGAATGTTTGAGAAACAGCATGAGCACAAAATTGGGAGTATTACACATAGTCAGAAACAGGGATGCTCAGCAAAAATACTTTAAGTGTATCGTGGGAAAATATTCCAGTGAATAATTGGTGTCTACCATCATACAGAAATTGCATAAATCATACCTTGTTTAATTGTAATTTTAGTTTCCCCCCACCCTTCTTTCACTGTAGGTCAATAATGATAAACATCTTCTGAAATTATACACGGAAGTAGAAGGTTCAGAGTCAAGTCTGTCCGGATGAACCAGATCGATCCCCTGGTGTCTCCTGCTACCTTCTCTCCCCGGCTGTCCTTCTAAAGATTCAACCTGCAATTCTCAGCGTGTCTGAAACAAGAGTAATGTGTATGCACACCAAACCCAAATGTAGCGATGCCTGCTTGCTTTGTGCGGGTGTGGTTCTTGGTTTTTTAAGTAAGCATCAGAAGCAGAACTGAGCAGATTGGCTTAAGAGACAGACTACTGCCTGTTCGTTTCCAAAGCAGGTTACGAGATTACAAGCAGAGCAACGGTGATCTATCGTGGCCTGATTCGTCCTCTGTTTCGGGAATCCTGGGCAGGAGAGCAGACCGCGTCAACCCCCAGAATTTCTGAGGTGACATATCCTTTTTGGTAGCGGTGAACTTCCAGCCCATATGGTTCCCACAGATTCTGCACTGGGCTATAGTCCATGCATACCTACCAAAAACAAAACAAAAGGTGTTGATGCTATCATATACGGAAAAGACATTTTGTAAATACTAGAACGCAGCTCACTTATCCGGTAAGAAAAAAATACCAGCCTCAGGATGGATTTTCAAACAATGAGGTGTCCAGCTCCCATCTACAAACTCAGCAGATCTACAAAAAATTCAGCCTTCAGGTAGAGAACGTAAAGTAGCTAAAGCATTTTACTAGCACAGCATTTCAACAGTGTGGTAAGATGGTGTGGGCCATAAAGGACGGTCAGAAAATGGGTCGTAGAGAGTAAATTTAATCAAAGTTATTTAACGGAAATAAAAGTGATTTTTGGACTGCTGGTAGATTAAGAGGGAATCTCACTTTCCAGAGCAATGGAGCTTTTCTTTACTAGCTTTAAAAAGCAGAACATCAATATTTAAAAGCCCCCCATAGAAGAAAAGGACAGAGAAAACATTTAAGGACAAGAAAAATGAACTCCAGATATTATAAGGCACAAGTTTTCTCCAGGGAGTCTTTAAACGTGCATTTCTTATGACAGATACGCCACGCATCCTGCTGACCTTCACCTCATTACTACACACTATGAGATAGTCTAGATAAAACCCATGCACACTGTGAGAACGCAAGAGTAAATGCATAGTCAAGAACCTTGGAATGATTATACATGTAGCCACACACTATTTTATCAGCAGATAAAAAGAACTGGCTGTTTTCGAAGAGACCAGCGTAGAGCAAAGAGACTGATGTAGGCAAGTAAAGTTTTGACAGAAGAATGATTTATGATATTAGGATACAGAAAGGACATCACAGAAGAATGATTCTGTGATAATATATGTGAGGAATATTTTTGTGAAACTATAATTCAAATATAATTTGACATTTCAGCTATTTATAGAAGATTAATGCAAAGTTTTAAAAGTGTGCCTGAAGTGTGCTTATCTAGTCAAAACTTAAATTTAAGCAACCAGGGATGGGTGACGTTTTGATGCAAGACCTTTCACTATTAAGCAGACTTTCATATCTTGACAATTCTGCTACTGTGTCAGATAGCAAGATTATTTAAATCAAAAGTAATTAAATAACTAAGCTAAATACAATATTAATTTTTATGTAATTTTAAACAAATAACAAATATTCAGTTTATGGATCTAAAAAATTTTCTCAGTAGAATAACTGCATTTATGTGTTATGTTTTCTGTTTGTACTTTACATACTTTGTGATCAAAGAAAGCTGCATGGAAACAGTTATGATATAATAGTGGCTTATATAAAACAATTCAGAAAAAAACTCTCACAAAATTAGCATCCTCTGTGTAGCTCTCAAATACTAGAATGTCTTTTAAAATCTTAAAACTTCCACAGATTTAAGAGATTTAAGAGAAATTCTGCACGTTTTACTTCAACTTTCCATTTTATTTTGTGCTATGGAAAAGTCTACGTTTTCTTTCCTATTTTTTCATATGACCTAAATGACTGCGTATGTTTCAAAAAGTACGTATTTATTACTCCGCAGTTGCAGGAACACAATTACAACTACATTTCTGTCATCTACCAATAAAATTTCTTTTAACTGTATTACCCAGGAAACCAGCTGTGCTCTGTCGATGGTCGTCCACTGAGATTCAAGTTGCAGGCTTTATAAACGGTAAGCGTTTCGTGGATGTACCCATGAGGATTGACGTATGCTGCCATGGGTCCACATAAGGACAAACTGCAACAGATAGACAAATAACAGTTCTGACAGAGTTCAAGGAAGAAATTCAAGTTGAATAGCAACTTCCGATTAAAAACAAATAGAATCTATATTCCTACTCTTAAATCTGACTTTAAATATGAGAAAAATGTGCACTCATCAGACCAATTTCTCTTCATTCACTTGCTAACATACACCATATTAACACAGTAGGAAGTGTGGTTTCTGGAATCCACCATTTAAGTAAAAGCTAAGAAACAAGTTTTAATGACCACACCGGCTTCTTATCACATCGATAAAGGAAAACCGTGGCGAGTCTTGCTTTGCTAAACCAAGGCATCCTTTAACCTTCACACTGATGTAGGCGATGGACAGATGCTAGTTATCCAAGATGAAAAGTGACAAGACTGCCAGAAGTAGCAATCATTTGGAAAATGAATCATCTTATCATTGTTTAACATGGAGGACATTGTATAGGTCAAATATATAACGGGAACACACTGCCCAGAACAGCTCTTAGGATTAAATCATATAATCTTATACCAAAAGAGGTATCACAATGCTTAATGACAGAAATAGACAATTTCCTGATAGGACAACATCTTGGGGGCATACTCGTACCACCCAATCAGTACATATTAATCTGCTGTTGAAACTTGTTGACATACAGAAAGTGGGAATGGAACGCACTGCTGGGAATGATTTTTTTGTACTATTACTTCTGAATGAAGTTCATGAGATCCCAAATTTTACACATAACGAAATTACATTTGAAAACTCACCACAGAGTGCTCAACTCTTCAGGGGCAAGACGCTGCGCTCGGGGACATACCATGGCTTTCACGCTCACTTCTATTACAATATATGTGGTTTGGGTGATGTTTGGATTTACTAACTTTTTATGAAAAAAGATGAAATAACCAGTCTTGTTTTATAAAGAAAATTCCCTATAAATATGTATTTAAATTTTATTAAAGCTGTGGAAAGAGCAATACCTATACCCTAGCTTAATCTGGTTTGCTCTGTCAACAATTCTGATCAAGAACCTCCCAAAGATCAAGAGCATTACACTCACCTGAATATTTCATTCTTGGTTGTTATTTCTGTATCTTGGCATTGCTTACAGCAGAGAGATGTACACTTGAAAAGAAAAACAAAGAGGATAATTTCATTCGTTTTCAGGCACTTGTCAGCACAACGGTAAACAATAACAATTTCCCTCCCCTTCTCTCGGAACAGACTCCGTATCAATTCCCTTTTTATCTGTGCGGTAGTCACATGCTAAAGCATAAATATTTTCCTATGCATTTATTTACGGTACAAACTAATTATTCTCTAAAAGGAAACCACAAATTTTATTTACAGTCTTCAAACATTCCAAAAACCAAGAGGTACTGACTACACAACCATAATAAATGAGACAACCTTCTAAGGTCCTTCAATGCTAATTCAGACACAAAAAGCTGTTGGTCTTCTAAGATATAGCACAGTACAAATGCAATCATTAAGTTTTTGGAAAATTTCTGAAGTTTGGGAATACTGTAGATCAATGACTTTTATCTCCTCAAGAAAAATAAGTAACACGTATTGACTTCTCTCTTAAAGATTATAACACACAAATGTATCTCCTACAATTTCTAGAAAGTAGAACAAAACAATTCATCACTGACATTGCCCAGAAAATATGATTCTAAAGCAGCTTAGCAGAACACGTTACTATAAATTCTCAGGAGATGCGTTACTTCTACCTCCTTTTAAGGATAATGCATGTGAAATTCTGTCAGCAGAATGATCCACCTTATTTTGGAACAAAATGCTGCTTCAAGGATCCTCACTTGGAAAAGTCCTTGTGTGAGCATATTTCCTTGTCAAAATTCAAATAAATCATAGCTTGCACGTCTGATTCTTACTGAGTTCTGCCTCCCGCACCCCACTAATGTGATGTTACACAGGTATCTGCCAGCCTTCGCTCTCTCCTGCCCTCTGTTCTGCTGCTCTGGGCTTGTTGCTGTGCTTCAGCTTCCTCCAGCTCCTTTCTGGCAGCTTGCTCTCGTTCTACCCCACAGTTTCAACACATCGTCTATGAGTCTTTGAGATCAAGGGAGGAAAAAGTGCTGTACTACGCACAAATAATATTAATCACGTTCATTTTACTTTCCTTGTTAAAGCTCAGCTGGCCTCCCTTTCCTACCAGTGACCTTCAATCCTGGCTACTGCCGTGCTCTCACTTTCATCACCCTTACTTGCAGATTATAATCTAACGCTCACATATCCCTCTCAGAATCCAATTTAGACAGCTACTTAACTCTCTCCCTCCACTTCCAAATCTGGTTACTGCAATTAGCACCTCCAAGCAGAATTCACAGAAGTGCTATACCTCTGAATGATGTGCATTCCTTTAAAAATAACCATAGTTATTTTTAACTATGTTAAAAAGTTGGTTAACCAAGTTAACCAAAATTAACTGCTTTTATTAAAAAAAAAAAAGCTTTAAAAATACAGTTCAATTCATTGATCTCAAAGACAAAAGAAAATGGATAAGATCTTACCAACAGCAGCATCACTGTAAATTACACTCTGAACAACGACATGTATTAAGTCCATCTTTCTCAAGTAAACCAAAATATAATGCTATATTGCTAGAGCATCCCTTTTCAATAAAGAAACTTGGTTTAAAAAGAGTGGATTTGTTCAAATTAAATGTTGGCTAAAAAACTCCCTAAAACATAATATACTTACCATTCCTACACTAAACATGTCCTTAAATATTACAAGAGCTAAAAATATTTACAGAATATTACATGTTGATGCAGAAAGCATCTTTTTAATACATTTGTGTCCTACATTTCCAGAGAAAGAAAAGCTGTGGACTAATATCAACTTTATCTTATATTTTATAAGAGTAATTTAACTATTCTGGTCTCTTTGGGATTTATGAAATATGTATGATGTATTGAACAGGAACAGTTCTTGGAAGCACCTGAATATCAGAATATTTTCACAGCTCTCAAATCAGTGAAATGACAAAAGTTGTTTAATATGACTACAGACCCTCATGTGAAAATATGTCAAATTATGTCTTAGAATCTGGAAGAGAAAGTTTTCTCTTTCTTCTTTTCTCTGTACATTCCCTTTCAGATTTTTTTGTGCATGAGCTTTGGGAAGAGGAAAAAGCATCAGGCTGATAACCCTAGTTCTCTTTTCCCTAGACACAGGCAGTGACTTGTAAGCAAACAGGTCAAACTTCCACTGCTCTACCCCCAAGAAACGAACACAATGCCGATTATGGATATGTCATACTAATGTTTGAGGCATTACTTCAGTACCTCCAGCAAACCGGCAACCAGCAAGGTGAGAGTCAATTAGGGGTGTATATGGTGACTTTTTGTGATATAAATACATTACCCTCTAGGACTGGCATGAGACAACACTCCAAACTCTCCATTCAAAAATTAGACAGTGAATATGTGAATACAGAATAGCAACCTGAACCGCTATTGGAAATGCTGCAAGACGTTACTGCAAATGCTGCTCCTAGAACAGATGCATTCAGTATGAGGTTGATCAATACTTAGTTGCATCATATTAGTTATATTATAATAAGTAATACTGTATTATTTTAGAGAAACGTACTATGTGAAAACAAAACTTGGACTTCAATGTTCTACATTTAGAGCATTACACAGTCTTGGGAAGAAGAACGTTCAGGGAAGGGAAGACAAGTTTTAAATCACCTTAAAACACCTTAACAAGGCAATACACCTCTTAGATAAAAATCATTTTGCCCAGTGTTTATTTAGATGCATACTCAATAGCTCATTGCTACAAAGATTCATCTTTTGTTACAAAATCCAAAGGTTTTTGTGGCACAGTGCTACCTGATTGCTGTGTATTACACTGACAATGCGGCGTTTTAGTTTTTCTAAGATTGGTAGCATGTACGTGAGACTCTTAGTGCCATCTCCTGGCTAAAACAGTGCATGGAGGGGCTTAAACAATTCCGTTCGAGCAAATACTGTTTCTCGCTTGCTGTTAAACACAAAATCTAGTACTAACAGAGAGCATTTTTTTTCTTGAGAAAACTTTTAAAGGGGAAGGAAAAATACAACAATTCCCAAATTCACTCTCTAAAGGTATTATAGGGAAATTTCAAACATTTTTGTTCTAGGTTACTGCAGTCACTCACATTTTTGGTGAGAACTATTCAAAGTAAATGAGAGGTTAAAAAAAAATACTCACTTTGTTCATAATATCTAATTCACATCGGAGACGCTGAACAGCACTACCTATTTTAAGCAATTGTATACGCAATGCATCATCAATTGGCAGGCAAGCAGCAACTCTGTAAGAAAAATCTAGAAATGAAGAAGTACCAGGCCTGTTAGAATTTAAGAGAGAAATAAAAACTACTACTTCTACTCCGTTACAAACTGAAACTTAAAACTTTGGGTTATAATGGCAACGCCATCTCAGTCCATCCTTCTGCCCTAGGGCAGGATCACCTATATCTAAAACCATTTCTAAGATATTTGTCTAATTCACGCTTAAAGATCACCAGTGATGGAGACTGAACAATGTTGGTAGGTAATTTATTCTAAACCCAAGACAGACCCCTGCAGAATATCACTTGATACAGACTTCCACTTTGACAGTATACTAGTGAGTTTTCCAACCATTAGTGGTTTTCCTTATGCTTACACATCTTTTTCCAAAAAGACAGACATGCTTTTGTAAGAGAGGGAAAAATTAAAGAAAAATGTACATGCACACCTCCCGCATACATTATACTCAGATTGCATTATTCACTTTAGTATCGAGAAAGTATTCTCACTGCTATGTGGGAAGGGAAAAGATATTCTGTGTACGTTCCCTTCTGGAGTTTTCCTTTCTTTTTTCCACATTTGAATGCAGAGCAAAATTAGATGTGAAAGTATTCAGTCAAGAAGAAAGATTTTTAAAAGAATTTTAAAATAATAATAAAATCTCCTTCAGCAGCTTCAATCAGATATGAAAAGGCACAAATACAAAAGGTAATGGACTTTACTACAGCCGTTCTTTAATTTATCTAACAAAAACCTTTCTGATGGAGACCATCCCATCCCTCACAGCCTCCAATGGCGCTGAAAAGCTGAAAATTTAACCCAGCAATGCGCTGGGAATCATGAGAAAAGAAATGCCAATAGCATGCTGCATTTTTTTTGCATGTTTTAAGATAAGACTATTTCACAGGCTTTCTGCATACGTAACGTCCTCCGAGCAGTACTCTGGGCAAAGCAGGCAGGAAATACCTTCAACCACTACTGTAAGCAAAGCAGCAACAAGAGCTCCACGGACATCACGAGGCCCAGACCTGCACTTTGTGGTTAACTGACTTTTTAATTGAAGGCTGCAGTCTGCCTTTCCCCTTTATTAGGCGTTTGAGAGTCTACACAGGGCACAAGGTTTCTCTCCCCAAAAAAGCTTCAACTGAAATTTACAGCTTATGAGGTACTAGAGACCTGTACAGGGAAGAGACGACTTCTTTGGGGTACAACCCCAACGTCGACTGAGGCACGAAATCCAATTTCAGCTTTTCTGTGGTCAGGTTATTGATGCCATTTTCCTTCATGAACACTCTCATGTCTTATAAGGGGTAACAAGAAGTAAGTACAAAGAGATTATATAAACAAAACCACTTAGACTCATGTAATAATAATAAAAATCCAGTATGCTTTTGGCATTTTCTTATGAAGCGTTTATATTACATTCCTCCCTACAGAAAGCACAATAGACTTCTGTTTCTTTCACTGAACATGCTTCATAAAACTCAGAGGACCTGCACGACTTGAAGAGCTGTCAAATCTGGCTGTTGTCAAATCTGGCTGAAATCAGCCCTCATAATTTACCGGAAACTGGGAGTGAGGGATGAATTACCAATGAAACGTAGGTCTTGTTTTCTTAGAGAACCTTTTTTTTCCCCCCTTTTCTTTTCTTTTAATCGAATTTGAGTTTATAAGCTAATCATCATACCTATTGGGTTTGTTGGCAGAGATTCATCTTTAAGGTTTTCATCCCATTCATGTAGCTGCCTCTTGACTCTTTCCATCAAGGTTTCCTTTTGTTAGAAGAAAAGCCTAATTTAAGTACATAGGTATTTCTGTTTTCTTAAAAACAAAAAAGGAAGCAAAACGTAGAGTAAGCTATTTGCCCTAAGTGCTTTTAAAACTTACAGTAACTACAGATTCATTTCATATCCACGTATTTTAAACTAGGAGTAAAACAGGGTGGGAAATAGGCCAAATTCAACCAACGGCTAGGAGGGTATAATTCTCTTTTGAGATAAGGGGACAACTGTTCAAATGCCAGAACAGTGCAAACCCAGACCAGGTTTCTAGCCTTCTCCGTAATTCTCCCCCTCTTGCTCCAATTACTTTCTTTTTAAATACATACATCTATATGCATATGCATACATATACATTCTTTTTTAAGAGTAAAACAACTCCAAATGGAAAGACTATCCAGCAGCCTGGTGGCTAGGACACTCACCTGGAGCACATGGGACAGAGGAGCAAGTTTTTGTCTGAAACAACACAGCAGGGACCTGAACCTCTGTTACCCCTCCCAGATGCATGCGCTAGCACCAGGGACCGCCTGTACAGAGGGGGAAGCCCTCCTGCCCTTTTATCAGTAAACTGAAAACTACACTCTTCTCTAAAAGAGAACTTGCAATCCCATAAAACTCAAGGTTTCTTGCTACTTGATAATTAGATATTAAAACGCACAAAATATATTGTAGACTACTTGGTAATGCTTAGTATGAACTTACAGCGTCGTATAAAGAGTAGAGCCAGGGAGGCCAAGATGTCAAACTTGCACAGTGAAACTTCCTCTGAAACCAAAACCACAAAATTTATTCTTAAACATAGCAGATTTTACCCACAGACCTTGTTCAAACAAATAAAGCAAGAGAGAGACTGATACCTGAGATACCTGATTATTTAAAGAGGCTTTCAAAGCACTTTGCGAATGCGTTGAGCGCCAAGTCTTCCACGCAAGACAGACAACGTACAGGTTTTCTCACAAAAACTGTCTCAGCAATAAAAGGATCTTTGAAGTTTAGTAATAAGATAGTATGCTTTTCAGAAGAGCATCTATCTGAATTCTAGACAGTTCAAATATTTAAATAGTATTAGATAGTGCACCTGTTCCTTAGTTTCCATCAACTGGAAAATCATCCATTATGTAAGGTGATTACGTTACTTCACATAAATTTGGTCAAATGCATGAGTAAGTAAAATAAGGAGATAAATGGGCCAGGTCAGGTATTTTAAGCTGCCACATATGAATTCAAAGGATATATGATGACATTTTTAAATGGATAACGGACCTGTTACAAACTTACCTAAAAACATCAACATGCAAGTCAGGAGTTCCCGAGGACGCTTTCTCATAGCTGAACAACTACTGACTATGCAAACTGCTGGGTAACCGTGATGTTTAATCACGCGTAGCTATCTGCTCTCATTCTCGGATCTATTTGTAATGGAAACTGTATTTTCAGAAATGCTCACTGAACAGCAGGGCTTATGCCAGCCTACTGAAAAATCTGTTGAATAACTTCATTATTACCACCCAGAGTCAGTGGAAAAAATATTGTACAATATCCACTTAACAGTAATATATGAAGAAAAATTCAGACTCAAACGGACTGTGGAGTAAGAAACAAATGTGGAGGAGGAAAACAAAAGCAATATTAAAAAAAATCCTCCGAAGGTCTCATGACTATCTTTTACTGAAGGGTTTTCAATCAAATCTTAGTCAGACGATAAATGGCACGAGCGTAACAGAAGAGTCTCTAAGCACTAGAAACCGAACAAAATTTACTCTAACACTCTTGGCATTTCAGACAGATTTCTAGAAGTGCAACACTAAATAGTAACCTACAGTGGCAGTACTGAGAAGTACAACTACATAAAACTTTACTAACAGGAGAGACCCCTCATCGCTGTATCGTACTTCACTGTGAACACAACTAACATGTTCACTTATTTGTGCGCTAAAGTATCTGTGTAACAATATAGAGCAGATTTAGAGGAACAAAATAAAAAGAGCAACCTCTATCACTTCCAAAAAAAAAAAAAAAACCGCCTTCAGCCTGTGTAGCCTGTGTGTTTCCAGCAGACGGGCAACCCCAGGTAAAAACTGCATTGATTTGCCAAACTGAATTCCTTAACCAAATTTCCAGCACTATAAGGTTATTTGCTTAGTTAACCAATTTTCTACAGTCACTTCAGAGCACTTTAATTTATAGGTTTAGGTTAACAGAATCAGAGAAGCAGTAGCCCGCACATCCACATTGTTTTCCAACAGAGAATCTCAAACTGTTCCAGAAACACTTGCAAATTAAATCTTATATTTCCCTTTGAGGGCAACGATCCTTATTATACAAATGGGAAAAAAATCAGGCAAAGAGAGACTAAAATCCACAGCAAATCGATAGCACTTTGGAGAAAGAATTCAGCAACACCGGAAATCTAGTTACTGTTTTAATTAGCAAGTGCATTTTCCATAGGAGCTGACATGGGGTCAGCTCTTCCATGGGGTAGAAAATGCTCTTAAAACGCAACTTTCATGTTCTGGTATCTCTCATCATATTAGACAGTAACCTTACGGAGGCAGAGCCTCTCATACTGGAAACAATTATAGGCCTACAGCCAGCAACAGAGCAACCGAGGTCAACAGGACGCTGCCCCTGCTCCGGATCTGTATCTCAGGCTGCAAAATGCCTCCTTTTTCTTACGGCCGGTGCATCGCATTTCAGCCATGATTAGCTAGTATCGGTCTTGCAAAGGGATTTTTTTTTTTTTCCTCCCTGAAGCGTAACGTTTCTGGGCTTGTTAACTCATAGATGAACTTGTCCAAGATCTTAGAGATCACTAACCCTGCTGTTATTAATGATTTACTCGATGGTTCATTTTTGTTTGCTCGAGAATTCAATTGAAGGGGGGAAAAAAACAAATACGACTTTCAAACTTAAAGGAGTCCTTCACCACCCCTGGCAAAGGGGGAGAGTTATAAGGACGTGACAGGAGGTAGCTCCTTAGATCGCTACCGACACAGAGGACTTCAAGGAATCTTTCTTCTTCGCTCCGTGAACCCTCTCTCAAGCACGCAGTCTAACAGGCCCCCGGGACAGCGCTGGACCCTTTTAACAGATTATAAAAGTACCCATGGGACTGGGAAAGAACAACCCTTCAGTAGCAACAGTAAGTTACCTGCACCGGTAACTTCACCATTGACCACAAAAAAAAAACCCCAAACCACCGCCCTGCGAACCGTGCTGTGCACGCTCCTCGGCCGCCAACGAGAGCGGCTCTTCGAAAAGCCGACGGCACGCTCGAAAACGAGCCAGGTTTACGCGTGGAAGGCTTTGCTGGGGTAGCTACGCTAGTCCGAGATGCTAGCATGGGGCTTATTATGTTAACGTAATTTATTCCAGCAAAATTATCCTTTCGACAAAATGCTTTATTCCAGATTCCTGAAGGAAAACGGTGTTTTTTGGCAAAAACGCTCTTCCATTTGTATAAACGTGCATTTTAGCACCTTTTAAACAGCACAGCTGTCTCCATCCCAAATCCCACCTCATCACCCTGAGCAATACACAGGTTTTGCAGCTTAGGCCCGGCATCAGCCTCTTAAGACTTCAGAAAATGTTGCCCTATGATCTTAGTGTGAATTCCCTCCCGATTCCAAATGCTGCCATAGCTGCAATGATGCAAAAAAAAACCAGCACAAACAAGCAAAGGCAGAATTTGTATCCGTGAAGCAAAACTAGAATTTAATTCCCTAATGGCAAGGCCAACATCTTGATAACGATCATTTTTCCTCTTCTGTTCTTTTTCTAACGAGTCAAGTAAATAATATTCTAGAACAAAGTGTAAGTAAGTGTAAAGTCTGCATATTAAAAAAAGAATCCACTCTGGAGAATAAAATAGATAGGACTACGGTGTCAATTCACCCACTTTATCTGTGTATAAAGCATTCTACTAATAACTATGTCAATGCATGTAAAGCGTACGAAAAAATTCACACAAATTTCTGTGACCCCTTCCTATCTTATCACTTTTAGTACTGTAAAAAAATTATTTAGGTAAGTTTCTAAAATCAATTTTTAAAATAAAAATTACACATTAACTATCCCAGAAATGAAATCTGTTGAACAGATACTACGAAATCAAAAACCAGATTTAGAAATACATGTGCAGTTTGTCCTAAGGAAATGGATTATATAGGAATATATTGGTGATCTGAGAAAGCAAATTATTAAGCACTGAAGTTACCAAAAAACTAGATATAACATAAACATTTATAAGGAGATTCAAGTACAATATAAAGCAAGCTCAAAACTGTAAAGTTCAGCCCAGTTATTAACCAATAGCCTTCTGCGTGGGAATACTCGACCGATTTAAATACAGAACTTAGAAAAGGAGCTAAAAATCAAGGACTTACTTTAAACACAGGCATCATATATCAGAAAATCTCCTCTGCCTTCAGCTACCTTGACAGACAGAATAATTTCTCATCACAAGTTGATTTCTCTTCTTAAAAGCAGATTTTTAGGCTTCCTGGCCTGTTTAACTGCCAACATAAACATCTGCAGACTTTGTGACCTCACCGATCTTCAAAAAACACCACTAATATTCCCAGATAAGCATATCCAGAAAGGAAAGAGACATCCTGCAGTTACAGTAATACAGCTGTAATTTTCCTGTTTAAACAAGTTGCTACACCTTATAACCAATTTAGTAAGACATACACATACAATTTGATTTGCCAAAAAGTAAAAATACTGTAATTAAAATCTAGTAGAACTCATAATACAAAACGTTTATTTGCCCATTGCTGTTAGCTGATAAACAATCACACAATCTGCAGGAAAAGCAGGAAATCGGCATCTAGCACCCCAGGTTGTTCATTCTCCTCTAAAGAAGCTCGGATGGAATTTTATATCGATTTTCGAAATACCATCAAAAATTAAAAAAAAACCACAATTAGCTTCTGACCTTTTGATATTTCTGCCACCATTGATGTATAGCTCGGTCCTGCCACGCTGTAGGTTTCGAAGAAGGAAACACGTGGCATCGGTTGAGAGACTGCAGCTGCACTGCTGACATTGTTGAAGGCAGCACCCGTTCAGGAAGGATTTGTACTTTAGCCTGCTGGATTCTGATAAAGGAAAACAAAATATTGAGATACATACACATACATACATGGGGTTTCAAAAACAGACTTTACTGCTTATAAAAACATTAGGCATGTGTAATAGGTCAAGTCACTACACAGAATTATGGAATTCAAACAGGAACCCGTTTCATCAGATTTTTTAAGTTGTACTAACATGCATCAAATTACCTTAGGGAACATACAGTATATTTGTAGTAAACCCAACACACACTGTCGTAAAAAACAGAGTATCTCATGCCACCGGCTAAACTATGAAAGCCACCGTGCTGGCCTAACTTTGCTCTACCTGAGATGGAGATACAAGCAATGCATTGAATATTCTTCAATCTGTACTTTTCATTTTCCTTTAAAAATCAGAATGATCTGCTTACCAAGTATTTTTGCACTGGCATACAGAACGCTCAAGAAATCACCGGTTTAACTTTTTCAGCAAAAGTACTTTGCTGGTTTTTCCTCTCACAGTTAACTTCCTTTTCCATGGGATACAATGTGCTCTCTATATATTTTAGGAGATAGGGTATCTGTTGGGATTGTGGTGGACAAAATTAAAAACAGATTGGCAGCGGCGACATAGCAGAATATTCTGCCATCTCAGCTCTGTACTTTTAGATTTTTTTGTCTCCTCAAGTTACTTTTGGCATTAAGCTAATACCCAGCTAATACATATCAAACCCTCAGAAAGGACGCTTAGCTGAAATGCAGTTTGCTGTCTTCAAACCACAAAAGCTTATGTGCCTAGCTAGAGTTCAAAATCAGCAGAAAGAGGATATAGACTCTGATCATCTTTTAACATCCTAGTATCAACCCAGTCACCTACTCCACATAGTCAAGTAGCTGCTAAAGAACACTCTCTAGTAGGAAAGAGTTTACTGCATCAAAAATCCTGAAATATTAAGACATATCATTACGAATTTGCAATTGTATTTACAAGCAGAATTAACATGGTAAAAGAAGAAAATATACTTATTTTTGCAATAAGCAAACATCTCCGAAGTGTGCTCTCTTCGTATTCGCTGTAGATGAATGTGATGCCCATGTGCCTAGACACTAACGTTCCTGCCAGCAACAGATATTAAGCTAGTGCATCCTAGCCTAGCTATTCTTCCCCCACAAACACCTTGTCTACCTAACCTCACGCTAACAGCCCTCACTGCCGGTTCACGGGCGTTCCCAGATTCCCTAGTAGCACCAGTTTCAGGTCAGAAAGCCTCAGAAGCTTCACCAGACAAGCCTGCAGTTATAAAAATGCTTTTATGGTGTAAAAAACTTAACAGTTGACTCTTGCAAATAACAGAATTAATGAGAATTAATTAGTCAAACCACTGACACAAACAGGCCTGGTTTTGGTTTTCCCTGGAGCAAAATTTCAAGCACTTCTTACTTCTGCTGGTTGAGAAGAGGTTCACAAACGGGTAAGTCCCCTCAAACACTGACTATATTACCGAGACTCGGAGCACTCATCCACGAGCCCTGGAAAAGCTGACATATTCAGGTAAATGATCAGCCATTTTGATGATCCCAGTTCCAGTCCTCTTGTTTCATGCATAATACACACATCTCTGTTAATTGATGCAGTACTCTAGTCATTTTGCCTAATGTTACTTGCATAAGCCAGCTCTACAGAAATGCTGGGAAATGTTTCTATGTTCTGAACGTTACCCGAATGCTGATACTGAGCAATAATTCTAGCGGAATTCAAGTGCTTTGAATCCTGCATCCACCCCTACAGAATTCTCAAGTATATGACCATGCTTCTAGGATTTCCAACAACAAAAGTGGGAAGGAAATTCGTACTTACACCATCTCTGTATTTTTCTATTAGCGAAGAGGCATAAATACATTTTAAGGAATACCTCTAGACTCTGTTTGATTACAGATTAGCCGTTCTCAGCCACACCTGCAGACTGTGAAATTGGAGTCTTGCTTACTGTGTCACAAAAATACACAATCTCACGGTCAATGACTCAGCTATGGCTGATTGATATGGCCGGTCATTATTTTAGGTCTCTCAAGAGACAGGTATACTTTTGCTGTTATGGATTGCAATTTTGCTCTAAAAAGTCTGGTTAGATGCTAATCCCTTTCCTAATTTATTTTGTAACCAAAGTGTAATTTCAAGACTTCTCTTTCAGTCAGCAATCTCCCAGTTACAAAAATATTTGTAAATCTTGATGATACAGATGGGTTGCAAGACTGGTAAGACAGTTCTAAAATATTTTCAGTATCATCAGGAAGCCAAATGGCAACATTGTGACGACTTTTCTATACCAGATATACATCTGTATCAAAATATATATATATTTTTAAGTGCAAATGGGCAAATGAATCTCCCCTACTGAAGCTGGTGAAAGAGAAGGAAGAGAGGGCAGAGGACAGAATATCCATTTTGCATCTCAAATAGCACACTGAAAGCATTTAAACATCTAAAAGCATTTAAACATCTACAATCCAAAATATATAGCTTTCCTTTCAAGAAAAAGGAGGTTTCTAGTAGCTATTCATAAAACATTGCATAATAACATACTGTTAAGAAGGTTATCTCCACCAGCTCTTAAGAAATTGAAAGAATGGGAAGCGAAGATGGGATAAGGAAGGAGAGTGGGAGAAGCCACTGCCCATGACAGGTCTGTGAAGAGAGAGGGAGATCTGTTCTCTCCATTCACCCACGCTCTCTGATGACTTCCAAGAACACCACTGACAAAAATGTCAGGGGAGATGTCGTATCTTCGGGAAGCTTACTATATTATTTTCTTAAGTTACAAGAACATAGATACCCGAAGAAGAAAAAGTTGCCCCCAAGAGACCTAAGAGAGAGTAATTTCTCTTTTGATAAAAAGCCACTGTGCTCAAAAAGCGAATCCTCCTATGCCACTTGCCTTGACTGCCAGGGTAGGATGATCTTGCTGGTTGCTACTACGATGATTACCACGGCCTACTCTCTCAGCATGTGCTCTCTGTACTTCTAGGTGTCTGAGGACTACTTGTAAGGCAGCCAAAAAAGGACAAACCTATTATCTGTTGGATTAAAAACATTACAAAAGAATCTGCATCTCCACTAGAAAGTCAAAACAAACAAACACAAACCTAGAGTCAGACCATGAAATCTTATCAGAGAACACAGCCTTGAGAACAGGGCTTCAGAACAGCTGCCCTCATTGACAGGAACCATAAATTGCCTCAAGAGAGCAGAAAGCAATTTATCAGTGAACCATGTTAACTTACTCTAAATAATAAATTTGCATTTTGCCATCAGCCCATGGTAATTAGAAACAGCAAGAAGGATAACAAACTTTTTCTTGCTAAGCAGCTCAACAGCTTTCCTTGTTTATCAAAACATCTTTTAGACTGGTGAGGCTTGTATTCAAAGCAACTAACAGAAGAAACAAGAAATTTGGAACCAGGATCTTAATACTAATGTTTTATTTCTACAGAGAGAACATAACATTAATTGTATGTCACCTCTGATGCAGGGACAAAAGCGGAAGCAAACTGCCATGCTAGCAGGCTCCGTGAACAGCTCATTCACAGAAACCGAGTTCGCTGGCCCAGCAGTCTGGGCAACGTCTAGCAACCTGCAGAGAGGATCGTTTCCTCAGGACAAACTGAAGAACATCTGCTCACGTCTCCAGACCACGCTGAGAATACTAAAGAGATTCAAGTTGACTAATCACTACCAGGACAGTCGGTTCTGTAAAACAAGTTGGGACAAAAGCACAGAGCATCCATATGGATTCGAAGGTGCTGCTGACAGGAGCTCCCCAATCCCAGGCATACAGATATAGATACAGAAACCCACACAAATACACTCAAATGAGAAGCCGTCTTTTCAGATTTACTGAAAAGTATATGTTTGACAGAATAACTATGTCATAAAGAAAACTACAATAAAATATTTTGGTCTGTGATAATTACTTCATGTGACTTAAAGGCTTTTTTGTTTTGTTTTGTTTTATAGCTAATTATGGCTCGAAAGTCAAACTGGCAAAGTTTCAGCTGGCACTACTATCAGAATAGACTGCACACGGCTGTATATTTTCCAAATGTAGAAAATTCATTTCTAAAAGGAACATTTCTCCAAATACACAGTCATATTAAACCTACTGAAAACTATACTATCACAAGGCCTTAAGGCTCACAGTAGGCCTAATATTTGAAAGCTGAATATATTGCTTAACTCGTTCCAAAAAACTTAAGTTTGCCTTGATTAGAAGCTTAATCCTGCTTCCCTTATTTCGTATGTTTAAAAACTCATGCTTGTGAATGAAACCTGTGAACATGCCGTGTAAGAGTGACCTTTCCTAGTCAGTAGATACAAAACCATCGAAATAAAATGTTTTAACAGCACAGTGAATCACTGCACATCTTGACTGTTTCTAGACTACTGAATTCTCAAAAACAATGCCTTTGCTACTGTAGTTATCCAAGCACTGCCATCTTGTGTTCAAATAACAGCTTTTCTAAACTTTACAAATTCAGAATACGTTACATGTAACCAAAAGGTTAGATGAGGAAAAACAGCAAAGTAACCCAGGCGTTCTTCATTTCTTTAGCTGCATGTTGTAAAAACATGAGAAAATGCTGAGCTCAGACTGTTCCTAGGTCTCTCTTTAAAGCAAAGTTACTGCGCTGACCAACAGCAGGATACAGATGATGATTGGTCTTTAGATCCATAGATTTGAAACAAGATGCTATGTGCCTTGCATAAAAGATCACAAAAGCATCTGCCAATTGGGCTAAGAACTGTAAACGTGTTCACAAAGTTACTGTTTGGAGCCTGCACCTCTGAACAGTTACATTGACAGAGGGTCACAACGCAGCGTATGGTGTAGAACACGGTGTCGAGAACGTGACAACGACAGAAGACTATGTATTCTTAACTGTCAAAGGTCTCTCATCCACGTTTATGCATGCACAAAGGCACTAATTACCCAGAGGCTCCTCCCCTAGCCAATTTTTCCATATTACGTATCACAGGCACCACACTGGAAGATGGAAAGGGGACTTGGAGCAAGACAGAAGACTAGTATTGAAGCTGGTTTGAGAGAGCGTTTGCTGTAAGAAGCACATGAAAAGACATGCCAGACAGTAACAGGTGAAGTATCAGCGAACAGTAAGAGCTGGGTCAGAAAGGAAGAGGTAAGACTTGCTGAAGGTAAGCACATATTAAACTGTGACAATGGTTAAAAAACCAGAATTTAGTATTTGTGGTAAAAGAGCTCAGGAACTAACACGAAAAGGAAGCCAACTAAGCCAATCAATAAAAACCCCTGCCTTTAACAACAGAGTTTTAACTGATTTGCACTCTAGACCACAGCAGGGGTAATTAGAGAAGTTCAAGTGATAAAATACTAAAAAAACAAACAAACAAACAAAAGATGATTGGTTTTGGAAATACCACCAACTTAAAGATCCATCAAATGTGGAAGTGATAAAGATGCAGGAAACCACACAAACAGCCAAATAAAACATGCAATGGAACTAGTGAAGATTAGCTTCTTTCAGCTAATCTTGCATCTTTTGACTCTTCCTACCCTCTCTGTCCTTGCCTTCCGCCCGTTATAATCTCTACTCTTCCCCAAGGGTTTCCTGCAGAAGCGTCATCCCCTACTGTGTCTCCTCACTGCTGGCTGGCGATAGCAAAACATACCGTGTCTGATCCTGAGCTACCAGCTTGCGCTGGCCAGTCAACCCACGCATATGCCGACTGAACAGCGGCACACTAGAGCACTAGCCAAGACCAGAGTAAGTCTTTCCAATAGCAGCAAGACTAATTTAATCTCCTTCATGGACCCAGTCGTCAATTTTCACGAGACCTACAGAAGCTTAATCATCTTTGAGAATTTTCTTGTTTTGTCAAACAGGGCTGAACCAGGCCAACAGATTCAAAAGGTTACTGGGGGAAGGCTATTAGATGGAGAGACAAGCACAAAGCTATGTATACATTAAGCTGTCTGCTTCACAGACAACAAAAATCCTTGCCACATAATATTGAAGATTTAAACCCTTAAAAGGGCAAATACTGATACAATTTGTCCTCCTGCTCTGTTCACATCCAACATGAACACTATGCTCATCTTACACTTATCCTTCTATGGAGTCTTGATTTATTTCACGTTATTTGCTCCTTGCAAAACAAAGTCCATCTAGCTACCAATGCACAGTCTATTTTTCCTCCCTTCCAGATTTTTTCCTGCCCGGCACTAGAGAATGGAGAGGCAATACAGCACAGAACAGCTGGAAGAACGGAACAATGAATGAGGCAATTGCTGCTGACAAGACTTCCTGTGCTCCTCACCAGTATGCAGATGGATTAAAAGTGCAGTGCAGGAAAAGGAAGACTAAACAGCAGGTGAGCCTGAGGTGCCTTGGATTCAGCAGAGCTTCCACCCTGAGGCTGCACTGCTCTCACTGTCCGTGGATGTCAGCGCAGCCACCAGTCAGGGAGCATCCAGTTGAAAAGGATCTTGGAGTTAACCCTCTTTATCACTGCAGCCGGAGCCACCTTTGGTAGCCTGAACAACATTTAGTATGTACAGCTTTCAATTGCTGTCCTAGCTCAGGTTCTCACTCTCTGGATCTCAAAAAAAAAAAAGTTTTATGAAGAAAAAATGAGGGAGAGAAGTAACTTGTTTCTCTGTCATTATTATCAGTCGCCAGTCCTCCACTTTCCCAATGCTTCCTGTGAAAAACACCACCGCTCTGGGCCCAGTTACTGTCCTCTCTATAGTTGAATCATGCAGCTGAATCCTTCTGCACGCTGCTCAGGCTTAGCAGATAAAGATCACCCAAAGTACAAAAAAAGGAGAAGCTTATTGTTCATAGCTTTAGTGTCGGCCCCTTGCCTGCAGCAGTTCAGAGCTGCAGCTGCCCATACAGTCACGCTCAGCTGAAGTGGTACATGCCCAGCCCTGACCATCTCTAGAAAGGTCTCTTTTCAGAAAACACAGGTTACAGTTTTTCAGAGGCACAGAATCCGGTCAGCATCACGGAGGCTTTTCACAAAGACAACTGAAGGCACGCACTTAATAAAGGACCATCCTCTCATTTCACATCTGGTTGGAAACATGGACGTGACAGATTTTGAAAGAAAACTTTGGAATTTTTAACGCAGACGAATCAACGTCTTTCCCCTGCCTTAACTTTCAGAAACAGTTATTTTCACATGCATCAAATCAAACTATTCTCTAAAATTTTCTAAAGAAGGTCTTCTAAAAGTTATTAACAACTAAAACATGAGTCTTAGAACAGGAAAGGTCAGAAGTCCTTTATAACCAGAGGAGCTGCTGGTTGAGTGCATAATACTAATCAACCGGGTAAGGTTGATTCACTAGCAGTAAAATGTAAATGTTTCAGTGAAAAAAAGCAGAGTTTGCAGAAGGAAATTCAGCACTATGTATTTCACCAGGCTACTATACAAAATGCTGATAGGAGCAAGATTTGCAACATGCAAAATTAAACTCATTATTTTCTTACCCATCTGATTGGGTTCTTATTTCAAGCACCTTGAACCTCTGTCTTCCTATTGCTTTCACTTTGACAGTTTCAATTCCAAATTCCTGCTCTTCTCGGTATGCATATATTTCTGCTGTTGTTCCAAAATGTGCTTCCCTTTCACGAACATTACTAAAAGCAAAAGAATAAAACAGGTTACCTATCCTCCAAATAATACTGTTGATTCAGATTTCACTAGTTTGTACAGACTGTCTATGTTCAGTCAATTTGAAAAGGTAAATTTGGTAAAATACCTTCAAACTGACTGCAACCCTTAATTTTTCATTTTACAAATAAGTTCTAATTTTTTTGATGATTTAGTTTTATTCTAGCGCGTAGAGGTGAGATTCTGGGAACGCAGGGGTCACCAGTGTATTTGCATTTGAAATGCTGACACTGAAAGTGCTAGAATTCTTTAGACTGACTTTCTAAAAACAGCTTTTCCCATCTCCCACATAATTAAATTGTAGTGAATTGGTGGAGGAGGGAGGAACATTCCAGCCTCTTTTGCCACAGATTACCCTTTATCTCTTCTGCAGCTCTATCACCTCATTTCTCTCAGCTCTACTGTTAAACATTTATCTGTGCTTCTTAATTTATACACAAACCAAGCAAAATACACCTTAAAGACAATAAAGTTCTCAAAGCAAGAATCTCATTTTTCACATTTCAAATCAAGGCTTTTTCTTTAAGCAAAACAGGGCAGCGCGTTCAAATAGCTCCTGAAATCAAGAGAATGCTGGAACACGGAAAACAAATCAACACTTACTGCTTCTCTATACAAAAGGAATGGCTTTTGTGGTGCTGTCATGCAGCTACCCAATATCCTTTTCACTGAGTATTGGAAGACAAAGTTTGTCTAACAGTTTCAAACCACACGTTTTGTTAGATACCACAAAACTGATGCAACTGTCTGCTTTTGATTTCACGTCCAAAGAAATCAGCACTAAAAATACATGCTCCATACCACTCGTGTATTTTACCTGTATGCAAGAACAGCAAATGTTCTGTCTTTCTGAATTAAATTCCGCACCATGCTAACCTCTTGAGGGCGAAAAAGCTGAAGAGGCAACGTCTGTCCAGGAATCAACATCACCATCACGTGGGGCAACACTGGAATCACCTGACAGCTGTCATCATCGTGCACCGTCCTCCCATGAAATTCTTCCATATCAGAACCTAAATACTGAAAAAAAAAAAGATAAAGAAATAACACTAATAGAGGAGGGTTTTTTTTAATAAAGATAAAATAAAATTAAGTCTTTGCCTGAGAAATTTTACAACAGAATCATACAAAAACAATCGTAAGAGGATAACGATTCTAAAAAGTGAATCTGGTACGCTGAATATTCTTTATGGAGTGTATCTTCAAAAGATAATGCATTCACAACCGTGTGTTACCTGCTTACTCCAGACCACAGGACGTGCTCCGTGGCAGACTCTTTTCGGACTCCCGTTGAATTAGCAAAGATAACACAGAACACCGCTTATTTCTACCCAAAGGTCTATGTGACAAGTTAACAGCAGTAGAGCGCTTAGTTCTACTACCCTCCTATCGTACCTGAAACGTACTGGAGGGATCACGTGCAACAGTACAGAAGCGGGCAGAAACTTCCGGTCCTTGAACCACTCAAGGATACCCCTGCGAACGGTTCTCAGTGAAATTACCTTGTCCACTATAAATGAGCAATGGAGTCCATCAACCAGAATACTTGCAGATTAAGAAATACCCATTTTTTAACACTATCTTTAGTACGTACAGGTATTTGCTTCTATTCCATTACTACTACAAAGTAATAACTCCTTCTACATTTCTAGCAGGATGTATTTAACTAACTGAGCAACAGGAGGCATATCACTGCACTTACTCAGCAACTTTATTAAAATCAAGTGGTGTATGTTTTTACACAGCTCAATCAAAACCTCTTCAGAACATATTTAGTGGAATATAGAGAGAGAAAGAACATACCACATGTGATGTTGGCAAGCTGGTGTCAAAGTTAATGATGTTTGGCTTTTCAGCTTCTTTACTATCTTGATCTTCAACTTCCATTTCATTGTCATCCTCTTCCTCGCTCTCTGCTAAGAAGCACATATCGAATATTGTGGAGAAATCAAGCAAAGATGAAGACAATGAGAAGAGCTCTGTGCTCACACATAGCCTCTTGCTGCTATTTCTAGACAACTTCACTGTTGTTCAGCCTCTCCCGTGTGTACAGGAAACACACTCGAAAACCCAAACCCAACGAAGGCAACCTCTGTGAAAGGAAGCAATATGACTCTGCAAAGGACTTCAGGTACAAAATAATATTTAAAAATTACTACTTTCTTCTCTCTCCCAGCGCTAGGTGCCATTCCTAAAAAAATACTTTCGGACAAGAGGATAGTTAGATTATCAGTATCTTCTATTTTGGAAACACATACAAAGTGCACTTATCTGTATAAAATGTATTTCAGTAGTTTATATAAAGAACTAAACTGCTACTCTATTTTTTTATTTAAAAATTTATCAAATTCCAATTTGGCAGTATCCATTTTAAAATAAATAAAAACACAGTGAAGAAAATCAAAAGAATAAGTCTTTCTAAAACGGTGGCTCCACTGACCACTCTGCGCGTTACTTTATAATGTAAATACATACCCAAAACAGATATAATGGGATTACCACGCATCTTTAATTACATTACTCGATCCTGTTTCTTTACACCAGGAACATAATCAGCATTTACACACCATGCCCATGTCTGAAACACATGTTACTATAAACTCTGCAAATCAAATCTGGGGTATTCTTACACCAGCAACTGCTGAGTAATGGACAATCCCAACGCTGCTGAAAACCATCACTGAGAACTTGAAAACGAAAACGTTACGACACGAGCAGTAAACTGCCTTCACAATAGTCTATCTAGCTGCCTGCCTTCATCATCAACGTTTTCTTAATACACAAGCCAGCTTTGAAAATTGCAGGGTAGAGTCACTGAACGACGCGACATGTACTGTGAGCAAGTCTTACAAAAGAAAGACGCTTCAGAAGGAGCCTTGCTTCACAAATGGGAGGACCTCCACCCTCTTTTACTGAGATATAATTTTTTTGTGAGTGGGAGGATAAGAGGACAATGAATAAGACGTTGTGAGCTGTTTCTGGAAAAACCTCACATCTCCCTCCGCGTTCATTGAACACGTTTGTCAAAGGCATCCTTTACAAAATGCTTAGCTGATGTATTTGTTTCTGTTTTACACTTGTTTTTTTTTTTAAAAAAAAGAACTAAACATTGCCTAGTTTACAGAACCTTCTCTGTAGGAGGAATGGCAGGACACAGTGACGTTACGGGTCCTTCCCAAACCACGGTTATCTCAATAAAAAATGATTCAGCATAACAGGGAAAAAGTTTGGAGACTCTCTTTGGTGTTCCACCTCATGACTTTAAGCACCAAGGCAACATCTTCCTGATGATTGTCAAAAAAACCCCTCCAGCTCTATATGAAGTTTTTCTTCCATTATATTGAGGTAGGAATCTTAAGTATAAATGACTGCAAAATGTTTAAAATGCAAAAAAACGGCCAACATTTTGCTTAGTTTGGCTGGGGGGGGGAAAGAGTATGAACTTTTTGCTTGGTTCCTGGGCAGCAGAGAAGAAAGCAAGCTACTTGCCATCAGAAATAATATTCTACTTTACACACACTCTCATTAACTTTCAATCATTAGTATATTCAACCATTGGTGTTTTTAATAGCCTTTTAGAGAGGGGCGGTTTCATTTTTTCTTTCTTTCTTTTTTTTTTTGCTGTATGCAAAAGGAAGTAGCGGCAGTTGATTAAAAAGCACCCGAGCCCTGCAAACTTGCGTTCATTCCTGCCAAAAGGTACGCGAGCTGCTGTGCGACGGCAGCGCGGGTCTGGAAGCCTGAGAGCAAGGATGACTCATTTTACTGCAGTAGCACCATGCCAACGTCGAAAAAACACCACCGTCTTCACTTTCCTACACGCTCACGTTACAGAAGCAGGAGGTGGAAGACCAAAAAAAAAAAAAAAAAAGAACCCACCCTACATCTTTTCCACTCTTAACCGCAGATATTTTTAGTTGCCTTTTTTTTTTGTTTTGTTTCAAGATTAGCACGACTCCAAGTACACACAAACGAGAGAGAAAGGCAAGTGCCAAAAAACATCCTGTATGAGAAGCCTCGCTTTTCCTTGGCGGAAACGTTAGGCGTTGCAGGACGCTCCTACTGGCTCTTTAACATTACCAAATCTGTGCTCCCCACCTTTGCAAAGAAACGAGGGAACACGAACCTCATTTAGAAGACAGCAAGAAATATTAAGCCCGGTATTTTCACACTCTTTTAAATACACAGGCATACCATTCTCACAGTATGTCCCTCTGCAGTAAAGCGCGCTGGCTACTGCCAGGAGGTGCTGCTGCATCTTCCCTTGCACGCTTATTCTGAAATCCCGTTTCCTCCGAGCTAGCACAAGCTGCTTCCAAGATCACGCGCGTCTGGAAGCACCGTACGCTAAATCAGAAAAACGCACGTTATCGGGTAATGGGGAATTGTCCCGACACAAACCCGGCTCCCCTACGACTTCCAGCGCAAACACGGCTGGAAAGCAGGCCAGGGCAGGGCGTTCACCGCTCCGCTGAGCAACGGAGCAGAGGGCACTCAAACCGAGCAGGGACTTTCTAACGCCGGGAATGTTTTTCTTGGATTTTGATTAATTTACGTGGGTCCCAAACTGCCAGAGAACAGCACCTCCCGCGGAAACCGCGTCCTTCCAGCACCTTTCAGCTGAGCAGCCGCCTAACGCCTAAACGTCCCCTACAGAACCGGGGACTCGGCCACCAAAGCGAGCCATAAGGCAGAATAACTTCTTCTTCTGCCCTTCTCTGAGGCCGGGCCACCGAGCTGAGCTTCTGACCCGTCCCGCGCCAGCGCTGGGGCACTGGGTGACGGAGGTGGTGCTGGCAGCGGTAATGGGGGTGGTGGTGGTGGCCATGGTGGCAATGGCGGCAGCAGTGGCAGCACTGGTGGTGGTGGCAGTGGTGGGCAGTGGTGGTGGCAGTCGTGGCTGTGGTGGCAGTGCTGGGCAGTGGCAGTGGTCATGATGGTGGTGGTAGTAGTGGCAGTGGTGGCAGTGGTGGCAGTGGTGGTGGGCAGTGGCAGCAGCGGTGGTGGTGGGCAGTGACCATGGTGGTGGTGGTAGCAGCAGTAGTGGTGGTGGTGGCAGCTGTGGTGGCAATGCTGGGCAGTGGCAGTGGCGGTGGTGGTGGCAAGTGTGGGTGGTGGTGGTGGCAGTGGTGGTGGGCAGTGGCCATGGTGGTGGTGGCGGTGGTGGTGGCAGCAGTGGCAGCAGTGGTGGTGGTGATGGCAGTGGTGGTGGTGGTGGTGGCCATGGTGGTGGCGGTGGTGGTAGTGGTGGCAGCAATGGTGATGGCGGTGGCAGTGGTGGTGGCTGTGGTGGTGGTGGCAGCCACGGTGGTGGTGGCAGCCGCGGTGGTGGTGGCTGTGGTGGTGGGGCAGCCGCGGTGGTGGTGGCAGTGGCAGTGGTGGCGGTGGCAGCAGTGGTGGCGGTGATGGTGGCAGTGTCAGTGGTGGTGGCAGCAGTGGCGGTGGCGGTGGCAGCAGTGGCAGCAGTGGTGGCAGTGGCGGCAGTGGCAGCAGTGGTGGTGGCGGCTGTGGTGGGGGTGGTGGCAGTGTCAGTGGTGGTGGCGGCAGTGTCAGTGGTGGTGGTGCTGGCAGTGGTGGCAGCCGCGGTGGTGGCTGCAGCAGTGGTGGTGGTGGCAGTGGTGGTGGTGGCAGTGGTGGTGGCTGCCGCGGTGGTGGTGGCTGTGGTGGTGGGGCAGCCGCAGTGGTGGTGGCAGTGTCAGTGGTGGTGGTGGTGGCAGCGGTGGTGGTGGCTGTGGTGGTGGGGCAGCCGCGGTGGTGGTGGCAGTGGCAGTGGTGGCGGTGGCAGCAGTGGTGGCGGTGATGGTGGCAGTGTCAGTGGTGGTGGCAGCAGTGGCGGTGGCGGTGGCAGCAGTGGCAGCAGTGGTGGCAGTGGCGGCAGTGGCAGCAGTGGTGGTGGTGGCTGTGGTGGGGGTGGTGGCAGTGTCAGTGGTGGTGGCGGCAGTGTCAGTGGTGGTGGTGCTGGCAGTGGTGGCAGCCGCGGTGGTGGCTGCAGCAGTGGTGGTGGTGGCAGTGGTGGTGGTGGCAGTGGTGGTGGCTGCCGCGGTGGTGGTGGCTGTGGTGGTGGGGCAGCCGCAGTGGTGGTGGCAGTGTCAGTGGTGGTGGTGGTGGCAGCGGTGGTGGTGGCTGTGGTGGTGGTGGGGGTGGCAGAAGTGTCAGTGGTGGTGGCGGTGGCAGCGGTGGTGGTGGCAGCGGTGGTGGTGGCTGTGGTGGTGGTGGCTGTGGTGGTGGCTGTGGCGGTGGCAGTGTCAGTGGTGGTGGCTGTGGTGGTGGCAGCGGTGGTGGTGGCTGTGGCGGTGGCAGTGTCAGTGGTGGTGGCGGTGGTGGTGGCAGCGGTGGTGGTGGCAGTGTCAGTGGTGGTGGCTGTGGTGGTGGCAGCGGTGGTGGCAGTGTCAGTGGTGGTGGCTGTGGTGGTGGCTGTGGCGGTGGCAGTGGCAGTGGCAGCGGTGGTGGCACCGGTGGTGGCTGCGGTGGTGGCAGCGGTGGTGGCTGCGGTGGTGGTGGCTGTGGCGGTGGCAGTGTCAGTGGTGGGGGTGGTGGCTGTGGTGGTGGCAGCGGTGGCGGTGGCAGCGGTGGTGGCAGCGGTGGTGGCGCAGCGGCGGCCCCCGGGCTGGCCCGTCCCCGTCCCCGTCCCCGTCCCCGTCCCCCCCTCCCCCCCGCTCTTCTACCGACCGCGGCGCCTCCCCCCCCCCCCCGGCCCGGCCCGGCCCGGCCCCGTCAGCGCCCCCCCGCGCCCCCCCCGCGCTCCCGGCCGGGCGGCGGCCCCGGCCCCGGCCCCGCGGCGCGGCCATTACCGGGCACCAGCTGCAGGTGGTTCCCCATGTCCTGACGGGGCTCGCCGCCTCCCTCCTCGGCGGCCATCGCTGTTTACCCGCGGAGCAGCCTGGGAAGCCGCCGGCCCGGCGGGAGGCAGCGCGGGCACGAGGAGGAGGAGCCCGCGCCGCCGCCGGGGGCCGCCGCAGCAGCGGCCTCTAGCGGCGCCTCCGCGCCGTCCGGCCTCGAGCCCCGCCGCCGCCGGTTCGAGTCCCGCCCCCGCCGCTTCGATCCCTGCCGCCACCGGTTCGAGTCCCGCCCCCGCCGCTTCGAGCCCCGCTCCCGCCGGTTCGAGTCCCGCCCCCGCCGGTTCGATCCCTGCCGCCACCGGTTCGAGTTCCGCCCCCGCCGCTTCGAGCCCTGGTGCCGCCGGTTCGAGTCCCGCTCCCGCCGCTTGAGACCCCCCCCCCCCCCACCGTGGCTTCCAATGCAGCCACGGGTTCAAGCCCCGCCCCCGCCGGTTCGAGACCCCCCCCCCCCCCCCCCGACTCCTTCCAATGCAGCCGCGGGTTCGAGTCCCGCCGCCGCCGGTTCGAGACCCCACCCCGCTCCCTCCCGCTTCTTCCAATGCAGCCGCCGGTTCGAGTCCCGCCGCCGCCGGTTCGAGACCCCCCCCCCCCCCCCCGACTCCTTCCAATGCAGCCGCCGGTTCGAGTCCCGCCCTCGCCCCGCTCCAGCCCCAGCGGGTTTTTATCATTTTTATTACCCGTGAGAAAGCGGCGGCGGAGGTCATTATTTTCAGCATTTTTATTTTTCTCCTTTTTTTTTTTTTTTTAAAGAGAGAAACATATTTTAAAGAGAAACAGCCCCGGGCGTACCCAACGCCACCTCTTTTCCACACGGCTTGACCGATCCGCGCGGTTTTGGGCCCGTCCGCCCTCCGGTCGAGGATCTCCCTCCGCCTCTGGGCCGCAGCCCCCACTCCAGTCTCAAAAAAAAAAAAAAACCCCAAAAACGCGACGAGCCAAGTCGGCCGCGAGCTCTAGTTTCGCCTGGGACGGCCCAACGCGGGTACTACCACCCCATTTAAACCCCAAATTATTTCACAACATCCGGGGTCGGGGGCCCGGACGCACAGCCCAGACGACGCCAGCCGGCCGCCTGCCCACAGGCCCGAGCTACAGCACCGTCGACGAAGTCCGAGGGGCTGTAAGGCAACGAAGGGCTCCAGGTCGGCCGAGCAGCTCGTTATCCAAGACAGGCGGCTGCGGTGAGTTTTGCGTTTCGGGCTTTTCCTTCTGCGTTTCGTTCTTTAGGGGCGCCGTTTGCGTCGGTTCAACCGCCCACCTGAAGCGCCGTGGGGGCCTGACGCCCCACGCCTCCGTTGTCTGCCGGCATCTCCCAGCCCACGGTCGGGGTTAACGGCTAAGCGCAAAGTCGCTAGCGGTCCCTGAGTAGTTTGGAGTCAAGAGGACGGTAACCAGCTTCCTAGAAGGCAAAAAAAAAAAAAAAAAAAAAAAGCACACAAAAAAGGAACAGTTTGAAAAAATTACAAAAAGGAGATTGCTATGGGTAGGAGGTCCCCTGGCACCGCTGCGAGGGGTAGCGGGGAGGGGGGACGCGAAGGCCGGGGCGCTGCTTGCGTTCGTCGCGCGGGGTGTTTGCAAACAAGCACCAACCTCGCGCTTGCAGGCACACACACGCAGATATATACAGATATATGCACGAAACAGAACATACGCGCTACCGAAACCGCGTCTCTACCCAACAGAAGAAGAGTTACTGCTGCCCCGGTAGCATTTTCAGCAGAGGCGGTCACGGGCCCGTCACCCTGCAGTTACTCACGCCTACAAATGACCCTAATATGTGCCGTTTGGGCGCCTCAGCAGGCGATGCTCTCCCCCTTCTCCGTCCCCCCCCCCCCCCCGAATTAAGGGATTAAACTGAATTAATTGCCGGCGAGGTTGGGCGCGGGGGCACCAGGTGGTGCTCTCGCATACGCTGCTGCAGGCTTCCCTTCCTTGCCCGAATTAAGTCACCCTTGGCGAGGTCTCGTTTTAGGGGATTCAGCGCCAACGGCGGACAGCTTTGATCTCCGACCTATTCCCTTTAAATCAGATCCTTTTGTGTGCTCCTACAACATGCTGTCTGCAAGCACTTCTGCTTAAAAAGCGGTCTGTATGGTCTAACTCAAACAGGAAAACCCCCACGCGTGTGTGCCATTGATTCCTACTCTGCCAGTAAGTTGGCTCGTTCTACACCCAAATCTGCTAATTCCAGGCAGAACAGAGTAGTATGTCTCAGTATAACAACATGAAAAGGTGACTTTTGACCTGTAGATGATTTATTCAATGCTGCGAATAAAAAACAGTTGCAGGACAAAAACAGATTCTCCAGTTTCCATCTGGAAAAAGCCAGTTAGGAAAAACAAATGGAGATAGCTTCCTGTACTTTCACATCTTCGCGTCCCCACCCAGGCCATCCCAACGCTGCAGACGCTTGCCCAAAGTGTGCCCGAAGAAACTCTTGGCTTTTCAAGTCGAAAAAAACGTAAGCTATCCGTCAGTTGAATTTGATGCTCACTTTATCACAACTACTTGGCGCGAATTTAGGAAGACTTGCCAGGGAGCGAAGGTCTCGTCCACCCCCTAATGGCCAGAGCACGGCACGGAGGTGGGCGCGGGAGCTGAGCGCCGTCTTCGGACAACCGGCAAGGGTGGACGGCTCCGCTCTGGTAACTATAAAACGGGAGCAGATACCAAGCTGTCCAGCTTCACCAGTACTGAGCTACCAGCCTTGCTGTCCCAAAACTACCGCGTCCTCAGAGCTGTCCCTTTCAGCAGTGACTGAGCCCTAAGAGAACACAAGCAGGGAACAGAGCAAGGTCCGAAACCAAAAAGAATGAGTGATGGCCAGGAAAACTACTCTTAGAAATACGGGTGGTTGGGAAACAGTTGTCGAGTTAAATAGCAGCAGATGACTAGTTTGTTTGGATGCAGCTGATGCTTACTGCAGTTGGCACGCTAGTAGGAGCAGGGCATATTTACCACTCTCTTTTAATATTCGTTGCCTAGGCATAGGATGAGGTCAGGCTCGCGTGACAGATGAGCAGCGCAGCGAACATGCGAAAGGCTTTCGGACAACGCGCCTGTTAGCCAAACGGGCCTATGACTACGCTTAGCAGCAAACGCTCTTGCCAGCGAGCTCTCGCCAAGAAACTATTTGGCATGTGTGCAAAACCCATAGCCGACACAAGTGACAGAGAGCATGGGATGGAAAGAAAATGCGACTATAAACAGAAATTTGGTTCAGAAAAAGAGGAGAGAAAGTGAGAAAAACCTCCGTGGTGGGTAATGCTCGCTGGAGGAGTACACCAGCTCAAAAAGACCCCACGTCCTTTTGGTAACTGAGTATTGCCCAACATAAATCTAGAGCTTCCAGATGGCTCTGAGATGAAGGGCACTTTCTTGAGCAAAGGGGCCAAGACCTGTCCCTGTGCGACTGCTGCTCTGACAAGCAGAGCTGTGAATCAGTGGTGTCAGCCGGCAGATGTACTGTTAAAGATGGTCCCGACCGTCAGATCCTGAGCGGCTCCCACCACTCTCCGCTCACGTCCGTGGGGAACTGCACCTTCGGCAGCCTTTCGCAAGCGTCAGCGGGAGAACCAGCAGCAGAGCTGAGCTGAGCCCCGGCCATGCAGAGCTGATTCGAGAGCTTTAAATAAGATTATTAGGGCTTCTCTAACTGCTCCTGGGCCGTCCTGAAATGCGTCCATCGCTTTCAGGGAGAGGTTGGCGCAGACCTGATGTGTCCTCAGCTGGTTAAAGCTGCAAAGCGGATTTAGCAGAGATCAAGGGTCTGATCTTCCCTTTACATTTCTGCATTAAAAATTCTGTTTTGGTAGTTGTTTGGGTTGTTAGCTACGTGGCAAGATCTTTAGCTAGTGCAAAAAGAGGAACACCACTGAACCCAGCGCTTCCAAGAGCGGCCTAAAAGCTCTGACATTTCCTTTTCTTTCTCCGTTGTTCTTATTGGACGTGGCAACACCTGTCTGAGCAGAAAGATCAATGTATACGTAGTGCTAGACGGTATTGCAGAGGAGGTCTGAGGAGCTCAGGCTGAGCAGAAGTTAGCGCAGAGCTCAGTTTAGCAATCCCCGCTCGGGGTGCGAGCAGTATCGGTTTTGTACATGCATGTGATTAACCGGTAACGACAACTACGTTGTTTCCCCGTAGTATGTAAAACAACGTGAATTGTTTTACACACATTTAGGTAGAGGTAGCTAATTAATAAACGCGGCTGCAGTTTAAAATACAAAGTACTAAGTACACGTTGAAAGTGCTTGCTCTCCTGCAGCGTGTATACGGGGCACGTTACTTCCATTTTTCAGGCAGAAAAGTCACTCAGCGCTGAAGAAGGTTCAGAGGAGTTAATACGGTCACGTCATTCACAAGCATATTGTCTTTCATCTTGGGGGAAAAAACACCCTGATTCTGCTTGAGGCTTCTGCTGGCTTCCCATGGTCACGGTTTGTCTTGGGAAAGGCGGGGTGCAACCTCAGCAGACTGTGGTATGGAGAAGGTATTACCCCGTGGCAGCCAACGCTGCCAAAGGAGCGAAGGAAAGGCCCCGAAATCGAGCTATTTGTGAGGTTTCTCACGACAAAATACTGAAGTTCAGCAGGGGCTGAGCGCGCTTCCTTCGCTAAGTTTGCTCACTTAGGATTTTCTCCATCGCTTCGGCTGAAAACGACACTGTTAACATCCTTCCCCAGCGTTAGGTCTGTAGTAGTACAGAGTTTTAGGTCGCACCAGTCCAAAGGTGACGGCGCTGGACCGGCGGTGGGAAGGATTCGCTGCGTACCAACCACAACGTAATGAACACAAAAGCCAAATTCCCCGCTCTGCTCGATTTCTGGCCGCTGCAGCAGAGGAACAGACGCTCGAGGACCCTCTGGAGTTGCATGTTTGCCGTTCTCCCAGTGGATTTCCCTCGTCCCTGACCCTCACGCAGGTTAGCGCAGCCCACGTGCAGTAGGTAAAGGCGGCTCAGGCAACACAGCCAGACTGGCTGGACTTCCTCCCTGCCTCGACCCGTGCCGTACCACCTCCCAGGGCGATGCTTCGGGGCATGCACACCCTGAAAGAAACCTCAGGAGGCCCTTCAACTGCTTTTCAGCCGCTTAACTCCACGTTAAGAGTGGAAACTCAGGAAGGAAAGCAGAGCTGGATATCTACAAAGCGGGCCGCAGATCCCCAAGTAGGAAGTAGTTATGGCAAAGCTCATTAAAAGGATTTCTCCACTGAAGGATTTCCTCCTCAGAACAACAAAACAATGCTTCTAAAAACATAATACACATCAACCCTATGATTTGCTCAATGCCTACAATGTCAGCTAAAGCATAGCGATTAAGGAAACAGACATTCTAATAATGTACACAGTGATACCTAAAATGCAGCGATCATATTTTAAATGTTAGCTAGTTGCGGGGAATACAGCACTGCCGCTTTAGAGCTTTACATAAACGGCAGAAAAAAGTAGCAATTCAGGCCTCAGAGTTATCACACCACATTTTCACCTTGGTTAAGGGCAGATGTACGCTGATTCCAAAAGGAAACAGATGTTTTCAAACTATCACAGTTCCTTTATAGGGATAATTACCTGTAAATAGTACGCTTATTAACATTATTAGTATAATATCACTATCTATCAAGCATGAAAAATTCATCACAGAAGAAGTTCTAATACTTAAGTCCCACTTAGGATTAATTTCCTTCCACAGCTGAGTACTTAAGCAGATTTTCAGCAATGTATTATATCCCGTTGGCCGTTCGCACAACAGTTGATTGTCTCCCATGTTTCAAATCACCTTAAGCTCTAAATTTTAAAACTCTAATACCCCCTCAGAATTTGTCATTGACTTTATGCTGCATTTCCGGACAATTTTCCTGCTCCTTGCCGTGCACGACTTGGAAAGGCGTTGCTCACCGCCTGATTAAGAGCAGCTGGGAGGAAGCGGGGTCGTGCCGCTCTCCTGCAAAGGGACGCTGCCGTTCTCACCAGCCCGGGGAAAACACGCGGAAAGCCACGCAGCATCGCAGTGGCTGCGCTCGCCCCTACGGGCCCGGCTGCAACCAACCCACATCCGCCGCGCTCAGGAGGAGACATTGCTCGGTTCACGAGCTTCAAGGCTTTGGAGAAGTCAACGCGTTCTTCCACAATGAACCGACCTTTACTTGATCGCCTGTCATTGTCAATGGCAAAGCAGATCAGTAACAACCAATACTGATATGCTGATTAATAAACTCCAGCCTGCATTTTGGGGTGAATACCAGCCACTTACTTTTTGCACATTCATTCTATCTCATGCAAGTAGAATATTGTAGGTTCTTACAGTGTTTAAACATGTATCAGCTAGGTATGTGTCAATGTAGCTAGGCATGGATTTTTAAGCTATTTAACCAAGATTTTTAAAAAATAATCTATTTTGTACGTGTCATTTTTATGGGCATAAAATTAACTAAACTCAAACGGAGGCCTGATTTTCTGAAAGGTCGGTTATCCAATTAATCTTGCATTACAAATGCAGACAGACAAACCATTTGCTGATGGCTCGGTAAGACTGCAGTAGGATAGCAAATCATTTTTATTCTCAAAAACACGTTGAAATATCCTACCCACTCCGTACTCTGGAAAGCAAACCTAAAGCACAAAAGGTGCTGCTAGACTCCAAAACTGCCCTTGAATTCATCCTGCAAGCGAGGTGAAACACCAGTCCACCGGTCCTTTGAAAATCACCCCCAGAGCACCTGTAATAAGAAGGAACAAGAAGCAGAGCACGGTGCTAAGCTCAAAGGCCGTTTGGGAAGAAGGAGAGAAAGCTGTACAGATGATGCACTGGGGAAAGTCAGCTAATGCACAATTTGCGCTGTTTCTTTGTGGTGATCTGTTTTTCCCCCAGATAAGCAGCGGGGGGCGAGGGGGGGGGAGTGTTATCTTATTAAAATAAAAAGAGGCCTAACTATATATGTTTTCACTGACTGGATTATTAGCGTCTGATAATCAAGAGGAAAAAAGACTAGCCAGTTAGTTTATAAGATGCAAAATGGAATAATTCTCCTTTAACGTCCTATTTCTTAGGCGTTGAAGACGGCTTAGTTATATTCAAAAACCCCACCTTGTTTCCCCCCGAGCGCATGGATCGCAGCTAATCGTATTCAGCTCAGCCCAGCCACGACAGCCGGAGGAGCGAGCATCGATACCACAACGGCGATGCCTCCCCCACTGCATTCCAGCCAGGTTTACCCTTCCTGAGAAAAAGCTACTTTCTGCCAAAGTAACATACAGATAAACAGCAGCTCAACACCGGCAACTAGGAGCACGGCTTCAGAAAGCTGATGATAGTTCACAGGTTTCCAATCGGAAACGTCTCAAACTGCACCGCGGCCTGATTTTCTGGGCATGAAACGCTTCCTGCCTCAGGGGAGGGCTGTGATGCACGCCAGGCGTGGTAAGAAACTGGATTTCAGGACAGGATTTTACAAGCGCTCAGCACTTCGCAAAATACCCTGTTTACAATGCTGGTCAGCCTAACCTCAGTCCGAGTTACAAATGGGAACGTGTGTTATCTGCTGCAAGGCGCCTTCCCGAGGGAGGGAAATACGTGCTTGTACAGCTGTATTTCAGAGGCAGCCGAGCCTCTGAAATAACTCATGTAAGCACAGATGGGTCAGTGCATTCGTAACACATCCACTCTCGCGCTCTTTCAAACCATCTTAGTTTTGGAGGTAGTTTTGCAAAAGTTCTCAGTACAGCTTCTAAGAGTGGCGGATTCAGGGATGTTTTACAGGAAGAGCTCTTTCCGTGTTCAAACCTGGCTCTGGTTACTGAGGGACCTTATTCCAGCTAGGACTGATCACAAACGGGCAACCCACGTAGGAAAAAATCTTTGCCGGTCTTCAGGCATCTGGGAGCCAGGCAAGGGAAATTTCCCCAGGCGGCTGCTGCAGGAGTCCAGGTCCCGACGCCCGTCACAACAAACGCACGGGCTGGAAACAAGACTGGAAGCCTAGCCCACCATTATTTAAATCTAGACAGAACAATGCATTTCTGCATTCCATAATCAGTTAAATATATGCATTCTTCCTTCAGTGGCACTCACATGGAGTTAAGCAATCACTGCTTGCAAATAAACCCTGCATTTAACTAGAAACAATAGTTGGCAAAGATCATGTTCAATTAAGAAGAGAAAAACCGCTACGTTAAAGAGATCCATTGGTGGTTATCCCTCATGCTTATTGTCTGTAACATATTTATAGCAAAGACTCTGGATTTCACAGCCATTAGATGGATTAGATGGCAACGTTTATGATTGCGTTAATTACAAAAGAACTAAAGGATGCCATTCAACAGAGGCATTAATTTAAATTATTGTAATGCTTTGACGCAGTCATGTTCTGCTGCAAAGAGATGAAGCCGCTAGGCAAATCCTCCTTTGCAACTGCAACTTTGTGCTGTTTAATGTCTTTATCGCTCACCTGGAGGAGCCCACTCTTGCCAAGGCTGCAGGCGGCATCGGACTGTCATGGTTATGCAGCATACTCAAACTCTTGCGTAAAGGCACTAAAAGAAGCAGACAAAGTGTTATTTTTCCATTCATGCATTAGGGCATGATTTAGTGGTGAGAGAACCAGCAGGTGCAGTCTGTTACCTGTGCTACAGGGATTTTTTCCTTCATAGGAAAGAGCCAAGGCGATCACAGCTTAAGAGATATAGATACAGCCGTAGTATTTTTGTTGTGGTTATTGAAACTCTGAGCTGCAATCAATCAAACAAGCAGCCTGGGGGACTGCAAAAGCAGGGAAATGAGAAGCTCACCTCGTTCACAGATAAGGTGCTCGATGTGCAGACACGAACACTTTATATCCACAGAATTTTTAAACAAATTCCTGCTTGAGAAACACAGGTGAAAACCAGCAGACGATTAGTGGGAAACAGATGAAAGTAAATTCAGAAACACTGTCCTGCCCTTGCCAAGGATCTGAAATTTTGTAATTTGGCCATATTCCTGAGATGCCTGAATAAAAAGGATTAATCCTAAGCACTATATATAAAGAAGACTTTGTAATTTTTTAAAAGAATCAAAGACAAATAGTTCATTCCATCAACAAAATTAAATTATTAAATAACTCTGTATGCATATAGGTTCAGGACTGAATGATATCAACTGAGTTCCATTAATGTCTATGCAATGCTTTGAAGGTGTAAAATATCATGTAACTGTACAGAATTCTTAGAATTAATCTCATTTAATGTTTTCTTAAAACAGTCTCTGCTGCATTATCATACTGTTTGCTAAAAATGAATCCCCCCCGCCCCCGCCCGGGGATGAAATCAGGTGGCACTCCAAAGTTTTAGGGTGTCTGGTAGCATTTTTGTATGGAAATGTAACAGTTTTCTGGAAATCAAGTTCCTCTTGAAAGTAGCAGTAGTAAGTAAATCAGCATTGATCGCATTTTAAAAATAACCATATTCTTTGCATCACTATTGATTCTAGCAGGACTGATTAAAGAAAGACTATACATAAGTATACGAAAAAAGAAGCGTTGGCTATTAATGTCATCTTTCATCATCTTAGGCAGGAATACGGCTGAAAAGTATTGATTACTTTAAAAGCCCCTAATAACTGAAGAACTATTGACTTAATATTTTCTCTAATCCTCCATGAAATTTTACAGTAAGTCCTGATGAATTTTTTGCTAAGGGTTTTAGGGCTGAACTATATCACGCGCTTATCTGAAGTGTCAGCTCCCAAGCTGATCCTGCAGTTGGTCAGACCTGGGTTAGAGGTGAGTAATAACGCTGAAGGTTTAAGTTTCATTTTAGGCGCTCTGGAAATAGATAGGTTTTTCTAACGTGCATCACTCTATAACTTTTGCCTTTTAAATAATCTGCATAATCGGTGCCTAACCTGAGTTTATTCAGTGGAAACATTGGTCCTGTTCATAACTACTTAGCTATAGCTGTCCTGAAAAGTCTCTCAGCACGGTACAACTATTTTGATAGCCACGTTCATTGCTTCTCCTTTTCCCATCACTCACACACGGACAATCCACATTTCTCACGTGCCAGTAAGTGATATTTATCGAAGTTAAATAACAAACAGACCAGCCAGCAGCCAGGCTGTGTTTCCCCAGGACTGCGGCCCTGCAGCAGAGAGAAAAACGCAGCATGGCAGAGAGTCATTTTGGTGCATGCTTAACTTGTAGGGATACTTTCGGGCCAAGATCCTGCTGCACACTTATCTGTGGCGGCTGGTTGGCAACTATGCAATCCCTCAGAGGGGAATGACTTTGGTTATGCCAAAACCCACCCCGCCGGGGTCCCGACTGCCGACACAGAGCGAAAAGCTTTGCACGCCAGCAGCGGTGCCCTTGAGCCAATTCTGCACAGTTTAAGCTTATTTACAGAAATGCTTTCAGTATGTTGCCACCTACCATCAGGATTATGAGGCAGGTCTCTTTGCTCTTTGGAAAGAAAATAAAAGACTTTTTTAGATTAAGAAAAACCTAGCTGAAAAAATGCTACAGAGGGAGACGTGCCATTACAGCTCGTGCTCTAATTCACATCCTTTCCATCCCTCGAGCAGCATAAAGGGGCCTCACTGAGTTCACTCACATCTCCACAGCCCTCTTTATATTACCAAGGTGACGTATAACGGGTTCCTGCCAAGAGGAGCTGACCTTTTTTCCCCCCCCCCCCTTATTCTAATAAAACTAAGGACTTCTCTTGATCCCGTGAGTTATACCTCATCCTTAGTGACTGCTTTTGGCTCGATGCTATGACCGCTTATTTATGAAAGTACCGTTATTGCAAGAGCAAGTGCCGTCCGCACGGAGGGGACGGCGTCAGCAGGTGAGCCACGCGCCCTTCGGCAGGCCGGCGGCCCCAAGCGCTGCCGCGGCGCCGACCGCCCAGGGGCTTCACCGATCCCCTGGACCGCTCTGGCACCCGAAGGCCTCTGGGGGTCTCGGCGCGCGTCCTGGCCGGGACAGCGAGCGTGCAGCGCCGCGAGGGGAACGAGGCCCCGGAGCCGGCGTTTGCCAGGCAGCTCGGAGAGCCCGGGCGCCTCCACCGGAGACCGGGCTCGAGCCAGCTTCAGCAAACGGTGATTTTTCAGACAATTCTGAGCGCTGAGGCAGAAAGAAATCGCCCACGCTCACGATTCCTTTTTTTAAAATGCTGCCTGCGTCCCTTAAACATAAAAAATGTTCAAGTCATTACTAATTCCGGCAAGTTTTCCTTCAAGCAAATGCTGGCGTACGAGTTTAGGACGCACAAACGCGTAGCCGCGTTTTGCCCTCTGCTTGGACGTGGCAGGTTTCTTCCTCTGCAAGCCTGGGAACGGCTCTTGGGAGCAGCCCGGGACCTGCCCGGGGCGAGAAGCATCCGAGCACCGCCACCTCTGCTCGCTCCGGGCCCAAGAAGCATAATGCAAATGGAGCCGAGATTAAACATAGCTTTTAATGGGTCTGCAAATACTTATCCTGGAGAAAAACACCAGAGCATAAACTCATTATTTACTACTGAACAAACTTTCTGTTTTTTCAGATACGGCCTGCTCGTGTTCAGCTACAGCGCTGCCTCTGTAAATGACTTCCCACAGCTCAGGCAATATTATAGGTGCTTCTTTCAAAAATATAGACACATTTTTGTGCTTAGGCATAAAACAGAGCACACCGCCTCACAAAAAGAAGTGTGTTCTGCCCCAGTCTCCTGAAAGTGGGTGATGATGCCCACAGAAATCTTCCACTCTGAAGATCTTGGTCCACATGCCACAGCTCAGCTCTGAATCAGTAATTAGCAATGTATTCAAGGGATCGAGTCTTTTTTTTTTTTTTTTTTTGCTTAAGAAATCCTTTAGGGGCATCGTTTTCCCCAAACCTATGAGTTACTGGAACGTATTTAGCACATCTCTTTTCAAAGGTCCGGCCCAATGGGAAGGTCACAGACGCTCAAATTCCCAGCTGTGCCCAAGAGTGATTAGTTCGATAAGTTACTTAGCGGTCGCCCTCCTTCCTGACTGGACGTCTGCTCAGACTCTCCTGCAATGGATATCTGGAACGGCGAGCCAGGAAGAATCACGCGTTCTTCAATGAGACTAGTTTTGCTACCGGTCTGCTCTGCAGCGCTTCTGTGCCGTCCCGCGCGGCACACACAGCGGAGCGCTCAGGGGCCCGCTCAGCCCCGGGAAAAATTCATTCACATGCTCATCGCCTTATAAAAACTGCCAGTTTTAATAAGAGAGAATCAACGAAGGAAAGCTTTGTTCAGATATGCTGCCCTTTTCTCTACCCTGCCTCAGGCTGAGCTGCAGGAGCACCTGGGAAGAAACCACGATCAGGACTGGACCTCCTCCTCCTGAAGAGTCATCTTCTCACACTTCTTAAACACCAAGTAATTTAACGTCTTAGACATACTACTGCTTAGCTAGTCGTACTTGAAGAGGTTTACTTTGGATTGCTATCCATGTGCATGGCCAACTCCAAAACAAGAAGAAGTTCTCCGACTTCTGTTTGAAGGTGCCCAGCTCTGACTTGTCTCTTAGATGGCAATCAATCATCAGACCTTATCGTCCCCCATACTCACTGCACCGTCAGGGTGCTACGCGCTGACCTGACCCTACGGTGCCTTTGCTCGGGCTCTCGAAAGTCTGGCGGCTCAGTCCTGGAGCGCGACACCTCCGCGCCGCCACCGAGCCTGCGCGATCGCGACCATCCTTCGACTGTGACCATCGCAGGTCTCCTCAGCTGACAAACCAAAGAACCAGCATGATTTCCTCCTTAGTCCTTTTCCTTTTGCCCACTACCATGTGCACAAAATAATATAACTGCGCATTGCTTTGTGATGCGGAAATAACGAATTGTTCAGATGTTTATTAAACAACAGAGTTGAATCTAATTAGTCGCATTATGTTGTCTGGAGTATAAAAGTTAATTGGAAGACACAATGATTTACTAAAGCTTGAAATTCCAAATGGGTTTTTGAGTAAGTTAATGACAACTAGAATCAGAATGTAACTGCGGAAAACGGAAATCTTATTTTAATTCCTACCAAAGCACTTTTGTAAATGAGCTTGCTCTTGACTCATTGTGAGAGGTTTATCACAGCTTGGTTCGCTGTTACATGTTTAAATGTAATCCAAGGGTACTTTAAATAAGGCGACCAAATCACATTCATCATGGGACACCAGAACAGCAATTAAATCTTTCTAAATAAAGCACATACATGAGGAGAGTGAGCGGGGCAACTGTGAGGAATTTCCTGGACAAAGAAAGACCAAGAATGACAATCACTGCCTGTTAAAGAAGAGGAAGAAGACGATGAAGAAGGAGCATCTGGTCACAGAGGTGTTGTTGGCTTCAAATCCAGCACTCAGCAAAATTCCCGTACAGTTTTCCCAGGGGGTTTTTGCTCTGGTTAGGGCTGCAGCTTTCGGGCTGGTACGCAGAAACACAAACTGAACAAATTCTAGGTTACAACAAAAAAGTCACAGTTAAAAATAGACCAAAAAGCCAACATCGTGATTCAGCTGCACTTCCAGCACAAGCCGGGCTGCGTTGCTGGGGGACGTGCACAAGAGGGCAGGCAGCCCACAGTGACCTGACATCTGAAGTCCCCATCACACCAGCCAAGAGGCTGGTGGGACTGAAGCAGTGCCAGGGAGGGCGTCCCGGAGGCCACCCGCCGTCCTCTGCTCCGTAGCCCCCTGAGGAAGCTCAAGAGAGGTCATCTCTGATCCACCACATCACATATGGGCTGAACATCGTCTCTGAGGACAAGCCGAACAGCTGGATGCACACGCGGAGACCCACACCAAATCTCTGCCTCCGACCCTGCCCGGCAGCCCTCCTGCCCCTCCTGCAAACCTTTTGCACAAGCAGCCTCGCTGATTTTCACGGGGACGTGGAAGCCACCATGCAGCACGGCAGCACTCGGTCCGGAGCACGTCTTGCACGGGGATGCTCAAAAACGGGCAGAGGAGGCTGGGACAAATCGCACGCTCGTCCCTTCCCCAGCACCGTGGCACAGCCTCGCTGCCGAGGAACATCTCGGGGAGATTTTCTTCCGTCAGCTCTCACGTGGGACATCTGCACTTGCTTATACATCCCCACTGTGCTGGCCCTGGCCTCAAAGAGCAGCCTCGCCCTGCGCCGGGAATTATTTGACATATGCACCTCTGCTAATTAGCAACACATGCAGCTAATGCCCCTGAGCTCCCCTCGGTGAAGCACACGCGCCAGGCCTGGCCTAATGTAAATGCAAAATGTCACCACCGCCATTTCAGAAAAGCCAGCACGACATTTTCAGAAACGCTTCCTGTTGTTTTGCAGGCTTTTCCGGTAGAGGAGGCACATCTGCAGAAAACGCCGGCGTACTTGTTCCCTAGAACACAGACCAATAGCAGGAAGGGATCCAAATCCTTTTACGACCCCGCGCTAGTCCACGGAGTCCAACGAACGCTGCAGAAAGCTAAAACCGGATTTATGCTGCACGTAACTGAAGGGAAAACGCGGGCCGTCAACAGCGAGGCTGAACTCCGTGGAAGGAGGTGGAAAGGCGGCGTTCCCGCGGGAAGGCGTTTCGCCCAGCCTGCGAAGAGCGCGCCACCCGAGCGGCAGTCAGCCGCCACGTGGTGCAGGTGGCCTCCCCGGCAGCCCCCGAGGAAACCAGAAGCCGTGGTGGGTAAATGGCTAAGGAGGAACGCAAGCTGCTGAGGAAAGAGATGTTTATTTTCAGTATCCTAGGAGTATTTCCAACAGTGGAGAGTAATTAAAAAAAAAAAAGAGAGAGAGAGAGAGAAGGAAAGAAAATACCCTCGCAGCGCAGCGAGGGCTCCCCGGTCCTTAGGAGACCCGGTGGCCCTCAAGGGACCTGCAAAGGCCTCACTGATTTCATCCCGGTTCCCGACGGAGGGCGGGGAACTAAATTCTCTTGAGCTTTTTGAGGTTTTTTGTTTTTTTTTTCCCCTTAATCAGGAAAGCACAGACATTTTGTGAAGACGTTTTTGCTGTTCTCGAGAGACGATCAAATTGCCCCATCGCGTCAGGCCGGGAAAGATAATCTGCTCTCGGCAACTTTCCCTCCTCCTCCTCTCCATGAAACTTTCCATCCCTCCTCCTCCTCCTCCTCTAGCAAAGACAGGAGCCAGCTGATATTAAGAAAGAAAAGGCCTTTTCCTTCCCTCTTCCTCCCCACCGTAACACTGATGAGGGGCCCCGTTTTCCATTTCTCCTCTGTTTTCTGCCACCGGCATTGAGGCGTGCTTCGCCGGCAGCGGGGGCAGGCCGGCGAGCGGGCCAACGCTGCCTTTGGGGATGCTAATCCAAGTCACACGCACTGAGGACCGGATCCTTACGGCATTTTGTTACCAGCCTCTCTTTCTCCTTCATTTCTTGTTAACTTCTCTTTCCCGCTGACCCCTTCATCCTTGTGCCCAGCAGGATGGTCACCGTTTATCCGAGCGTCTCCGCCTGCGGGCTAACGCGCCTCACCAGCCCGGCTTCAACGTTTGGCTTCTCCTGCCCTTTCTCGGCCTAAAATGGCCCAGGACTGAACGGCATGGCAGTCCTTTCGCTTTAACACACCCTTACTTTTCCCCGACTGCTCTTCCACGAAGTCCTGTAGGTCACACGCGGCGCCGGGACCAGGCCAGTCCTGCAGCTCCGGTATTTTGCGAACGCGGGGCCCCCGCAGAGCAGGTCGAAACTCACTACGGCTTTAAAGATCACGCCTTTCCACACCCGCCTGCCCTCACAGAACTGGAAATTAAAACTATTGACATCTTCTGGATTACTTTTCTTCAGTGAAAGATAGACTGTTGTTACAAGGGAATTATTTTCTAGTACGAATTCTTGAGACGTTGCTCTACCTCCTTGTTCCTCTTTAAGGACAGAGGAAAAGAAAAAAGACTACAAAGCGCTATAAGCAAAAGAAAGAGCCTCCCTGTACTTCTTAAAATATGTGGAGAAGGGAAAAATAACAGATTAGAACATTTTTCCAGTGAAAAGTTGAATTCAATTCAAATTCTTCTAGAATACGCAAAGCAGCAAAACTGTCAAGCGTTGCCCCAAATTTTTTTCCTACATTTCGTAGTTTTCACAACCACCTCCAAACCCTCCTCGGCTTCCAACCTTCGTACTAAGAATCCACGAAAGACAGAGGCCCAGTCACGGGGTACAGGTTAGGGGAGACTAAATCCTGCTCCAGCAGCGCTCGTTCCCCCTCAGAATTGACCAAAAAGTGGGGTTATCCCTTCCAACTATTCACGGGAGCCCTCCGAGTAACAGAAAAATTGCCCTTGACCTGGAACATGACCCCAGTGAATGCTGTCACATATACACTGACCAGAAAGACAGCGGTAATTTAAGGAAGGGTAAACAAGGAGGACAAGGTTTTATAGGGATCTAAATAATTCTTGAAATAATACCTACGGCATTGGAAAGTCCCCTCCATTGCAACTAGCATTTGTGTTTCTTCCTTTAGCTCTCGCTCCCATCAGTATTGCAAATTTAATGACGCTGTGAAGCTCATTTATTGAGGTTGGCTTGCTCTCAAGCAGCAGTTCTCTAAGAGCTGGCTACTGTGCCGAATGTTTTAACAAACGGCATCAAAAGCCCCCTGCTTTTTTCTTTGCAATATAGCATGTTTTTAATAACAGTTTTTAGTAACTACCAGCCCAACCAACATCGGTACAATTCCAAATACTTCATAAGCTCCTACGTGCCATCAAATATCTCTGTCAACGTTCGCTCATTTTTCCTAGTTTTCCTAATTGCCCAAACTAAACAGCGAAGACGCAAGACGTTAGACTGCTTTGGCCACTGCCTTTTGAAACCTTGCTTTCTCTGCGACCACAGCCTGCAGTGAAGCACAGGTGAGAAGGTGGCGGTCGGCAGCTGACCGCTGGCTGACGACAGCGGAAAAGCCGGCGCCGAGCTTTGCGAGGGCAGATGGTAACCCAGCCTCGGCTGCCCCAGGCATCCCCAGCGCGGACCTTCACGCAAGGTTCGGCTAGAGGTACTGGCGTGCACGAGGGGACGCGGGGCGGCTGGAGGGACTTCAGTTCCACCTAGCAGGCCGCGACGCGGTGTAATTAATAACGGTGAAAACTGGTCTGCAACCTGCGCAGCGAGGTGAACTCGCTGCATATGCGCTTGCTAGTGCCCTGCATGAATGTATTGACCTAGTTTTCTGACAATTCCTGGATTTATACTTACGAAAATATACTGTACTGGCTTTTCAAAATACCTACCAGAGAAGGGAAATAGTGTTATACGTACCTGCTGTGTCCTTTTTCAGCTGCCACAGTTTTTATATGGCTTAGCTGCATGAAATTAAATGCAATAAGGCTCCTACAAAGCTCATCTACACACTCCCTATTAATTCCGTAACACCTCCCATCAGTGCATCATTGAAGGTAAAAAGCTATGTCTTTCCAGGTCTGCTAAGTTACGCCTATTTTAAGACGGCAGGGCACCTCGGCAGCAGACCGCCTGTGCTTCGCGCGGGAGGGAGTTTGCGCGGACTCCTGTTCCCCACGGCACGCGCAAGCGTTAACCACGAAGCCAGCTGCCTTGCAACGTACTGTCCTCTTCTTTCCGGTTGGCTCCGCTCAGTCCCTGTGCTCAGCTGCCAAAAGCTGCATCGTTCGGCACGAAGCACGACCACCCGGGAGCCCTCGTCAACAGGTTCGCCCGGCCAGCTGCAAACCGGCGGCTCCCACGCCACCTTTCACAGCGCGACGGCTCCCGTCTCCTCTCCCAGTGACAGCCAGCGTAGTTACTACTTGCCTGGAGGTGGCGACATTAGAAAGAGCAAGAGATGCCAATCCTGGGCGCAGCTGGCTGGGTCCCGACCGCCTGCGCAGAGCTGCCGCTCCATACCCGCGTCCAGCCTGGATGGGGGAGCAACCATGAAACCGTCACCAAAATTCACATGCCAACAGCTCATGCATCAGGCAGAGATAAAACCACCCTACGTACCCTGAAGAGGTGAGAGGGATGAACGTACAAATACCTTTTCTTTCTCTTCTTCACGTGTTAACGGCCTTTGTTTTCCGCGCTCCGGCAATAGGAGCAAAGTGCCTCTTCTGCTGATCCGGGCGACCCGGTGGACAAGCCTGGAGAGGTGCGAAAACGCAGGTGTGCAGATTTCAACCCAGCGCAAAGGCATTTTTATATTGCTGAACCCCTCCTCTGCAGTAAAAGCAGCACAACCCGTTGCCACTGTGTTAAGCAGCACTGATTTCCTCCCTGAGGGCAGTAAAAGAAAAGGCAAGCTCACGGCAAGTCCTACACATCGGTGGTGCAGCGTAGACCCCACGACAGGAGAAACAAACGACTGTAGCCTGTTCCCTCGGCGTTTTGAGCCTTGCTGCCCGTCCTGGCGGAAGTGAGGCCATTCTCTGTGAAAACAGATTGGAAGCTGCCTTCCTCTTTCTGCAAAATAACACATTAAAAAAACCCTTATAGGCTATTCAGTTCAGTAGGGCCATTCCAGCCAAAAAGTCATACTTATTCTCGTTCTCTACCATGGACATGATAGAGGCAAGGCCTTTGTCACTGAACAGCAAACTTCAAAGGAATGAGAAAAACTAGAGGAGGAAAACAAACATCTAAGTATGCTAGAGAGCTCCTGGTCTCCGCTGATAGCACCTTGTCAGCTCCGGGAGCCCTGTTACGTCCTTAATCTAAACAGTTCACACTAATGAAGTCAACCAGCATCTCAGAAATACACACAGGTGTTTATGTCATCAAATTGTCACATCATTGTGATTTAAAAAACCTTTACCTCCATGGCAGAAGTAGTCATTTTAGCTACGTTTTTAGAATCAACATATTTAAGTATCTGAAGAGAGCTGACAATCTTTACTTTCATGCAGCGTAAGGCACAGCGTGGGTCTGCAGCGCCTGTTGAAATATGTACTGTGCTTCTGCTTGGAGACTGCAAGGCTACCCTAAAGCTCACAGAAATACAATATCCCTCCACGTCGTTCCTGCCTGCAACATTCAAACGTGTTCTCTCCCGATTCAACCTTGATCAGTTTTTGCGTGACTTCTTTTGTGCTGCGTTTGAGTATTTAGAGTCCCTGTAGTCAGCACGGGGACAGAAACCGAGACCACGGTGGGTTTTGGGTGGCCACCATCCACGTAGCATCAACTGTCCCTAGATGCAGAGGACTCCACTTTCAAGAGAGATCTAGTGATAACTCTTCTCTAACTACCTTTATGGGCCCTGCATTTGCCAATATGTTTGTGTGAATCCTCATTTCTGGTGGCGTAACAAGCATATATGCTTTTCACAAACACATCCAGTAGGTGCTAGATTTAACATAAAATGAAAAGCACCCAAAGAACAGATGGAGCAGGGCTTTTAAAACCCCCAAATAAACACTTATTTAAAAATAGATGAAAGAGACATTTAATTTAGTTCAAAAGGTTGAAATGAACCATTAACAAATCTAGACTCATCTAAATACCTGCTTGTCATGTATATTTAATTTTCCCGATTACGTTTCCGTCTGGTTTGTGCTCTGCACTTGCACAGTGATTGCGGTGTGTCCTGAAGTGCCTGACGGTCCGGAAGGACCTTATGGCATGCCCAGACATGGAAGAGGAGATTTCTGACCAAAAATAGATGCCCACACCACTCCAAAGTCAGTCCCTAAGTGGGAACCAGTGTGTTTGGCACAGAGAGAATGTAAAAGCAGGGGCATATAAGAGGGCAGCAACGTTATATATGCATGACATTAAAAAAAAAACTATTGAAGATTGTTTGGTAGAACTCATCACAGTGTGGCTCAGTGCAATAAAAAAAAAAAAAACACTATTTCCTTTCTTTTTCTTCAAATTAGGACCCAGTTTTGGAAAATGCAGCATCTTGTAAAGAACCAAACCTCACCAGCTCCGCAGAGTCGAATCCACTCGCTGAGCGGCCGGGGGAGCCGGGGCTGCTCTGCGCAGACCTCTGTGGCGTGGGGAGCGTCTACGCCGGGCAAGGTCTAGGTGTGCGAGATACGAATCATTTCATTAATATCAGATCACATGCAAAATGTATTTTAAAAGTAGCTGATCAACAAATCGCTGATAACTCTAACGTGAGCTAACACGCGGTGTTCATAGTTACTCTGCATGCAGATTCCCCACTGCTGCTCTCAACCTATTTTCTTTCCAAATCTATTCATTATTTATTAACTTACTTTTATTCAGAATTCTGGATGATCATAATTTCCTCTCTCCTGGGTATGACTTTTCCTGCTTTCTCTTGTTAAAACGTAGGCAGGAACTCGAACACACACTCGCCTGCCCTGTGGTTGCGTTAACCGGTGGGCAGTAAGGACGGGAGGCGGCTTTGCTTTGTGTCCTGGGAAAGGGAAAGGGAAAGGGAAGAGGATATGGAAACTCCTAAGTCATCGTTCCGCTTTTGTTTCTGGCAACGGGAAGTTTTTCCCAAGTTGGCTACCCTCTCCGGGACCGAGTTCCCCCTTCAGAGGAGGTACTTCGGCGGCCCCAGCACTAGAGTGCACAAGATCCTCAGACTCTTAAATACTTTTCCCTTTGCAGCCTCCTGGGAAAGAGGCTTTTCTTCCAGTTGAGGTACTGCAACACAAAGGGATTAAGACCTGGCAGTGCCTGACAACACGGAGAAACTGCTTTCTCAGGACAATTTGCATCTTAAACACTGGGGCACTCTGCCTGCCTATGTACTGTTTGAGACTCTTCGGGAGTTTTCTGTATCAGAAAGAGACACCTACGGCTTTCACCCTCACTTAGCTCTCCAAGAGATGCGGGGAGAGCTACTGCAGGCAGGTTTGCCAGCCTAGCTGTGCTAACGAGGAGCGTGAAAATTCACCCTACTAACTGGGTTCGTTATGCAAATAAGTTACCGCATGTAGATTCAACTTACGCGAGCCCCCAAAAAAGGGTCTCTTTCTGATGTGTCGCTTGGCCAGATGTTTTTCCCGTGTTGGGGAAAGGTTTCATTTTTCACTCCAAGCTGCCTCTCCAGCGGAGAGGACGTGTGGTGTCAGACTCCTAACTAAGCCTGGCTCTCAGCGGGTGACTCTCCGAAGTGCACACCCTTTGCGTGCAAAGTGTCAGATGTACCCAATTTCCTTACACAAATTTGAGACATAAACAAGAACTTAAATCATAAAATCACTACTGTTTTGGTTAGTGGCAGGAAAATTTGTATTTAAGACAACACTACAACCAGGGGCCCTGATTCTTCCCGATTTTAAACCAACTTCCAAGAAAAAAACCTGAACAAAAGGTTATTTGGGAGTCCAGAGTCTATTTTCTTAGGTGGTAAACCACAGGTACCCAAAGAATAAAGGGACAATTTCTTCATGTTTCTGAGTTATGGATTAGAAAAATAGTCCTAGCTACACTGATCAATGTGAACTTCAAAGAAAAACGTGGACCATCTATTACATTTTCTCCCAATTACTGTCTTTTTGCTGAGAATTGCACTTTATGTGCCTTCTAGGCTTTCAAAAAAGGGAGCAGGACAAAAAAAAAGCTTATGAGAGTGTTTTACCTTTTTATGGAATCCAAGCGCTATATAGCCAGTTAAGTTCGCAGTAAATTCTGAACTGCGGTTGCAGATGGGACCAGTCCGATGGTCTCTACAGATCTATGTGAAAAAGCTTCTCATTTTGTAGCCAATGGAAGTATAGGAGAAAGGGATTAAAATGTAATTTTGGGTTGATTCTCCCCAACAGTTCCATTGGCAACACATTTGAAAAACTTACTCCAAGGTGGCTGAGTAGCTTTTGTCCAACCAGTTAGGCTTTACGGATCTCTAAAGCCCTTTAAGATTGCATTTTAGCTACCTGTGAAATGAAAGCACCATCCTGAAAAAAAATTTAAAAACATCAGTCAGTCTTTTCTGATCACTTTCTTCCCTTTTTGTTCAAAATCATTTCACAAATTTGAAAATAATTTATCTTATTTTTTTTAGGTGAGCTTTGGCTCTTCATTGTGTTGCTTCAGTCCAACAAATTTCTGGTACCTGATTTTGGAAAGGAAAAGGAGGACTGATCGTTTCCTCCTTCTTTTCTACTGATAGCTACAGATAAAATACGATTCTATCATTGTTCTCTCCTTAAGAGGAATTGTCCCTTCCTCCATAAGCTAATTAAAATGCAGAATTATACCTGAAGCCAAGAAAGCACTGGAAACTATGAAAAACAGCTTTTTTTTTTTTTTTTTGTAAGTCCAGACCATGAAGTGCTCAGCAGTTCCCATTGCCCTTAATTGCCTCTGCTGGACAGTAAGCATTTGCTGGCCTGCAATTTCTTCCTGCTTCGGAACATTTCACACATTTGCTGTTTAGGGAGGCAAAGGCTCTCAGCACCTCAGAAGTGCTCTCAATAGCGGGCAGGACCTGGCCTTTAAACTATTTCCTTCACCTTGCACAGTCGCTATGCAACTGAAATAGCAAATTATCCCATGCTTTGTCTCCAACACTTCCCTGACATGTCACACAAAGGTGGTATGTCTGACCAGGGGCATAGTCCTCCTTCCCTGCATGTGTCACCTCCATCAGCATTAGCAGTGCCCGCATGCAGGCCTTGAAAGGAACGTCTACCCCTTTGTGACCCGTTTGGTTTAACTGCAAATGGCACAGAATTAAATGACCTGATCTTTAAAGATCATTAACAAGTCTTTATTCTCACTGCCGTGTAAGTATGAAATCACCCCTGTGGTTACCCGGAATTAGACGTGGCTTTATTTTGCAGGGCTCAGATAACAACAGATTACATTCAGGAAAACATGCAACAATTGTCTCCGAAATCAGTCCACAGGCAGGGGGACAGGTGAACCAGACTGGAAAAACTGAAAATTTGTCTCCCACTCCAAATGCTGCCTCCTTAACTGACATCACCTTGATATTTTTCATGTCCTTATTCATTTGTGTTACATTTTCTCACACAGTTCCGCTTCTCCCAACACCCAAAGAGATCAAAAGCCCCAAAATACTGCGTGAAGGCAATTCTAGAGAGAGCGCTTTGCCAGCGCCAGGCATCTGCGCTCGTTTCTGAAAAAGCAGGCTTTTTAAAGTAAAGCAAGTACTTCGATGGAGCAGGGCCAGGCTGCTGAGCCTTGTGCACGTACAAATCAGAACAACGTAAATTGTCCCTCAAGAACAGGAAAAGTCAAGCGCTCAGTTTTTCATGGTGCATCCAGGCAATCGGGCTTTCTCTGGCAGTGATATAATTCTCCATGAATGCAGTGCCTTGCACTTAATGCGCCACTTCTCAGCACCTTTCACCCTGTTGCATATTGCTAAGCACAAAACTTCAAGCAAAACTCGCTGTTCAGTGAAGACTCTGATCACGCATCTTCGTGGGAGGAGGAGGAACAGGTTACTTCTGGCAGCAACGGAGAGGAGAGACAAACGGCAGAAAGTTCTGATCTGTCACTGAAAATGACTTCTTTGTGCTGACATGAATACTTCCAAAAGAGAGGCAGCAGTCTGTAGGAGCGAAACCATAACTTTAACTGAGGCTGATCAATGTTTCTGATTCAAAAATCGTTTAATTTAAGGGAATAAAATCTGATCTCGGGACTCCTGCTAGGAGGACTATTTTGTTCCAGTGCCAACCTGCACTGCATTACAGCAGCGGCTTGGATGAAGGGTTTCCTAAACATGGTTTTGAATTGTGCCTCGGCCCTTATTAATGCAACATCCTTCCCTTTAAGTGACATAGCCCCACGGAAAAAGTCAAAGCAATAAGTATAGGCATTTCACAAAACAAAATGACTATTAACATTACTAACTTTAAAAATAAATAGTTTAACAAAACAACTCAGAGCCAAAATATAGCTGCTCTATTAACATCTGGATTTAATTTTAAAGTAAATAATCCCATGTGTTTACATTAAGCTTGGTGGGCATTTACAGCACCTGACATGGAGAACAGCAGAGGCTACAAACACATCCAGAATTCAGGTAAGTCTGCCCAAATGCTCTGGGCTCCTCTAACCAAAAGCAGTCTTGTTAGTCACGGCTACACAAAACCGTAATTTGTACGCAGTCACATTAAGGACAATTTTGCCTGAAAAGTGCACCTGGGTTGGATGGCTGCCAGCTGGAAAGAAGCTTTGTATGGGGAGGTTAACATGTTTACTTGCGGAAATTACAAAAAAAAAAAAAAAATCCACGCTCATATTTCATTCTGTAACAAGGTTACAGAACGAGGTTATTTGGGAGGTTTTTAACAGGGAAGACTACAGTCTGAAATCTTATCAGCCGGCTTTGCAACTTCAGCGTTTCTCGCAGGCTGAGCTGGACGAGGTCCTGAGCAGTGCTTCCTCCAAGGAAAACTTCCAGGATTTGGTTTCACTGATTCAGCCATTTCACACCCCAGAGTGAAGGGATGCTACTCTTCAAAAGACCGTTTTGGGGACAAACCAAGCAGGGCCACATGGGGAGCGTGGCAGTAGGACAGGCGGGGAGGCGCAGGGAGCTGAGGACACCCCGTCACTGCCAAGGCACAGGACAGAGCCATTCAGAGGACAGTCACACACAGGACAGCACCTGTGTCATTGATGCATCCTAAGAAGAGGAAGCTGGTTTGGTCATGTGGTGATTTACATGCTACCACCCCAGGCCTTTTGGACAGTATTTTTCCTCTCCTTCCAAAATCCTCTTTATACAAAAACTCATAAACCGCCACGGAAGTACTTGCATGCCACTAGGTCTGCAGCCGTTTCTGCACACACAAGGTCCATGTCCTCTACTCCTGAGCCAATGCCGAGAAACCTGAGAGAGGGGTTTCTCCTGACTTCCTCAGATGGCACAGGAGCCCCTGAGGACGGTTATGAAGTCTAACCGCCCGTGCTACTGGAGCACCAAAAGCTTCAGGCGTGGATCAGGGATTATGCGGAGGTTCCCTGGCTCTGTGGGCAAAATTCGAGATGTTGAGTGGCTACTCAGCACACAAGGCTTGATCATAGCGCAATGAGGCAAAGCTCAGCCCTCAAAACAACTGCCTGAAGCAACCTACCCTCTCCCCACCACGTGTCGCGGCAGGACTAGCTCTCGCAGCCAAGGAGGCTCTTCAGAAAGGATCTGGAGGTGACCATGGCCACAGCTGAAGCTTGGCATCGCAGAGACGCGGTGGCTGCTGGGATGATGGTCCCCTCCGAAGCCTGCAGGGAGACCAGGGCAAGGCTCTGCGAGTCTTCCCCAGTCCATTCCCCAACGAGTGCCGACCTCCCGCACGACCATGCAGCTCAGGGAAAGATTTCTGGTGTTAAGGACGCCAGCGGATGTCCTTTCTAACCCTGTGCTGAGGCTTTCTGCTAAGTAACATACCTGGCTGATTTTACATGCCTACTTCTGAACTCATCTTTAAAAAGAAGATGTTCTTTTGTCATTCTCAGCTGGGAAAATCCTCTCCCACCAGGTTCCTGGCTGGCTTTCACGTGGAATAATCTTCTTGCAAACGGGTTTAACTTTCTGACGCTTCTCTTCAGTTCGACAGATAAAACTGTGTTGAACAGTGGGTTAAAAAAATTGTTTTGGGGGCAATTAGTCTGTAAGAATAATTACCTAGAGAGTTCTCACAACTGAAAAAGATCTTGGCTCTGCTGACACCCCGACTATGATAAAGGACTGAAAAAGAGTCTAGCTTCCTTGCTGCCATCCGAATCCCCTGTGGCTCACACAGTATATAACAAGGCTGCTTTGTTTTTCCGACACATGCCATTTCCTCACTATCTGGGTGTACATGCTACACACATGAATTTGCACAAGCTGAATTTTTGCCTGGTAAGTAAACTGTCAATTGCCCAGTAGGTCTCCTCTCCTTTTTTTTAAATGGCAAACTAGATTTTCCCAGAAATAAAGGATTATATAGAATATTGGATTTATCATTGGAGTAAATTAGAAGATTTTTCCTGGGAAAGAATAGTAATAGAAGTTATCTACAGTCACAGTATTGAATTGCTCCTTCTTACCACAGTACATGAGAAAGACTGCCTGCATTTCCTCTGTATAGTACCACCACACTCTGGCACGTCTTCCTTTTTAGCAAATAAAGGTCTGAAGCACACAGACAGGATGGCTGAGGTCTTAAAAACTACTTACATTTCTAATCACAAAATCAGCACTCCAAAATAGTCATGAGGCTCACAGCAAGAGTGATTTTCTTTACATTTCACACCAAAAACCTAGCTATGCATGCCCTACAGTTAGGGTCAACCTCACAACTCCCAGCAGGCTCCGATTCCTCCTGCACCTGAAGCACTGGGATCCGTGGTGGCCCCAGCTACGTGCATTGCACACTGACATGTACAGCAGAGCCCTGCTGGAGATGAGCCTCCCCGTGAGCTCACCTCGCCCTGGAGCAGCGAGAGGAGAAGCCACCAGGAGGGCTGGGGAGCCTTAAGGAGAGGACCAGGCTGCTGCCACCAGCGGATGCTCTGGGTCCATAGACACAGGCATGTTTCTGGAGAAAGGGTGAGGCAAGATGGGAGAATTGCTTTCACACCTGGATGTTCCTCAACACCTTCAAGGTCAAGCTGGGCAGCCAGCGGGAGATGAATGTAGAAGTTCACAGTGCAGATGATCAGCAGGATTGGGCTTTACGGTAACCTTAAGTTGCCCCTTATTAAGAAGATAGAGCTGCACAGCAAAGAACACAGATTTCCCAGATCCCAGGCTAATACCATGCCATCACATCACTGGCTTTAGTCTTTAATCATCCCAGGTACAAGCACTCCCACTGATGTCAGCACAGGTTTTGCACTCTTGCAAAATCAGCATCTTTTTACAGTAAAATCCTCCACTCAGCTTTAGTGGGAACTGGGTGGCAAAAGCACAGTGAAAAAAATCTCAGGCAAGTCTCCTTTGTGAACTGACTCACAATTAAAAAACGCAATAGCACTCAGCAGACACCAAAGAAAACGCTGTGGAACCACAAAGCAGGTAATATTATCCTTGCTTTTGAGGCAAAGTGTATGTATATACATGCATATAAATATACTCTAAAAAATGCAAGATTAATTTATGGACTGAAAACAAAGACTTCCTATGTGTCCATGTTGCAATCCTATGTATAAACACAAGGCTCTTGAATCTGAGTTCAAGAAGAAATGTTTCCATCCATACATCTTTAACTGAACTTGTTCTTAAACATCCATTTAAACACTCTGAACACGGAGTACTGGCTTTATGAAGGTAAAAACATTGCGTGTGTAGTAAGCTACAAACTCATTGTGCGCCAGCTCCTCTGCAGCATTTGTCCGCGTACACTCATGGATAAAATACGGTTACTTGAGGTAATAAGAAGTCACTATCATCCACCTCCAAAGAAAGAAAATGAAGATCTCTTCAATTAAGGTTATAGTTACCTTGCAAGTCTGGCTTTCACTGCAGATAGGAAGTGGTGCTCACGGATCAGTTGATATATGGGATCCTTAGGGCAACTTGCTCATGTGTCCGAAGCCTGACTTTTCCCTGTTTAACCTGTATCAGCCTTTTTCAGGGTGACACCCTGATGCTCTCCAGCATCCATATCCTTGCGGGTTTGGCCAGCAAGCGGTGTCCGACATGGAAATGCAGCACCTCAGCTTCTCCTTGCTCGGTAAGGACACTAGCACCCGAGACAGTTTCTCTCTTCGCAGTGTCTCTCTGCTGGGAACTGCTCATCTAAGGACTTGACGCTTCAGCTAGCCATCACAAAACCTTACCAGCATCTCGGGAATAATGAAGAGCGTGATGTTAGGAGAATGTCCACGTTCATGCAGTAAAAGAGCGATGCAGATGCAAAAGGAACTCATTTTCGGGGAGCAATAGGAATGAAAAGACATTTATTCCTGAGGGGGAGGAAAAAACAACCTTTCATGCTTTTCTGCTTTGTGGCTCACTGTGGTATTTTTGAGACCCGACCAACAAGGTCTTTAGCTGTTCCAAACTCTTTTAGGAAGGGGCTTGAACGTCCTCCTTTCTTACTGCTGCAGGGAGCCCTTGGGAGGGAAGTGCGGCTGCCTTCCCACTGCAGTGCAGCACGCTCCCCTCCTCTGCATGAAACTCGAATCCAAAGAACTCCCTCAAATTTGGTTACTAGGAATCTCTTTAATTTCCTAAATCATTTTGTTTTAACATGAGCTTGAAGTGGTATAAATCCAGCTTCAACATAGTACAGATCTTTATCACCTGGAAAGAGCAGTGATTCTTCTTTTTTGGTGGAAAAGCTGGAGCGCCCACCGCCTCACGGAGCGCCCACCGCCTCACTGAGCCCTAAAGACACTAAGAGGTAGTCAGTAAAGTCAGAGCTTCAAAGGGACCTCATCAAAGTTAACAAGAACGCTAAGAAAGGTCTTTTTTTGGCAGATAGGATTTGTGGAGTGAGTTACAAAGGCCTCCTGTGCAATAACGAGGAGGAGGATGCTCAGATGTATTTCTCTCCTCCTGGCGCTGTAAAAACACTGATTCTCTGCCAATCCCTTATGATACAAACCTGGAAGAGGTTCGGACATTCCTGGACGCAGCAGGATTACAGAGCAATGCGTGGGCAAGACCACAAAACTGACAACTCCCCAGGAAAGCAGAGCAATGCTTTTTGACTTCTACATTTTCATATTTAGTGAGATATAACCTTATTTCTTGGAAAAACATCTTTCACTACATGAATCATTCCTGTGGGTAGAGAAAATCTTTTTCCTAAAAAGAAAATCAGAAAGCCTCCAAACATGCATGCGTTTATCCAGCATTTATTTTTCAGGAGGATGAAAAGCTCTAAAACTTATTTGGAATTCAGTTTTTCCTCTGCAGTTGCTCAGCCCTAGTAAGAGCTGTAGGTATCTGAGTTTGGAACACAGATATTTTCAAATTTACTGTTGGTTTGACAATGATTATGTAGCCCATTGAGATGCAGTGGAGTGATTTAGTGCTTTGGAGGTATTTGTCATGTTTGATGAATGCATTTGGTGACACAGGGCAATGAAAATGCGAGATTTCCAGCTGGTGAGAGAGAAGCTTGCTAGCTGATATGTAGGGTTATGGCAGCAGCTATGTAAGGTTAGAAAAATTTTATTTGTTTCTCATTTAGAGTTTTAGAGGAAGATGAGAAGCAAGATATTCTTCAGCTGTCTCCCTGGGGTGGAGCTAGGCTGTGTAGACGTTTCTAATGTTTTGACAAAACTTAGTTGGAGAGCTAACCAATATTTACTCCTAGCTTTCTTGTGTTCCTTGTTTCCCATTTGTCATTGCTTATCTGATACTTAGATTGTGAGCTTTTGGGAACAAACTCTTTTCATCCCCTGCTTGTACAACACCTAGCATAGCCTGGTCCTGAGTCATGGCTGCTGCACTTAGATGTATACCAATATAAATAATATATAGCACTGTGTGCTCCCCGGGCACGGCGATGAGACAGCCCCCGATGCGGACACAATCTGTGAAACCTCGGGAGCATCTCAGAATTACTCCAGCATTCAGATTTCCGGAAAAAAGTCACAGAAATACTTTGTTTTCTCATTTGTCTGATTTAGAGCACAGTAAAAGTTTGATATGATGCCAACTGGAGTCAATGGGAAATCTGCCTTTAGATTGGGTCCAAATTACAGGCTTTTGCTCAGACGAGATGAGTCAAAAGGGAGTCCTCTGTGCTTTGTCTACCTAGGAGCCAAGAAATGCCTTGTAAGATTAGCTGCGTAATTTCAGTACTGCAGCAACCACCTTTGCTGAAAATTCATAGCAATTGCAATTCTCTGAATAAAGCTGCCTCAGAAATTTCATTAATATCCAGGTAGCCTCCAAAAATCTAACGTCTCACTCTGGTGTAAAGTCCACAGATGTAAAGAGGTTCTTACGAAAACAAGGCACTTGGAAGTGTGTTTATATTACATCATTGTAAACAAATTATCTTACACTCTCAAAACAGGATTTCCACGTGCCATAAACACAGGATAGCAGAAAAAGCGCTTTTGGAGTTCAGTTTGATTTTTGTTTTTATCGTTGGATCACTGATGGGTTTCAGAGGAATGGGGAAGCCTTTATCAGACGTGGTGTAACGGCACAGCACGGAGGCAGTCACTGGCTCGGGAGCACCATTACCCCCTTTGACAGGACCATCTCCAGTTCACGCAAGCCATCGCTGCTACAACAACAACTGTGAAAGACTGTAACAAAGATGTCTTTCCTGACGGCTTTCTGTCAGGCATTTGTACTGCAGTAAGTCAGAGCAATTCAGTAGGAAATAGCCTGCGAGCAGTGATCTCCATGGATTTCAGAGTCACCTTTATATCCACCTTTGCACATCTGTATGCAGGCAAAGGAGGCTGCAGTGGCAGTGCTGAGGGTAAGAGCAATAAAGAACACGCATTGCCAGAGGCAACAAGTCCACCGGGGACAAGTGCCCCGTGGAAGACCGCTACGTTTTCACTACCGTCACCAGTTTCCTATGAAGCTATATTCTGTGGCAACAGTATAATCACAATCCTTGAAATACAGCGGTTATTCAGCTCTCATACATCTTTTTGGGGGGTCAAAATCCATTTTTCCCCTGCTGTCTAACAGCCCTTGGTTCTGACAGAGCGCCTAAAGCTAGCGCATCCGCTTTCAGAAGAAACCCAGACCCAAAGTTCTGCATATGTGAAAGATGACAGGTTGTATTTTTCAACAACTGGGTTGTAAAAACTTCTACATTCTGGCCACATGTCAAGTCAGATAACTGCAGTGCACCTGCCCAAATTCTCCCTCCTATTTTCCCTAGCACGTTATCCATCACTCCCTGGTCCAAGTAGTTGTCTTGCAGAGTTATATGCTTTTAACATCAGGGGAAGCTGACTTCAGTAGTGAATGGACGATATTTCAGTTTGTCAAACTCGTAAATCCTTCTGGGAACCCATCAGGAGGGGAGCACGACGTGAATACGGGCTATCATTCCACTAAAGTCAACGCAGCCATTAGGGCCGTGAGGTGCTATTCAAGGCTGATCACTGGCTGCAAAATATTTAATGTGATGATTAGCTTAATTGTGCTCAAGCCTCTTCTTCACTTGGACTGCAGTCAGAACAGTTCAGTTCAGAGTTTGACGAAGTTTCTGTTATGACGGGAGGTATCTGTCATGCTAAACTAGGAGATTTATATGCAGCCATACATTCATTGAAAGCTCGTCTGGAAGTACTCTGTGTCTAACAAGTCCGTTCATTTCTCAGTTGGTGCACTTATTATAAGCTTCATCTTCCATGCACAAGATCCACTGAGAACTAACGTCCACTGAAACCCGCCTCTATCAAGTAACTATTTCTGATATAAGATTCCTGCAACATCAGTCGGGGAGGTTGTTTTTAAAATGTAATAAAGGCTAACCTAACAGAATGAGTGCCTCCTTGGAAAAAAAAAAGTGCTAAAAATTGTTTGGGTTTTCTCCTTCTCTATTATTACTACTTCCTTTGACTTTTGATTTGGCAAATACTACATACACATTGATTCATAAAATACTGAGCCTTAAGATGAGGTGATTGCTGTCAGTCTCCATTCAAAATTCCTCCTGATTTCACTAACTTGTCCTGAGAAGTCATGATTGCTGTTAGGTCACAGAGCTGTCTTTCCAATGGGATGATGCAGCAATCTACCTACCCGTCCGTAATTAAATGTACCGCGCCACGGAAGCCAGATCATGTCCGGCCCATGAGTTCCACTCCACCACGCTGCATCTTCTCCGCAAGCAGCCCTGTGAAGTCAAGGGGCAAATACCTCACTGGAAGGAAAGGTGGCAGAACCTGGCCTATCAGAAACACTGCATTATTTGTACTGTACACATCAGTCACTCTCTTAGGATAGATGTGAGAATTTGCAAGTCCAGAATGCATTATTTGTAAACGCGGTCGTTCTTCTTGCGTGCAGAGCTACAAAGACGGCACGCAGACCACGCCATCTGGGCAGCTGCTCTTCCACGCACGTCACTGCAAAAACACGCGACTGTGCGAGTACTGATCTCGCATGCTGTACTAACCTGGTGCCTCTTGGTTAGAAGCCCTAAAACTCTCGGTTAGAGGTTGCTTAAGGCAAAGAAAAGGGAAATTAAGGAAACCATTGCTACAGACTAGAGAGCAAAACAGTGCTTACTTCCTTTACAGACATCTGTAAGTAAAGTCAGATGGAACAATGCTAGTCCATCTTTCTGAAACATTTTGCTCTCTAGCTTTCAGACAGAAATACTCCATATTATAACTAATACCTCATTGCACTGTAGGTTATTTAGGACTTCTACACAAAACTTATTCCATTCACGTGCAGTAAGAGAAAACTCATGTTATGCTACTTTCTCTTCAGCTAGGAAGGGGTATATGCTGCTATTAGTTGAAATTTGACTCAAATCGAAGCAAAGCTTTCATTCAACAAAACCAGTTTTAGACATCCTAGAGCATCAATACACATAGTAATATTTATGACGAAAGAATTGATTTTTTTTCTCACTGCTCTATGTTGGGTAAAAATTATTTGATTATATATTTAGCTACTAATGGAAACTCATTATTAGACTTTCATTTCATGCCTGTTTGCACCTGCAATCCATCTCTTCCTGTCCAAAGGATTGTTTCATTTAAGTTGCACAATACAAATGCTTTTTTACTTATAGGCTGATAAGAATCAGCCAGAATTCAGTATACATGGTCTGAAATAGCTCAGGAACATCACTTTTACAACAGCATCATTAAAGCAACAGCTCTCTGGTGATTTGTTGTCATTTACTGCCGTGCACATTGCCGTTAAAACTTACCTCGTGCTTTACCAGTTGATTTTGTTTACCTTTGCTAGTGGAACCTCTTGGCATCTTCCCTCTATCAGGTTACTACAGCATTAACATCAGTGCAGTCACCTTTCCAGCCGTTCCTGGTTTTTAAATCATCACCTACACCTCTGCTAAGCTAGTGCAGCTGTGCTTAACTTTGATTCATGCTCTGTGTCTGTTATTTTGCACTCGAACTCTGCAAAGCAAGTGGGAGCTATACAACAAGCCAGAGCAGGAGCTTATTTTGACTGCGTTTACCCCCAGTTCGGTTTCGCTAATTCTGCGCTAAGAATAGCTTTGACAGAGCAGCGGGGCTGGGCCAGAGGCTGGAGCCTCGGCTCGTGCAGCCTCACGCAAGTCCGTGGGCTGGCGGGAGTCGAGAAAACGTCAGCGGTTCCCACTGTGGCTCAGACTCACTGAAACTGTTTGTATGGGAAAGGACACCAGTGTTATATCACTGTAATAATAATAATTACCATAGTAATTATCACCGCTGTTCAATAAAACTAATAAAACATAGGCCGAGTGGTCACTTGTTTTACTTGGAGGGGCACATTGTTGTTTATTTCAGAATAACACGTTCCTCTAACACAAGCCACACCTAGCTACTGTGCCATCTGGTAATTTTTATATGTATTTTTTAACAATATAGGTCATTTATATTCTAAATCTTAACGATCAAAGGAGTGTATTTTTGGCCTTAAAGATTTAGGTAAGACAGTGAGCCTAATGAGCACAACTAAGCCAAAAGGAGAATCGTCAGTATTTTCAAAGGAGGCAGGAGCAGACCTAGCATCTGGAGTAAGACCAAAGGAAATCAGCCATTCGTGTCTGAGGACATGGGGCTTCCAGCTGGCAGGAGAAACGAACAGCAGTGTCAGCACGACACTCCGTGGCGGCACCGCAGAGACGGGAGGGTCGCAAGGAAATGCATTTGGACACTCTCGGTTTCAGGCAACAGAGAAAAGCCACCAAGTTCTCAGTGCTCTGCACAGTGTAAGCACCACCACGCGCACCTGCAGCCAGGGAGATTACCGTCTAATAGTGTCCTTGTTTTGGGAAGCTAGCATTTAAAGATATCATAGAAGTTATTTAGCAAAGTAGGGAAAGTTGGGTTGAAAACATCTATTTTTATGGAGCACCCAGCTCTTGTCTCTTAAACCTGCTTGGTCCACAGGAGCACAGAAATGGCTACACAGCTTCACAGACCTGGTGTGGGTCCCACTCCCAACGCCATATGGACATGCTCTCAGAAAAATGCAAAAGATTTTTCAGCGGGTAAGTATGGGACGAGGTGCTATGTTAGGAAATGTCTTCAAAACAACCTCAACTAGCGATAATGATAAAAAGGGAGGCAGCTGGCCATGGACTACTCATTTTGTTATGGTGGAGATACATTTCATTATGATTTCTCCAAGTACAGAGAATGAAACATTCTCAGTTTCAGCTTCACCTCCTGACTCTCTTGCTTAGCCAGTTGATACGCTCTGGAGGGCCACAATGCCCAGTGCAAACACATGCTCCTTCCCTTTCTTTTTCGTATTCCTTTTCACCTCTTTGATGTAAACTGTCATGACCTAGATATTGTAGCATGAGTTACATTATTTGCTCATAATAATTTCCACTGCCTTCTATAGGAAGGCTTCTCCTGTCAGTAACGAACCCTGTAGCTCATCTTCCTAACGCTAACCTAACCACCGGGCTCTTCAGGGAGATGCAGCACACACAAACCTGGTTCCAGGGGAAGTGACCAGCGTGCAGCTTACTCCACTAAACTCTGGCTCTGCTTCCATCTCCCTTTCGGCAATTAACCAGCCGTTAATTTCAGAGCTACCACCGTTTTCCTTCTTGCTCTTTCATCTCCTTCTGCTCTTGCTCATGAGAGATGGAAAAACGTGCCTAAATGTAACCTAACTCACACACAAGCAAAAAAAGTAGAGGACCAGTCCCTACGTACCCATCCAATGCTCCATCAAGTGCCCCCGCGTAGTCACCGACCGCGCTGAGCTGCACCGCTGCCTGCAGACAGAGGCTCCGGCTGGTAGAAGCTGGGAGTAAGAAGTCTGCAGGTTAGAGATACAGGTGCAGGAGTAGCAGATGACCATAACGTTCACCCCTGAAGTTGCCAGGCATTCTATTTTGGGGTTTTAAATCAAGAAAAGCATCCTGGTTAGGGCAGGAGAATCTGATCACAGCAATGATGTCATATTTTATTTTCATATAAAAATAGAAATGCTTGTTCAACTTCAGCAGAATTTCTCTGAATTGATCCTAATATGAGAACTGAAGCTGTCAGCACTGTGTATTAACGCTGCCACTGTATGGAAAAAATATCTGTGCTGTACAAATATCTATCTTATCAACAAGCTTAATTTGCTAAGGGTCTGACTCTACTCCCCACCGAAGCAACTGAAAACAGATGCAGATCAGAATGTGTTTGTTAAGTGGTCACGATCGCTAAAAATCTATTTTGCAATTAAATAAAATCCACCGACTATATGCGTACTGCCTGCAAGCGAGAATAGTTGGGAGTAAAACTCTATTCCAGAATATAAAGTCGTGTTGTGTTCCTCTGTCTTTTAAATGAGCCTTACCAGCACGCAACTCCAGTCCTTGTGAACTCTGCAGATTAAATTTCCTTGCAGTAATGACCACTAGGAATTAGTGAATTGTTAATCTTCCCACCTGCTGTGTATGATTATACATGAGTCTAATCAACCTGATTACGAAAGAAAGTAATTTCTGTTTTTATGGATATTTGTTGTTGTTGTCTGCTTTAGTTCTTTTGGGGGAACTGTAAAATTCCTTACCCTGTATTTTAAAGCAGAAATAATAATTAAATTAAAATGTGTAAAGGGAAGCAATGGAGGCTGATAGTAATTGCTTTACAACAGATACAGTAACTGATGCTCTGAGGATTTATTTCAAAGCATAGAAGTCAAATTAGAAATCTAGCTCTATCTGGATTTGCGTTGCTTTGATGAAGTCACTGTATCTTTGTGTCTTGATTTTTAGCTAAACTGTTTTTAATGAGAATGCCAATAACTACAGTAACATTAAATTTTTTTAGGGACACAGGAGGATAACATGCAAGTTTTGCTTTTCATTTACAGGTATAACCACAAATGTGGCACCTTTCTGTGCCTGAACCCTGAAACATGCTAAAGTAGGAAAAGAAGAACATTCATTAATTTGAATTAAAAGACAACTATCTAATGCATTGAAAGCAGATCATAAAGACAATCTGAAACGCTAAGCTAATCATAAGTCTTGTGTAAAATGTGTGTTTGAGCAAACATGTATTGAACTTTCAGAAAAAAACAGAGTAGAAGTTAAAGCCGGGGTCCACACCAGTCCTCTAAGCAGCGCCAAGGTTTTTTTCCAAGTCAGAAATCCATGGAAATCAGAGCTGAAGTACAGAAATCTGAAAACACAGCAAATGTAGAAAAATTCACAACAGAACGTTACACGACTTTATTCATCAGTCAAAAACGTGGTTATCTTCTTTATAGCCGCAAAACCAGAATGCCTTAACTGCACACACAGCACAGCTACACTTTGCAATCGTCTTTATGGTTGCACACCATGCAAGGAAACACATTCAATAATCCCTGGACTGTAACATCAGGCCATATGACTCCATGCATTACTGCCAGTTACCCGAGTATCGTTCAGTACCAGGCGAGCATTATTTCACGGGCAAGCCTAATCTACCAAGAGATACATGGTGCCAATTATGAACGCAATGTTGTTGCACACTTTGCATGCAAAGAACAGAAGATCGTCGGGGATCTCCATGGTGACAGTGGTGAGGCAGCTGGGTTACCTGAATGCTAATTTCCAGCCTTTCTCTGATCTTCATGGTTTTTTAATAGTTTTTTTTCATCCTTAACTCTAATTGGTTAGGTTTCTAACTGAGGGGGGTCGACAAATACCCCAGTATTCCTTAAAGGAAAAGCAAATCTCTTCTTGCATATACTTCTGCAACTTAATTTGCCTTAACCATTTTTGCATGGAGAGCTGCTCAAATGGTAGGGAATTTGCCTTCTGCACACGTCCAACCAGCCCTAAACTGGAATAGAGGAAGGCTAAAAACACCTTGCTAAAGGAGATCTCCAAAAATTCTTAAAAGACAGTTTTTTCCTCTGGATATCAGCTTGTGGCCAGGGCAAATCTCTGCTATATCCCATACCACAGATTCTTCTTACCTACTCCTCCATATGCAGAGGCTCCACTGGAGAGCCCACGGATGAGCTTTAATCTTCTTTATTACTGTTTATTGCTCCCATAGTGGCATAGAAAATGGGCTAGAAAATTAATGTACATCGAGTCCAGGGTTATCATAATTTGTAACACCCTTGTCCAATTCACATCACATTCTGCAGAAAAATTCTACTGAGATCTCAAAGTAATCTATCACTTGGAGGCAAAATTGACTTTCATTGATTTCAGAAAGGTATGTCCCGCTCACGATGATAATGACAACTCGGTGCTTCCTGAGCTGTGAAGTACCTGCTGCCTTCCTCGCATCCCTGTCCTCTTTAACCGCACGCTTAGTAGAAAAGCTGAACATTTTTTAGTTTAGCTCATTAAAACCTTAGAAAAGGTAAACCATCTCGTTTCTCTCGTGCTTCAGGTTATATGGGAACATCCTTAGAAGACGAATCACAGATCTGTGGAAGAAATCTTGGCACATTAGACCAATATATCCCCATGCAAGCATTTAACCACCCTGGTAATGTAAGACTACCATTACTTCACGCAGCAAAAGCAGCAGGAACGCATGCCCGTGCTCTACACCCACATGCTACGTCCCGTCTTTCTACTCCCCTCGTCTTTGCTTCCAACACGCAGGGCCACCTTACTCTTGCCAGAGCTAGGGCTACTCATGCCACGCGGAGAGGCTCAAAACGCGCCCGCACCGGGGGCAGCAACACATCAGCAAATACGCGGCGGTGCTGGTCGTCCCCGGCAGGTATAAGCAACCACGAGCGGGACGCCCATCGTTGCAAAACGCAATCAGGTGACACGGGGCTTTCGGATTGCTGTCATTAGCTCCAAAGCTGCTCTTGCGACACCACCAAAGCCCTGCTGAAGACGGCGGGCGCTCCGCACGGAGACGAACGGGCCTCTTTTCGGCACTGCTGGCTTCCTGAAAGGAAGGTGCTACCGCCCCGGCCCCGGCCTCCCGCCGAGGTCTGAGCAGGACGAGGCTTCCTGAACGGCGTGCGCGCGTCGGAGGTGGCCCGGAGACCCGGGCTGCCGCGGCTGCATGCTGCTACCCGCCGCCGTCGTGCCCGCAGCGCGGCTTCCCGGGGAGCGCAGAACAAAAGCCAACGCCAGCGGCTGTGCAATCGCCCAAGTAACCTCCGCATTTTCATTTTTAATCTACTTCTGCTTACTGGAGAAATAAATACAATAGATCATTAAAGCTCATATTAATACGCAGTCACCTCCTCCACCTCTCTTCAAAATGCTGCTTTATCTAGTGCACAATAGGAGATTTAAAAGGACTCTGTTCATCTCATTTCATACATTAGCGCTAAGTTTAGCTTCTGTAGGTAACAATTTCTGTTTAAACTTTAATAAAGAGGTATGTTTAGAATCTCAGGGGCATGTTCTCCGCTTGTTTGAAACAAATGAGGATTACATAAGGAGGAACAGGAGCTCCAAAGAGGGTTCATAAAATTAATTGGTTCTAAGCTGCAGCTGAGCGGAGCTGAGCGTTTGCCATCTATAATGACGAGTGACCAAAGCGTGCGTGGTCCCCTCGGATATTCCCAAAAGTCCGCTTCCGAACTTAAAGCTCTCCTACGGGACATTGCAGCAGACCTACTGAATTCGGTGTCCCATGACTAAGGACTACTTTTGAAGTTCCCACACACCTTGCAGGGCCGAGGGACCTGTTATAGCAGCAAGCCTGACTGATGGGGTCAAATTCTGCGCAACCGAACGCCCTATCTAACCTCACGGGTACAACCGGCAGCAGTCCCAAAGACTATAAGAATTCCCTCTGAGTAATCCCAGTTTCATTTTACGAGATGCAAAATTTTTAAGTTCTACCTCACAAGAATATCACGGATGCTGCAAAGCCTGGAGTGGTATGCAGAGGCGTTTGCAACGCTTCAGAGTCCCTCCGTATCGTTTTTAACGAATCCAAATAGCAGAGGACACGCCTGAACATTCAAACGAAACGGAAAAATCCACGCTTTGACCACAATTGTCAATCCTGTTTCCCAAATTCCTCTACAGGATCCTATGGCTACACATGCTGTGCTCCCTCTGCTTAAAGACACTGCTGGTTGTTGGTCTGCGAACAATAAATATTCTATGGCCTGAGTTTATCAAGTACCAGGCTACCCAACCCGCCCGAGGGAGTTTCGGGGATTCCTGGCGGGAGCCGGTCTGCCTCCGCGTCCCGCAATAGCCGGCCTTACGCGTGGCCACGGACAGGGCAGCTGTGCAGCCTTGCCCCGCTTACCACCCCGCCATTCCCGGCTCGGAGGATCGCTTACATCGGCCATCATTTAACAAGCTAACGTAAAACCTTTCACTGAACCTCCCCAATTGCATTTAAAGCCATATGTATACATACACACATATTTAGGTGTGTATGTATATATACAAAATCTTCTAAAATAGCTTCCATGTGTTATTCCATTCCAGAGCTCCTTTCAGCTAAAAATATTGAGATAAGCATGCTAAATCCTGCTGACACTTGCATCCCTCCAAGTCCTCACTTCTTTGAGCACAAGCGTCATGAAGCCCAACTTGCGACAGGCTCCTAATATCTTTTAAACAGCCAAAAGCTGTAACCACTCCACCTTCAGACAGCGCTCTAAACAGTGACACGGAAATAGCAAATAAGTAAAAGGCCATGAGAAAACGCTCAAAGACATGGAGCGCCGCTTCTGGGTTTTACAGAGCGGCAACGCTCGCGGTCGTGCGCTGCAGCGGCTCCCTCGGCGGAGCTCCTTCTCCGTAACGCTGAACAGCGCGTCCTTGACGTGCTCCGATTCGCTTCCCTTGACGTGCGCGGCGACAGCTTCTGCTGAATGTAAACACGGAATTTGCACACGGAGAAGCCTTCATCAGCCGAGCAGCCAGAAATTAAAGTAAACGGGAGTAAAACTTCTCTTGCACCTAATCAATAACAGTGATTTTGCTGGGAACATATAAATACTGAAAAAAGCAAAATCGCTTCATCTTTTCTTTCTCTGATGACTCTATTAGCTAAGCAAGGCTGTAGTTCATTAATACTGCTGAAATTATCCCTAATTTCCCAGCTATTTTATGCACTATCATTGGCATTTTAGTCAATGGCATAATCACGTGGGACAAAATATAATTTGTGATAATGTCCTTGGGTAATGAACATATTGCAATGGTTACTAATGAAATAGGGAAGAAGAAGTACGACCGTTTTTCTGTATCACCCCACATAGTGCTCGGACAATTTTTGCTGCTCTTCACAGATCATGAGGGAAGGCTGAAGTTCCTCCTCTTTTACTCAACATAACTTGCATACGTATGGATCAACAAGTACTCAGGTAGCAAATGTCATTCTCAACTTACAGCAACCACCAAGTTTAACACAGCTGTTATTTCTTTCCAGATGAGTCACACCTACTTGCATGCAACCTCGACCAAGAACCCATCGTGAACAGTACGTGCTCTGAGGAGCCTCCAGGCAAAAAAGAAGTAACAAGGTCTACTCACCAAGAAAGTGAAGATATAAGGACTGACAAGGCAAACACGGATACGATAATGCCAACCAACACTGACAGGACCACCTGAATCATGATCCTGAATTACTGCTCATCACATAAATCTGCATTTTAAATTCCCTGATGGCACAGAACAAATCTGAGTAAGAATTTCCCGAGACGAGCTTTCCATCCGTTAGGAGGGGGCACCTGAGCCCCCCCGAGCAGCAGTAGGAAGCCCCTGGGGCTTTGCAGTAGCTTTTGCCCCCTGCCCAACAAGACACAAATGCACACTTGGATTCCACATCCTGCGGCACCTCCCGTTCACACACAAACGTGCCTCGCTCTTGGCATACTGCCACCAGGGTCTCCCATCTTCTAAAGCAGTACTAATAAAATGTTCACTGCTGTTTCTGAAGGATGTTGCACCTATACCCTGTGTGGTGCTTTACACTACTTGGAACAGTCATTAGAGGACCACCTAGTCTTCACGGGCTCCACGCTGTTGCTCATACCCAGACATAGGAGCAGCAGGCATCAGTCTGTCAGTAACTTTTTCAACAAAAGTGAGATGTACACTTGGTTTTAGATAATCCAATAGAAAGAATTAAAGTAAAACTCCCTTCGAGATTTCACCATGTCTGGAAGTCTTACAGCTGTTCAGACATGGACTCTATTTAAAGAAAATGAAATCTTCCTCTGTTGCTAGTTTATTATTAAGAGGTATCACCTGTTGCTCTGTGCCACCACCACATATGCACTTGAAGTAATTGAGAAAGTAGTTGTTGACATATCACCATGTATAGAGGATAACAGACACCATCATTATTCCTGTAGAAGGGAAGCTGGAGCCACGACACAGCAGCGTGACACCAGCTTCTCCTGCTGGGAGTCGCACTGTCATTCCTACTTTGGGCAACTTAGTTCACCGTTGTCAAAACAGACATTCACTTATATACCTCCTATAGTAAAATTAGTCAAAATGATGACTTTCCCCTGTAGCACTGAAATATTTTCATATCTAAACCTTTCAGTCATAGTGCAAACAATATTTTGGCAGATGTTACAGAAGACAAAGGGAATAATGTCATGCCACTTTATATAACGCCATATCTGGAAAAAAAAATTGTGCCCATATGTATGTATCAGGGTAAATACACATCATTTAACGCTTAAGCAATAACAATTTGAATATTTTCAAATCTTGCAAAACATCCAGCCTATTCCCTGAAGCATCAAACCTTGTCACACAGCTCATCCAACGGACATCACACGGAGTATAATGCCACTTTCTGGACCGTGGACTTGAAGGGATGCTTCAAAATAATTTCAAAGAAAACATGTGGAGAGTTTTCAAGCTGTCACTAGAACATGACCATCCCTGAGGGATGCTGGAAGAGATCATGGTCCAGTTTCGAAGCATGGGATGGCGACTCCTGCAGCTCAGGTTAGATTGACAACTTTTCAGATGGCCTATAGAGAGATCCAGGATACTACGCGTGCGCTGTGGAAAGGCAAGTAAATGTTTAAGGGAGACGCCACTGCAGACAGGCAAGTCATGTTCTACTTAAACCAAAAGAATAAGTCAACACGGTCAACTTCTACCTTTGGAAATACAACCTATATTTACCATATGGCCAATATACAGCATGTGCTGCAATGACGGGAAGGAGCCTCGGCAGCAACAGGCAGGCAGGAGAGGGCACCGGCTCCCCAGGTGTCCCATCTCTCCTTCTGGGCTTGGGTGGGTCCCAGGGACCCCGGTATCGTCCTCATCAGCCCCTCCGGTGGCTCCCTCCTGCTGGCTGGGGACGTCGATTAACCAGCAACTCGCATTGCTAGCACCTTCCCCAGCAACGGCCTTATCCTGCCCGTTCGGCAGATTGTCAGTCCTGCTCCCGCGAGGGCTAGCGGCAAGATCCCTGCCCACTTCGGGGCGACCAGGATCTGGGCTCAGCCACCCCTCTGTTCACCAGCAGGGAAAGCGTACGCTTTTTATTGAGCCTCCTCGTAGGCAGAGCACTATTCAAGCACGTTCCTGGTTTCTGAACAGATGTCTTCAGCTGGGACCCCAGAGACAAGTGCAGGGCGTTTATCTAGTGGTAACAAAAGCCTCACGGCATTTCTTAGCTAGAAAGAAAACTGAGTTTAGCAATTATTCATAGCCTTACATACGTCCCTGCAGTCGGGCTGACTTGGCAGACTGAAGCTAATTGGGTTTACAGTGGAGTGAAGCTTTGACTGAAGCATCCAGCTTAAAAACACTAACCCCCCCCCCCCGTATCCCCGATAACACCGCTCTCGAGCCTGTAAAACAACAGCCCCACATATTAGCAAAGAACAAACGCCGGCTTTGCTCCTGCTTTACAAACCAAAGACCCACAAGCGAATACTTGGGCAACGTTTGATGTGCTACGTTCTGCTCCACGATGTAGCAGCTGCGGGAAGGCTGCGCCTGGCTGACGTTTCAGGCTGCTTGCGAAGTTCACCAAACCGCTGTGGTCACCGGCGAGGGGGGAAGGTGGGACCCTTCCCGGGAAGGGGAGGAGGGCAGGGAACAGAAGCTGGGGTGCGAAACGGCTCCAAGGCTAACGCACCAAAAAAATTGGGTCCGCGAAAACCCGGCGCCGGGAAACCAACGCCGCCTCAGGTTCAGCAAGGAAATTATGCAAAGTCTGCCGCGGTGATTTATGACCATAAAACGGCTTACTTCACGAGCCCAGCGGGCAGCAGGCGCTTCTGGTTTTTTTTTTTTTTTCCACACGTTAACAGCAAAAAGAAAGGGCAGGAGGTTTCGCTTCGCGGGGCTGTTTCCCCGTTTCGCGGCTGCAGCCGAAAGAGCTCCCCCACGCTTCGGGGAGACGCTGCGCTCCGCAGCTTCGCCGCTCGGGCGAGGGCCACCCGGATGCTCCCGCCACCACCGAGCCCAGTGCCCACCCAGCCGGCGGGGGAGCGCCTCCAGGCGAAGTGGAAACCCCACCACCCTGGGGAGCAACCTTTGGCGGCGCGGGGAGAGGGACGCTGCGCATCCTCCTTCCCCCTCCGCTCTTCTGCTCTCTTTGTCTCAGCTATGCGATGATTTCAGAGGAAGCCACCTGCCTACAAATCCGGTCTTCAGAGCCGACGATGCACCCGTCCGGCAGCCCGGAGCCAGGCGACGCTGCCCCGCAACACCTTTTCCATCGACTCCCATATGGCTCAGCGCACGAGAGTGCCTAACGAAGAGAAGATGATGAGATTTGAGGCAAGCTCCTGCTTCCCGTGGGGCTTTCCCGCTCCCGCAAAACGCCAGGCGAGGCTTTGCCCCGCGCTGCTGCTGCAGGACGGCCGCGCGGCGGGCCAAGGACTAGCAAGCGGGCGGCTTTGTTTTAACGGGAACGGCTTGTCCTTCCGCTGAGTCATTTGCTCCAACACCTACAAGCCGTAGGTGGCCTGCCCCGCCACTGTCAGGCTTTTGTCGCCTGTCTCGGGTAACGCTGCGACCTGGAAGAGAAGGGGAAATTTCCTAGGGGAATGATTTAGCGGAAGGACGTAAGAGCTGCTAAGAGACGCGATCTAACTTCTTTTCTCCCGTGAACCTGAAGGACCGCGCGGGCCGCTCGGCAGAGCTGCTGGGCAAGCCGGCTGCGGTGCAAGGGGCTTTAGAAACTCCACCGAAAGTCAGCAAGCCAGCCGTAAGCTAACCCCCCTCTCCATCAACCCAAAAAGCCTGCAGGGCCATATTTTCGGCTGCCTTCAGCCGGTTTCTCTCGCTCTGTCTAAGCAGCGCCTCAGTTGGCTCACCGGCGCGCCTTTAGCCAGGTCCTCGGCGGCGCTGAGGCCGCCTTTGCGCAGCGGCTGCTGCAGAGGACGGGCCGGAGGACGGGGGAGCCGACCTGCCGCCCGCCCGGGGCTCTTCCGACGCCTCCTGGAAGCGGCGGGGGCTTCAGGGGCGCCCTCCGTGACGGGCTCCCGCTCGGACCGCCAGCTGCACAGCCACCCACAGGTGTTGCTGCGGCAATTGGAAACCGTTTGGGCAGCATTAAAAATAAAGAAACAAACTCATTTTTATGGCCCAATGCATAAAATGCCTGGCTTCTGCTGGGAATCTAAATCTGGGCTGTTCAGTTAATTTGATCGGATGTTACGAGTTGAGGGCATGATTTGAAACCACAAGTCATCTTTCTCCCCGGAAGAGTGGATAACTGAGTCTATTAATCTGACAATACATTTAAACTGAGTTATTGTGACAAGGGACTTCCATTATCCATTTCGTCTAGTTGCAAACTGTCAGAATAAATCTCGGGGGGTTAGGGAAAAAAAGCTGCCTGCCTTTGTTTGCTGCTTTTATATGCCACAACAGTTTAGATCTGGCTCCCTTTAACTCACGAGACTGCACAACTGTACAAGGTGGGAAGCTCGCAGTACAGGAAACGTTAACTTCAGGGTCACCAAGGTTTTCTTCAAAAGGAGTAAGAATTTCCACGACCCCTTTCTCTTTTACATCTCGGGTTTTTCACTCTAACTTTTTCTCCCTTTGGAATCAATTAACAAATATCTTCAGAAAAGAAAAAACGGTTTCCTAAAGCTCTGCTTCTATCTCGCTTGTAAAGCAAGTTAAATTAAATAGTCAAAACTGCTACAATCAGAAATGAATCAAAAGAAAGCATAAAATAGTAAGCAATGGTGTTATGGTTAAGCAGATAACGACACTTCCTTCTTCCCCGCTATTTGTTTTGCAACGAGACCGTGAGAACTTCAGTACAAGAACAGCCTTTTACTGCAAGTACGTTAACTGCTCTTTGGGGTGGCGTAACACACTATTGGGACAGCCCGCGCTGGTAGGTGGCCCAGGAGTTGGCCACTTGATTTTTAATAGAAAGGGACTACGCGCTTAACAACGCTTCACTGAAACAAAAACCCCAGCCAGCCCTACTACGTGGAGTACATCAAAACTTGAAGCCACAAGGCAGCGACAAAGTTCAAACAAACAAACAAAAAAACCCAGCAAAACCCCCTGACAAACTTAAGAGCTTTTATATATTGGCCTAATTTGTTAGGGAGATTCCACTAACAAATAAACACTGTTACTTCAACTAATTTTAATTCTATTAGCTCCATACTGCTCCCATGAAACAAAAGCGATGCAAACTCTAATTCATGTGCTGCCGCAGAATCATCATTTGGTCTCAGGAGGTGGTCGAAAGCTAAGTACAAAATGTCAGTGTCACAACTTCACAGCTCTGCGCTTGTTTTTGATCAGATCTGGGAAGTGAGAAAAGACGCAATATGCTCGTTCCTTCACTGTCACTGCAGAGTATTCATTAGTTTTAATTATTTTTTAGGTTCTAGGGGGAACCATTAAAAAAATTAATCACAAGTGGAAAGAACAGCAGCCGTATGTGGCAATAAAAAGACAATAGAGCATTTTAGGATACACGCTTGTTATGATTTATACTCCAAACAGGACTAGGGGTAGCATATGGTGATTGCCATAAAGTAACATTTGTTATAAAAACACGGGGATTTATCTCCAAGATTAGTTATCTGTAAGAAGCTGCATTTACTTTAATTTATATTCAGATTCTTGTTCTAAAACCAAAACTTTTTTTCAATCAAGCCAGGGTGTTACAGTCCTCCAACTACTGCACCTGTGAACATCACACCCTTTAAGCAGACCTTTTCCCCACCGATTTCAGCGGCGCTGTTTGGACGTTTGGACGCTCTGCTTGGAACAAAGGCCAAATCTGGCAGACTCCAGCTGGGCTCCTTCTCCTTAAACTGCAACAACCAACACTACGCGCTTTGCACGCAGGGAAAGGGACAGCGCTTAAACTCCCAGTGATCGGGTCCATTACTTCTTTGTTGCCATTGTTCTTTCCTCACTGAATCGGGAGCGCGGAGCGGGCGCGAAGGCTGTGACTGCCCAAGGCCCGCTCTCTCCAAGAGCCCACTGCGAAAAAGACCAAAGCCAAAACCACGCTGCCCTGCAAGCCAACGGGTGCAGAAGAGCCTTTAACCATGCCACAAAATGCCCCCGACCGCCCCAGTAGACCTTCAATCAGAAGCTCGTCTTGATGGCACAAGGCTTAGACCTCAGTGAGCTCTGCTCTGGGGCAATAACCGGTTCGCCAGCCCTGCGCTCGCCTTTCGCAACCAGCCAAGCTGCCCTCTCTTCAGCCGCAGGCTCCGTATGCCTGTAAGGACTTTCGAATTAGGTAAAGGTTACGATGCTTTTGTTTCAACATCCCAAACCTAGTAAACGTCATGGGTGATAATTGCTATAAATAAGGTATTATTATTTACTGCAAGTAAGAAAAAATAGTATGCAAAGCATCACCTTATTTTCTTCTTGCTTACTAAATCCATACAGTAGGGAGGAACATCAGAAAAAGCAAAGATTAATGGTAGTGAAACGTCTCCAAGAAGGCAGCACTAATGTTATGAAGTATTTCTATTAAAATCTGGAAATCATAAAATTTTAATACACATTTTACAGCTTTTATGCGATACATCTTGAGGAACATGACACGATGTACTCCATTACGTGAGCAGAAGACACAGGGCGGGCTGTACGCAGGAGCAGATCAAGGCTGGGGCTGATGCTCAGGCGCGAAACACGAGGTCTCAGGGCGTCCCACCACCCACCCAGGGCAAGCTGCTGGAGCCTCCAAAGGGAAGACGACACGGCTCAACCAGGCTCAGGGGGAAGTTGCCAACAAAGGGGCTGATATGGTTTTTCACTGCCCAGTTTTCCCAAGTAGCAAAACATAGAGGCTAGTGTCTCAAAAAGTCCCTCTGCCACTCGTGTCAGCAGGACCTCTCCTTGTAACTCCAAATAAGGCTTAATTTTCCTCTGATCAAAGGCAGGGAGCTTGTGCTGGGTGAACTGAGGACAGAAACGACAATTTGTCCTAAACAAAAGATTTTAAATTACTTTAAAAAGTTTAATTCATGAAAGCTCAGGCGTCTTAGGTCAATTCTCCTGATTTATACATTCAAACACATCAGCTGAGAGAAGTCCAAGGCGTTCAGTTAAGGTCTGCTTTCACAGGCTAGGAAAGTATAACTTTTTTTTTTTAAATCCAGCAGTAACACACTAAAACGAAAGTGCCTCAATAAATGACCAGCGGGAATAAACAAATGCTGGATGGTCAACATACCGGCATTTCCCAGGACGTTCCTCATTTATTTAGCGTCCAAGCCAGTATTTTTAATTCCTCAGTCCCATCGCCAGCAGCCTGCACCGATATCCTCAAAGGGCAGTGCAGAAACAAGCCGGTCCGGCACCAAAACTCGCCTGCCACCGGGGAACGAAGCCGGCTTTCGAAACGCAGAGGCGAGAGGTGCTCAGAGGAGCGACCCGGGTGCTCCTCACCTCTCCCCACCACCGACGGTCACTGGGCGCCCGGGGAGCAACCAACAGCCTCCGGGCTGCTTCGCACGCCGCGGCGCTCGGGCTCTGCACCTCAGCCGCCGGCCTCGCTCCCGCTCACCGACGACGGGCGAAACGCAGCCGGCAGGCTTCGAGCGGCGCCGGCGAAACGCCACTGCTGCCGGCAAGACGAGAGGAGCCCGGCGAGCCAGGCTCGCTCGCACCGACGCCTCTTCGCCCCGCTTGGTCTGGCAGCGTGAAGGGGCCTTAAAGCGCGCGCAGATGCCGTGGGCATCCACTTTATCTGCTGCTTACACTGACAAAGCGGCACCCGCGCCTTCCCCTTCAACGCAGACCGAGACTTCGAAGCTGCGAGTCCCACGGGGCGCTCAGCTCAAGGCTGCCATCGTATCTCCCCAGCCCAAAAAACAGGCCGAATGCTACAGCCATCAGCTGCCGCTTGCTGTCCCTGGGCTTCGGTCTGCTCTTTTTTCCTCTCCAAGCCGACAGTGTTTGAAGTCTGGGAGGCTGAAAGGTCCAAGTTGTAGAGCAGCCGCTGTGTCCTCCTCCTGCTCTCCACGCCAGCCCAAGAGGAATGCTAAAGCGGGATTCCATTTTTCTTTAAGGAAAGGGAATCACTCTACCTCATCCAAAGGGCTCTTAAAGGCTTTGATAAACCAAGTCCTCTGCACCATGGAAAAAACCATCGTTTTCTATTTTCTCCCGTTTCTGAAGGATTTAGAAACATGATTATTTCCATGAAGAGCCTTCTCCTAGTCTTGGGCTACACTTCCTCATACTTGGATCTGCTGACAAAAGACTGCAAACAAAGTGCAAATAAACCAGGGCTTGAAAAGCATCACGTTTAGCCTCTTGTCCAAAAAATAAAAAACGCACACAATCAAAAATAACCAGGACATTTCTTCCTTGTAAATTGTTTCTCATTTCTAATCACTGCGGCATGCTAAAATGAGATGCAGATGATTATCGGTACTTATTTCAGACTATTCCATACTGCTTCTTCAAAGCGATGTGAAATTCCTGGTAGGTGCCAATACAGACATAAAATTTAAACTCACAGGCCAGATCCGGGGCTGACGTAAATCAGTGTCTTCAGGGGAACTCGGGCGACTTTGATGGGGAGCGGGAAGTGGCAGGATTCGAGTATTTGGACCGCGTTACAAAAGACAGTACCTATAACAACCATTCACTTGATTTTTTTCTCCCCTGCACTAAGCATAAGCTGCGCTCCTGCCTTGCCAGGGGATAGATCATCACTTCACCAGTTTCACTAATATTTCTGAGTGCGTCCCGGCTTACTGGCTGCAGTTGGGATGAGCGTATCAACCGACGCAGGAGCTGGGGTAGCCTACCATCTCACACCCAAAACGGACAGCAACACTTACCCTTGCACCAAACGACTCATTTGCAAAACCAGCACAGTTGTTGGGACTAACTGAATGCAACATATATTGCGTTGTGTAGGAACAAAACAGTTATTTAGCAGGGCTGAATGAAGGACAGTGACAGATATGTTTATAGAAGGCACGTTAAAATGAATCACTTCTGATAACATTTTTCTTTCCCTGACATAGTTGCAACCATCTTTAAAATAATGTGACTCTCTGAATGGGGATATTTATTTCAATTAAGTAAGACAAAGCATCAGATCTAAGCAGTGCTGTAGGCAAGGGATTTGGTTATTTAGAATTACTCTGCACTAACATTACACTGCTCCACAGCCCTATATTGTGCTCAGACAGTATATGAAATTAGGCACAACAGGGAGAAAGAATCAATCAGTCCTGGCTAAGGAATTGAGATAATAATGACTCATTTGACTGGATTGCTCTGGAAAATTAATCATGACGCTGGTAATTACTAACCTGGGATAGCTGCAGTGCTCATTATTCTCCTTTTACTCTATTGAATGTTAAGTATTATGAAGACGTTTGTTAGAAACACGGTCTTGTCTGCAGGCTGTCGATCATGGGTGAGGCCTCTCCGAGAGGTCTGAAATCTGTCCTCTTCCTACACGTCGCAGGAAACAAACCCCAAACAATTGCGGTTTTTGATATATGGCCTGGGGAACAGCAAATAAAACATTGCTGCATGACCAGCTAGGCGCTGGCAAGCCGGATGGGTGGGCGACTCGCAGCAAGCCAGCTCCGCAGCGGCTGCCTGGTCCTGCCCGGGGATCTGGTCCGTCCCGTCCTCCGGGCAGCGGGCGAGTTCAGGCATCTCTGAAGGCCCCATCGTTTCTTTAGGTGTTTTAGCACCTCTGCGTCAGCGACCAGCCTCCTTGCTGAGGACAACTCGACGCGGTGCCTTTTACAGCCCATCAACCTGACTCCTTAACCAGCCAGACAAGTCACAGTCCCACGGCACAAGTTTCTCCCCAGAAATGGTGCGTTTTTCCCCTGAAGCACTTGGGTTCCTCCAGCCCGCGGGCAGGATCCCGGGGCCAGGAGTCAGACGCGTGCTGCCGAGACCGCAACACGGCTGACGAGGAAACCAGGCGGAGGCACGACTGGGACAGAAAATATTCTTTACAACAATCACAGAAAGAGATTAGGCTCTAAAAAGCTGAGAGTGAGTGAAAACAAAGATGCCCAACAGATGTGCTCTCAAACATCTGCTCTCAAACATGTCCCCACCCCAGAGCACATTACGCTACTTTTTTAAGTGGATCAGCATGGTGTTTACCTTATGTTGAACAGCAAGTGATGAAACCGAATGCCCTGTAATATGTAGGAAAAGGAAAAAAAAAAAATAGAATTGGCTCTTCTTCAGTCAAGTTGAGGGGTAATGCGTTTCTAATCCTCTGAACAAGGCAGAGGTTACCTAAAGCTACCTACCGCTACTCTTCTTGACGGTGGAATTTTAGATTTCTAGCCAGCTTTCCTAATTACTCCAATTTTTCTACCAAATTCTTTGTCCCAGTTGATTTAACACAAAATTGTCTTCAACCTTGTGAAATGGGCTCTTCTAAGGCACCGTATATACATGTCACTGGTTTTTTACTTTAACCTATTAGCTCTCAACGAAACTCGGTCACTAAGCAAACACTAACCGTTTCCTGTCGAGATGGTCAAACGTGCAATTTTTTCAGATGGGCTTGGTGACGTCAAAAATGCCCATCTGCAGTTTTTGGAAAGTCTGAGTGCCTTTCAGCACTAGAAATAAAAGCCGCCTACTTGAAGTCCCAAGTGTGACAAGGTGTTTCTCCCGCAGTCATGAGACACAGGAGCTAGTCGCCCACCCTCCCATGAGCGCTGAGGTTACGGTCCGCGTGCCAGGCCAGGTGACCCAGCTCCGCCGGTGGGATCAGCGCGCAGCGGAAGCTGCTTTGCCCCCAGCTTCTCCAGGGGTTTTGCAGCACCCCAGGCAGTGCCATGAGGACAGAAGAGAGGACTTTACTCCACACGGAAACCGCTTCCGCATGATCCTCCGTGGGCCTCCACCGCGCAGCTCAGAGCGTTGTCCCTCCCCGCACCGAAAGCCCAGCGAGCCAATATCGGGAGAAGTCAAGGCTTTCGTACTTATGGTTGTGGTGTCACTAATGCCACTACAGCTTACGGTTTTGCCCGGCTGCCGAGATGGAGGGTGCTGCACAGTGCACGTATCCAACTATTCCGACAAAACCAGTCCATCCCTAGGGTCGCTGGAATAAATTTTCAGTTTAAAAATCCAGATTTCTGTTAAACCCCTTCCTCTCTGTTGCTTGGCCAGATCCTGGCTCCCTAATGATAACGAGTGCCACACTGCAAACGAAGCGGGACTTAGAGTTCCTGCTCTCCAGGGTTGGTATGGGATATATCGAGTGGTTCATTTTGATAATCTGGGCCAAACTGAAGAAATACCCAAACGAGTTACATCTGCAAAGTTCCCTTGTCATCTGTCCAAATAGTTAAGAAATAACCATAAATAAAACTCACGTAGTGCATTTCTCGTAAGGCGATTTCACGGTGTTTAAGAGAGGAGGTCGAAGCTGCCACCACATTGAAATTAAATGAGACCCACAAAGTCACCAGTAATCTAAGAATTATAACAGAGATCTTGCAACCGTCAACCCATGGAGACGACGTAACCAGAGATCAGGTTAGATCTCACTAGAGGCAGCAGGTCTCCATCACAGGGACATCTCCGTGCTCTGTGCCTGGTCCCCAGAGAAGCTGTAAAACCACACACAACCCCGGGGTGCCAGGAGCCCTCCAGAAACCACCCACCAAAACCACCGTGACGGCAGAGTGTGCATTTGCTGAAGGACTTAAGACCAAATTGAATTCCCCAGAAGAATTTAGGGCACCCGGTCACACTGGATGTTGAGCTCTTTCGAACGTCTGACTGCAGGCATTAGAACAGAGCTGCCTCTGGCAAAACACATCTCGTGGTTCTTGCCCCAACAGGGAAGGACCTATTTGAATATCTGACTTCAGCTGTATGGTGCTAAACCCTGAAAATAACTGGCCTAAGTATGTGGGAAATCCAACAACTTGAAGCCAGGGATCTTGAAGGCAGGATGAAGAGATTTGGTAGAACAAATGCTTTTCAGAGCTTGTCTGAACTGCAGGAACATGCTAAGTTCTCAACCTCTCCTCGCAGCTGTGGTTAGCTTATACTGAAGCAGCCGTTTATACAGTCACGTATAGACGACTCCACCTAGCAGTCTGTCATTTGCAAGCACATTTCAAGAGCAAGCTCAAGCTTGGTAAACTTATGATCATTACCGACTCTAATACTTCAAATGATCCACGTCCATTCTGTGCATTTCCTTCTTCAGCATAAATAAAAGTGCCAAATTTCTGTTCAAAAGTGCACGCAAGCTCAGGGAGTTAATTATTGTAATTATCAACTGAATGGACTCAGAATGCTAATCTATTATAAAGTGGTCTGTTAATTGGTGTTAAACTGTCATTAGTCTGCCATTTCCCATGTTATCAAGCTGACCTGGAGCGCAGCACCGTTGAAAAGCCAATCTATTTCTCATTTCTGGCAAAAACTAATTACAGATTTGGAGACCAAAAAAATCTGCACATCTGGAATTGAGATTATGCTAACAATAAATGAAAACATAATTCTGTTGCTTTAAATTACAGTTTTTTGACACATATGGTTCCTTACTGGTGTTCTTCCTCTCAGCGTGCCTTCCTATAGCAGCTAAAAGCAATGACAGCAAAAGGAAATACAGAAGGAATTAGCCTGCCGGATCCTGATGCTATGAATCATGCGGAGCTGAACTGAGCTCTCAGTAAGTCTCACTGGAAATACGGACCCATTCAATGTGAAGCACAGCACCAGAATCCCTGTAAGAGGACCACAGCGCATATCGTAGCATCACACGGCCTTCCCGGGAGGGCGAAAATTAAGATCTGTGTTCTGTGTCCCCAGAGAAATTGAATCCTTCAGCAGTGTTCTGATCAGTGCTCTCTGAATATATACATATATATACACCTACATATACAGACACACACACACACACGTACACACACACGCACACACTATATATATGTAGTCATATTATATACATATATATGTCATCTATTTTCATTAAGTGTGACACACAGAAAGGATCATCGAACAGCTGAGGTGGGCAGGGACCTCTGGAGATCGTCTAGTCCAACCCCTGCTCAAGCAGGGCAGCTAGAGCAGGCTGCCCAGGACCACGTCCAGTTGGGTTTGAGCATCTCTGAGGATGGAGATGCCACAGCCTCTCTGGGCAACCTGCTCCTGTGCTCAGTCCCCCTCAAAGTAAAAAAGCTTTTCCTATGTTCAGACGGACCCTCCTGCGTTTCAGGTGGTGCCTGCTGCCTCTCGCCCTAGCACTGGGCACCCCTGAAAAGAGTCTGGCCCCATCCTCTTTACCCGCTCCCAGGTGTAACCTCCCTAGACGATGGGACAGGACGGCAGACGAGGTCTCCCTTCTGCAAAGAGCTAGTCACCTTCAGCCAGTCCAGATCATCCTTCTTTGGGCTTTAATTTATAACGGAAGCGGAGACCGAACTTCGGCTTCATCATTTCTGAGAGATCGGTTACAAAATCTGGGAGCCCAGGAGGGCAACGGACTTCCCTTTAAAGACGCTGCAAGAGGGAGACGGAATTTCAATTTCAAACTCTCACCAGGGAAAGGAACGCTGCTGACTACGCGCTCTTCCCCAAAAGCGATCGTGGAAGGGACATGACCCGCCGCAGTGTTTCTCAGGGTATTTCACCTGACTGACATTTATCTACACTAATATTTCTTTCTTTCTTTTCTTTTTTTTATTAAATAGCTAACTTTAAAAGTTCAGGGGAACTTGAAATGACCTTTATATAAAGTCCAAAAATGATTCACTGCCTGAGATAATTTCAGTATGGAGAAATCTATGAAGTACTCACTCACATGGGTATTCACGTATTCTCCATGCGATAATCTCCTGAATTCACTTTGGTGCCCCTAACTGAAGAATACAGGACACAATTTCCAGATTTTAGAGATGCGTAAGATTTTGAATAGCAGAGCAGTGAATTTTCTATAGGCTAATCAAGGTCTTTTGGTGTGCAGGTCCCTTTAAAATCTGGTCTAGGGCATTCTATAAGGGAAAAAAGGCTCAGTGATTTGGAAAGCCTGTGGAAACAGTGATTTGCCATTTCCTCAGACTCCTTCCAGCATGTGTTACTGATAACTGGAAAAACAAAGCCCTTGTCACTCAGGATTATCTCCAGTTTTTCTTACTTTCCCTCATGTTCCTTGCCAGTGTACAGCTGCTGTTCCAGACCATTTATGTAGTTTTTCATTTTCTTTCTAAAATCCTTCTATCACCTGCCTTAGCATGTTGACATACTAACCAGATCACACGAGTAGAAAATGAAAAAAAAAATGTCAGTGCCATCAGTAATAAACTTAGGATTTTGATACCCTTTTCTAGAACTGGGAACCCATCTGATTCAAATGTCTGTCATTACTGATGGCTATTGCTCCTCCGTTCAGACTTTTCTCAGACATCTGACTATTTATGAGTTTCTTTCCTTACACTGGCAGAACACCTAAGTACACCTGCATAAGTGTTGTTTCTCCTCCCAGGCTCCTCAGGAAATGCATCAGCCTTCCTCTATTTGATACTGGTTACTGCCACGTAGATGCTCATCTGTAGGAAATTCCAATTTACTTTAATCTGTGCAGCCCTGTTAAGTTGATAAACTGCCTCATGTGGCAACATGCCATCCCGTTCCTTTTTTTCTGGTAGCAGATAAGCTAGGAGGCCAGCATCACTTCTGCATGGAAAAAATAACCCCAAAGCTGCCACGCCAGCAAGGTGACCTCTTTGTCAGCACCTTCCAGCTTACCTGGAAGTCAAATGAACTCCCACACTCCACCGGTACTTTTCAAAAGGCCGTAACACAGATCGTCAGTACTGTCTGTCGACTTTCAATAATTTTCTTGGCAGCAGTTGCTGCATAAAAGTCATACATACCTAAGCAACACGCTGAACATTACAGAATGGCACCACTGATCGCGTGTTTTTGGCAAGACATTAGATAACTGACAGTCCTTGGCATTTTCTCAGCCTGCTCTATTACCAGCAGAATTTATTGTTGCTGGGATACCGTCACTGGGACGCTCACTGGGCATTTTGCTTTGCTTACCTTTTACTCTTCAAAGTGATACATATTCCCCATCTTTTAATCTAATTCCTTCATTACTATTCCATCCACTGCTTGCACCTTTATAGTTTCTCCAATTGCTTTCATCTGATTTTGCTGCCTTATTTTCTGCCAGTGACTTCAAATTCTCCTTAGCTGCATGTTTCTTTTACCGCAATAAAGGAAAATAAGCCAATAAAGATGGAAGCCTAGCTCTTCTGCTCAGGAAAATGGACTCTGCAAGATACCCACCAGAGGAATCACTTGGTTAGGCTTGCAGAAGACTTCGGAGTATGACGTCAAGGACAGTGGGGAGAAGCTGTCAAAATGTCAAATGCCCATTATAGCTTTCTCTGCGCTTCAGTTAATCATGTGTGCTTTTACTTCACTTTATTGACAGGTATTGACATGGTCCAAAACAGGTATAGAGACTTAGCAAAGTCCAAAGGCAGGCTATTTGCCGTTTCAGAGGATTAAGATATTGTTCAACATACATACTCAGAGGAAAGCAACTCATCTAAGGTTCATCTTCTAGAGAACGAATAATCAAGTAGAGAAAAATCTTGTCGCATTGATCTTCAGTTTGTCCTTAATTACTTAAAAGACCAAAATCAAAATGAATAGATTTCCATAACACCATTAAGAAAGTGTTTTAGTAGAGGGAAAAGCGTTAAAAGCATTAAAAGCTCTTCCTTCATGTCTTGGGATACAATGGACTCATTGCTAGGGACATTTCACAAGTGCCAGCAATGATATTTATGGAAAAAAGGAAAACTGGAAAATGCCACAAAACACAACATTTGAGCATTTTCTGTTTCCTAAATCTGTCAGTCACAGATCTGCAGTCTTTCTTTAACAGAAGGCATGCAGAAAGCACAGGGATCTCTCATTTCTTGGATGGTTAGTCAAGACTTACTGTTCAGCAGATGCGCATAATAAGTATGTTTCTTCTGCGCAGGATAAATGTCCTTCCTTACAGGCAGCTGCTTGTGATACTCAGCTGAAGCAGCCTGTTGGGAGATCAGAGGCAGGGAAACTTAGATGACTTGCTTGTTTCTTCTGTTTCCTTTGGCAAGGAGCTGGGTGTTAATTTAAAAACAACGTGTTGGCTTTTTATGGGGTGTGTGGGCTAGCAACCTTATGCTTGCAAAGCCATGCAAGGCTGGAGGCTTTTTTTAATTTTATTTTTTACATAATCCTGAAAGCTCCACTCTCTGTGTAAAGCTCTCCATTTTCACCAATATAAATGTTGCAGAGCAGTTCCGAATTACTGGTTTGCCCCAACAGCAGCTCCTGTTGAGAGTAAGAGCTAAACTCCTAAAGTCACACTGCTTTATAACACCCAGCAACACTTTTTTCATACAAAGGAACCACATATAGTGGAACAGCCCAGTCAGCCGACATCGGCCCTTACCGGGGAGTTAATTATTTGTTACAGCTCCGTTTGCTTTTCCATTGCTACAATGGTGCCACGACTTTTCTTTCACATACATTGATTGACAGGATATATTTAGTACGTGTCCTGAGAATCTGTAAGCGTAGCTGCGTTTCCAGCTCCTCCTCTCTAACTTGGATTTCCCTGCTGTGATCCTGGGTCTGATTGATAGTGCAAACCAGTACCAGACCGACTCGATGTGCTTCGTCATGCCTAGGGCTAGCTCATTACAGGGCTTACCGGGATTTGTCCGCGTGGCGATGGGGAGCCAAGCAAGGATGAATTTACAGCATGCAGCTCCCCTCACGAATACCCTGGTGTGCTGCATAAGTGCAGGCTGGGTCACCCTCCCGGCAGAGTAAATGCCCTGCACTTGTCCAGCACTTACGGAAACCGCTTTGCCTACATTCCCTATAAAGGCAACAAAAAAAAGGGCAATTTAGATCTTGGCGGGGGCGGGGGGCAGTGTGCATGGAGGGGAGAATCAAGAATCACCTTCTAACCGGTATCCTTCTCCATTTGCTCCGTTTGCTCTCCGTTTGCTCTCTCCAGGGAGCCTGGGGGGACGGGCCCCTAATTAAAGCATTTAGCCAGGATCTGCACGGCCTCCCGCCTCGGCCGAGGAGCGGCGCGGGCGGCCCGGCTTCCTGCTCCGGCTGCACGTGCATCCACCTCCCGGGGTAAAGGAGCTCCCCGGCACGCAGGGCGCTTGGCGTCCCCCTCCGCCTTCACCAGACAGAGGCTTTGGCTGTGGAAATGAAGAAAACAGCGGGTATTGCCCCATAAAGTCTGCCACAAGGAAGCGGACAAGGAATTGGTGATGACTGGGAGGTGCTTGGCAGTTGCCACCTCCGCTAATTGCCTACGCTCACTCATTTTCCTACAGTGCGGGTAGGAGAGGAGCCCAAGGAAATTGCTGGGGCAGATCATGTACAGCTGTTTACTGAGGGCAGGTTGTAAAATTACAGGCTAGCCTGTAAGAACTGCCTGGCCCCCACAATTACATTTTTTCATGTAATAATTTCCTAATTAACAGTCTCTCCCCTTTGAAGACTTGCACTGGCAAATCGCTTTTTTTCTTTTCTGAAACAGCGGCAGAATTATTTATCCTATTTCTCCAAATGAAGGCTCATTTCATGTTCTAATGGACAACGGTAAAAATGGAACAATAAAAAGAAAATACACAAAGCTACCCCCTGCTCAGATCAGAGAGAAATTTCTCATCTTTGACACCTGCTGGCAATTAATCCCTTGCATGCTTGAATTTACAATTCGTAGCCCTCCTGCAGTGCGATTCCAGCACACAGTTCCTGTCGCCAGCCAGAGCTGGCTTCTGCTTCCGCTTCAGCCCTACCCTGGCCATGGCGATTACAAATATGACTCCTGCTCAGCGCTTCCTACAATCCATACGACTCGATGTTGCGTTCGGTTTACCAATGCTACTGCACCAGTCACTGCTCAGGAGGTTTATCTAACTTTTCTTTTTTTTTTTTTTTTCCTAGATTCCGTATTAAGGACGGGAAGTTGGGAGACACGGAGCTGTAGTCGATGCGAATGTTGGATACGGTGGCAGGTCCTACTGTCCAGCCGCTGCAAGAACCTGCCATCACGCTGCTTCCTTCCCGAGCAGTGTCCAGGGTATGCTCTGCTCCGTACGCGATGACAGGGAAGCGCGAGGTGAAAGCAGTGGCAGGGACAGCACTGAGCTGGCAAGCTACAAAAAGAGCTGGAGGGATAATATGGCAAGAAGTGGTGAAGGAAGGAAGGATTATTTTCTCCTATCTTCTGATTTCTTTTATAGTGTTCAAGGAGGAACTTCCGTCTCTCCAGTGGGGTCGTTCGGCACTTACCAACTTTGGACACCTGTTTTTATGGACCTCAGGTCTGACAGGATGGGGCCTCCTGTTTGTGGGGAGAAGACTTGCATTCTCCTACAACCTGTTGCTGCTCCACAGCACTGCAAGGACTTTTGCCTGCAGGCCAGTCAACATTAGCCTACTTTATTTTCGCTGTCACTTCCCCTTAAAAAAGTTTGAATCTGGGATCTCCCTCCGGCGTTCCTGTGTGTCTAACAGACCCACCTCCACCTGCGATCGGTGCGGACGGCAGCTCTCCAGTACTCGCCCTTCAGGCTCCTCTTGGGCTGTGCTTGTTCCTCCCCGACCTCACTTGGTGACTGCTTAAGTTATCCTATCTTAGTTGCCAATATTTTCCTTTTTTTCTAGTCCTCAACAGAAAAAAAATAGCTTTAACTTAGTCACTCCCTACAGGACCTCACTTATGATCTTCCTCCCTTGCTTATGATTAGCCGTACCTAGTGACCTGCAGTCCTCCAAAGAACTGGAGTACAAAGCAATGAAGAGCTAGAACAATGACACCAGTTAGCTATCAATTTTTTTTTAGTAAGTCCTGGAATATGGAAAGCTTCTGAGCAACCTCCTGAACCATCGAATTAACTTAACATTGCATTAAACTTCTACCCAATGCAATATTTGTTACAATTTTTGAATATATAATCAATATTTCAGTATTTGGAATATACCAATATACATTAGTATTTGAAATGTATCAATACCTCGATTTTGTCAGTTTGAAGAACATATTTCTACACTGTGTAAAACATGACTCAACTGTCAGCAACATACATAGAAAACTGCTCAGAAATATTGAATAGAAATATTGTATAGAATACTGTTCTTTGAAGTAGTCAATAGCATTTGAAGGCCACCTAGTACTTTAAAGAACAGTGTTCTGTGCAGTATTTCAAAGGACGTTTGTAGCTATTATTTCTCATTTTGCTATCAAAACCTGTAAATTTGAAATGCAATAATTATAGGAATTTGTTGCAAAAGTCTGTCAATAAAATAAATTCTGAAAGCTATCTTCACACTAAGTTATACTGAAACATTCCTTCATCTCTCTTATTTATTTAATACGTTTCTCAGGAAATTTTCTAAATATCAGGAACAATATTATTCTAAATAATCAAAAAGCCCTATAACCTCTTGAATTCTTTTCCATTAACTTACTATTATATTTCTTTGTGCTTTCTAGTGACCCTTAAATAAACTTTGCTGGGTTATTAATTAGCATGATAAACAATAGATTCACATTTCATGGGAAATTTCATGGTCAGGCAACCCACTAGAGACAGGCTGCATGTTCTGCAATATTCATGTCTGCAGTAAGCATCTAAATATCTTTGTAAAATGCATTTTCTTTAAGCAGTGTCTCCGAGAACACGTGTCAGTACATCTTCGCTTAATTCCTGATAGGCCTGTTCTTGCATTAGCATGTGTAAGATCTTAGAGAAGTGGTCTCACATGGAAGGGATAGAAAGGTTTTAAGGTTTACAATAAGAGCAGCAAGCTGGACTAATTATAGCATAGTCTGCAGCTCATACTCATAGCTTACAGACAGTAGGAACATTTGGTGTAGTGGGGAGCAACAATATACATTGCACCATTGTCACAATGAATTTCTTGTCATCCTTTTCTCAGGGCAAGTTTGTCTTGTCTCTTCTCAATTACGCTTCATTTGTTTTTATCACAAAATTTAATTTGAAGCGGTTGCTTCGCAGATGGGTTAAAGCATTGTTTATGTTTCAAGCAGGACAAGACAAAATGATTACTGGTACTGTATATAAAACTAAAACCCATTATAGTGTAGGTCTGGGAGATGATCATGGTGGGAAGATTTCAGGTACATGGGAAGTAGCAGTCTGCATATGTGTGTAGGCTGCACCTGAATAATACTTATGTCCTGCTAGGTCCATACCTGTCTGACTTGTTTTGAAAAAAGCCTGGAGAATTTCAGCTTGAGCAAGCTCTTCCCATGGTCTCATGCCGACGTGCTCTCCTTGCGACTGCCTTGAGTCATTGCAGTTCGCCTCTGACTGTGAGGCAAAGACAGCTAGCATCTGTGGCACCAGACGGGGGAGGAAAGCACCTTCCAAAATGTCCATGTTGCTGTTAAATGCTAAAAGTTAAGAAAAAAAAAAGGAGAGAGTCACAATTACAAAGCACTTGAGGAGATCTGGACGGATCCTGTGCAGCAAGAGGCTTATCTTCCAGCTGGTTCCTGTGCGATAGCTGGAAGGGAGAAGCAGGGCATGGCAGAGCACAAAGACAAAGACAAAGACAACGGCAGTGTGGTTCAGGGGAACAAGCACTAGGCTGGGAAGTGATGCAATGGTTTCTAGTCTTATTTTTGACGTTGACCTTACGGAAGCATTTAATTTAGAGGAAACCTTTCCATCCTTCACCTCCTCATCCTTCCTCACTGTCTTCCCCGTTCTGGGGAGCTTTTCATGACAGTGACTATCTCCTACAGTACGTCTGTACTATCACTAACACAGTGCAGTAGATGCTACCCTAAGTTATTTTCATCGATGAGAGAATCACTGAAGAGCTGAGGTGGGCAGGGACCTCTGGAGATCATCCAGTGCAACCGCCTGCTCAAGCAGGGCCACCTTGAGCAGGTTGTCCAGGACTGTGTCTGGTCAGGTTTTCAACGTCTCCAAGGATGGAGATGCCACAACCTCTCTGGGCAACCTGTTCCTGGGTTTGATGACCGTTGAGTAAAACCATTGCAGTGTCCCTTGCACAAGACAGGGACCACTAAAGCAGTGGCTCCGCACACGCTGGTATCTCTGCACACTTGTGTAGCAGGCACGTTTCATTTTAGGTGTCAGCCACGAATTGCTGGTAACTTATGTTAAACCGATGGCTGCTCCTTCTCATAGATCTGGCGATCTACATCTTTGCCCTCTGCTTCTCTCTTGCCATGTTCATCCCCACGTTCCCGGAGCTCTCCTGCAGCACAGGCCTGCGGGTTTGCGCGGGCGTGCACCCCTTCGTTCAGCCTGCCCGGATTTATTCCCCGGCTTGAACCGCGCTGGTTTGTCCAGGAGGGGATCGATCTGCTCCGTGGCAGAGGCACGGCTGGCCTCCTTAATCAAGCCGACTTGCATGGAGCGTTTTCCTGGCCGTACCTCGGTGGAAACCGCGGCAGCCTACGCTCGCCCGGGGCACCGGCGAAGCCTTTCCGCGCCGCGGCACCGACAGCCTCCGCCTGCCGCGGAGAAACGTGCCCCCGGGGACGCGCGGCGTTTGCCGGGAGACTCCTGAGCGGCGGAAGATGGGAAGACGGGCCCCAAGTTTCAGCAGCAGATATGCGGAAAAGAGAGAAGAGAAAAACATGAAAGGGAAGAAGGTCTATTCAGTAACACAACCGATCCCTCGGCAAAAGCTTCCCGTGCCGGACGGGGTGTCTCCGGCGGCTCCAGCAGCCAGGGAAACCCTGCGCCGGCACCAACTTCCCTTAAGCGAGTTACAGGCAATCCTTCATTTTATATCAGTACATCTACGGATGAGAATAACATTACGTACATCATTTTCTGGGAATATTCTTATACCACAATGTATCAGATAAAGCAAATATTTTAGCGATGGAAAAGAAATAACAACGCATTAAAGAAAAATCAATACACGCTTTAGAATTTTATCTTCCCGCCTTACTTGACTTTGTGTAGGCAGGCAATAACGTCCCCCCGAGCGATGGACCTGGCCCATCGCGGCGCTCGGAGAAAGCTGCCCGCACTTATTGCTGGAAGCGGCGTAAGCGGAGCAGGGGAGAAGGCAAGCTGCTCCTCGAGGTGTCAACACTTTCCTGACGGATGGGATAAAGGAGCGGAGAAGAAGCTAATTATTCTGTATCAGCCAGGCCTATATTAATCAATAGTTAATACTCACCTGAGCACGTCTGAACGGGCCCATGAAGGTGAAGACTCCCAGCTGAAACGGTGATCACACTGCAGGCCAGGCCAGGCAAAGGAACCCGCCAACCCTTTTCTAATTATTCACATAAACGATGCTTCCCGAGTTTGGTTCGCCTGGTTAAGGCGGGGATGCTCAGCGTCGCTGCCGCTCCGCGGACGAGGAGCGGCTGAAAGCAAGGAAGGTCGCCCCACCGCCCCGACGGGAACGGGCACGTTCGTGTCGGGCCTAACGAACGAGCTCCACGGGTCGGCTCTTTCTTCTGCCACCCCCCCAATTTCCTCAGGGCTAGCCGCAGAGGGGGGTTACTGCCGGAGGAGCGCGACCCGCGCGGGCAGCTTCCCCAGGCCGGGACCCTGCTGCCTTCCCGCCTCCGCTCCCCTCTGCCACGCTCGTCCCCAGCTCCGGAGAAGCTGCTGCTGCTAAGCGCTCTTATGTAGGCCACTTCGCTGCCAAAAGCGGGTCCAAAATTAGGTTAGTAAGTCAATATTTACACACAAAATGATGTGGCCGGGTTTTCTAAAGTGCTGAATACCCACCTCAGTAGTTCCCTTACATGAAACTTTATTTTTGGCTCTTTATTTTATAAGAAGAACTAACTGTAATAGATACTTCTAGCTACCATATAATTAATTCCAAGTTATATAAGCTATTCACGAATAAGCATGATTTTCCATATATTACACTTGCAAAGACAGGTTTCAGAATTGCATTGGTATTTAGTGACGAAGGCCTCAGAAATTATCAATTAATGCTCCTTGACATTTCATAATTTATATTAAACCTACTGCAGCTAACTTCGCATAACATAACTTAGAGACCCAGGCATAAAGTAGAAAGATGTGTGCAGCTCAGGAATATTATGGCTGCTTTTTATCATCTTTTTTGACACAATGCACACTGTGTATGCAACGCAGTAAGGATAAACATATATATAAAGCATGCAATTACCTCAGTTCACACAAGCTATCATATTTATGGCCACGGGCAGAGACTTAACGTAATTCATTTACTTTAGGTGCTAGAGTAAGTACATCATTATAAACCCACTAGCCAGATTATGAGACGCAAGTAGCAAGATTTGCTCCCGTCCAGCTAAGTCAGCAAAACCTCCTTATTCCGTTTCTAGCCATCCAGCGGTTGCTGCTAGGGAAAGGCTGCAGGGAAGGGCCGGGTTCAGAGCTGCTTGCCGCTGAGCAAGGGCGGCAAACGCAGCCGGGACATGTCACCCTGGGGGAAGAGACGGTCCTATCACCAGAACGCCGCGCCGTGACGCGCCAACACAAGCACTGAGCAATGGCAACGAGAAAGAGACGAGCAAACCCTTCACGCTTCGAGGCGCCAGCACCGCTGGGACGGGCCTCGTCCTCCAGAACTCGTTTTCCCGACTCGGGCACAACCGCGAGCCGCCGTTCCCTACCGCTGGCTGCAGCCAGCCGCCGGGCACGCTGCCCCTCCTGCCTGCGCTCCAGCTCCCTGCGCACCAAGGGCAAGGAGGGGCATAAACTTGGCCTGAGATTAAAAATGTTGCTCCTTTGAAAGGCATCTGCCTCCCATATCGAGCGGCTACGGATCATCCAAGGGTACGTTCTTGCAAGGAGCTGGCAGAAATATTAGGGTAAGCACCTAATGATATGCCAGTGACTCCTGGCAGGGGAAATGTTTATGCCATAGTTAGTCCTGGTCCAAATGTTTTGCTTTTCTTCAGGCTCAGCTATCCACCATGAGCTCAAGAGGACAGAGAGCCAAATTCAATATAAATTTGAACAGGGATATGTGAGCAGAACACAAAAAAGAGCACAGGGGAAATGCAGGAAACGCGCTCCTCAGCACTGCCCAGGAAGCGCAACACAACTATACTTCAAGATGGCTCTTATCAGCTGCGGAGGAGCCGGGCTTGCGCTTCCAGTGACAGAAAAGGAGCCGCGCGGTGACCTGCAGCGCAACAGAGGAAGCAGCAGCAGGGAACTGGAGTCCCTCCAGCCAGGCCACCGCCGGCGAGCGAAACGGCTACCGGCCCATCGCCCGGGCTCTCACCCGGCTCCCCGAAGCCAGCGTGGGACATCCCTGGGGACGTCCCCGGGGACGGAGGCCGTGGGATCTCCACCTGCCTTCTCCCGGTAGCTCCAAGCCGGCTGGCGACGGTGCAGGAGCCGGCGGCACCTCCCTCCCTCCCACGCTCCTCCCAGGCGGAGCGGGATCCTTTCCAGCCTCACAAACACCTTTGATTAACGATGGGGAATTGTTTCCTCAGACACCTTGCCCATTGAAATTACCGCTAGCATTGTTACATCACACATGACTAATCAGGGGCAATTAAGGCCTAATTATTATTTCTCCGCAGTGCTTACTGCAATCACTCTCCCCAGCGCAGATGAGGGGTAGGTGGATGGAGTAACCTACCATTTTGGTTTTGCATCATTTCACGCCTGAACTGATCAGATGCAAACAGGGGGAGCAGTGAAGAAATCCAGCCAAAGAAGCCATTCAAATTCAAAGGTTATGAGAGAACGTATCACTCAACATGCAACATTTCCCAAAATTCTCAATTTAACTGCATCAGGCTGTTTGACTTAAATCACAGCTACGTAGAGGGCGTATGCAGACGTATCTGTGACTCGATAGTATAGTGAGCTTTAGGCGAATGTTTAGTAAATACAGTTTTTAATATGCATCTCCAGAAATCTGAACTATATCGTTAAAAAAATACTAACTGTTTGATTCTACAATGGAGATGAACAATTACTTCAGGAGATAAACCTCACCTTTTTTTTTTTTTTTAAATCACAGGAAGGGGTAAGAAATGAACTACACGAACACATTGGGAAGACCAAGAAGAGAAAGCCTGTTCTACAAGAAACGCAGGCGATACCTGGATATCGTACCGCTCCGGGAAAGGAAAAAGGAAGGGTAAATTAAGCACTTCATTCTGTGAGTAAGTTTTAAAGTAGTCTGATTACAGCAGCTCCCAGTAGTACTGCTCCACAGCAGTGAAGAACAAAATCAATAACAAAGCATCAACATTTCCATTTTGTTTAGTGATTTTATAATTCAGAGCATGAGAATCTGCTTTGTGCTACAGCTTGGGCAAAAAAGGGCTACCACTAACCTAGCTAGAAACTTCTCAAATTGTCATATCCAAGAATCGCTCCCTTATTTCTTGACAATGAACAATATGGCTTTGATGGTGACACTACAGGGTAATTATTTTGGAGAAAGGATAAAGTTTTAGGACTTAAGATTTGATTTAATTAACTCTGCTGGAGGATTTGGTAGAAGTTAGTATTTCATGCTCATCTAACATTGGGACTCTGTTGTCTTAACCTATCCTAGAACATAAAAACTCAGAGTAAAGTCTAATCCTTGTTCCAAACAGTTCAACTAGATCAAATAGACAGAACTGGGACTCAGAAACATGGTCATGCATATTAAGGGCAAACTGAACGGACACCTATCTCCAGGGCCGTAGAGCTTTTCCCACTAGAAGATGCCGTCTCTGCTGTAAAATAGCTCAGTTGACCAAAGTCAGGCTGGTATGAAACTGGTCTCAAGCCTATGTGCAGAGCCGCCCGGTGGCCCGGCGCTCCGCGCCTCGCATCAGGGCGATGCTCTCCTCTCCCCGTGCACAGCACGAGAAGAGAATCGCTACAGCTCGTTACAGAAACAGTGGTCGTATTTCTAAATATTCTGGTCTTGCATGACAGAAGTTGTTATCAGAAAAAAATCGGAAAACGGAGTTCTTTGCTCCTATGGAGGCAGAGCAGTTCTGGCCCTGTTTCTTAAGGAAAACGTGGAGCTTGGCAGCGATAAGAAATGACTCTTTTGGAGGAAGGTGAACTGCAAGTGCTTCAGCCAGGAAAGGCAAGATACGCTAGGCCCGCCGTACTACACTACCTTCAGTAAAATTCCTCCTCAGAGCCCCGTATGTATTTTCTTTCAGAACAAAGTAGGACAAAAGAACATAACGTTGTGAAACAAACGTTGCTTCGTAAATACGGGGCAGCGCAAGATGCACACACCTTTCCCCGTGTCTACCTACGCCCCTGCCAAACGCTCAGGAAATCAGCTTTGCAGTTTCACAGAGCTTGCACAACGTCTCCGTGGACCACCAGAAAACGCAGGCTGCAAAGGTTTCGCCTGGCAGCAGCCCTGCAGCTCGCCCGCTCGAGGGCCAGACTGTTCGTGCTCGCCCCCGGCCGGCGAGACCCTCAGCAGTGCATGTGCTGACTTAAACTGCGGCCAGGAACGGGAACGGCCGGGCAGTCCTTGCGCCGTACGCGGCCCCGGGACCAGAATCAACGCACAACGAGTTTAAGCGACTGGGATGCAAACTCCTAGGGACGAGTTCAGGAAAGCAGAGAAGTGAATACTTATTTCCCTTTGAAATAGCACTGTATTGTTTCTTCTTCATAAATGAAAACTGACGTACTTGCTGAAATCTTGCGCTGCATTTTCTGTCTCAGAGAACACCTTCCAGGAGGTGCAAAGCAAGTAAAAATTGGAGACTACAACAGGATGCTGGAATTAAACTTGAGTTTACCAGAACTAACAAGTTATGTCTGAAAAAAGGAAGACCTAATGACAGGAAAGAGGTTCAGGCTGGCCACTGACTTCTGTCTCCACCTCTGTCATGTGGCGTGCACCAACCTGAAAGCAGGACGTCTGCTTGGCAAGAGCAACAAGCAAAAATAAAACAAAACAAAAGAGCCGCAAAGTTTTCTCATGACAGTTGCAGATGTTCATGCTCCTGCGTCCTCTGGACCACCTCGAAGGAGCTCTGAGGCTCTCAAGCGTGGGCTGGAGCCAGTGCGTGTCACCACACAGAAACGCCCAAGCTGTCTCACCCTGTACGAGTAGGCAGACCTTTCTGAACCACTAACGAGCAAATCATTCACTTTCAGCTACAGACAGACTTGTGCAAACTCAGAGAAGACCCCTACCTTCTACATGAGCCAAAGTAATAAATGCTCTGTACCACGGCCTGACAACAAACCCAGTGTGCAGGGCTTCCTTCATCCGAGAGCGCACAGAACTGGTAGCTCAGGTGTCCTTCAGCAGCATTTTGAAAGAGTTGAACTGCACTCTATAAAACCCTGGCACTGCATCTGCTAAATGACATGGCATTTTTTTTTTTTACACTCACTAAGACTGCAGGAGCAACTTCCTTCTTTGCAAGGCTGCGCTCTATAACACAATGCAGCTGGACAAATCAATACGATCTGCACGCCATGCCAGATTTGGACGCTTCCGAGAGCAACGGTGACCTGACCCTCTCCAACCCACGGGGAATACACTGCAAACACAACATATTACTCACCTAGCAAAGCAATGAATTGGTGACAAGAAAACACCACACCAGGCCATGCTGGCCAGTTGATCACCCTAGGTGAGGGAAAACAAACAGAATCAATGTCAAGATGATCATTTTTAGAAAATGCCCTCTTTTCCAGATTTGATTGTTACATTTCATAGTTCCCACTCATCTTTCTTACTATTATTTTCTCCACTGAGAAAAACAGGACGAAAAACAAAAGGAAGAAGAGGTTCCATGCAGATTTAACATAAAAATACACTCAACATTTCTGCAAAGTATTTCTTCCTCCAGTGGCCTCTGTAATCCCATTTTTAAAGGGATTTTTGTCTCTTTATTTGTTATACTTATCAGATTTGAATTCAAAGCTTTATACTTCATGTTTTGGCTCATGGATCTGTTGCAATTATAGCCCTCGGTTTCTTAAACTGTGGGAACACCTCTTTGAGCAATTTTCAGCCTCTGCATGGACATTTCCTGGAAGAGAAGGATGTGAAGTAGACACGCTGGATGTGTGCAGTTGTGCACCTCCTCAGCGGTCACTGCTGATGTTCTGACCATCTTGGAATTTGTGTCGTTTTCTCAATCTTAAGAGTTTTTGTTGCTTTCTCTTTAAACCTTGGTCTACGTGGATACAAAAGTCTCCCTCAGCGCTGAACAGACGGGGTAACCGAGGCACAGAACCAGCAGGAGGTGCCAGCTGCAAGCTGGTTCCAACCAGCAGTGACAGCTCACACGGCAAGACATATTGTAAGGACATTTCTAACAAACACAGTATTTCACGAGGTTCCAGAAAGCGTCATACTTTCCTCCTAAGGAAGCCAACTAGTTAGAAGAGACTCCTAAAATAATTCCTAATCTACAGATGCTCCTCTGTGCACACTGGTCTTTATTATCTAGCTTAAACACGATAAACCTAAATGTGATTTACTCTCCCACATGCTTTCCATTCTGCTCTAAAATCTTTTATCTTCCTGTCCGAAAGATTAAACGTAGAAAGAACAGCTTTCCAGATGCCTAGATCGGCTCACGGAGTTGTCCACCTAAGGAGTACCGTTGAGAGGGAAGTCCTGCCGACAGCAGGTAGCTTGCGTGGGGCCAGGGCGGCCGGTCGCGGCGCTGATAATGCCGGGGGCACCACGTGATAAAATCTTGCCCAGCTTTTGCTTAAAGGACATCTAACTTTAATCCTTTCTGATTATGAAGGGAAGGTCAAAAGCATAGGCATGGTATAACCAGGATACTGATACCTGCCCAAAAGCAAAGACAGCTTTGAGGTGCCTGACGCGCACCTCTCCTCTCGCCAGGCACCAGTTCCCGATAACGGCTGAGGTGTCCTCTGCCTCCACACCACCGCGTGAGCACGGACTGACACCTCTGAGGCCCTCCTTTGATGCCATGAATTGTGCTTGCTCTTACGTCTCTGGGCATACAAACAAGGGCCAGGCAGGTACGCAGCTGACCTGGTCCTGCCATGGACTCCCGACAATGCAGTTTGCTGGTCGACTACTAAAAACCGCAGCGTGGAAGAGCTCTGGGCAGTGCAGAAGCCCTGAAGTCAGAGCCAGGCTTCCACCCCATTTCGTTACACCAGGCTCAACTGCGTGACGTGGGAGGAGGAGAGGAAGACCAGTCCCTTTTGGGAGAGCAAGGAGATCAGAGAATTAAAAGCTGCGTGAGCTCCCTGTGCCCTCTGCAATTAAAAGGAACTTGAAAGAGTTTTCAATTTAGTGATATCATTAATTTCCCCCTCTTCCTCCTCCTCCCTCCCACTGCAGTTCAGAAGAGTCCTTTTCAACTGTTTATTGACTGTGTGATGAAAGACTGAGCTGGAGACACCCTAAGAAAAGGAAAGTTTGAAAAGTTTTCAGCCCTTTCATCAGTTCTTTAAACAATGTTCAGACAAACATGAGAGAAAGACTGTGCTTGAGAGAAATATTGTAATTAAGGCTGTGTGCAGTTGGCTTTTCTGTCCAAATGCGGCTCGAATGCTTGCAGCCTTGATGTTGTGTGAAGATTTAGTTCACAATTTTGTCATAAACAAGACTCGTAAGAAACACGTTTATACTTGCCCAGTTATTTCCTTCATTCACTATGGAAGCAAATTGCTTTGGTTCACTATCTGTGTAGGAGACGCAGCGTATTACGCTGTAAAAGTAAGCGGAACAAAACAATGTGTGTCACACAGTGCATGCATACAGCATGGACCAACTGGCTTCAGGGAGCATCTGCTCATACCGTATGCCAAGCACCTCCGAAATGAAATCTGAGCTGAGGGTAGTCCGCATCCGCCTGGGTCCGGCCCTACGGGCTCCCATCCGTGCCTGCCACAGATCGTGCAGCCATATTTCTAACACATGCATCTGGTCCTGCCACATTTCCATCTTTCTGAAGGCTGCACCTGCCGGTTCCCACCCTGCGCTCTTTTCAAGCAATTTCATGCGCATTTTCTTCCTGTAGCAGGAGAGCAACTGAGCCTGACAAGTCTTGATAACTCAAAGGACGGTACCATACGTGACAAGACAGACAGAGCTAGGTTTCTCTGCTAACAGACTGAACGGTACAAAGCGACCTTTTCTGGGTCTACTCAGACAACACAAATAAGTCAACGGAAAGAGCTGCTGAATCTGCCTTTGCAAGTTTCTGAAAATGGAAGAAATCCTCAGAAATGTTCTGAGCCCATCAACTTTCCTGGGCACAGCTTACCCGCAGAAAGGATCAAAGACTTCAAACAACTCCATTTCATTGACACGGATGGATCAAAGGCACTTTCAAAGTCCAGCCAGCGACGGGGAAGTGACAAGAACCAATCCTGGATCAAAAACACGTGGGCAAACACATCCAGCTCTCCAGCAACCTCTTACTGGGCCTTCATCTTCTGACAGGTTTGCTGTCACCGCAAGAGACGGGCCGCCTGCTAGGGACCCGCTCGCTTCTGGCGGGTAGAGGAGGCAGGCCCCGACGAGGAGGCTCAGCGAGGTTCAGGACGCCCCGCCACGCTCGTCACAACGTGGCCCTGCCCTCTGCGCTTAGCGTTATTTAATTGGGGTCAGCTTCTGCAAATAGCTCCCAGCTTTTCCGAATTAAAATTACAAAGGAAAAAAAACGTCCCAAATCACAGACCACGCTGCCGCACTGGCGTGACGAAGCGAAGTGAGAGTCCCCGGGGCACAGGCGGGAGCGCGAGGCGGCGGGACGGCTGCGAGCTGGCAGGCCATGCCAGCAGTGACCATCTGGCCTGCCTTTGGGACATGCCGGAGATGGCTCCTCTAAGTATTAATTTGTGTTGAATAAAGCTTCTCTAGCATACTGTTTGCATCTGCTGGAATCCGTGCGTCTGTTTATACAGCACCGTACTGAAGGCACCTGACATTTGGCTGCTCTCCCGAAACTTTGCTTTAGACACAAGTAGGGAGCACAAGGGGAGAGCATGAACTGAAGAAGGTAAGGAAGGGATGACTGAGAGTTTGAGATACATGGGCAGGGCTTAAACAGCGACATGAAAAGGACAGAATACAAGAGACAATTTTGGCGAAGATGAATTCTTGCAGGAAAATCAACAGATATCACAGATATTTTGCTTGTTTGTTTTCTTGTCTTCTTAGATGAGAAGGAGAACATGGGGATCCCATTGCAGGCCATCTGGCATTAGTGCGAAAAATAAAATAAGGAGTATTATACAATTGCCTCAGTAACTTTCTTCTAGATGCTAAATTCACATATTCTCATTCTCCAGATTTGGTTTCTCTAGACTTTTCTCACCCATGACTAGAGTCCTAGGAGACCTGTCCATTCACAATCCCCAGTTCAATCAGATTGCTTTGGGTAGCTTATTTAATTTGCGGCTCCCAGGAAACAATTTTTAATAAGAAGCAATCAGATAGTTTTGAGAATTTTATAAATTTGAGTCATTTGTGGTGTGTCCAACTGCTTTTCACCCTTTCAGCTTGAGGCTACCTTGAGCATCTGATTTTGGCGTGACTCAGAGCACTCACAGCTCAGAGTGCAAGCTCTCCACAGCGCTCAAGGTCTGATCGCCAGGGACAAGTCACAGTTGGGGCTTCGTAATACTAGATTTTTGCACTGGTGGCTTCCCTAGCACTACAAATTTAACCCAGACCTGGCAGAGTTGTATAATCACACCACTGTCAAATTAGAGCACAAGGGGTGGTAACTGAACTGTCATTACGTGCTTATCTACCTTCACGTCCCTTACAGGCAGGAGAACAAAACACGACGAAGTCTAACCTTGGCTCTACGGAGACCTGGCTCACCAGCATTTCCTGGACAAACCCGAAGTGGTAGACTTGAGTTCATACCCGTTCAGTGCTTTACCCCCCCAGGACCATGACATCTTTGATCTGCACTAGGACCCTAAACTTGGATTTAGCATGCTGTAAATACAGGCTCAGATGCCTAAAATTGGACGCTGTATGCCCCCCTTAATGTGAGCCATTACTTGCTTGCACAAAATGTATGAAAACTCACAACTGCAGAACTATTGATAGCTTTACCTCGCTCGCTGCGAGGCCCAACACCTGCAAGTAATTCTAAGTGGGGAACGCACTAGAAATGAAGTCCCGGGCGGCCTCCTCCCAGGCAGACCAAGGGGAAAGCTGCAGTCACCACTCTGCACACTTTCTGGCTAATATCCGTGACAAGTTCAGCATGGCTTTCCTGGCAGACCATTGCTAACTTGCTGTGAGCGGTCGTTTCGTTCCAGCGCTGTTACTGCAGCTCTCACGCACGCCCCGGCGAGGTGCAGGAGCTTTAAGCTGTGCATGCGTTGCATGAATTTGATGGGTGCTGTTTTTATTGTTTTCACAGCAACAAAGACACAACGTTGTGTGTAAAGCCCCCCAGTTCCTGCATCCCAGGCCTGAAAGAGCTGCATGTGGAGAGCAACTTGTGCCTCTCCTGAAACCTGAGTAACGCGCAGAGATCAGCCCACGAGACCCCGGTCGTTTCAAGCACTGTGCTCTCCTTGACGCTAGCGTTTGCCTCCCATATACTTGTGCGTTTGTCCCAGAAAGCCTGAGAAATGAAATAAGCTAACCTCCGAGTTCGTGTTTCTCCTTCTCTCGCACAAAGCTTCCCTGCAAATTGCCCTCAGCTCGGCTGTATAAATGAGGCAGCTGTGGAGAGCCTGAAGAGCAGCACGCTCACGGGAAGCAGTCTCCTAGCAATAAGGAAGATGTAAAAGCCCTCAAAATAGCTCCGCCTTCCATTTCTTTTCAGTGACTCATACCGTGCAATATGTTTTTGGGTTTTTTTTTTTATTCCTTACAGCAAAACAACCGCCCGGTGGTTGGCTCATACTGCGTTCGTCAGGTGAAACGAGGCAAAGGAAAGGGTCCATGCGATGGCTTCGTTTGAGAAGCCAGGAGCATCCCAGGTGTCTCATGAGCTGAATGCATCTCACATTTCCTTGCTGACACAAGAGAACAGGTTGTAAGCCATGCAACCATTTGCCCTTAGAACGTATTTTACACAGACTGGGTAGGCTAACTATTTGCTTTGCCTGCTAAGGGGCACGAAAATTTGTGGTTAACTTGCAAAACAGAAGGTAAATAGTTTTGAATGCTTCCTGTGTCTGAAAATCAGGAGTAATGATGCTCGAGTCAATGGAGTTATACAGCTATGAAATTGGTGTGCGATAAGAATCATGTTTTCTGACCTGACAGTGGTTTTCGCCGCAGTGTTTTGTAGGGAAGGAACTGGCCGCCCGTGCCACTAATTGACTTGCACCATCTCGTACTTGAGATGTATTAAAGGACTGCAGCGCTGCCCAAGGCTGAAATAATTATTTAAAAAACAAACACACGTAACTCAATGGCCAAATCGGTCTTCAGGCTCAGGTGAGGTACCTATACATTTTTCTGAAAACCACCATAGTTTTCTTATTTTACCCTTTTTTCCTGACTAAGCCCGTCCCCCTCTAATTCTGATTGAAAAATATCTAAAAATAGTTCCACAGTAGAATTCCAATGAATTATGCAATGAACATATGTTCTCACATCGAATCTTGATGCTTACTTTATCTTATGTCATGCAAAAGATTGAAGCTTGGGGCTGCCGGGAACAATCCCAAATCTGCAGTTGCATTCTAGGTCACATCACTTCATCTCTGGTAAGGCATGGCAGCACCTGGACGAGCAGATGGCTAGACAATGCAGCGAGCACTGGTGGTTTTAATCTTTCTGGATTAAGAAGCAAGTGCTATACAAGTAGTCTGATTTGCTAAAGATATAGCAGCAACCCTGGCACAGGAAATCCTTTCAGAGCTCTTACGACGAGCCGTTTTATCACAGTTTCTGGCAGGACTGCAAATCTAGCCAGCTCATTTTCCAGTCACTTACCAGTTATTTCCATTTTTACCACGTTTCTTTATAAAAAAAATTTCCTGCCAACAAGGACAATTTAAAACCTAGCTGCCAATGATATCAAGTACGGTGTACTTTCTACCCATGTGACTACAAGCAAGGGGAGAATAAGATGGTTTAATTAGTTTTGTAATTCTCTGCAACTGGACCTACTTGCCACCGTCAATCTGGAGCCTTGAGATCTGCTAGCTGCATAACACGTTGTTTCCAAAGCATCCTCATCCAGCAGCACCTTACTCAGAGAATAAACCAAATACGGTACATCAGAAGCTTTATTCTGCCAGTCCACACCCAGGTGAGCTGGCCATAAGCTATCAAATTAACTACTGTCTCTTACCCCGGAGGTCAACAGTGCTACAGGCCTGAGCCGGGGCTGTTCATTACAGTTAACGGCTGGCAGCACAAGCCTTAAACGTTAATCTTAACAACGATGTTTCATTAGGAGCTTTTGGGGCTGAACTTGAGGGAATCTTGTCCTGAAGGGTAAATAAACAAAAAAAAGTACTGTCCTGGAGAAAGAGCTGCTTATGTTAAAATTCCCCAATTTAATGCTGTAAGTGATTAGCTAGCCAGTAGTGAAAAACAGCATTATTTCATAAATGACACTGGGGGTAAATTCATTCCTAGCATAACTCTATCGCCTTCGGTGGATTTAGTCCAGTATGTGTACAGGAAGTATTACTACAATTTCATCCCTAAACATACGGACAGATGTGAAGATTACCACTAGGGCTCCCAGATTTAGAATTTATAAATGAATTTCTTGTTTCCCTACAAAAAGGGCATAGCAGGATTATGTAGCGAAAATATTCTTATACTGAATTTTAGCTAGGAGCCGCTTCAAGTTTTGATATGGATAAAATTAACTAGTGGTAAAGAATGTATCATGATAAAGCAACACTTTGATTAAGAAAAAGAGAATTACTCTCTTATTACTTAAGTTTTCACACCTATCAAATTTAGAGGAAGAAATAACTTACAGTACCACAATATGTATTATCAGGACAGTCAATGAGACATGAAACAAGGACAAACTCCATTTGCCTGGGCAAAAAGCCCAGTTTGGAAGTAATTGCTGTAGCGGTGTAGCAGCTGCAGATACAGTCAGATCAAATCCAAAGATCAAATGCTTATTTCATTTTGATAAAAGTCATTAAACCAGAAATCAACTTACTCTGGACTATAGTCAGGAAATAACTCTGCACATACCATGTGCACATAACTGTACCCTAATAAATTAAAGCAGTGACAGCAGCTTTCTTATGTGAAAAGCCCAAACTTATATTTCATTAAAATATCAACATTTATCATTTAGGTTTTATTTAGCAGATAAAACACTGCGCTGTGTTTAAAATCAGCCGAGAGGATTTCTCGGTTGACTGGGTGCGCGGAGACAGTCGGCGATGCTTCCCGCGCCAGGGGCTCTGCCGCTCTAAACCAAGACTTTCCAACATACGTGAGACGTCCCTTTCCCTCGTGATTATCCCGAGGACAAACACAGGGAAAAGTGGCACGTGAGGCATATATAAAATTCAGGGAATACCAAGGAACTTCTGCAAGTGTGGCCTCCTTCAGGGATATACACAACGCAAGCAAGAATGCAAGAAAAGAACTGTGTAAGGTAGCAACCGCATCGGACCGATTTCATTATCGAAGCGCGCTTGCTTCAACACAGCGACCTGGCAATGCAGTCAGCCGGGGGCGGACGCCGTCCCAGCTTCCCGCGGCCAGCAGAGACCCGCTGCCCCGGGTGCCACTCGCCTGCGCGGGGGCGGAAGGATTCCCAGCGGTTAGCGAGCTCTCTGCATCACCTGAGAGATCATGGGAGCCTTCATTAATTACGTGATCCTAATCCAGGCCGTTCTGCATCAAAATTGTTAAAGAGTCTCGCCCTTTCTGAATAGCAGCGTCTTCTCCCTTTTGGTTCAGCTGAAGTTAATGGGAGAATTTGTGCAGCAAAGTACATCTCCGTGCACTTGTGCCAAAAGCCGGCCCTTTGCATTATTTATATCTACAAAACAGATTTTAGCTTCCGTGTTATGATGAAAGCAATCAATCTCAAATTCTCGCGCTCTATTAAATTAACAGGTTCTTGGGGATGTCTGCACCGAAAATTCTAATACCGCTAATGTTCATCAGAACTTCGAGAGATCAAGGATCAAAACTTCACCTGAAGAAATTAATCATTTTTTAGGCTAGGAATCAATTTGTTGATTTAATCCTAATACACCTCACACTGCTACCTGTGCCCTTCAGAAAATCTTGCTGTTACTGACTGATGGATTTAGAGCTAAAAGATCATTATTAAAACCACCAATTATGAAACTTGATCAAGGCAGTGTCACCCAAACTAATGGATAGATTATGCAGTTTTCATATCAACTTTGCCATGGTAGTTTTTCTCCTACGTATGTGCACTGGTTTTAAATCCTTCCAGCATTCCTTTAATTACATTGTCAATTAAACTATTTGCAGAACAAAACAAAATTCAACAAGCAAGCAAACAAAATTTATAAAAAACCAAGACACCTCAGCATCACATTTTGACGAAATGCCATTGTTGGCTTTTTTTAACCCTTCCTCCCCTATATATATATACAAGCTTAGCCTCAGCACAGACCACGGCAAGCAGACCTAATAGTCTAGAATTTAATGTGTGCGTCCGATGATATCTGAACACTCATCAAATGAATATTTAACTTGTTCATGATTTTTATGCATCTACTGTAAAGAACTGTAATATCTGTTTTAATATTACTTATGAATTTAATACTGCTGTGGGCTTCCGTATTGTTTCATGGCCCTCTCTCCCAGCCTGGGGTGGCTCCAGCACCTCTCCGACGGTGGCACAGTCGCACCTGGAGGCATTTCGGACAATATCACTTATGAAAAACAACACCACGGACAACAGGAGTCACCCACTGTTCCTCTGCTCAGCTCTGCCCAGCCCGGGCTGTGCACCCTGCCCTCCGCTGAGGACCACAGAAGAGCTCCTGCTGGGTTGAAGAAGGCAATACTCGCTTCTGGCCATCCTCTGCTGTCCTGCTCTCTCAGTCAGACTCCTTTCCACCCGCATTAATGACTTGATCGCAAATTTTAGCCAAATACCTGGGAATTATTTTTAATCCTCAAGTTATTAAAGTTCGTACAATCCAGGAACATATTTTGAAGATAAAAAGAAAAGTTTAAAGTGAGGCTTGAAATATTATTCCGAAAACTAATATAATAGCATAACCATGGGATTTTTAAATAAAATCTCATCATTTCGAATTATTACATTTATATTAATAGATTCTCTGCCTATGCTAAGCTTCAAGATGCTCTTACCTCACGACAAACCTTTCAAATGTTAACCAGGAAGAAAGGGAGTTTCTTTAGGATGCAGTTATCAGGAGACCACAGCAAAGCTAGTCTACCAAAGGTGATGATATTAATAATGACATTTATGCTGCAAGAATTTAATTAGACTGAAAAAGAATTTGTAGTAAAGATGTCACAAGAACTTAAGACAAAATGAAAATCAGTCCAAAGGCATTCAGTTCTTAATTAGTTTGGGGAGTAGTAGCTTAAAGATAAACCTAGAAAATTGCTAGAGTGACTGGCTATTAGGGGCCACTAGAAAGTATAATGTCAGGTTCGATTTTTCACTTGTTGATGCTTTTAGATAAGACCTAGTGCAAAGTATTTTAAAAATACAGGAGCTGCTTTTTCTTTCTTTCTTCAAAAGATCAAATATTTTTGCTTTTAATAAAACCAGTGAGTCACAAGCCTTCATTGCTCACAGTGATATTTTTTTCTAAACATTACGGAATAATGACCTGCATGACACCTTGGTTATATATGGAAAACTGCAACTCAGTGTACAGAGGATGTTCAGCTTATCTCAGCTGCTCTTTGAAGACAGGAAAAAAAACAATGTGCTTCTGATCATCCACAATAAGTTACTTTCTGGATGTTGCTTGTTCTGTGCAAGACACACAACAGCAATCATGACCCAGAATGTTCACAAACGAGCCGGGAAGATTTTCAGACTTCGTTGCCTGATCTTATGTCATCGTATTTAGGTAAAAATGAAAGGAGACCTAAGCAAAATATCTTGCAAATGGTTTCTGAAGCCACTGGATCTGACAGACCTTTTCCTGGCCAAGCGCTCTGCTGCAGGGTAGTCCCAGCTGCCTCCGGGACGTTCCCCACCTCAGGTCCGGGGATACCGGCTGCTTCCCACCCCTGCTGAGCTCAACAGGAAAACTCTGACTTTAAGCTCTGAGCTCACAACACAGACCTATTGACCAAAACCAAAAACAGAAGCCAAACACTTAATGTCATGCAAAAGACGCTGTTTTATACTCTTATTAAAGATGGAAAGCCTGAAGGAGATGGTATGTCTGAGTTCACCCAGACCACAGTCCTGTTTATCAGTGCTGCCTCTTCACAGCTGTACTGGTAGGGGAGTCCTCAGCCTCCAGCCAGCTACCAGCTCCTCAGAAGGACCCACCTGAGCCACCCCTAGTGACAAGCAGGCGGATGGGGACGAGCCTCGTGCCTGACCGCAGAGGGGGAGGCTGTCTGTCCACCTCTTCTGTGATTCTCCACCACCACTTGTCTCCTTGACTTAGCTGCCAAAGCAAAGTCAGGTGTTTAAGCGGCCCATGCTTCATCTTCCAATGTTATCCATTGGAAAAAAAAAGGCAAGAAACAAAAAGCAGGACAAAACCAGAAAACAATAACCTACCATCTGCCTGACTCAGTGAAGGGCCCTTAATCTGGGCCCTGCATCCCATGTGACGGCTTTAATGACCAATTTTGATTCCAGCTACACAATATATTTTCTTCTTCTTTTTTCTCCCAACTGGAACAGGCTCAGCAGACTAGGGAAACTCAAAATTAGAAAGAAAAGATACTTAGTAGGAAATACAGCATTACATAGATTTTAAATGTCCCATTAGCTGTAGAGGCAGAGGCTATTTTGAGAATGTTATTCAACTATATTCCCCTTTTAAACAATTTCTGCATCAAACCCTGTCTATCCAAAACAAGAACATAAAAAACAAGCCAAAACAAAAGCTCTCCTTAATTTGCATGCAGAGTGGTTAATTTGCTGGACTGACTAATGGATTCCTTTTTAATGTTAACCTTCATGCATCCATATATTTATATCTCACATAAAGAAACATCCAACACCCAGGCTGGCTTCCTATCTGCACACAGTATACAGCATCCCTGCAGACATCCGCGCTGCCTGGTTAGCATCAACACACTGTGTTTGATATAAAAAACAAACCTGCACTTGCCTAACACTAAAAATATGGTCCTGAACTGTCCACTTCAAAAATTCCTCTCTCTTTGACCTTCCTCAAGGACATACACATTTCCCCCCGATCTATAGGACAGCTTAAAATGCTGCTGCCAGCCTTTTAGCGCTGGGTGCATATGGTGCTCCCCATGCCATCTCCCCCTGCAATCTTTCTGCCGCTTTCCTCCCTGGCCTCAGGCTCTCGGTACAGGTGCTGCAGCAGACTGGTTCTTTACTGCTGATTTGTGCTGTCGTTATTCACTCGCTCTGCTCTTCTCCTTGGCTCTAGTCCTGCTGTTTTCTTCTATGCTGGATTGTTATCCTTGGAAAAAAACCCAATGTCGAATCAGCTAGCTTCTTCTTCCGACCTTTCGTAGGGTCAAAAGAGGATGCAGGTTTTTTCACCAGTATCTAAACGTATTTTATTATGGGAAAGCAGTAAATCATATTACACGTGTCAACAGTATTCAAGAGTCTGCTGCTGTGAATTCTGGCCTGCAATTCCTGCAGCCGCTTTGTCTCACCCGTGGATAAGACAGATCAAGGTTCCTTCAAAGCTCACACTTTTTGGATTCTGGGTTAGACTCAAACGAGATTTCTAAGTGAGGAGCTAAACAGAAGTGTTGGGGGGTGTCATGTAACTCGTAGTGAAGTCTGCATTTATGCCCATGTCCTTCAAGTCACGTCTTTTCAGCAGCGTGTGACAGGCAGCGGTTGTGCAAGGAGGATCAGCTGTCCATGAAACGCAGCAGAATGAAGACAACGACATTTCTTCTTTCAGCAGTACGCACGGACGAGGGCAATCGCCCCGAGCAGAAGGAAGAGATGAAGAAACAAACCACAGCTTGCCCTGGATGACTAGCTGTCAGGTAGCATTTCCAGAAAAATCAACAAAGTTGCCATATAATTATGCGCATCCCTCGTTTTTTGTCTTTCTCCCCGCATGGAGAATCCCTCTTCCCAACCTTTGCAGGACAAGCCTGCACTACGGGCACGAAAAGAAAGGCACTGCACTGGCAAGTTGCACCAGCTTGCCCTGGGCTTTGCGGTGGCATGGCTAGGCTGCTGCTCGCTCCTTTGCTCGCTGTTTGAAGTGAGCTCAGATCTCTTGCCCTTACCCTGTCACCGATCTCGCTCTGCCACATCGCTCACCCGACACTAAGCATAGCTTTGAAAGCACAGTACACTCAAGTCTTGTACTTTTAATGTCAAGATCCAAGTTAGAGCACATAGTTTAGAGTCTATTGTCTTCTAACATCTTCTGAAAAAAAAAGCACTGGTCATTCGACAAGACAAATTCAACCTTTAATAAGTTTTCTAAAAATGCAATGGCATAATTCTTTCAAATTAACTTTCTGTACACGGTATCAAGGTCTTCCCTGCCTTACACTTCCCTAATACTGTACTCAGTGGGTTATAAGGCAGGGCAGAATGTAACCTGCCACATATAAATGCAATGCACTTATTTCCCTACGGAACTGACCTGATCCAGAGCTTCAGCTATTTATAACACATTCAAAAATACATTGCTAGGCAAGAGGATAGGAGAGGCTATGTTTGTTGATAAAGCTAGAAAAAGGTAAGATAGCGGTGGATTCTCATACAAAGTTAGCTTCACAGTCTGCTGTGAATTTTTAATTGTTACTAAAACTGTGCCTTATCACAGCTGAGGTTAACTCCCCGCAATAGGCACACCAAAGCCGCACCATCAGGTAAACCGTCCCTGTTGTACTCTCATCGGGCCAACCTTGAGCAATTTTTTCACTAGTGACCAACCAATTCCCAGTTCCCCAGTGCCCTGCATTAGGATTTGGGCACTTAAATTTGCCTTCACAAAAATTAGGCAACTAAATCTGAAACCGTGATACATATTGCTTCCCCTCAGAGGTCACCTTCCTCAGAAGGTGTCAAAAACAGAGATGCTTTAATTTTTTAACCTGGAAAGTCTTCAGACTTTCGAGCTGAATCGCTCCCATGCTGGTCAGGCCAAGGAGCTTGCTGCCTCCTGAGCCGTTGGGGGATAGAGAACCACCGGTGCTCCTTCAGCTACATTCTCGGTGGGTTTCTGAAACCTTCTGAGATTATGCTGTCCAGGACATAAAATACATATCAGTAATCACCACTTTCTTCCAGAATAGGTGACTGAGGAGCGGTGATCTTGCTTGCATTCTCTTCTCGTAGGCAGAATCCTCACTCGAGGAGAAAGAGGTTTGGGCTCAGTTTCCCCCTTGCTCTACAAGATTTGAGTCCACATCTCCCTCACTTCCCCAAAGCTAACTTACAGCCTGCCTTGGACGTAGGGCTTCTCCACCTCTTCAGCTGAAGCTGCAACGCTAGGGTAAAAAGGATTCCAGCTACATTGCGTCAGGGAGCATGAGACTTTCTGGCCAGCGGTTAGGACATTTATAAAAGAAAGATGAAATCTGAAAGTTCATCCTCTGTCCCTGGACAGCTTCCTTGATATATGGCCATTGTGAAAAACACACAAATTGGAAACATCACAGGTCTATGCTCCCACTGGCAGATCCTCCGTGTGCAACACTGAACATGGTTTCTGCTCCTTTACCTCGTGCTGGAATGAGTAACAGACTCATAGGGTCAATTACCACATCTGAGGAGGAATAAAAGACAGCAGAAGGGAGGCAGCTCTTAAACTACTACCATCATTTTGGAAGCCAATACACGAAAGGGGGAGCCACGGAGAACTATGCGTTCACTGCTGACGGCATCTCTGCAGTCCTCAGACCAAATGGAGCACAGTGGCAGAGGTCTACGTCGCTCAGGACTGGCTCCCTCTTGAACGAAAAGTCCTCATGCACAACACACACCAGTTGGGTATGGGACCCATAAGGCAATCCTAAGGCAGACTGGCGATGCAGTCTCAGATAGCCGAGATAATAACAGAGATGTTTCACAGCTCATCAAAGTTTTTATAGCATAATGTTGAGAAGTATTGTATCTGTGATAGCAGGCCCTGGACAACTTCCTCCTGGAGGAAGCTAGTTGGCTCACTCCAAAAGGGGGTCTAGCGCGGGCAATCAGACAGTCTCGACCGAGAGCAAACAACGGAGGGAAGTCATTTGCCAGTGCAGACAGGCCCCAAACCCTGTCTTGAATCAGGTCTCCAAGTACAGCACGACAGTCAGAGCTACAGCTAGGTTTTGGAAGAACTTCACAAGGAGGAGAGCAATGGAAAATTATGTCAGATATGCTTTTACCTTATAACTGGCCCATTTTCCCATTACTTAGTATTGTCTGTTGCTGCAGCTCTTGCTAACTGACCGTATGGCACTAAGCCGCAGCTCTGAGACAATATTTTTTATTTTGGTGCGGTGAGGACACTGGAGAATTTTCATTAAAAAAAAAAAAATCTAAGAAGATAGCTGAGGAAAGCTCAGTTTAAGGGGAGGCAGGCAGTGTTCTCCACTCCACTAAATAATCTCTCTGAAGAACAAACACATCTGCACTTGGCCTGGAGCAGAGGAAAGATTAGAAACTTCCTATGACTAATTCTCAGGAATGCGGTTTTTTCAAGCATTCCTCATAAGCCCAGGGCATCACTTGCTAATGAACTGCTTTTCACTCTGCCACATTTAACGTAGAGAAGCACAGGAGAAGGTGCTCAAGAGCAATATTTGCCCATTACAACGCATCTGGGCAAGTGGGGTCAGTATCTGCAAGAACAGCAGCCACATACTTAGGCCTTGCTTTGAGAAGCAGGGATTCCTACAGACAGAAGGCAAGAGTGATCGTATCAAAAGGAAATAAAAATCTTTCATCCTCTTTTTTTTTTTTGATAGTTATAAGTGTTTGTCCCTTTTCACTCCCTTTTCTAACTACACTAGCACAGAAAACAATCTAAGATTGACATTTTAATAGAGGGATAGCTCACCTGAGCCAACAAAGCAAGATTCAAAGTAAGTCTCTGCACTTACATTTATGATGAAATATTGATAAAAAATACTATAACACATGCGGAAGTTCAAAATTCACCCACTCCTTTACATACAAATCTTTTGCTCACCTGTAGCCTAGCCATATCAGATCATTTTCTATCACTTTTCTAACTTGGATACGAATAAAGTTGACGTTTAAAAAAAGGAAAATATATCTTGTGACATATTTCAAAATATTATTTTTCAGGCTGCAATTTTTTTTGCAGTTTTTATATTTGTCATTTTCAGCAATACATTGTGAAACAAAAGATATGAGAAAATCTTTTATTATACTGAAGAAAGACATCACTTTTTAACCCGTTTTTTTTCCTATAGCAAAAAGGAAATGGAAAAAAAGTAAATCAGAAGAAGTACAACTTTTCACACCAGAAATACCCCAAACCATGATCAATGTTTTTCTAACAGGAAAAACTGAAGAAACCAAAATGGTTTCATGAAACATTCATTGAAACAGTTCCCTGACAAAGCCGTTTTTCAGTCAAAACTTTTCACCAGGTCTACTTACACGCATCATATGTAAGTAGTTTTGCTCAAAAACTTGATTCTAGCACACCAGAAGCCCAGCGGGTTTTGTCTCACCTAGCTGCTTTTTCCAGAATAAGCTCTACACATCCCTTAAGGTCTTTCTTTGCAATTGCTTTATTAAGCTACACAAACTCTCGGCCTCTCTTAGATGTGTTGAATCGACACATACATCCTACCTGCGACGTCACGGAGGTGTGCCAGCTGGCAGCTAGCTAGCCCAGGCGCCATCTCGCAGGACGTTCTCCACCGCAGGATGAGATGCACAACCGGTGCGTCACAGTGCGCCTGGCACTTCCCAGTACCTTGGTGACCAGAGATCCCACTCAGACCCAATCGAGTACACAGAGCCAAGGCTCTGGTCCCGTACACCACTACTGTAGAAGACTGGGACTTCCAAACACCTTTCTCATGCAGATATTTTGCTGCATCACTTGACACCTACTGGCTTGATGAGTTATGGAACCGCTGTGCACGGATCATTAGTAAAATTTGCTTTAACTATATAATGATCATGGTGGAAGAAATCCAGTGGCACCCCACGAGCCATCAGACTATTTGGTATCTAATTAATGACACTATTTATTCATTGACCTGCTAGTCAAACTATGCAGAGTTCTACGTAACTGATAAAGAGCTGAAATTACCAAAGGTGTGCTGAAGTTCTGTTTAGTCCGCTTTGACTCAGAAGTGCTACACAAATTGTTTCTGGCACATTTTGTGGAGTTTAGTGACACAGATTGAAAGGAACCAGATCACAAAATGCAGCTAAAATGGACTTGGCAAGATTATGTGAGTAAAATACCACGGCCTGAAGCCACACCACCTTGCTGGGATAACATCCAATCTCTCACGTCAAGCTACATAAACCAGAGTAATTAGTGAGAAGCACCTAGATGGCCCAGGAAGAGGGACTCATTAGTCAGCACATAGCATGCTGCCATCTTGGTCAAAGGCGCACTGATTCCTGGCCAGGAAGCGACACTTGCCTTTGGATGAGTGCCTTTTAGATGAGTGGCAAAACCCAAGGGACAGCTAGAATAATTACTGATCCTGCTGCGGAGGTTTCATGCACGTGCATTCTCATGCACAGAGACTGCGCACCTTTTTTGGGCTATTCAGAAATAAATGAAACCTTATACAGTCCTCTAAGCTATTTCAAGAGAGCAGAACTGAAGCTATGCGTGCACTGCAACCATACCATGCATTCTTCAACTGGAAGGACAGAAAGGGTAGGCACAGTGGAAGATGACTCCTTCCCTACACAGAATATACTCACATATTTCCTTGTGCTCTTTTTCTCATCTGCACCTTTTATTGACAGATGCAAAGCAAGACTAATGAACTACTGATAACCTGAGCACAAAGGATTATTAGACAAAGCATTTTTATTTTGTGGGCATTGATTTATATGTCACAACCACAGTGCAAATGAAAATGGTAGTTTAGATAGATGAACTTAAATACCAAATAGGTGGTCATCCTGTTTATTCCTAATAACTGGCCTCTAGATAGACCTGTAGGTACGCTTGCATTTATCTCTCTATATCCTATATACTTACTAGATATACTAGTAGATTTTCCAGATACACTGCTGTCTACCATCACCCTGTGGAGGCATCTAGAAACTCCCTGCTACTTCTTGGAGACCTGGAGCCTGTCCAGAGCCAGTGAAGCTGCTGATTAGCAAATATGAGGAAATGAACTCTGATCTTGAAAACGAGGGAGAATCAGCCTCAGAATTTTAATTCTCATCTTCGGTGACATCCATCTGACTTTAATTTGATGGCAACTGCTGTGTTAAGGACCGTCTTAACCCAGATGGAATTATGAAAACAGTGGTGATATTTGTCCTCTTCCACTGCTGAATCCAAAGGGAAATTTCAAGACTAAGACACAGTGACCTGATTTTGATCGATACCCAATGGCAGTTAGGTATCCAGCACCCATTTTTATCTTTAAAAGCTTCCTCTCGCTTTCCTGATGAGTAATCAATCATCTTTTTAAAAGAGCCGCCACTGGCTTTTCCACTCTCATAATTAATACTCAAATCCCTCAGATCACAAGACAAAACAATATGAAGGGCATGTACGCATGAAAAAGTGATCCAACTTTTTAATTATGCCAAGGATCCCGTCTCTGCTGAATTGACTATGCCAAAGCAGAAGTAACCCATAAGATTTCCAAGAGAAAACTGTTCCACTTGCAGTTTCAGTCTGGAGAACAGTAATATGCAACATGCAACTGCACTTAAATGAATTTTTGGAGGAAAAGCATTCTTTATATAGAAACCACAAGAGCAAGGCACTTCCCCTGCCTTAGGCTCTGTTAAACACGAGACTCAAAAACTACCTCCAATACTCCAGAGATTGAATTATTTTCTGAAAGCCAATTCCTTCCCATCCTTATTACTGGTATAAAGCTATGAGGTTTTTTCTTTTTTTCACCCTTTTTTAATGCTAGAAATAGATTAAACTGGCACTTCAGGATGCTGAACTGCAGTTTCAACTGAGCTCTGTGGTTCACAGAGATTTATCAAAAATGACAAGATTCAACATCCAGGAGATGTCTTGTAGTGCCCAGGAGCTCAAAGAAGATGCAGCAGTTACAACCACAGCCAGACAGAGATAAGAAAGGTGTGAGGAAAAAAAAAAGTGTACTCCCTGAAAATAAAAGGAAACAAATGGAAAGACGCTGTGCTGATCACCACTGGCTGTTACTGGGCAAGAAAGAGGTACCACCTGCCTCCTCAAAACAAGAAAGCAGGGAAAGCTGCCCTCCATTTCCAGTCCAAAGGCTGTTGTAAATGCCCTTGCAGCTACCCGTCAGAGCCTTTGCAGAGGTTTGCAGAAGTGCAGAGGTTTTCTTCCTGTTCCATCTGCAAACACAATGTGGTATTAGCTGTTGAGTTTTTATTTGGGATCGCTTCTTCTAAGTTAAGCTGTCACTAAAACAGTAAAACAGAATATGCCGTAAGTGCATTCTCTTTTCCACGTGTATGCATGTAAAGCCAACTACGACATGTTTGAAAAAGTCTAAGAAAAAATTGAAATATCTTGGATAGTAAACACTTATGAAGCGCAAAATATTCTCCTCCCCCTAGTCAGCCTTCACCTGGATAATTCACCCACCCCAAAAATATACTCATGACCGAGAACCACCTTGCACCCCAGACTGTACTATTTTTCCTAACATGAATATAACGCAGGTGGAATAGCAGCACTGACAAAGATCGGATTTTATCGTACTGAAACCAGGGGCATCCTATCCCTGCATCAGATCACCATAAAGTATATCCTGAGCTTTGATACTACAGAATTGCATTTTGTACAGATATAAAATACAGAAAATTTGGGACTATTTCAAAGTAGCACAGTGAGCCATTCAGGACTCTGCAGAGAGACTGGATGCCTTTTTCCTCTTGATTCCTGCAATGAAAGTTAAGGGCCATGATCACAGTTCTCAGAGCCTAATTGGAAACGCCAACATGTAGTGCTATATATTGTCTCTCTCTCTGAGTAATTTTTATGTAGCGGTGCAGGCCTCTTGCATGTCCATGGCAAGTGTCTGGATTGTCTCTCTCAGTTTAGCTGCCTGCTCTTTGGCCGTGGACAGACTGCACTTTTTGCACATTAGGAGTCCTCCCATGCTTGTTTGCAGACAGGGGAACATTGCTCTTGTCACACTTCTTGCATCTACCTTTTATTTAGATGCATCTTCAAAAGGGCTTATTCCAAGGTTGTATACAACAACAAAGAGAAAACAGAAAAATCAGCACCGTAGTACATAAACTCAACTACCCCAAGACCTCTCCAGTATTCCATTAGCTATTTCACATGCATAAACTGAGATGGAAGTACCTCGGGCTGCAGACAAGGGCAGTGAGTATAGCCACAGCAACAAATTAAAATACACACAGAGCTTTCTTCTAATACATAATTCTTCTAATAATCCGCAATAGGAGACATCCATTATAAAGCAATAAACCTGCATGGAAAAAGCAGCCTGAACAAGAAAGCTCCACAGTGAGAGGAGTCCTGCCTTCAAGCAGGACTTTGTACCTCTCCTGATTCCTTTAGAGAAATCAGAAGTAAATTCCTCCTTGAGAAAACAACCCACTGGCCATCCTCCCTCCCTCCCTCCTTCCCATGTGCCAATACATTCAGCTTTACAGATTTCAAAATAGCTTGAAAGAGTTAGGCTAATCCAGAAAAAAAGCAAAATGGTAGTAACTCCCGTAAGACCTTTTTGAAAGCTTAATCCAATCTTCTCTTGTAAACTAGATACTATTCCCTTCTTACTTGTCTTCAGTGGTGATAAACTGCAGACAAAACAGATAACGGACTCAGGCGCCTAGTGTTTAACCACTCGTAGTAAACACCCTTCCCTCTTTTGCTTATCTCACAACCCCGCATGGATTTCCTTTTATTAACCTTCTGAATTGCAATCAAATTAGACTTTGAGAGCCATTGACTTGCATGACTTGCAATACCTTAATGGGTGCTGTTGCAGCTCCTCGGGAAGAACAACCCAGGCCTGCCAGTGCCTCCCTTCTGCTATACTGCAGCAAGCTTCAGGGTATGCTCCACTGCAATGCAGAACAGCACGGGCCCCAATTTTATCAGAGTAAGTTCTGCGCAAATAGTGCATGGGCGAGTGAACTGCCTCTTCTGAGAAAAAAATTAATAGCATATGTTTCTTCTTGTGCCTTACAGTGACAGTACAGAGTTTGAAGTAATTCCAGAGAATCTTTCAGACTCATTTGTTCAATTTGATTTAATCGTGCACAGTCTATATGCCAGGTGGCATCTGCTCTGCAAACTATTTGAAAAGAAATGAAAGTATTAATGCCCAGAAATGATGCAGTGTGCCACCTTCCACTTGACACCACTGACAGCATATGTCTTAGGTACGCTTGCATCTTATAATAAAGACATTGATGCTGTGTTAGATAAGGGCTGCACAGCAATGAAAATTTAGTATCTCTTCTTTATTTTTCTTTGGCTGTGCTGAAGTACATTTCTGACTTATATAAACGTTAAGGTAATTGAAATAAGAGAGGGGGAGAATAAACACAATGTAAAAATCCTGAAGAGACCCCTTTTCAGGACTGATTGCTTTCCCCTGAAATTTCAAAGGTCAGGATGATGTCTGAGGGAAATGTGCTGATGCTTCAGAAGCCCGTTTAGCTTTAGGATACACAGCTGTTCTCTGTCCTCATCCTCGCTCTCCTATTAAGGGTCAAACATGAAAATCAGAAAGCATTTATATATTTCTATTAATCACACAAGACTAAGCTAAGACCTAGAGAACTGCGCATCTCCTCTCCCACTGTACCTGTACATCGTACCTGTACCATACCTGTACCGTACACACTAAGAAGTATATCTCCTAGTCTTTGTTTACAGCCAAAATATCCTGCCCCCAGTAAAGATCCTGTGGCCAAGATTTTCACCTCCACGTCCATGTCAACACAGACAGCTACTTTTGGCACTCACGCTGTTTAAACTGGACAGACTGTAGAAGAGAGGCACTCAGCTGCTCTTGGAAATGAAATCTTTTATGGTGGCTCATGCTGACTTCCCAAACAGTTTCAATAAACTTGAAAAAGCTCTTTCGTCTCCCTCCCTGCGTACATAGGTACTATCCTGTAGCTATACCGAGTAATAAAATAATAACTGGTGATAACTTTTTCTTTCCAACAAGTTATTTCCTAGTACAGTTCAATGCATGTATGAACAAGGAAATTTCGCACTGGACTTGAGCCTTGCTAAAAGAGAACAAAGAGACTATGGCTATAACTGCTTAAGAAATAAAATGCCATATTGAGATTCTGAGATTATACTTTGAAACAGTTCATGAATTCTCTGCTTCTGAAAACAGGTTACTTTTGGAGGGTGTATATGACGTGTCTAGAAGAAAAAAAAAGAAGTAGGGATCTCTGAATCCTTCCTCCATTAATACAAATCACCGCTATACAAATGGTTAAGCACTGAAATTCTACTGAGAGACAACAGATGTAGAAAGCTGCATGATAACTCTGAATACTTTTGATTCTAGGCCTGTTAAAACAAGTGCACTGCACTCCCCTCCGCCCCCACCCCCCCCCCCCCACACACACGGAAGAATTGCAATAAACCGACTTAATTATAAAAATATCTACTGGTTTGAGCAAAATCACCTTTGCTGCAGGAATTCTCAGTTGGGTTTGAACCAAAAGCTCTTTCAAGCAATGGAGTTCCTTCTTTCCACGGACTTCACTGAACATTGGATGAAGACCTTGAAGACCAGCAGCACCTTCAAAAAAAGTAGTTATTTAATAGAGAGGCCAAACATGCAAATTATTCAACCAATGCAATTTTCACTCCTTTCAAACTAACCAGACGATAAGTAAGTTTAGATCTAGAGAGGGTCTGCAAGGATCTCAGGTATGTAAAGCGTAGCTCTTAACAGCTACCAAAATAGCTCTTACTGAGCAGCTCTGATCGCTACTGCACCAAAGCAGTCAGCAGAGGCAGCAGATTAGTTAGTGTCACGGTGGCTCACACTGCCTGAAACCACGCTAAGGAGCTGCGAGGGCATTCTGGCGGTAAGAACGTACGTACCTTCAAAGAGAAGATGAATAGAAAGACTTGGTTTTACAGGAACCAAAGCCCACGGCATGCAAAAATAACGAAGTTTGCTGCGCCTGGCTGACTGCTGTGGGGCCCGGCACCGGTTTAAGCAGAATTCACCCATCCCGCGGCCCTGCCGAGCAAGTCGAGAGCCTGCGGCAGCCGCGAGTCGACAGCGGGACCCTCCGCCACCCGCCAGTCGCCGTGACCTTGGGAAGCCGACGGCCTGTGACAGCCACACGTCGGAGCTAAGCACTTCATCAGCAGGTACACGAAGAAAAACTACGCAGTCCAAAGATAATCAGAGCAGTGTTTCCAACTACTGTGCAGGCGATAAAATCTCCCTTCTCCCTTTATTCCCATGTGATTTTTTTTTTTAAACGTTATCAGCCCGCGTCCTATGGTTTTTTCCAATTGTATTCAAAACAAGCCTTCAGTTCAGAAAAAGTGTTTGCCAGTCCTGGAAAGAAGTAATCTTTGCTGGCAACATCATTTATTGGTATAGGGTAAAAATGTTGAAATAACCTGTAGGAGGAAATTTCCCCACAAGACGACTTGAAGAGCTCTTGACAGGGGACAGATGAAGGAAGAAAAGCGCTGAGCGCTGCACGCGGAGCAGGCGAGTAGCGGCAATATTTTTCAGAAGCACTGTTTGCAAATTGAAAATGAATTTCTTTCTGACTGGGCCCAAAGTGCTTTCATCCTTGCCTTCCTTTAGACATTTCAGGATATGAGTCTTCTTAGTGCAATGGATGATGAAAAGTGATTCATCAAAGGGGTGGGAGGGGGGGGTTCAGATGCATCGCATCCCGCTACGGCACCCAGATGGCTTTGAATGGAAGTTGTGGGTTTAAATCTTCCTTTGTAACTTCCATAACCACCCCCCAAGCAGGGGGCACATTCTGTTTTAATATTCATTTTTCATGCTACCCAGTCAGGGGAGAAAGACAGCCGCTGTGATTTATGAGTTTGTTTAAGGCCTCAGTCATGCGGTAGGATTTCTGCTGCCCAAATCTTGCACCACTTTTTCTGACAGGATGTTTCCGATAATAAAATAAATGGCCACAGATGTAGTCTACCTTAAAATAGACATGCTGCACTCACATGAGTGGAAAATGGGTGAATATTCAAATATGCACCATGAATATTCAAATGTATTTGTAAATAAAGACACTTCAACTGTGTCCTTGTCCTCTGCTTTCCACAAATATTGTAACGGGGAATTTTTCTGGTAGAAACATTCATCAGAACAGAACATTTTTCAGGAGTAACTCACTCAAGTTGGAGCAAACATTCATAAAACAGATACTTTGAATTCATGCGTATTCACAGTTTTTCTAAGTTTTTCTAAGAAGCGCCAGTTAGGCAGCAGACGCTCTTCCTATGTCCTACTCAAGAAAGAACTAAAGAAAAAGGGTTATTTTGATAAATTATTCAGCAAAGATTTTTGGAACGGCAAAGAAACGTGAGAAAGAACTAGGCTCTATTTAAAGACAAACCTCATTCCTAAACAATTCTTGATAAAACACTCACTCAGCGTTGTGAAGGGCAGAAACGCCACAGCAGGCCAGGCTGGAAAAAGTAGCTACACCCAGACCGAGCTTATTAATAGTGTGCAATCGGCAAATGAATAACCTGAGTATACACGTTTTCTTGCAAATTCTGAATCTCCCGATGAAGCTCCGGATGTGCGTGTCTAGGCACAAAACCGCAGAAGCACTGGCTTCAGTGGCCTTGGTGGCCTATCTGTAATTGCTCCGTAGCTACATTTGTCATCTTCAAAATAGAAAGAATTATTCTTTTTTTTCTGTCATAACTATTTGCATCGTGATCGCTTTGGAGCAAGGATATTGTTTCTGGGTTAGTCCAGTGTCTGCAATAAGATGCCTCCAAACACGACCAGAATGTGAGGCATTAGCAACTGCAAACATCTAGCCTTTCAGCTTAATCGTGGTAATAACAGGGCATGAACAGATGTCCACTGATTTCAGTCTGGAGCCTTTTTTCTACATATGAAACGTTGTACAGTTCTCCAGTTTTGTTAGATTTCCGTGAGTATAGGCTTAATAACCTTCCCTCAAACAAAACAAATTCATATTATCAGATATGTTCATTTTTATTTTAACAGGAACGTGGCATAAAAGGTCTGTGGTAACAGACAACAACACAAACAGGCTTTGTTTGTTTGAAAGGGGAGCTTCAAATATCCTGGCCTGTCTCCGATTTTTATTTAACTTACATAATTCCTTGTTTTACAAAATGCACTGACAAGGATAATTAAAGTAGAAGCATGTACGACTATTATAAATGCTCTCTGTCAAGCTTATAGTCTAACGCTTATTTTTCTAATTCTCTGTTTTTCAGGGGAGATGCAATTGTATTAGAAGCAGTATGTAGGTGGTTCATTTTTCCCTCCTCACCTTTCCCTTGACAGTAGTTTGAAATAACATTCATCAAGCAGTATAAAAAGGTGGAAAGAAATTAATTAAGCAATTCTTGAGGAAAAATAAGATATCTTTCCAACAGGACTTGGATTATTCACTTTTATATTGCTGCATGTTGTAGCTTTGGGAGCAGAAAAGACTCAGCGTGAGCAGGAAACACCACATTTTGAGCATTATTGCTGGTCCTAAAGTTTCCAAACATTCCAAACATAAAGTTTTCCAGCAAGACCCAGCACACATCTTCTGAGAGTCCTTCATCACAGAGTCCTTCGCTATCAGGAGCCAAGATTTCCAGGTCCTCTTTACACTTTTCTAGCGTCGCAGCAGTGAAGGGCGAGAGCAGAGACAAAAATTCCATCTTCCTATTTAATCTGAACAGAATAAAAAATAACCCTGATTTCTAAAAATCACTGTTGTTCAGCAGCTTTAAAATTAACTTTGTCCAGCCTTTGCACATCAACCACACTGCCAAGCCTCTTCCGAGCTCTTCACCGCAGCGCGGGTTAACCATGTGCTATCTACCTCTTATTGCGCACACTCACATTTCCACCTCCGTGCATTTCTGCAGGTTCTGCTGCCTTTCCCAGTATTGTATTTAATTAAAACAGAAACCTCTGCAGATACGGGAACAGAAGGAAAGCCATCCGCGCCGTTCCACTCTCCGTCCTCAGCCAAGCTAGTCAGGAGGGACCGAGACTCGCTGCAAAGCCCTGGCGAACGCGGCCCAAAGGAATCCTACATAAGAGGAGGCTGAGATTGATTCACCAAATCAGTTTCTATATATCTAAAATCAAATGCAATTAAAAGAGTACTTAACAGTTGATTAATTTGAAAAAATGGTGATGAAAATACAGATGTAAAGATCTGCCCATTGAAGACACCGGTATCTACTCCAGAACGCTGCGAGAGTCCGAGGGAATTTATGGGAAGCAATCCCCAGGCAGTTCGTAATTCCATGTTCATGTTATCAGTTCCTCAAGGGAACAACAAAAGAAAAGACCACAGACAGAGCATTACCAGGTATTCTTTCACCATCCCATTATTCACAAATAATCTCCTGCTCGATACTGAGAAACCATGAGGAAGGGATTAAACGTGACTTATGCACGCAGCTTGCCAAATACACAGTTTATCTTTCTCATTCGATGCTGTTTTCACGTGAACAATGGCTTGAAGAATCTATCTGTCTTTCCATCTATCTGCCTTACGGGCTTTTACTCCTTACCACCAGAATTCAAGAACAGAGTGAGATTTTCCATGGCAGTGCATCACTCTGACTAAGCCTAACTAGCACTCGAGTATGGGACTGAAAGCAGGACATCTGGATTGTCTTTTTCTGGCTCTGCTGCTACGTGACCTTGGGCAAGTCTCCTGCAGCCAGCCTGCAGAAGGACCAACCTCCCTTCTTCACGTCACCTGCTGCCCCTGCTGCAATCTGGCATGTTGCAAACCAGGCTCTCGATCTCTCTGACGCTCCGTTTCTCTTCTGTAAAATGGGGATAGTAAATATGCTACTTCGAAGAGGTGCTGGAAGATTTAGTGCGCAATTGCTTGTAAACCACTTAAGTGATAAGTGACACGTAAGTCCACAGTGATAATTGCAATAGAGGCTTGAGACTAATCTATTTGGGGCACACTAGACACACTTACAGACTTGATTAAAGGCAGTAACTGAAAACTATAAGATGTCCAAAGAGTGATGGAAAAATTAGTTGGATCAAAACCATTCCCGAGGCAAATAAAATCTTCCAAGAGCTCACCGCAAGCTACTGTTGAGGTCCAAAGAGGAAGTGCTCTTGAACACTTTTTTGTCATAGCAGGCATCAGAGAAACGGGAAGAGCCACGGTAGTAAGATTTATGTCAAATGAAAGGTACTCAGGCTTTGGATTCCAAGGAAAATAAGTGATCCCAGGACGCCTTTTCCCAAAACAAAACTCAGTGAGTAAAGTCAGCGTGCAGGACGTACAACAAAGCTAATGGGAGTGTGCCAGGAGAGAACAGGGCCTGTGATATTCAGCTTTAAATCATCCCAGGTTCCTGGCTCAGACCACTGAGGAAGAGATACCAGGCTATACTCGACTCTCGGTTACGGCTGTGCACCTCCCCTGAAGCAAGCAGTTACTAAGAAAATAAATTAATGAGTGACTCTAGCATGGAAACCCATGGCCAGAGCGGTACTCCTCTCCACAGGACCCCCGGGAGAATGGTCCTGTAATAACACCTCCTTTGATACGAGTGAGGGCCCCAATAACTCCTGGTTTCTCTCTCTGATTATCTCCCAGGGACAGGTAGTATCAGTCTGCTATTGAGTACGGAAACATCCTCTTTCCCCCAAAAGCTGCAACTTTTCCAAGGTTTCCACAAACATTCATTTTATGTAGCCTCAAGGTCAAGATTAACCTTTATTAAAAAAAAAAAAAATCAATCATTTCCTTCCCATTTACTTTGGATTAGTGAATGTTGTGTCAATAAGAACAAATAAATTTTGCAGGCCAATAAAAGCTCTAGCTGCTATCCGAATGATACATTTCTACACAGACTTTCTATGAAATAAAGAGTGATTGATGCCACAGTATGTTTTAATTATTTCCTTCATAAACTACTAAATACAATTTTAAGAAGATGGAGACGTTATCTCTTATTAAATTGAGACTAAACTCAGAGATGTGACTTTTAATGAAACTTTCCACAGCGGAAAGCTTTTTTGTAATTTTAATCATTTTTCAGCAACCTGCCGTGTACAATATCTTTCCGAAACTCCTTATTTCCCCCTTATTGCGACGGACTCCAATTTCATTTGCACCAGCAGGAATTTTCCCCTTGGCTGCCAGCCCCCATGCTCCCCGTTAGCGAGCTCTTCGCTTGGCCTCGCTCCAGGCTCCCTTACGGTGGGTAGCATTGGTGATTTGCTGCGGCGTGCAGCTGCATCCGGCCGTCCCCGCGCGGCAGGCTGCAAGCGCTCACACGCCAGTGCTTTGGACTTTCGTTACCACCGCTTGCTAAACACACCTCATTTCTAGAGTTCAGTACATAGCGGCACTAACAATACCTAGCCGCATCGTTACACGTAGGCGCCAACGTGTCATCTGGCATTTTCTACTCACCTCACCACTAAGTACACTTCCCTAAAGGGGCGTTTTTAGCATCTCAGCAATGAGCTCTGCAGCACCTGCTCCTCTCCCGTGCAGGGGGAGAGGCAGGCACCCGAGGGTGCCATCTCGCACACCGAGCCGAGCCCACATGCAGCAGCGTATTTCAGCTGTTAGAAGAATACCAGCGCATGGCTTTCAGCCCACTTGAAATCTTAGGGTTCAGCTCCCTCCATTTGCTACTGCCACCCTAGGCCAGCTCCGATGGATAATCACCTATTCCCTTTCTGGAAAATATAACTCCAATGACCTCATAGAGGGGTTTCTCTCTTCCCTAAAGCGCTCCACCAGCCTGGTGGTGGATGTCCCTCAAACTGCTTGGGCGTTTCTCTTGGAGCTGTCGCTGAACAAAACCAGCGTCCGTTTTTGACGAGTGATCTTGCTCTCGCTGCCCACGTTTGCGGAGAGGCGGCCAGGCTGCTCCGGCGCAGGAACGCCTCGGCTCCGCAACCCGCTCGGTCGGTGGCATAAACTTGGCCCCGAGGGGCCACTTCATCGCTTTGCCATCCCATCACTCTCAGTTTCTGGAGGCTGCTGGACTGCATTATTACCGCGTTGTGACCATGATTCGATCTCTCCATGATAACGATCCTGTGGCATCTGCTCTTGATAGCCAACCTCTCTACTCTTACTCCTCCATTATCTCTGCTCGTACTGTTCCCTGTTTCTCCAAATATGGCACCAAAGAGGGTACAAAACCAAAAGTCAGCAGGTATTAAAACACATTTATCATGGGAAAGCCTGGTATAACCATGGCTGGACTCACTAGTCCAAAAAACTCACTAATTTGGAAAATTCAGCCAAACGTGAACCTGCTACTCCTTATTGCCTTCACTGCCAAGACAAGAGTTTTTATCTTTAGTATTTCCTTAAATTATTATTTGGTTTCATTTCATTTTACACAATACTTATTTTCAACGGAAAAAAATCCATCATATACCTGGAAAACACGTACACTGATCAGCAATCACCCTCTTCAAGTGGAAAGCATTTTCACTAATTGAAACAGTCATTCACACTAAGATTAGCAATGTTCCACCAGACAGACAGACAGACAGAAGCTGTGCTGGTCTGCCCGCACCTGGCTTGTACAAAGCGGTGATAAAAACAAGGCACATTTTGGGGCTAATCGTCAAAGCAGGAAATCTACAGAAGTAATTGGATCATATTTTTGGATCATGCCTTAAGGAAAGAAAAAGAGAAACAGAAATAAAAATGCAGCAGTCGGTAAGAACATGAAAAACCCTAAAGAAGAAAAAAATAGGGAAGCAGAAATGTTGAAGCTGCCAAGAGAATAAAGAAGGGAATAAAGAAATGGAAAAAGACTTTTACAGTGCTAAAGTTTTCATAATTCTATATAATTTATTAATATAGTAGAGAGAAAGGGAAAGTAATCTCTAAACCGGCTTCAGGCCTGGGTAGGATAGGAGCCTGCAGACCGTTTCCTTTCCTATTTCAAGCTCTGCCAGACTGGTTCACCATGACTAGGTCCCTGACCTCCGTCCTGCGTGCCCTTGTGCAACTCATTACAACTGATCTGTTGGCCAAGATACTTTTCGGTCATACAGTGGAAGTCCCTGGGGCTCAATTTCCTTGCCCTTCTTTTGGCTGATAATCACTAAAGAATCATCACTCACCGAGTCAGAGACTGAAACACTAATTTAAAAAAAAAAATCCATTTCTTTGTTGTGGTAGTAAAATACTCGTGGACTTTTTCTTTTTTTTTTTTTTTTAATTTTATTCATGAGCTAAAGTGACTTTGGGCAGTCACAAACTCATTTTTCACTGCACCCTGAACAGATGGTTGTTCCAAGAATACCAGCATCCTGACAGTGTCAGATAGACCTGACCTTCCTAAGCTGCCCTGCAGACATTTTATTAAAAACAAAAAAATACAGAACCATTCACATATTTCCAATTTCTTCAAGATTAGATAGTGTCATTAAGATACAGCTCGTGGTAGTGGACAATGCAGACGCAGTGCATTCAAGAAAAACCTGAAATCCTACCTCAGTGAAGGAGAAAGGCTTTTGGAGCCTCCCACTCTTCAGGGGAATGTGATGTTATTGCCTGATTTTGGTGGTGCACGGCTACCTCCAACATTGGGTCAGACCTATCTGCAGAACCAGAGGGAGGCAGCCCTATGCCCTCCTCACGTGCCTTCCCACCTATCATATCTGCTATGACATGCTCTGCACTCCCCAAAGTAAAAAGCAGTTCTCCAAGTCCATAAGTGAGACATGACAATGTAATATCTCATAATTCCTTATAATTTCTCAAATGTAAGTAGTTGAACTCAATTGCGAGTATTGAGAAATTCATTGGCCAACGTAGCTCTACAGAACTATACAGATAAGGCCTTCAGAGTCAAGGCAGTTCAGTTTTTCTGCTTTTTCATTTTCCAATAGAAATAAACCTGTTTTTCAAGATCATTTAAATAACATCTGTGCCCATTTTTCCAGAAGCCACACAAAAAATCCAAGTCAGTTTTACTGCAGGAAACGTGCACTGACTTTCGTTAAATCTCTATGTATGTCTTTAACCTCAAGACAGAGGCCAGTCCTTCACTTTTCCAGAGCCAACTTGGCTCTTTTGGTATATGTGAAATAGTTTATACCTGACTATAAAGAAATAAAAGTTTGTGACTCAGCACCAGAGAAACATTGTGCCTGCATCTCCTGCCACTAGATCCATATTGGACTGCGTACTAAACACAAAAGCTAAGCCTTCCTTTGCTTTCGGTTCATGAAAAATGACATAAACATCCTCAGGGTCTTTGGGGGGATTTTGTGCAAATTACTCACTTGACCTCGTTCTGAAAGAAGACAGAGAGATGGTCACCTGTCTAGCAAGCACTGGCTTTTGTCTGTGAGACAGAAAACATTGCAGAAGGATGGTGAAACAAGCCCAGTGTCAGAGAGAAAGACCGTGAACGCTAATCTCAGCTGGTGTCCTCTTAGAGGCTTAGGCAAGAACTGCAAGTCAGACGGAGTCAAATAGCTCAAACTCTACCGCATTTTCAAGGCGACCATGCGTGAAAAGCGGTCGGACTAAAACAGTTGAGCTGGTGAAGCGCCGCTTTAATTCAGGAGGCAATTACAGGCTCACGAGGTGCGAGCACTTCTGAACGGAGAAACGTCCCGTTTCGAGGACAGCAGCGTGTGAAAGCACCGGCCGTGCTGAGAGAGGCCAATCCCGCTCTGCAGCGCGAAGCACATTGCTCCACGCAAGCACCCCCGGGGCCTCGCCGGCGCCGAACGCCCTCGAGACACATCCGTTACCCCTCTGACTCCAAGGTCTAACTAACGGCGAGCGAGGCTCTGCCACTGGGGATGGAGCAACGCCGTTTCAAAGCCATTTCATCATCATTTCATTTTTCTGATTTGAAATTAAATATCCAAGTCAGCAAAAACACGGCGCATTTACCAACAACCCACGCTACGTCTAAAAATTGGCAGTTCTCCTTTGCTGGTCTCCCCAGTTGATCGCCATTTAGCCTTGAATGTTATTTTCATCTCATAATTGTTAATGGTTTGGCTGAAAGGCAGAGAAGCGATGATCCCCCCTCACCCCAGCGTGCGGCAGAATGTGACCACATAAGCAACGGTCCAAATACAAGTGGCAGTTTGGCCCTGACAATATCTACCACGCTCCGACTTCTCAACTTCAGGTCAAAGCGGCCAGAACAGCAACGTGAAACAACGCAGTATACTATTCATGGCACCATCTATATGAAAGCACAAACTCTCCTCCCAGTCAATACACGTGTCCAATGAACACTTCCAATTTGTCACGTTAACCTTCAAAACTTGACAGAAAATCGCACAAATTACTTGTTTTGGATCTCTGTGTATCTCGTGATTATTTATACTCTGCCAATATCATTCTAAACATTTTAGGGTTTCTAAGCCTCTTTATTCTGAGAAGTGTGGAACTGATACACTAACCATAGGCTTACTTTATGATTTGTGTCCCTGTGCTGTATTTTTGGACATTTAAGAAACACATGTACAACTGTACTTGGAGAATTACCAAGAACATCAGTGTGAAGCAGCCTTTAAGGTGGCGCGTCTCAGAACACCATTAATCAAGTCGCTTGGCTCAATTCCTCATATATTTTTTCTCTTTTAAAATAAACCTTAGTTTTTAGCAGGCGCTATTACACCAGCGAAGGACAGCATTTCTCTGAATAACCAAGCACAATAATCCCGTCCACTTCAGGCTTAACCTTTCAAGAAACCTATTAAGGAAAGATATCAAAGCGCAGAGACGGGGCTTTCCTGCATACTACGCCAACAGAAAACGGCAAGTTCTTTATTCCAGGGAGCGGGGACTGATTCACAGCTAATAAAGAGAGAAGAGCGACTCATTCGTGCTCCCCAATACTCAGTGAGCTATCAGGCTACCAACGCGTTGCTCTGCAGCTCATAAGTCAGAGGACATGAAAATGACGATCCCCTCATTTCTCAGTTTGGGATTTTTGGGTTAGCAGCCCCCTAACTTGTATCTTCTCCTCCAGGAAACCGCTAAGCGGCATCTGCATCTTGGTCTTTCGCACCTCTCTCTCAGATGCATGTTTTCGTTTTTGGAAGGTGCCTCTTTTCCGAGCAAAACCGTTCTGCGAAGAGCTCTGTTACCGCCGCAGCGGCATCCACCGCTTGGAAGGAGAGCCCCTCGGCGCTGCCCTTCCCCAGGAGCGCCGCCCAGGCAGCTCGGCCTTCCCCGACGGAGCCGCCGTGCCCAGCAGCCTGGCTCGCCTGCAGCGGCCTTTCCCAAAAACAGCAAAATCACACACGTTTCGGCCTCCAGGCCCTCGCCTTTCTCCATCAGTCCCTTCGCTAGGCTAAGCGCAAGACGGCTGCCTCGCTCAGGTTTGCCGAGCTGTGCCGCGAACGCGGACCACCGCGACCTACCCGGCTGATGCAGGGCAGGGACAGCAGGGATTCGCGCTTCAAACGCACGGGCCGTCTGCTCTCAGCGCGCAGCGTTTTGCAAACGCGCTCGGTACTGGGGAATGCAGATTGCATTGCAAGTCTTTAAACGGCTCGCTTTCAGTAACAACTATACAGTTGCACAGGAGACAGTTTTCCAGGACAACGGGCAGACCACCGGGATGCACTTTTAAAGGTCACGCCATAAGCAACCGTCTGCACAAATTGTATGACTGGGAGCTAATAAACAAAAAAGCGAGGGAAGCAGTCAATACCCATTACCAGCTAGAAAAAGAGGCCGCATGCACTGTAAAAAGTACTTAAAGAAACCATTAGTGGTGGATGTCCTAAGAAACCCGCCAGAGGAATTCACAAAACTTTGAGAACAGATCAGCTCATCGCTGCTTTAAATCAGAACTCTGCATTTGCGTTAACAATTCACCACAGCATTTAGAACCTTCTTTTTTCCCTTTTTTTTTTTTTTTTTTTAACAACACTGGTATTAACGACCTGTTGCAAACGGTTGCATCAGGCTCCTGCTCTGTGCGTGGGATTGGGCGGCAGAGCAGCTGGCCCGCTGTCGCAGAGGTGCTGCTGGCGCCCCGACCCCGGGCTTGCGTGGCAGCTCCCGCGGCCGGCGGAGCGCTGCACGGAGACGCACCCTTGGGTGCGGGAGGGGACGTACCTACTCCCCTGCCTTGGCATTTTGTTAAACAGAGATATTCCAGCCACCCTTGTGCGAGATGGACATGCCAATCCACTAGGCCAAACGCCGCTGTCTATTAAGACGTACTACGATGACCTAACGGATGCAGGGCGCATCTGCTGCCCAGGGGGACAGTCACCTGCATTTGATCTTTGATCACTCAAATGATAAATAACAAAACGCCAACAAGCAAATAAAAACGCTCTGAGGGGCGGTGCAGACTCGGCCCTGGGTCCCGCAACTGGGCCGCGCGGGTGCTGTGCTGCGCGCGCGGGAGCTGCTACGCCCAGACAGCACGCCGAGAAACACGTCCCAGACGTCAAACACGCTGGAGAAAGCGGCCACTGAGTCACAGACAATGTGCAAAACAAAAGCAGCAAAGGTGGCGTTCGTCAAATTAATTATGATTGGCAATAGCTTTGTAGCCATCGCTTCCTGACCTGCGTGCCTTCAGTCACCACCCTCCCAAAAAGCGCTGCAAGCTTCTATCGCACTCAGCACATCTCAGCAAGGACAGATGCAGACAGGCTTCTTTTATTTCTTTTTTCGGTCTGTTCCTACCACTCAGCAATCAATTCAGATTTTGCCCTGGCATACATCAGTGATAATGCAACATCAATCACGTGGAAAGCGCATATCTAAGATTTCTTGGTTGTGGCTGCAAAAAGGCCAGTGTTATTCCTCACTATTTGAGGTACATGGCATCAAACTCAAAGACAACCTGAGCAGACGACTTTTGACTTCAGGCATTTATTTCGAAAGCTAGAAAGTAACTTCGTGCAAAAGAGTGACCTTGATGTATCTATTTAATTTCTAATCTACTTCGTAACAGGATTAGACAAGCGAGAGAAGAACAACGGTCTACGAAATGAGCAGAGCAATGGCCAACGCGGTCTGCTCGGTTCTGACCGACTTCTAACAGACACGCTCCGCGGAGTATCCCTTTGGTTGACTCAGGTTTGCTCACCTAACTTGCTATAAAGGATCGCTCCGGGCCACGGGTCCTAGCAGGAGGATACAGCACGCCCAAATACTGTGGAAACTTCTGCACCCAGCTCTGCCCATCGCAGAGCCAGGCCGTCCCTAGATGACAGGATCGCTAAGATTTGAAACTGCAGCTTCTCTCGAGCAGAGGCGATGCCCGTCACACAAAATTAGTCCAGACAGAATCATCCACGTTTAGCACGTCTTCACTCTCTAAGCAGACCGGCACCGACAGAAATGCAGTATAGCAGCACAGGCTAGAGCAAGATATACAGCTTCTTAGGTGAACACACTGAGATTATGACTCATTAACAAAAAGCACATTTAAAACAAATAAAAGGATGTATCTGCATAAAATGTATTCTCATTAGAAGACAACTGCTATAAAATATCACTGACATATATTTGTGACTAGCAGTTTTTAACAAAGGATATTTCTATTCAAATTAAGGAGAAAATCCTGTAGAAATAATAATGTCTGGCTTAGCGGTCATGCAATTTTTACTGCACAGATACCACTGATGCTGTGTTACAACTGGTGTTATATGGTGACCTTTGAAGCTTTTTGCACGTTTTCCAAAGCAAGAACTTCAAAAAAATTGTAGAAGGAATCGCTAACAGGAACTTCAGCTCTTGAGAAGTTTCACAGAATGACATTTCAAAATATTTTAAATTTTTTATTTTCATTAATGGTCAATGCAACACGCTCTGTAAGGGGATTAAAACTGTGGCCCCCTGAGCTATTGTACTTCATGGACCTTCAGGGGATCTGTTGGCTGTCTTCATCTCCTTTCAGTGCATGTCCTCATCTAGCCACTGCAAAGAATAGCTGTTCTTGGATAAGGTCCGCAACACCTACTATAGTTTAAAAGCAAGCTTGACCCAAAGTATTAAAACAAGAAAGTCCCTTATTCTGTGCTGTATTACTCATCAGTGAGCGAGGAACGATCCATCAAGTTACATGCAGTTGCACCGGTATAATGAGATGGGAACTAGTATAATGAGACAGGAAATCAATTCACCTGTTTCCAACAACAAAATTTGCAGTATAGTTTTTCAAAGTAACTTTTCCTAACTCACAAATTGCACAGCTTAATAATTGCTTCCAACTGTGTGTTGAGATGTTATTCCAAGTCTCCATCTATTTTATATAAAACCCTACCACTTAGATAAGTAGACCTGCCTGGCTCCCTAACACCTACCTCGAATCCCACTGCTGAAAGGCGCTACATATTCTGACACCCAAAGGGCTCAAGGGCATTTTACCCCCGGCATCTCACCCTGTACAACTGTTCTCCACACTTCTATTATCTGATGCATACTGTTTTTCCCCTCCTTTTTTTTTTTTTTAATCAACATGCAAATTTATTCTCAGACTGACATAAAGCAGTAATGAATTTAGTAACCACCTGGAAATGAACCGTGCTGCTCCAGTGTTATACTTCTCAAACGAGAACAGTTGTCTCAGGTACTGCAGGTTCTCCGAGTGTAGAAGGATTAATCTTTATTACACAGCTCACCAGTTTCACTTCAATCACTTTAGCAATTCACTACTGTATATGGGACCTCTGGGAAACGATGAAAATATTTTCTATGTTTTTTCAAGTTCACCTTCAGGTTTTAGAAAATGCAATTCCTAATTTTCCTTGTTTAGTTTTAGGACGAAAATCTTGCCTTTCTGCTTAACACGGTGATTCACAACTCTATTTCTAGTTGTTATGACAACAGGCCTATTCTCCAACGCTGCTCAGAACACCAAAGCGGACCTCCAGCTCTCCTCTCCGGAAGCATCATTTAACCAAAACCACATTAAGGGCAAGACCGATCAAGGAGTGATGGACAGGCCCTTTTCTTACGCACACCGCTGCGCCCACCCCATTTCGGGGATGTATATAACTGCTACGGGTGTCGCCTCTCCCTTCCGCTGGCATGAGCTTGGCAGAACTCCTGGAAAATAACGGCGGGGACAAACCAAAGCACTGTCTGAGCAGGATACGGCATTAGGAGACAGGCAAAGAAGAACTGCCAAAATGGCGTTATCAAAGCTTTATATTTGAAATGGTGTCATACTATTGGCCGTTAAATAAACCAGAAATGGATAACGGGCGCTCAGTGAAACCCAAACACAGCAGATAGTCTGCCACCCTCGCCAGCAGATAGGAGTCATCGATGATAACACTGTAGATGGCAGCAGCCGTCAAGACGCATCTTCTACCATTTGTACGGTACACCTTGTTTGGTAACAGCTCATGGAGGTCCACTACGGGGACTGAACCCAACCATATTCGCTATGCTTACGAAAGAACGCTCATTCAAGTCAGTAATTGATTAGACTAAGAAAGAGTCCTTGGTGGTACCAATGAATCAGAAAGAGGGCAAGCATAATCTAGCCCTTCAACCTGCAAAACCTCCAGACGCCGAGTGTGACGGCAGCGCTCGGTCAGACACGCTGAACTCCCGCCTGCTCGGAGCCTGTGCATCGGGACTCCCAGATACATCCAAATCCTCCATCATCTGCTACATCAGCACATAAAGAAATCAATAGCAGGCTGCTTTACAAGGTTTAATAAATACCAAGTATCTAAATAGAGCTAGATTTGAATAAATCTGCAGCTATTCTATCAGTCAAGATTTCTCTGTTTCTATTTAATACCATCTTGCTTTCATGCATCATTTCTATTGCTTCTCAGTTTTAATTTAAAGTTTTTGTAACTTCATTTCTAAGATTGAGATGTTCTTGGGTGCAGTGGGTGTATAAATGATTCAATACAAAATTAATGTTAATAATTAATAATGGCTGAGGATTTCACAAGGAGGGATTTTTTTCCTGTTCTAAATTAACTTTTGCCTGATTAATGGTGTTACCTGGCAGGAGATGCCAAGCTTTATTGTTTTTGCTTTTTGTATTCTTCCAAACTGGTGACATACCTTATCTATTAAATAGCAATCATCTACTTCACTTTTGGCACAGATGGCCGCATGTCAACATATTTTTTATCAGAACAACATAAACAGAAAAATATTGAAAATACATTCAGTAACACACTTGAAAACACTCTCAGTGCACACTGGGGAGAGGGGGCAGTGGATATAAATACTTTAGTTGGATTTGTCCTCCAATTTACTGTAAAGTTTATTTTAAAGTTAGCAGTCTATTTTGAGTTATGATTAATGGTTTTTAAATGGCTTTCTTCAGCTGCACATACCAACAAAGGATTTAGAATTAATTCACATCTTCTAACTTCTTCCTTAATGGATTTTTAAGGTCCATTGCAAAGAATCAATCAATACGAGGCTGAAAGCTCTGGCGTGTAATGCATCCTGGAGAGCCAGTAAGGGTTCGGCGTGCAGCACGCTGAATTACGATTGTCTGCATTAATTGGAATTATTTGCAGTTATTAAGAGGAGCAAAACGATCATTTACATTAATTTAAATTTAGAACACAGAGATAGCAACTCAGTCTGACTTCAAAAAAATATACCAAAAGCATGTTTTCCAACGTTGTGAATCGGCACTTAAATGCTTCTTAAATGAAGAACGTAAATGCTGATTTTCTGCACGACGAAAATACTCTCTTGTCAGGAAACACTATTTCTAGGACATTATTTTCAAGACAAAGTGACGTTTGCATATAATTTTGTACCTTGCATGGCTGCACACAACACTAACGTTACTGGCAAGTAGAACAAGTGATTTAAAGTATTTCCATGTATTTTTCTCAGTATTTTTCAGTATTAATTGCTCTCTGCGGTTGATAGGAGCTTTCGTTTCACAGTTTTTTCATAAATCATAGTAAGCTTGGAAAAAACTTTAAAAAATGCTCAGCAGTGGTGTGACCAGAAACGTCACCATTGACTTAGCTAGAACTGAGTCAGGCCAGTGATGAAAGCTCTTCGGCGAGTGCTCAGGGGAACGACGAGAATACCACCAGAAACTATTTAGGCAAGCTTTAAATGCCTTTTAATGATGCTATTCTTTCAGAGACAGAAACTTCTAAAAAGTTTTCAAAACTTTTCAATTACCAAATGAAATAAAAAGAGATGGTCATGCCAATGGCAACCATTTAAATGACATGATCACTGATCAGAATAAAGGTAGCCTAATTATATATATTTGTAAAACTCTGAAAAATAATTCGGCTCTAACACAGCAATAATTTGGAGAACCACTGGGATAAAAAAACACAAATAATTCCTTTCATTTTGAGTTCCAAATGGAACCCACAGGATAATTTTCATTGATTTCATTCTTTTAGACAAACACAGCATCAAGTTGCAGAATGACAGGTTAAAATTGGAAACACAAAAATCTAAAAGTAAGGTTTTGTCTTACTTTCTGAAGGGGTTATAAGAATTCATCATTTTTCAGTGCCAAAATTGTTTATAGGACTAGGACTTGCAAGTCTAATCCCACAGACTGGTAGTAAGTCATTTAACTCTGCTGAATATAGTGTACCTATAATTTATTTTTATCTTTCATGTACTTTTTTGCATTCTATTTATTATGATTTCCACATTTTATTACTTTCTCTTGGATAAGACAGATACAGGCAAGAGTCTCCATGTGAAAAGATCAGTCCAGTGTAATGTTGGGAAGTTAATGCATCTCACAGAAACAGCTATGCACTGAGAGCTACATGAGGTTACTGATCTTGAAAGTCCTGGAGAGGGCAAAGAACATTAGTGCCACGTCCAAGGCATCAGAAAATAACATTAAATATTTCACGCGGGCAGGACTCAAAAGTTGTCCGTTGCAGCAACAACAAGGCAAGCTGAAACGTGCACAGGATCGAGCTAAAGGGCTTGATCCGAAAACAGCAAACCTTTGGAGGAAAGTGGGAAAAACGAAATGATTGCAAAAATTATTTTTCTTTTGAAACACAGCTAATAAGTTCAGATATGTTTTTGTTTTAACATCTTGGAGTTTGTTTCTATTATTTCTCAAGGACATTAAGGTGAAACATAACTCAATTTTCAGGTAAATACCTCCTCCCTGGCTCCTCAGGAACACAGAAGACTTGCCACAGGAGTTGAACACCACACTAGTTTTGTTTTTGGCTCATGCAACAGCTTGAGAAGTAAGATTTTCAGGCCAAATTTGGCAATGATGTCCTCAAAAATTTGTTGAACTGTAAATAAAGGAAGATTCAGCTCTGTCACTGGGAGCTGGTGCAAGTTTGTAGCTGCCTTTTTCATACGACGTGGGGTTTTTATAATCACCACTGATTTTAACGTGACTGCCTTTTACTTTGCAAATTCACAAACAGTTATGAGACAGAGGCATTTATCTCCTCCTACTGTCAGAATTAATTCAAAACACGACTAGAGGGTTCAAACGCAGAGGACCAAACTCGCAGAGGACATTTGTGCAAAACAAAGCGAGGCGTCACCGGGTCAGAAAATAATGACGAGTGCCGTGGGCAAGTCTCTTTTCCAGAACACGCCACCTGAATTCAGTGCTTCACTGGTACCCGGCCGAAACTGGGATCCCCAGTTTCCGGCTCTTTCTCCTTCCATCCAACAGCTCTGAGGGTCTTGCCCAGCTTTAGGAGCTCAGCTTTCGGGAACGCCCCATCTAGGCTGGAGACATCACCCAGCCCTACTCGGTTGCTTTGGTACACTGACACTATTCTGCATTCCTATCCACTTGTTAACATTAACTAAATATCTATCGAACACAATTGGCCTTTTTGCAAAGATTAAAACAAAAAAAAAAAAAAAAGGGGGCCTTGGGTATCAGCCTTGGCTGTGTCACCAGCATTTGCTCTTTGCCCACTACGGCTACGCTTTCCTTTGTTTTGCCTGCAACGCACACAAAAATCTGTCGGTCATATGGCTGTTGAGCAGAATATAGGGAGGCAATATATCAAGATCATAGCAAACTATTAACAACAAAAGGATGCTTATTAAGCAGGACTAATCATGACACTTACGCAAGTTCCGTTTTTCACCATCACTCTATTATTTACACTGCTACACTAGTGTAAAAGACTTTTTTGAAAAGCATAAAAATATTTCACACAGAGGAGATGGGATAAGCAATACTGCAATAAAAATTCATCCTATTTTGCTACCTTAGCTACTTTTATTACTCTGACATAGTATTCACCCCGATTCCCTGGCATATGAAAATCCATGCATCAGTTTTTGCTGAAAGAATCATACAGCATAAAATTAGGCTACTAAGACAGAAAGAAAGAAACTGTCCATTTTCCTGCTGTTTCTACTTATCTATGTAACAGATTACCATTAAAACGCACTATGATATGACTGTCCTGTAGGCATTCTCTAGCACGTTTCCAAAGGAGTCTGTCTGTTTTAAACACCACTCTAGTCACTTTACAGAAGATTAATTGCCTATCATGTTTATGTAAATAGGAAAGCTAAGATTCCTGTGCATCCTCATTCATAAATTAAAAACAATGCTTTCCTACAGTTATCGCTATAAAAGGGAAATAGACCCTGACTAGATGTAATGAGGCATTTGTGTTCACCATAACTATAATTTACTATTACTGCTTGAAGAGCTATCAGTTCTTGTTTAGTCTGTTAAGTGACAATAAGTGAGGCTAAAATAAATTCTAATGAACACTCTCGGGTCACCTTACTGGATTTGTGGGGCATAATACAGCCTTATTTGAAACAACTCTAATTTTTGGTGCTGTGTGCAGTGGTTTGAGCCACTGGTTTGGTATTTCAGGCCATATATATTTATATATATATATATATATATATGCTTATTCTTAAAGTGCCTAAGTTTTGGAAGAACAACCTCGGCTTGAGCTTCAGCTCTCCGGAAAGCAGCGCACAAGGTTATCCGAGTGCTCGCCAAGGATGTCAAATGAGTCACGGAGCTGCTGATACTGCCTGTCCCAGAGGAGTGTATCCAGCAATAGCAGAGCTCTGCGGCCACCGCACGCGGCGGCAGAGCACGCAGGCTCCCCGGGGCTGGGCAGGACGATCTGGCCATCCCACCACCAGCACCGGCCCTGCCTGCGCTTGCACAAGTGCTCTGGTTTACCCTCAACAGTCCTTGGCCCGCGACTGCTTCTTCTGCCAAGGGACAAAGTCAGAAACCGTCTTAGAGGGCAAGAAGAGAGATGGTCACGAGAATGAGAGATACAATCAGGTGTATTGCGTGCCGCTCTGCAGGGAGACTGACTCCAAGCCCTCGTTCGAGAAGAGCTCAGGAGGAACCCCCTTTCGTCCTCGCTCTCTCACAAAGACCTCAGCAGATCCCAAAGATATCCAAAAAGATAAAATTTTGGAGGGAAAAGAGCTCTTCAAAATGCCAACTTCTCATTGAAAAAGCAGATGATAATTTTAACTGTCATTTTTCTTCTTTTTGCCTATTTTATGGTAAAGGGAAGAAAGAGGAAAAAAGAGAGAAGAGAGAAAAAAAAAACAGAAAAAAACCCCTAATATTTTCCAGAGCATTTTTAAGCAAGAAACCACCGTTTTCCTTGATAGCTGTGATGGGAAAATTATTCTGGTGATTAAAAATCAAACACAAAACCCCTTCTGACTTGATGTCTTATTTACATACAAACACACACTGGAGCTCCTCATAACATACATTGCACTGAACAGAACAACCACATACACGTGCTGCATAAACTGCTCCATGGTTTGTTGGCCAGAAAAAAATTAAATACAGCAAAAGAGTTATTTTTATAATGAAATAGGCTAGGCTGTGATTCCTCCTGGTCAGCTCGACAGCATTGCACCAGACAGCAGAGAAGCTGCTACCACCAGTTTGCAAAGAGGAGGAGGAAAAATCTGCGTCGAAGCCAGCGCTGGCAGGAGCCACTTAGCACTGGCTAAACAGCTTTGGGGAAGATCTCCAGATTCAAGCAGATCTCTCCAAATACAAGGATATCTACTATCTGCTACTCACGACCAACCTTCAAGCCGGAGATGGCCAAGGAAGAAACCGCAGCCCTCACTTGCATCAAAATGCCAAACATTGAGGAGTGAAATCCAATGTCTATTTAAGTCAATAAAAAAGTCTCCTATTGACTTCAATGAGGCAAGACAGTCTGTAGATGGAGATGATGGCAAGCCCTCACTTCTTGTATTCCCTTATGGTCCACGACACAATCTGTTCCCAAGAAATGTAAGGACATTTTGCTTTTCAATTAAAATAATGTACTTACATAATGGAACTGCTTTTCACTCTATTGTGCCTGGTCTTCACTTCAGGAGCTTATCGCTGTGATCCAGATTTCTTTATCCACCTTTGTATCTTATTCCAAGGGATTTTGACAGAATTTCAATAGTGACGGAGCTGTTCTTTGGAAACGCTTCCAGCCCCATTGTATTTCTGAGGCAAGGTTATGATGGAGATTCTTGTCATCTTGACCTTCTTCATCTTCCTGAAGTATAAAATACAGAAAGGCTTGAATACAATTTTTAACCTATTTTTGAGGGAACTAAAAATCTGAGCTACCTACAGTGCCTGAAGATTAATCTAGAAATCACAGGAAGAGAGTGCTAATTTTTTCTGTTGTTAAGGGGCATGGGAGAATAACAGTGAAAAAAAACGCATCATTGTACAAGCTTTTATTATGGATCATGTTCTGTATTTATTAACAATAATATTAACACTACTTCCTATTTATTTAATGCTTCTCCTCTTCAAACCACTTTTTAGGCATTAGCTAATTAATGTAATGACTCGTGATATTTCAAGTATATCTCTTCTAGGCAATGTTGAAAAAAGGGCTTTGCTCACTGCAAGGAAAAGAGCATTTATAAATGTTTTGCACAACCAGGGTTTCTCAAGTGCAGGTCAACACCCGCAGCAGAGGAGCAAGGGTGAAAGCTGGGCTACGTCTTTTTGGTCCTTGCATGTTTTTCTAGTGCAGCAGGGGGAAGCAAACGCTGCGCTCTGAGAGCAACCACGTGCAACCTTCACCTCCCCAAGACACAGCTACCGCAAGGTCTCCCGCTTCGACAATCTGCTTTGGCAGACGCCCAGGATGGAAAAAGCCCGGCCAAGTCGTTAGGGAGCTGTTCTCCACTCTTGGTTATACCTCCTTAATGGCTCAACTCCTTTCCCAGTGTTTGCAACATGAGTTTTACTATCAGTGCCAGCAGAGGCCAGTTCAAATTGCATACAGGCAAATAGCTCCCGACAGTACTTCCTCGTAAGCTGTATTAAACTGTGCACGAGATTCTAAATAACCTATTAAACTCTTTGAGATTTACTAGCCCTTATAATAGTTTCACTCAAGACTACTATATACTAGTATATACCCATTCAAACTCCACACAGCTGGGGCATTTAACAATACAAGAAACTACAAGCCCCCTTCATTGCATGGCATTTATTTAAACGCAGCACCGCTTCCTCTCCGACAGGTACTCACCTTCCTTGCCTGGGTTCACTTCAGCAGTTCTTTACGGCACGCAAAGGCGTATAAGGCTACGCAGTATGAGTTAACCGCCTCTGGACGCAATGCGATCGCTAGAGGGGAAGCCAGGCTTGTGGTGCCACCAGTCCGGGCTCTGCTGCCTGCAGCTGGAAACCGCGGCTGCATCCAACTGCTCCACATCTTGTACTGCACAGTCATTCAAGAGTGCATCAGATTAAAATCAGTATTTCTAAACACACTGCTCAGCCCATGCAATATTTCATTGACCAGGCGATAATGGAATCTCCTGTAAAACTCCCTTTACCTGTGTTTGTAATAACAAGGTGACATTTATGAAACTAATGACCTGTGAAGTCCATTAGGGTTTATTGTAATTTCTTGAATGCAATCTTTGTAATGTATTCATTTATTGAAACTATTTGAGTCATTTAAATATCATTAAAACATGAAAGAATTAAAGAACTTAAAATTAGTTCCCCCCTGCAGAGGCAGGCATACCACAGCAAAGGTTTCTTAGCCTCGGTCATCACAGGCATTTTCCCCCCCTTTTACGAAAGCCGTGTGCTGCTACACACGGCACGCAGGCATATTTTGGAGACTCAATCTCCAGATTTTAGCAAATGAACCCAGCTGACCGGAGGAAAGCAGTACAGCTCAGCCTCACCCACCTGCGGCCGAAGGCGCGTTTGGCCTCGGCTGGCTGGAGCCCAGGAGTGGGATGATGCTTTCGGAGCACCAGTTGTCTGCCAAGCAAGTTTTAGAAATGGATGGCACTTTCAAAGCACTCTGCATAAAACAGGTTTCAGTTACAGGAATAAAAGAAAAAAAAAAAGCCCCCCTCAACTTGAACTGAGGTCTTCTTCAGCCCTGGGAAATCTTCAGGGAAGCACGGAGCAGCTCTCCTGCTAAGGGTCACCTCTGCTTGGGGCCCGACGAAGGCAGCCGGCGCAGGGCTCAGCGCCGAGCCCGGGCAAGGCCACACGGCATGACTACGGACGGCCGCTGCTGGCATGCGTTATTTGGAGCCAGCGGCACTTCGGGACAAGCGTGCGGGTAGAGAGCTGGCAGCCTCCGGGGCAACTGGAGGATGACAACATTTACCATTTCACATGCAAAGGAAAGGCTTCTGTCAAACCTTCAGCAATGCTCAAGAAGGTGGAGTTTTGCTTTGGTTATGCCCCTCATAACAAAGTGAGCATGTATGTTTTAGGGACCAGGGTCCAACGTGCAACTTGTGGACATACAGAGCCTTACATATACATATATAAAGGCTTGCACATGAAGCCTACCCTTCTAGGCTAGTCTTCTGCATGTAATGAGAATTATCACGAACCTGAACTCTGACGGGTTTTATTTGCTCCTGGATTCTGCCAGGATTCACCCCTCCAGTTGCACACTAATCGCTACGCAGACTGTGCAGCCTAGTGCGGCTAACATACAGGCGACCAAATTCTCCAGGGATGCATACTGACATCACTGAGACAACTCAGATTTAAACCATCTGAGGATTGCGCCTATAAATCAACTACTCGATAGGCTACTCAAGCTAGGGTCTCCTTATAAAATACTATATGAAAGAGTTGCGTAACACTTTCTGGGGTCTTGCAATTCACTGGTTTTGCAGCTATGGACTTCCCACACTGCACTTCAAAAACGTGTGGCTGTTTTTAATCAAAATCAAGTCAATTGCAAAAGGAATAATTTGCAGGTATCCTTCACGTAAAAGTGCTCTTCTGAGAGAGTCTTTCAGCAAGTCAATTGAAATTTCACAGCGTGCTAATTTTTCCTGCATTGTAGCAGCGACAGTAATACAAGCATAAAAATACAGTAAGGAAGCTGTCGTGTTACTTACCTGCCTCGGAGTTAAACCACAAGGTTTCAGTTGGCTTCTGTCAAGGGGAATTTGACTCCCAAACAGTTTTACTTCTCTGCAAATATTGTTTCTGAATGGGAAACAAAACAAAACAAAGCGAAGCACGTCTACCACACCATCGTTTAAGATTGTCTATTTTCTTTAGTGTTCCCTGGGGCTCATTATCTGCTGTCAATCACAAGCTGAAAATTGGAACTTGCCATCCAACCTACCATTTTCAAAACACAAATGCATTGTATCAATTTTTGTTTAAGCATTCTCATCCCACAACGTATCCTATAGCCTCACCATTGATTTACCCTCTGCGCTTGACAGAACTGTCTCCTAAAAATTTTTAAAGGAAAGCTGATAATCTAACATACTTCATGGTATTAAATAGATTTCTTTTGTTGTGAAGAGCCATAAAACCATGGATTGTTTGTTGAAGGACTTATTCAAACCTTCTGTGCAATTGATTTTGATGTATTAATAGATTACCGTTCCAATCGAGACACAAATGTATTTTGGATCATTTACAGAGTGCTCCTGCAAAATTTCCCACTTGGAAACTCCCTCAGCTCAAAGAAGGCCTGAAGCGCCAATTACCTTTATTTAAGCACTTTTTACCAAGCAATTCATAAGGAATCAAGAGCCCCTGATTTATGCCATGCACACCATCCTAAATAAGCTGCTGCGCGAGGTGACTGGCAGCAGGATGCGGGTGGTGGGATTTTAGGAGATCACCCACAGCTGCTGCGCCCAGAGAGAGTTGACCACCAGCACCGTTTTTGCTGCACACACTGTCCCGACACCTGGGCACACGAGTCGTCTTCATGCCAACTCCTGGCCTTCGAGCTCATCACCATTTTATCGCTGATGTTACTGAGATGGACACCAGCACCTGCGTCCTGGGAACTGGACTTGGACCACCAACTGCACCTTTTCTCAGTAGCAGCTCCCAAACTTTATACCTGACTTTCAGCTTCACTTCCAAGTCCACAGTCCCACTCCTGGTCCAAGCCTGTACATTTTTAGGTAACTTCCATTCTCCAGGTGTTAAAGAGGAACTTTTTTATTTCTTCAAAATGTCTTAGTATTTTCAGCTTATGTAGATGATGCTTGAATTTTGGCTTTTTTAAAATTCTCCTTTTCTTTCTGTCCTTGCAAAGGAAGAGAAAAGGCCAAGCAGCTGCAAGAACCAGCTGTGGCTGAAACTGCCAAGAATTAAGCGGCTGTCAGGGCCAGGAGTTCCTGCCATGACCATGGCTAAACACATGCTCCTCATACTGCTTTTCCTGGGGCAGCCGGTGCATGGCACCTCCCGTACCGCCTGGCAGCACATATCACTTGGCTGCAGCTATGGTTAATACCGTCCTCAGTTGCTTCTTCGAAAAGCCTTGGCAAGGCCGTGATAGGCACTGGAGCTTCTCTTTGCCCAAAGCTGGTGTCTCTCTCGCAAACTCCCATCGCTCGCACGCTGTTGACGAGACATGTAAAACACTCCTCACAATATTCATGTTTTAATGCCTCGTTAGGCTTTTCTTTGCCCACCTAGAGTTTCCTTCATATTCAAATAACACAAAAGCCATGTCTGGTTCTTCTTATCAATTATTGCATGGATCTTTCCAAGGGCAGTATTTGTTTTTGTAACAGAGTTCCCCGGGAAGCATTTTTACAAACTTTCCATCAGCGTGGCTTGGGTTTTACGCCTTCTCAAAGTCCCATTTGCTGTTTTGTTCTTGCTCAAGCCTCACCTGCTAAGCGGCAGGAACAAAACAGCAGCACCCTGGTGTTCGGAGCCTCAAACTGTGCTTTCACAACCGCAGAGAAGAAAGAAACTGAAATAATCCTTGCTCGTCATCGTAAGTCGCTGCTGATGTTTCGCATCAATACTGTCTCCCCACAGCACCGGGAAGTAAACTGACAGGGGCACTTAGAGGATTCCAGCACACGGAAAATCAGCATGCTTTTCATAGCTCCCCAGACCTGTGTATATATATAACCTGTGTGTGTGTGTGTGTGTGTATGTGTGTGTGTATATATATATATATATTTATATATATATGTATGTATGTATGTATGTAGCACCTGTGTAGGGGTTACTTTTAAGTCATTAAGACATAAAACCTATAAGCATGCTGGTGTGGACTGCTCATACAATTCTGAATACAACTCCCTGTCATTCCCCTATTTTTTCCTAATAACTATATCACTTCAATATAAGATCAGTCATGCATATTGCAATCCATTTGACAATATTTACCCAAGAGTTTGTGTTTTCGATCACATCATATGGACAAACTTCTCACACAAACACCTCTGCCCTTTCCCTGTAGGCCGACAGCCATTCAAGTGCCAGTTACGTGTCAAGACCTCATTAAGATATTGTAGGAGATCTCAGACCACTTAAGTTCATTTCTAGAGTCTCTGTGATCTTGGTACAACCCACTTAAAGATTAACATCCTGATCCAGCTAAGTCTCTCCCCTTAGACTCTATGGACAGCCCTACTGAATTCAATAGGACACCGTATAAAGCGCCTGAGAAAGTCTTAATCTCTGGTTTTCATCCATAAAAGGTCTTTCTTGCCTATTTGGGCTGCAGGCTCTTTGGGTATTGACTCTCCCTAGGAATGCTGTCATGGTGCCAACAGGCTGCAACCCTGATTTAGGTACACGTAGGTGAGACACCAACAGCTGCCTACCCCACCAGTAAGAACATTTTCATTTCATCCAGAAAAGGTTCTGGATTGTCGTTTGCTCCCAGAGGCAGATATGTCTCCTCCTAGCTCCTCACCACACCACGACTCCAGCTTTCGCTATGTGGTAGCACCTTTAACTAAACCAGTCACATTCCTTCACTAGCGGAAACAGTGGAGCTTCACCGCTGCCTTCATCAATGGCCTCGGCCTCACAGCTGTTCAAAAGCTTCACTGGACCAAGATTTCTCTCTTCCTGTAGAATAGCACTTTTGCAACCACAACGAACCCTCACGACTTCAACCAGTTTCCACTGGCATTCACTGTTTCCCTATACAGCTCTTTAAATAGTTGGAATCTATTAAAACCAGTAGAAAAATATGAACCAGTAAATCATGGAGTCCCTCAAACACATATCATTCTTTTCTCACAGACGGTAATATTTATATTAAAAAAACTCTGAATAGTTGCCTTCAAAAATATTTGTATAAAAAGTACAAATGTTCTCACCTATGCCTCCATAATTAACAGTAACGTGATTCAATACGGCACTACCACTTTGCAAAACACATCTACCTACAGATCGTTTGCTAGTAATGCAGCTCGTCCAGTGTCACAGGTGACTGTCGAATGCCGAAAACAGCAAGCTGGTGATTAGCAGCAGCGCTGGGAGCTGCCCTCCCACCCCACGGCTAAAACGGCTCCTCTGCGATGCCGGATCTGAACGAGATAAAACTGAAAAATGCTTTGCCGCATTCTCAGCTTCAATCTTTTCTGAGCTTTTCATAGAACTGGTAAAATATTTTGACTCAATTATGCAATATAACGCGATGCCAAGTTTTCCCTCACAAGAGTGCAAGTTTAGCGTTAGGCTCGTGCTCCCCGCGGGCACACAGGGGTTTCACTGCACACGCGCAGGGGAGCTCCCGGGGACCTGGCGCAGTACCTGGAAATAGAAATAACGAACAGCACAACTTTTATTAGCAGCACTCTCACTCTCATTAGCTTACCATGTCATTTCTTTGGACACTCACGGTATCTGCTAACTTCATTCTGCACATCTTAATTGTTCCAGTCAGATCTGATTGTAGGGTGCTGGGAGGTTCACAAAATAATGACAAAATAATCAGTACGTGATCAAAAGCCTAAAATGCGAGACATAGCCTTCAGCTGCGGGGGAGAGCAACTACAAAAACCATCAGACAGTTAGCCATCCTGTAATTCAGCTCTTCAGCCCTGGCTCTGAAGTCGGTAACTGGGAGTAAGATCACAGCGACCAGGAACAAGGCTCTTCTGGATTAGAAGATCCAGCTGCTGTGCCACCTTGGCCCAGGCCAACACCGACCGGGAAAGCTGCAAGCCAGACTGGAAGGTTAATTTGGAAAAGTCTGTTTTACGATCTCTTGGGAGGCAGGTCTCCAGGACTGTTTACTGACATCCCTTGGGATTTCTTCCTGGCTGTTGGCTGTTGTTCCTTTTTCATTTCTACAACTGCTCAGAGTAAAATCCAGCAGTTATTTATTTAAATATGTATCAACACTTTTTTATTTCATGTTTAACAGTGAATTCCTGGACTGTGAGTGGAGTTTTCAGGCCCTACTACAATATCACTAATACAGAAATAATCATATTTAAGCCTCTATAAACTGCCATAATGAACTACTACTACTATGAAATGAAGAACATATCAAAGCAGTAAAAAGCCATTCTGCTCACCATGGATGCTTTAACGCTTATTGCTACCATTTTCCAATGACATTATACTGAGGCCAGACCTCAGCAATACAGGACAAACACCAACCATGTGAGAAATTAGATCATGAAGCAAAATTTTGCTCCAATGAACCACGAGTAAATAACGAGGGTCGGCGTCCTCAGACAAGACCAGCGCCGGCAGGACTGGAGGAGGATGGCCAGCTAACGCGTCTCTCCTCGTCTCACATGCTTTGACGAGGTTTTGTTCTGCCCACGCGCCCGCGACATTGCTCCTTGGTGCAATCTCAGTATCCAAAGAGACTCAGGAACCCTCTTATTTAGAGCATAAAGGACAGTGCATGATGCCCGGAAATCCTAAATATACAGTCTGTGCCTTACGGCAAGTCCTCCAGGAGATTTATACAGCCTTAAAGCTGGACGGGCGGCGAGGTGCTGGGCACCACCCCAGGGTGCAAGGGCTGATGCCGCTTGGCTGCAGCAGGTGCCCCCACCGGGGACCTCTGTGACCACAGCCACATCTCCACACCCGACACGAGTTTTAGCTGGGCCCCCTTTGGTGTTACAGGCCTTCAGCTTACATTGATCAGCGAGGACAGCTGTTGGTCACAAGGTCCCTGGAGGGAACTGAGGAGAGCATCTGGAGCGGATACGGGAGCATATGGCGGGCCGTTATCGGGATTATGTCCTTTCTGCAAGCCCAAGAACGGCACAGTCCTGGGGAAGTTTCAAAGCACAAGCTGCCTGCTGATGTGGAAAAACGGGTACAAAAGGGCTCAACTCCCATCCCGGGGTGGGGAAGGCCCTTCCCTCAGCCATTGCGGAGCTGCGAGGACTCAGCGCACCCTCCTTGGCGCGGGCGCAAAGCACTGGGAAGCACAGCGCGGGGCGAGGATTGCGCCCTGCTCGTTGCCACCGAAGACCGCCGAACACCACGCAAACTTAAAACACATCGTCAAAGCGAGCGGTGGCTGAAGCTGGGCCACGCAAACCCAATTATATAATCAGATACTTGGAAACGTGTCCAAAGCGTTTCTCCCCACCGACAGCCGAAGCGGGTGGGAAGGTCTGCTTGAACGGATTATCACTAAGCAAGTCCCATTCCCATCCTAGATTTTCCCTTGAGGCATTTCGTGCGATATCACGGAAGTCAATTCCCACCATCTGAAGACGACTTGGGAGCATTTTCTTGTATAACTCACAAAAGCATACTCAGCTCCATTTCGAAACTGCATGCCAGCCCCCCCGCCAAACGTTGATGCTGGTCTAAAAACATCTAAATCGAAAAAGAATACAATGATGCTCCTTTCTGGTCTTCTACGTTTGTATTTTCCACCTTTCAGAGAAAATTTTTAGGTATATCAAAATATCTAGAAGTGTACTCCTTACTCTAAGGGAAGCTACGATTCGCGCGGGGTGATAGGATCCCATCAGTTGGCAAAGTAAGGGCAACTACCAGCACCACTGGAAAACAAAACTCAGCAACAGTTCAAGGCTTTGTGGGCTTTAGTTATCAAATATTTGTGCAGTTGGTCATTCGTGGCAAAAGACTAGCTATGATTCTTTAAGAGGAGTTGCAACAATTTAACAAGCTATTTAAATGACCTTACGTCTCTTTAAATATCTCCATCAGTTATACATGGGAAAAGCTACCAGGGAATGAAAAGACCCCAGATTTTGAAGTTAGATTATTTTGACTTGTTTGTGACCCGCTTTGAAATCTTGCAGCTGTGTTTTCTTTTCTTAACTTTTCAAGCAAGTCCTAGGTGTCAGAAACCTTGGATACGGATGTTAAAAAGCTAAGGAAGAAAGTGAAAAGATTTCACTGACTTAACTTTCTTCTGAAAATCCTCCCTTTTGCTGAACAAAACAGATCCCAGTGGTATCTGTTGTTACGTTTGTCAGCCTGTAGGAGTTTGCCAGTTTCGAGTTTTAAAGGAACACCAAAATATTTAGAACTGTGTTTAAACTAAGATTTATTATTCCTTCCTCAATCTAGGGGTTGCCTTATATTTCAGAATTATATTGATTTCTGGTTTTGAAGCACTATGAGATTTTCCATTTTGTGAGAAATTCCTGTGGTTACAGGATCTTTGTTTCTCATCCACAAAATAGCAGCGCTACCTCTAAAAAGTGCTATTGTGATGAGTGGCTACTGCTCTAAATAAGGAGAATTTCTATACACTAACAACATGAGAACTGCAACCACTCGCTTTCCACTGTCACCTACCTACCTTATACCGAAGGGGAAAATCCAATTAGAAATTTAAATAATAATTAAAGGAAAATCTTTTAAATCTTGATTCATCTATTCCATAATTTTCACCTTTTTTGTGTATGTCCATCTGTTGCGCTTTCTCTGCCACGGCTGCCTCTTACCAGTATACTTTAGTTTTAGTATTAGGTGATGAAGCATAAAGCGCTATTTAAATAATATAATTTCATGAAGGAGCAAAGAACATTGCATTTATCTTCACTAACCTTGAATACGCCTGTCCCATCTAATGAAAGAAGTGATTGAAGGGACTTATTTTAGCTTACTATCCCAAGGCCCCCATAAAACTTGAATGGTAATTTAATTAGTTTCCTTTCTGGTGATTAACTAGGAATTTCTAATCATTTAATCTGAGCGCATTTTGATTCATTAAGTATCTGTTTCAATCTTTTTTTATGAGGTTATTAAACAATCCTGCCCAGGTAACCAGTCATTGATATGCGGGACTGGTAAGTATTCTGTATGAATCGGATAGGAAATATGCATGACGTGAACTGGATTTTCTTCGAACCTATTCAGGAACCACCCCAACAGCTGATAAATTAGCAGCTAATTCATTCTGACAGAACTTGCAAACTGTGAGTCAGATCCTGAGATGAGGTAAATCAGTGCAAATCTTCGACTACAGTTTTTACCTAGTGATAATGTGGACACTATGTGATCCTACATTGCGTGATTGCAGCCTGATCCAAAGGCAGACAGGGGAACGACCCAAATTTGTACTACGGCAGCAACGAGGACTATCACAAAAAGTGAACGACTAAAGCTCGGGAGATTTTTGCCCCTGAGAAGCACGCGGGCTGGAGCGGCGAGGAAGCGTGTCTCGGGCAGGACCGCGGGAACGGCGGCCCATGGGCTTCAGCCACAGCATTTCCACTGAGCAAAGCGAGTCACCCGGCTCCTGATACCTCGTTTCCCTCTCCTGTAAAATGGAGGCAGTAACTGCTAACCTAGCTCATAAAGGATGATTAAATAAATCTATTAAAGTGCTATGAAGACTCAGAGTGCTATATACTTAACTTTTTAGTTAGATTTAGAACATATTATAAAGGCTGTACAGGCTTTCTGGGCACCCATACAAAAAGGAAACGAACAACCCTTTAAACGTTGCTTAGCAGCATAATAGAATAAGAAAAGTTAAATTATCAGTCAGCTAATACTGCAGCAAAATATATTTCATCAGCTCCACCTAAAACTCTCCCCGTGCAGCTCTAGCACATGGCGTGAACGAAAGGCGTGCTGGCAGGCAGAAAGCAAAGGTCTTTCTCTCCTTTATCAGATAATTGAAAATAAACAGAACATGTAAGTATCTGTATCCGACAGAAGATACTGGGCCAGATTATTAATAAGCTTCACCAGCACAAATACGGTGCCATTTATTCATATCAGTCATGCCAGAACGCTTTAAGATAGGATTTGGTTCCTTGTATGAAAACAATAATAAAAAACCCAAAGGCTGAACTGCATTTCAATTTTATTGTCATTTATTTCGACTCCCAGGCAAAACTGGAAGGGGAACGGCGGATCATTCCGAGGGGGTTCCAGGGACAGCCCCCAAACACCGCAACGTCCACCCTCACCACGTCGCACGCCAGCCCCAGCGCCCCAGCAGCAGCCTCCAGGGAGGAACGGGAGATACTGCCATCCAGCCCCCCTCTCTCAAGTAACGACAGAAAACTGAACGGGCCGGCCTTGGCCTTGTACCATGCCCTGAAGGTCAACAGCTTTAACTTGCTGTATGAGGCTGCTGTCCTGTATCTACAGGCGGTGGAGACCACCGGCACGGGCGGGCTTTGGAGGGCCCTTCGCCTCAGCCACGCGGAGAACGCGTGCACCGTCTGCGCACACAAAGTGTGCTCTTCAGCATAACCTTCAAGCAAGTTTGATGCGTTTCCCTGCGACTGAGATTTTTACAGCTTCTCTATCTGTACCTTGTAAGAAATGTTACAGAGGTCGACCACATGAAGCATACTGCGTATTCTCATTGGCCTTTTCCATCACGGGTGATAAAACATCCCCGTTTAAGAACAGAGAAAGATTTTTTATAAGCTCAAAAAATAGAGTAAAAACATGAAAATCCCCATTAGTGTGGGAACAGCTGATAAATGCTGCCTTATTAATGATAAAGACTGTCAAGACTTAAAGCTGGAGTCTAAAACTCATTTTCACTAAGATGTTGAGAGAGAGACAGAAATTGTAAAATCGGGGCTGAAGTACGTTAACCTTCTTCTACACTGTTAAACAGCACGATTCCCAGAAAAGAGGACCTACCAGAACATTTCTAACACACGCAGGAGAAGACACGTGGTGCCAAGCTAGGCCCTGATGCAGGCGGCCCACGTCGGGCAGCCCACAGCCGGGCACGAGGCTGCTCCTCTCCTGGCCCCTGCTAACGCTCAGGTTGCTTTAAGCACCCCAAGATGCTGCTGTTATTCTTTTTCCTTTTCCTCTAACAACGGCAAGGAAGAAAGACTTGATTTACTTGATTTTATCTTAAAGCAGAAGCTGAAACACTTGCATAACATCGTGTTTTACAGAGCTATGACAAAATCTTTCAACGTTGACAGGCTAGGAATAACTTTGGGCTTTGGTTTCCTGCTTATTTCACATATTGTCAACATAACGCTGCACACCAGAGAGGACCCGCTGCCTCCGGAGGGGTAATGCAAGGAGGATTTGTGACTCTTCAGAGTAATTATTCCATTTCTCTGCCCGAAATCATATTAAAGGCAACACAGCAACTCAAGGAGGAAGTATATATCATGAAGCATTCTCATTTTATTGAAGCATATTTTCCTAAATCAAGGTTTCCCTCTCCAGTGCTGGAAATGCAAGACAAATCTGCTTGCGGCAGGAAAAGGACAGTGACAACAAATAAGGAACATGCCCTCGCTCTACAGTCTGATGTAGAGCACAAAGAGCCAGCATAATTTGCTTTAGAAACAATTCATTTTGCAACGGTATTACGTGCCAGGATGAAGAGTAAGTATTTTTTTATTTTAAAAGAAATCTGACTTTTTAATTTTCTTATGTCCTTTTTGGAGGAAAAAGTAGGAGGTGTTAAAATTCTAATTGTGTGTCAAGAAAAAACATCACGATATCCTAAGGAAAGCTGCATTAGGTGACATTCAGTGGAGCAGTACAAAGATGGAAGCATGAAAGAAAGTCTACAATTATTCAATGTAAGTTGAGATAGTTAATCATTTGGTTGGACGAGAGAAAGATCTCTGCTTTGAATCCTAGAGCAAATTACTGTCTATCCATTTTGTGATGTGTCACTGCGTAGGAAGGGAGCCACAAGTTATTATCATTATCTCTACAAATGAAGTTAAAAAAAAAAAAAGAACACAACAGCACGAGCACAAATCCAACCAAATTCCACAAGCAAACATTAGTAAATTATCAGCCAGATCTTTAAGGAAAGAGCATTAGGAATGAGCTGCGATGTACAACCACAGTTAGAGTTTGCAATGTGCATAGTGATAGGACGATGACCAAGCAAGGGGGAATATTCACAGTTTATGAGGATCATTCCATACATTAAGTGCAGAGCCAGCTGTTCTTCCTGACTGACGCAAAAAACCCAAAACACAATAAAACACGAACACCCTCAAGAGGCAGCAGCCAGGCTTGGGGAACAGACTACTTGCCAAGAACCTCTGCAAGCTCCGGAGAACAAGAAACTGGAAACTGCCGTTTCAGACGTACGCAGCCTCGGTTCTGCGACTCACCGCACTGAGCAAAGATCAAGTTGGACATCAACTGGACACAGGCATGACTAGGCTATAACGGTGAAATGCATTTGCAGACACAGACACTCGAACAAGGGTGGCCCAGAACTGATGTCTCTAGTGGAAGCTATCTCGATTAACTAGCAGAAAGCGTTTCTCATGCCACGACCCCCGAACCACGCGATTGCCGAGCGAGCGACGTGGACTACTTCCTGGGAAGCTCCATGGGACGAGGCTCCCGAGAGCAGGTTACGGGGACGTGAGGTTCATCCCAACGGCCAGGGCCACGTGTTCGCTCCATTCAGTGGATCCTGTAAGAGAAACTCAAATCCGACGCGAATGCTCGGCCAACCAGCCAAAGGAGCCAGCAGGCCCTACTGTTTGCACCGCAGCTTCTTCCTGAGCAGCTGCCCCACAACTGCCGCCAACCTGGGAAGACGCAATTTAAAGCGAGGGTGGGAAGACAACGCTATATCGGTCCTTATGCACTGGGGCACCGTTCCCTTTGTATATATCTATATGCACACGCAATAAACAGCATTAGGCACAGCGCGCCCACAAACTGCACACGTACCTACCGACGACCCGTGGGGCCAGATTTCCATGCGTGCCTCGTAGCCCTGGCTCCTCCGCAGCTCCTGCTGAAGAGCGGCTGGGCTCGGGCCGGCAGGACGAGCTGCTCAGAAACACCGCTGCCAGAAACGGGGCTTCCAAAAAAGGAAGGCATTAAGTTACATGAGGATACAGCAGGAGAAGATGAAGATGAGAAACAAATTACAGTGGGGACACATTGTTCCAAAACCTGCAGCTCCCCTTTGGGTCATAGTCCACTTGTTGCTACCACGTGTACGTGACTGGGATACACAGGAGAAAACGCAAGAAAAAGATTAAAATGCTCAATCATTTGCAAATGCTCCCCGGATAACTACAAGCATGCGTTGAAAGAACAGCTCTAATACGCAGCACTTTGCCGTGGTCTCGTCTCTCCGGGAACACAGACGAACCACGGGGATGGGCGCACGCGGGGCTGGAGCTCACTAAGAGAGCCGCAAGGGGCCGCGTGGGCCGGCACCGTGCCTGCGACCCGCTGACTCGCTTGTACGGCATGGCAGTGGGACACGTACAAATCACCAGCGCTGCCCATGCAAACCACCAGTGTTTTCTAGGCCAATAACCCGAGGGAGAAACACGGAGAGGCTCCAGCCTTTAAGAATTACGTTACATTAGACAAAACACAGGCTATCCTTTGTAAAAACTGCTTGTTTGATTTTGTTACCGGTAAGACGTTTGCATCGCACCTGCGGAGAAGCCCTGCCGGGCTCGCGCAGCACCGAGCGGCATCGCTGCAACGGGAGAGCGCGGCCCCATCGCTCCCGCGGCCGGGCGGCAGCTTCCCGCGGGGCTCGGAGGCACCTGCCTTCAGCGGCGTTTCTCTCCCGGATACTACCTTGCTCACCTGCTAAACGTGCGTTTGTCCGTTGCGGTGATTTTACCCTGCTTTTTGCCTTTAGCTGTGCTCCCGCAAAGCCAATCTCTCAGTTTGCTAAGTGACGCAACGTAGCAGAAAAAAATTGACTAAAAAGAGAGCTATTATATTATTTGTTAAACACTGAAGTACTCTCCTTAAAAAGACACCACGGTAAATGGTTGTATACGCTAAAGCAACAGACAGTACGTCCAGTTAAGCCCTTTGGAGCCTGACATTGAACATATATTCACTGAGTTTTGAAGCTTTCTGGGGCATGCTTGTAATTTTTCCTGGTAGTCGTGAGGACCAGCACGTTACGGCCACGTGACATCAAACCGTGCTCCTCGCTTACATCGACGCGGCCTTCCAACGGTGCCTGCCGACACATTAAAACAGCCGCTTCACAGTCAAAAACTTAACGGGAACAGTAAACACTACCTCTTGCTGCACGGAAATGAAGCTGGCTTCAAGCATCTCTCCTCCTGACCTTGGGGAAACTTGCGGCGCTTTCTGACTTTAGCATTTCTATGTTAAGGAATGCAGTCATTTTCAGATTACTTAAACCACCTCTGCTTCATCGTAGGTGCCTTTTTAAAGATTTGTTAGCTCTGAAATATAATTTGGCTTTCCTCACTCTCCCCGCCGGGGAGGCACCTCCCCAGGCTCGGCCGGGGCCCAGCGCCGCACCCGCGGCCCCCTCGCTCTCAAACCTCAGCCGAGACGAAGGCCAGCGACAGGCGGAGCGTGTCCTTTGCGGAACACGTTTTCCTCGGTTCGGTTTATCGCAGGGCAAACAAACGCGACAGCGGCAGATGCCTCGTTACCGCCCGTCGTCGCATCAGCCTGCTTTACCCCGGCTCCCTTCTAAGGGGAAGGGCACGCTCGCTGCCTCCCTGCGCGTGCCGCGCTGCTCCGTGCCAGCGCCAAGAGCCGCGGCGGGGCCCGGCTGCCAGAGCGACTGTACGAATTGGCAGGAAACGCCGTTGCAAGAATTTCTGCAGACTTGAAACCCCGTGGCTGCTTATAATGTTTTTTGGGGTTTTTTTTTACGGCCTAGCCCTTAAAGATGCAGAAGAGCACCCAAGCCGAAAGCGGTGACAACACACGCGGTACACGTTTTCCAGACAAAACTTAGGTACTTACCCAGCAATATTTAAGGACGGCACTGGAGGGCGCGAGACCCAGTTTCCTCACGTTCACTTCTGCAACGAGAAGGGCCAACCTGAAAGATTTATCGCCTTGCACCGATAAGAGTTGCAAGTGAGATGTCTTTCCACATTACAAATGAAAATATAGTACTTCAGAGCAAAGAAATCAAATTTGTGGTGGGTACTTTGTCAGAAGATTTATAGGTTTTGAGCGTTTCCGATGTTTAAGTGCACCTAAAGTGCACTTGATGTGAACTTCAACTGCCTCGGAAGAGCTGTAAGCCCAGCAGACGTCCCGATTGCTCCTGCTAGACTGCTGGGAAAAATCCTCTTCTACAAGAATATATATTTATATCAAAAAATACAACAACAATTAAAAAGAACCAACAGAAATACATATTTCCAAGACTACTAGCAATCAGCTGGAAGGAGGCTGGGCTCCCGCAAGCGCTGATAGTTAAAGGACTCAGGCAGATCACCTTCTCGGGCCGGTGTCAGCTCAGGAGAGCTAACCAGACAGGCAGAAAGGAGAAAAAAAAGAAAGCAAGCTGAAAAGCAGAATTAAAAAACCGTTGACATCGTGGAAGCTGGCCAGCCCTACGGGGAGTACAACCCGGGGGGGCGACGGTGCCCCGCGCCGCAGGGACCCCTGCCCGCGGTGCAAAGCCCTCCAGCGCTGCCCCAAGGGCCCTCCTGCTATTGCATAGGCTTTTCCCTCGGAAAATAATTTCAAGCCTTCCCTAAAAAACGAACAAAATAACCTCTCCAAAATCCCCATAAAAACCTCACAAAAAACCCCACTGTTACATCCCATTATTTGTACAGCAAAGTCAGGCAAGCTCCTAAGTTAAGCAATACCAGAAATAAAGCAACTTCAGCTCAGTCTCAGTAAAGACATCTTAATTGCTCGAGCGCGTATGACTTTTCCTTCTTCGTTATTTCTCATTCAGCGTGTAAGATGAAAGGGTAAAATGAAGGTTACTCAAGCAACCTGAATCCTGACATTTAGAGAGGCGTTTAATTTATTAAATCAGGAAACAGTTAATACACGCTTTGTGTAGTTAATATATGCACAAATTATACATATGAGTATAGGCATAAATATAGATATTTTACAGTACATCTCAATATACTGTATACATACAAAGGCCAATTTTGGCCCTCGACAAAACAGGTCTTTCAGCTTCAGAGAAGCTGGCATAAAGGTGCCGGAGGAAAGAATTTCCTTCTAAACGTTTTCCCTGTTGGCTTTACCCACTCACTGGAGTGCTACTATTCCTATGCATGAATGATTTATTTCTATATTACTAGTTACCTCCTTTGATTAAATATATTAGTGCCTTTTAAGTTATTTCAAGGCTACAATCATTTGAAAATTAAATGATCCTTGGAGTACCCTTTGGGAACTGTACACTAAACTGACATTTCCATAATGCAAAAAAATTGCAGTTGTGCACATTTTATTTAATTAAACTGTACTCTTTATCAAGTAAACCAAACGGGAGAATACTAATCATGTTTTTTATTTTTAGCAGTGATAGAGCACTGGAGGCTCCTCGTTGTCACGGGCAGATTTTGTCTGCGTTCCGTCAACAGCTTCAGCCGGCACATCAGCCTGGGTGTAACCTCATTCAGCTTAAGCACAGTTCTCCAGAAAGAACATTTCAGTGGTTAACGATGGATTATACCCCAGCTGGAAACTTCTGAAAGCCTCCCGGTTTTCCTCGCTTTGCGCTGGGCTGCATTTAAAGGGCGCGTTGGGCGCGCGCCGCGTCCCCTCCCTCCGGGGCCCCGACTGCGCCGCTTGGACAGGCGCCGAAAAATATTTCTGACCCAAAAGAAAGGAACGAAGCAACAAAAAGAGAGAGAGATGAAAGGACTTTCGAGTCCCACGTCTACACAATCCCCTCCATCCCGGCCCGTTCTTTGGCACTCAACCTCGTTTTGCAAGTCAAAGGAACAGCTGCTAAACGCTCCTCCAAAAAAGCCATAGGTGGTGAAAGGCGGCGGAGGAGAGGCTGGGGGGACGGTGGCCTTGCCATCAATCAGTGACTTGTGTCCCTCCCTTCAGACGGAGAAGTCCCGATCTGGTAAAACTCACTTTCCTTGTCGGTACAGGCAATACATGGCAGTTTGCTGCTAAGACTTCTTCGTCATAGACCACAGGAGCGCACGGACTCCACGGCACCGCTCCAAAAAGCCAGGTCCCGTCCGCGCGGGGAGAACGCAGCAAGTATCATCTAACCTGGAATTAGAAGTCGCTGGGAAAGGGACACAAGAGGAAAAAAACCACTTCTCTTTGGGTAAAATTTGCAAAGCTCTGAAATATTTAGATCAGTTTTCACACAGAAGTCCTAAAAGTAGATGAAAAATAAGTCTTGAAACGCTTTCAGCTTTCAGTAACTCTTAACAGTGTGCTTCCCTATGTGGAAAGACAACTTCAAACTTTATTTTTGATTATATCTGTATGTTTTATTCCTCTTTGTCACTGGAGTAATTGTGGCTTTGTAAAATCCACCCCGGGCAATTAATATGTCAAGCAGAGACCCACACGGCTTATTTTCCCCAAAACAGTTTTTGGCAACTCTGGGTTGCTCTGAGAGGAACAAGTCGCTCTCACTCCTGTCAAAGTTATTAAACAGCACTGCCCAAAGATGTCCCCCGTTTAAGGTACAAATAACTTACTTAAAAGTCAACGCATCACTCTATCTACCAAAACGCAACATGTATTATACCGGAGAAAACTCTCTGCTTAGATCTCAAAATAAAACAGGTGTTTGGGGGATAAAAGTCAAGACAAAAGTGCTAAAGCCTTTCACGTGCTCTCCTCCACTTTCTACAGCAACGCAGCTTTTGACGGAGGGCTCCTGACTGCTCAATTTGATGGCCAGGCAAACTTATAAAAGCTGAAGCGCCGGGTTTCCCAGGGGAAGACATAATGAAATAAATGCACTCATGAATATGTATGGCACCAGGCGGCCATCTGTTCTCTACCAACATCTTTTCTTAAAAGGAGTTTCAAATATTTCTGCGGAGAAGTTGTATCTTTATTTCCACGTACAAAATTAGACCTTGAATTCTCACCGTCGCTGGTCATTAAGTGCTATTGTTATGGAAATGTGTTTTTTCCTCTACGACAATCAAAAGACTGGGTGATAATATCCAGTGTTACAAAGTTCAGGTGGGGAATTTAGCACGTCTGTACCACAGCTTTAAAATATTGAGAGTCAGAGCACGCGTTGCATAATGTAAATATAACTGGCTGCGTCCTCCTTGGGAGGAGAGGAGCCTGCGACGTGCTGCCCTCATTTGTACCGTGCGCCCGCGGGATTTCCCTGGCGGCTGCGGGGACGCTTCAGGAGGCGTTTGCACGCAGTATTCACGAAGCCGGTGGCCGCGCGGACCCCGATTTGCATCCCAGGGCGCTCGGGCCGAGAGGAGGCGGCGGCGGCGGCGGTGGGAGAGGCGCGCGGCCGCGGCGGTCCCGCGCGAGCCAGGCCACGCGGCTCCTCCGCCGAGCTGGGCCTTCTGCGGCAGCTAGCCTGAAGCCAAAGGCAACCTGGAGGGAAAGAGGACTGAGACTCTCGGGCGTTTGGGGATACAAAGGATTTCGCAGAATACCGAGGGCGACCAAGGAACAGACGCTTCAGAGGAGCAGACGCAAAGAGCCGTGTCGTCGGAGCCCAGCCTGCTGCACGGCACGCCGAGCCCGCGGCGGCCCGATTACGCCTCGAGCACAGCCGCAGCGGCGCAAGCAAACGCCGGCTCCGCGCCTGCCGCCAGCGACGAGGACTTCGGAGCCGGAGGAGCGGAGCCCGGGTAACAGAAAACCCAAACCACTGAAAATCATACACGTGGGGGTGAAAAAGAGTAAAACGACCTCTTGCAGACAAAACGCATCGGAAGCAAATTGCTATTTCCTACTCCATTCGACGTTAATGAGGTAGCCAGCCCTTCATTATTTAGCGCAAGGGTGCAGCTGCGGCAGGCCAGATGAGAGAAGTGCAGCTGGTGCCCAAACCGCAGTCTACAGGAGCGTCCTGCCACGGCCTGGTCGGCAGAGCTCTCCCCGCCACGGCCTCGCTAGCTCGCCGGAGGCGGCCGTGCGCCTCCCGCGCGAGCCCGCCCCGGGAGACCGTCCCACCAGCGGCCCAGGGGCACGAACGCGCAGCAACGGGAACGCTCGCGAGCGTTCGGCAGGCCCGACGCCGGGAGCAGGCGCTGGAGAGGGGAAGGGGAGCTCGCGGGGGCGAGGGGCTGCCGGCTGCTCTTGGCCCGCGCCGGCCAAAGGCGGAGGCAAAGGCGCTGGAGCCCCGCGGGCGGGAAGCGCTCCCGGGGGCGCTCCAGAGCATCCGCGCTCTGTCCGCCGACGCAGCCCCGGCCGCTTTGCTCCCGCTTTCTAGGAGCGTGTCACCTGGCGTGATATTAATGCCGCTCAGGAACTGGATTTTACATTTCCCAGCAGGTTTCAACAGTTTCTAAATAGCAAACGCACCCACACAGAATGGCTTGTGCTCTGCATCACGAATAAATATTTTGGCTTTGTTTAAGTGTTTCGGTCCCATAACCCAAAACATTCCTTTCCGGTCCAGCCTGCCGAAAGCATTTTTATGCATCTGAAAAGCACATTAAAAAATAATTCAAAATTAAACCATCAGCATTTTTCTAAACAGAGTCGTGTTTAAAGCAAGACTTCCCCAAATATTCTGGTCTCACAAAAAGCCTCCGGCAATGCCGAGACAGGGCTCTAACGCGAGGGCGGCTCCGCTGCCTTCCCCGGCCGAGCCCTGCGGCGCGTTAAACTGCTGGGCCACCGCGCCGCTGGGCAGAGGCCGTCTCCGTCATCACACGCAGCGTTAACCCAGTAGTGCCGGCGCCCAGCAGCGGGCATCTCCCCTTGGAAAGCACGGCTTACTCGTTCGCAGCTTCTGGCGGGGAAGAGGCCCCTGGAAAGGGCAACGCTCAACGCCGTGCAGGTATTGTGCACGGGCGAATCTCCGGTGCCCGGTGCAGTGTCCGAAGAGCCACGACCGGCGCTGCCGCAACGGGGCCGCTCCTGCTCCAAAACCTCGGGAGGAAAGCAAACTGCCCAGCAGCTGCAACGACAGCAAAACAGCCAATATTTAGCGTTATACACATTACTGCATGTGCCCGGTGACCTCTATCCTTCGGGAAACTCCTGTTTTCTTCGAAGACAAAGAAAAGGCTGGGTTCATTTCCGGCTTTGATTTATTGGATTAATTTCTGCAGCTGATCTTAAACATGAGCAACCTGTATATGTTCCATCGTAACAGCTTTTGCATTTGCATCCAAAACTTGGGCATTATGCTCAGCTTGCTCACCTCCACTCAAAAGGTGCAAATCACTAAATTTGCATAATAACTATCCACAACTAATCATCCACGTTTGTTCATGGAAACAGCCACTTTCTGTAGGACTTAAAATTAGCATAAACCGTGCATAATAATCAAGAAAACACCAATTTGTCTTATTAATGGTTGCAAGGAGTTTATGCATTAATTAGCAGTGCATTACTCGGAAAAATGCATTAAAGTGCTCCAAGGATCAGTTCACGCCAAGGAACCTCTAAGCATTTTTCAGGATCCTGCAGGCCAACACAATCTGAAGTGGAAGCAGAAACTGTAACCGCAGCCAGTGACAAGGCACAAGGAGGCAGATAAGAGCTATCCCGGCAATTTTTGTTTGGCAATACCTATGCAAAGGTTATTTACCTAACCTGGAACTGCCCCATTTAATGCAATACAGATTACACTAGTAAGATCGGTGAGCTAATAGCAACTGCTTTACCAAAAAAACCTCCAAACAGTGTATAAGAGAGCTTGGCAAGCGTCCTGGTCATAGAAAACTGTCAGAAAGATGTGTTTCATGCAGCTTTTATGTACTTGTGGACATATCTCTGTCAAGAGGCCCTGTCCGCTAGTGATCTGAAACAGCCCCCTGGAAAATTTTCAAGCAGGATGGTGGCGCTGGCCCCAGCTGCACAGCGAGAACCTACTCGCAAGCCGTCCCCTACCAGGAGCTGTCGCAGAGCGGCTCCTGGAATAGTCATTGACGTTTAACTTTTTTTCAGCAGCAGGTGGTACAATCTCTGTATCTGCAAACTATAAACACACTCCAATGCAGATTCTTCTGGTTAACAGCTACTATACAACTGCAAAGCGTTATTGTTCCAACAAATGCTTTAACACTACCAGTAAAACCTAAAGCAAGAGCTTATTTCTAAGAAAGAGATGTTCCAGTGAACATTGTACCGTGGGAACAGTAAAACATACCAAGCGTCTAAAAATGCAGAGACGTTTACTCTCCATTTCTCCCTGTGCTTCCGGAGACACCTACCTTAACTTTTACTAATGGGACCTTTGAAGGCGCTTGGGCTACGAGGACGCTCAGGGAGAAGTAGACAAAGTCTTTAAGTAGCTTTGAAACTTCCAGCCCAAAGACAGGAGTTTAGGTGAGACTCTGCTGCCCCTCTCGCCCTCGGGAGCGCCTAACCCTCTAACGCTGACTTTTGGACGTCAACATGAACCCTGCAGTATGCTGCAGGGGTTCAGACCCATGGGGGGAGGTTTGCGCAGCAGGTTACTGCAAGCCACTGCTTTGTCTGGATGTATGCTGGTGCAAGCAGGATCACGACTAGGTTTGCTTGCATAAATAGAAGAGTCGGGCTCCACTGCTCCACACCGGAAGGCAGAAACCAGAAGTCAGTGATCTAAGCGTGTGAGGAGTTAACAGGTTCTCTGTCATGAAGTCACCTGACACCTGTGCCACATTTTCATGTCCCAACATCTTCCCTACCTCAAAGAACAACTGCAAGAATATGAAGAATGAATGATAAACAGATTGATATAAATAGACGCTTGTCTTAAAAAAACATTTTCACTTTGTGCTGCTACAAAGAACAGAGATGTAAAAAACAATTATTTTCTGCTTCTCCATTAAAGTAGACAACGATAATTACATTTAATGGAAATAGTCCGGTTTGTACCTGAATTTCACAGATAATTGGTTCACTATATGTCCTCTTCTGCTACAGAATTTTGAACACAATGTTTTCTCTAGTAAACACCTTAAAGTGTAGGATCTGCCTCACCTAATACAAGCTGTATGACTATAAATGTTTACTTCATGAAGGAGTGATGGACTTAACAAGAGGACAGATTTAACAATTCCGTTCTGTCAACCACTTGGTTAATTTGTTAGCAAAGAAATTCTGGTTTTCAGCAATGCTTTCAGGAATTAATTTTGTCTTAGTGCTCCTGAGAAGCGCTACAGTTTAATTGCCAGGTAGTTAATCTAGTCATTGTGCATATTTTTGTTCTTTGTTTTCCTAAGCACAAATTGAACCTTACAGAGAGGGGAAGAAAAGAAGGGTAACAAAGGCATCTTCTACACCACACCAGGCGAGATTCGCATCACATAGCAATCCTACGTAGCTACAGATTAAATTGCAAAACCTGTATCATCTGCCCTGCAATGCTGTTTTTTTCCCCATCAATAAAGCACCGGGTCATAAATAAATAATAACAAACAATGGCCAGAAGTGTCCCAGCTTTTCTGCAATCTGAGGCAGAGTTATTGCCCTTGTCGCACGTGAGGACATAGCATTTAGGCATTATTCTTTCCTCCACACGTGCTATCTCCCTGTTCCTCCGGCACCTGCTCCCTGAAAGTGGTGTCCTCTAAATCCTGTATCTGCTCAGGACACGGCAGCCCCTGCCCATGCACCCACCAAGCAATAACCGTGATTCATAGCTTCGTTGTCTGCTGAGGGCTCCTTAAATATCCACGAGTTGTACCCGTCTCCCTGCAATATACTCTTTTGTACGTGCTCCTGACCCACCCAAAAGCCCTCACACAGATGAGGCAAGTGAGGCAACAGCTACTTGCGTTTGATGCAAATAAAATGGCTTTTTAAAATGCAAAACAGTTATCTATCTCATTCTTCCTGAGCAGGATTTTTAACAGGGAAAGGTGGTCACACAGAAAGGCGGGCTTGGGGATGGCTGAATATCTGCAATGCAGATTACAGAAATACTGTGATTTTCTACAGATGGCCAAAGACTTTCTGCAAAGACTGCTTTTAGCCACAAGGTTGATTTTGATCTTGAAGACTAAAGGAACATCAAAGGGAAATCCCTGCAAGTATATGCTGGTGCTCTTGGAGCATGCTTGGACCTATGAAGCCCACAGTTTATAAATATTCAATACAAATACTGTAACATCTCAGGTAATCATTACATGGGCTACAGTAATAACTCATCTTATCGCTGCTCTTCCCACCTTGCCTCACAGTACCACAGGAACTCGTTACTGTTGGTGGCTGTATCCAGCAAAACCAGTAACTGTCAGCACCAGCAGAGAGGAGCACTTCCCAGCGGGGCAGCAAGGTCCCAGGAGGTGCTGGAGGTCGGAACGGGGTCCGTTTCCACGGTCCTCGCTCTGAAACAATCAGTGACTCAATACACGACCTAACAGCACCTGAACTCTAGCCACTGTTTTAGGTGTGCATTCGCATCACTAGCTGTTTGGTCTGTGAATCTTACTTCTATCAGCTGATACCTAACTCTTCTTTCAGTGTCACATCTAGCCACTTCCCGCTTAATTTTGTCTTCACAAAGCATTTCATGGGGGCCTTTTCCACCTTACCCCTAAAGCCTTCGCAGCCTGAGTCAGTTATAGGTGTCTACCGTGAAGCATACGGCCCTAATTTCCCACCCTCAGGAGACCACGCCACCCAAGCTACACATGCTTCTACTGCAATTACAGTCCTCTGAAACATAAGGGCATGTTATCATTGCCAAAAAAAAGAAATTTATCTTGGACTACAGTCACTACCAAACATGTACTCAACACAGCCTACGGTATTGGGTCAGAAACCTCTGAGGACCTGTGAAGCTGACAGACGGCAAAAGCTCCATCTTATCTTGGTCTCCACAACACCTCCCGGTTGGAAGTGGAGTTCAGCAAGCTGCTTAGGTTGTTTCTCAGCCAGAACCTACTTGCTTGCTGCTGCGTCTACCTGTGATTTTGTTGACGATGTAAGTCTGGGCTGTGAAGTCATTTTTATAAGACATTACTTTTGGTCTCACCTCTAGAAAATATCTGTAACAGTTTGCTGCGTCACTCAAATTTAAATTCGCTGTCTTCTCACTCTCCACTTGCAGAATCACTATTTCTAATATTTTTTCCTGTCCAACTATATTTTAAAGGCAAATTGATAAAATGGAAGTCCACAGACAATCTAGTAAGTCTATTAAAAATATTCCTTTTTCCACACATATCTGGAAAAATCCTGAAATCTTGAAATTTTTAAACAAGTAGGGAACATGTGACAGCAACAATCTTTTGCTATTAACAGCTAAATATAAAGGAAAATATTCGTAAGAAAACTGTATCTGTGCATGCATAATATAGTTTTTGTAGTCAGGAGCTTTCATTAGATGCAGAAGTTTGACTCTCTTGCAATTAAAATGTCCTGTAACAGTAGTAATTACCACATCAGATAAAGCACAATGGATTACAACATCATACCTGCAGTATCATTGCTATTTAAAAATTTCATTTCAATTTCTGCAGTTTCTGCATTACATTACAGCCCAAATATTTTTTCAGAACATGTTAGTATTTTTGAGAGCTTTTATATTGCTAAATTCATCTCTAAGCACTTAAAAACGAAATGCAGTGAACAGACCAACAGTATTTTTTATAAGACAAAGTCTTTTGAAAAGAGCTAGTTATTATAACCAAAGCCATCAAATTAAAATTCATCAAGGCCCACCTTGACTGCGGCAACAGCTACGAACCTTTCCAACAATTTAAAGAGCCAAGCGTGAAGCCGAAATCTCTTCCGCAGCACTCCAGCGCCAGCGATGGTCTCTTCTGGCAGAACCACGAGCAAACACACTCCTTCAGCTTCCAGGAGCCACCAGACTACTCCAAGCGCTACCGAAATGACAAAGTCCCGTCACTCCGCAGACGCTTTTAAGGCACATTGAACTTAGGCGTAGTACAACGTACCTGTGGAAGAGTAGGGCTCAGACCTAAATAAAACCAAAAGCATCAGATTATTCCCGCAGCTCCGCCGCGTGCCAGACCGCGCGGCGCTTCCCGCCCGTGTCCGTCCCCTGGTGCTGCCAGCTTGCAGCGTGAGAGGCTGACAAAGCTCTCAAGCGAGGCGGGCAATGACTCACCACTCACGGCTGTGGCTACCAGGGGCTTTTTACTGCCCGTTTTTAGTCTTACAGGAACATGAATTATCCCTCTTTTCTTGTATTTAAACCTAGAGTCATGTCTGCAAAGACGCTAAAAACCATCAATTCCCTCCCATCTTCCCCAATTTCATTCAGTTCTCTGCAAACTTTTCCAGCAACAAAATAAACCCTTTTACTTTGTAGGGGGATGATAAAGATGACGGATGCTTTTTGGAAATTATTTTACATGTGTCCATAAACGCTCCCCTAAGAGCTTATCACAGCTGACGAGCAGTTCTGAGAAGTCAACTGCTGTTGACTGAAAGCGTCTGCCACTTTTTCCGAGCAGGATATAGAGACCACGTGATTTGTGCGTGACTAGCACTTGTTTCTGGGACCACAAAACACACGTCTGTCATAGTTAACGCCAGGACCAGGAACGCAAGCCCTGCTAATGAGCTTTGACTACGAACCGCTATTGCAGTCACTCATAATTCCAGCCCCTTCCTCCGGGGAGGTAACGCGCAGCTCAACGCGCTCATCTGGCACAGTTAATTTTCCCATACGCACCAAGAGGATTAAATCACCGGACCCACTGCGAGGCGGGAGCTGAGGCTTCACCCACTCGATTCCCCTCTCCAAACCTAAGGGCCACACCAGGGAACCCAGCGCCACAGCCAGGACGTCCCACGGGCAAAGGGATTCACCCCCCAGTTCCTCTTCTCCCTGCGAGCCGTCCCAGCAACGATGGCACGTGAGCTTACATCAGACCTAATTTACAAGCTGCCTTCGGGGTTGGGGGTGCTCTGCCTTTTTCAGAAATGCTTGTTTGCATCTTTCTATCTCCCAAGAAAAATCAGATTAGAGACATAAAATGAAGCATACACAGATTTTGACATTGAAGAGGCACTTCAGAGGGAGACACATCTTTAAAAATACCGTTGTTTATAATGATACCTGGTTTTCCAGGAAGGAAACAGAAGAGAAAAAACATCAGCAGGGGGTTAAAAAATGTTTTTGCGCAACAGTCGGTATATTGTCAAAAGGAGAAGAAAAGTATGAGGTCCGATAAAACGAGCATCTCCCCAGTTTCTACACTGGAGCAGCCCGGTGGCACAAGGGACGCATTGAACACGTTCCCTTTTTAAGGTCTTCCCTACACTTGCCTTCAGCAGCTGCTGAACGCTCCCTGGACAGACATGAAGATCTGGGCCTTTATGTGTGCTAAAATATGCATCTCTCTCCCCTGAGTAAGAATAATACATTTAATACCTACCACTCTGAATTTTATGATGCCTTTAACTATTCGTTTCCTTGCTTTTAGTAGTTGGGTTTATAAGTAATGTGAGAGGCAAGTATGCTTTTGTCACTTAGCAACCTAAAATGGGTTTTGGAACAAAAATCTTTATTTCTGGAGTCACTGCAGAGCTGGTTGCTGAAGAGGACTGAGCTGGAACAAGCGTGACTCCCTCTTCAGGGATGACCCCGCTCTGCCACCACGCGCGGCCCCTGGGCTGGTCTCTAGCTTGGTACCCTCACCTACAACTCGCCATCCCCAACACAAAGAGCAGGAAGGAGGGAATTTTAATAGAAAGACAGCCAATTGGCATTATTTTCTGACTGTGTTCTAGCTAATTTCCTGCAGTCTCCTTGAAGCCAGGATACTGGTAAGGCAGAGAACAGTTCACTTTATGTCTGTATTTATACAACAATAACCAAGTTATTTTCCTTTTACAGGACCTCCTCCATCCTCCTCAGGTCTCTACTGCTGTGGTAGTGACCAAGTAGGGAGCGGAAAATTCAGCAGAGGATTCGCACATGGACGGAGCTTAGACCATGGGGCTAAGGCTGCTACCGGTGCCTCTGGCACCGTCCGCTGGGCACCGCAGCCTGGGGATGCTTCCCACGGCGTGGGGCAGGGGCTCACAGCTGTCCCCGCAGCACGGCCACCGGCCCCCTCCTGTCCTTGCAGCCTACTAACGCTTCCAGGCCCGCTACATCCTTACCCTAACCCTTCCCAACAGGAAACCGAGACTTGGCCTACTTGGTGATTTACACTGAAGTACCAAGAACTGAGAAGTTACGTTACTTTGCATATAGGATGGGACATTTGATCTCTTCGGGCCCAGCCCTGCGTTACCTGCTCGGGTGAGTGAGCCAAAGACACTCCGCTCGTTCCAGTGGAGCTTCCTCCTGGCCGAGCTAGGACACCTTTAATTACTGCCAGCTTTAATTACTGTCCCAGCTTCCCAAAGGGCTTTTGATCTAAGTTTTCACATCTTGTCCCTACTAGTTCGTTCCTTCTCAGGTCCGTGCTGTAGCCACTGCAGCAGTTTCCTGGCAGTTACAGCAGAAAGAACAGAGATTTCATAGAAAACAGACTGAAGCGGAGCCTGCTGCAATGCAATGCGTGTGCTCCATCTTCTCACCAGAATGGATGAAATCTGTTTTAATGCGCAATATAGAAACAAGCATCAATCATAAATTTGACGTTGATCACATGCGAGGCCTGCTGCACGCTACTTGTCTATTTTCCTGGTTGTATTCTCTTGTCACCATAAACAGCAAGGTCAACTTGCTTAATTATGTCCCTGATAAATTAGGTTACACCAAACAAGATATCTAACAAGAAATTAGCACGGGCAGGAAAGTATGAAATAAAAACTGAAAAATGAGAAAGGGAACTAAAGAATCCACAGCAATCATAACTGCCAAAATGTCAGATTTACCTTCTCCTGAATTATTTTCTTCAAGGAAGTGGATTCAAGATGATTTTTGCCCTTTTAAAGTCCTATTAACCACACTGAAATGTTCAAAGAAAAACGAGAGGATGTAACCTAAAACCCATAATGTGATAGAACAAAATGAGTGAACCCTAACTCAGAACACTCCGTCTAATGAAAACCTAATATTCTAGTTAAAGCAGTGATTACAGCTAAGTTTATCACACTCTTTCGGAGAAACAATTTTTGCTTATGCATCTTTAACATCATTTCTTTTAAGGACAATCAAATACATGGCATTACGTTATCAATGATATTTAAAAAAAAAAATCTTAAGTTTAGGAATTTTTATTTAAATTAATGCCATTAGTAAGCATTAGCTCACTACATTCTGTCAAGTCTTAATAAAAGTACCTTTTAAGAAATTTTTCCCACACATACATCTAGATATGCTTTATGATGAACCCAAAATATATATTAGACTCATCTTGTAATGAAACACGGTGTCAGATGTAAGCTGCCCATCACACTGATAGCTCTGGCATCCGTTTATACACTTGATAGGCAAGTCAAGGAAATTCTCCCAGACGACTTCCGATTTGCTGCAGCAGACAAGATACAGGTGGCATTTGACTTTGTACGAGAAGTGGTATTGTCTGGCTTCACTATGAGTAAAGATAGAAATGTTTAGAGTGAAACACCTGATGGTCATTAATTATCTCACTGCTAAATCCTGCTGTGATGCTGAATCCAGCAGCTTTTATGGTGGCTTAATAACTTTAATATCCTGTGCACAAGCATGCTTTCAACAATCAACAGCCTGATAAAGTCTACCCGACTTTCACCTCCACAACACAAGTTTATAGCAATGTACGTTATTTACCTCTCTATAAAAAAAGGAAAATTATGTTTGGCAGCAAAGACAGAGCCCTACGGAAAATATGAACGTTCCTGGAAGACTTCCACCAGCTCCATCAGAATCACTGGTCTGTCAAGATTTTAGCTTTATCTACAGTAGGACCGGAAAACAGGCTTTTTAAAGTTGGATTCAGATAGATACCAATTCAGGAGCACAAGAGGAAGAGGACAGGTTATGAGTTAAGTTCTAGGACCAGAACATATTAGGAATCACCATGTTTGGACACTGTAACCTAAATATATTCCACAAACCAAACATGGAGCACAACGCAAAAGCGCAATGGTTATCGTTGAGAACTTTAATATGTCCTTTTATTTTTGCAGCCACACTATTTTATTTGTGTGGGTTTTATATGTCAGTTAGCTACAGTAATTGATGGGCTATTTTGTGATCCTTTGGGATGAATCCCTCCATTCAAATGAAGTGATGAATTACAACAAGGATAGCTTTCCTAGGAATCGGCACTCGTGATAAAAGTGACCCATCTCTAAATGAAGGGCAGAAAGCAGTTTCTCTGACACTAGTCTGGATTTGTGCAAATTGCCTTCAGTGAAGTTTCCAGCAAATAAGATTCAAGCCCCACTGAAATCAATAGGAGTCTTTCTATCGATCTTGGTGGGCATTGGATAAGGCCCATCCATGCTGCTGCTGCCACACGGAAACAGAGCAAAAACATAATTTCATCAAACCAACTGATATTGCTTAAACTCCTTTGCCCCGCTTGGACTCCGCCGAGCTGCGAGTCGCAGGTGGAGCTCTGCGAGGGCAGCGGCCAACCCCGCTCAGGTCGGTCCCCGCTCAGGTCGGTCCCCGCTCAGGCTCGCGCACCGTTCCCGCGGGCAGCGCCCGTGAACCGCCGTGGCGTTTCACAGCCTCCGACAAATTACAGGCCGGTACACCTTCTACCTTTCACTCACTGTCTCCTGATGCCACTGCTAGAAAACTCCCTAAACATCACGTCTGAAAGAAACCACAGGTCAAAAATTAGACAGCTTACAATTTATTCTTACCTCCTATTCACTTTTGCCCTTCACAAGAACTCAACCCTGGGGAGCTGACAAATAAAGATAAATTACCCGTCTGCAGCCTTCCTTCTGACTAAGCCATTGCAGTGATTAAACGAGCCTCAGAAGCCAAATTCAGCTTTGCTAGCTAAAACTGGGTGGAATTTTTTGCCTTTTCGAAAACACAAAGCTCATAACTTCCTGGCATAAAGTGATGAATTCAAGAAATTTTCTGGCTTTAGCATTTTGGGGAAGTTAGTTAAATGTTCTTTTTGATGGACTCAGGTAGATACAGTCACATACAGCAGGTGCGTAGCTAATTTATGTTTGTATGCCTAAATATAAATAAATATATGTATACTGATACATAAAAACATATACTCGTGCACAAGTTATACACACAGCACTAGGTGTAAGGAAGAGTTGTACCTCTGTACAGAGCATGAAGGACACCAAAGCTACTCCAGCGCAGGACATCATTCCTCTGCTGTGTTGTTTAAAAAAATTGAAGAAAAACAGCAAATGCCCTTAATGATTCAAGGCCTGGCAGTGAGAAACTGAAAAAAACCTCAAACCAGTTTAGTGGGAAAAAAAAGATGGAGAGATGATTTGATTACAGTATATCACCTTGGTTATTTCCAGGAGAAAACAGCGCTAGAGAGCTCTTCAATCTAGCAGAGGCACGTAACGGCAACATACGGCGGGATGCTGAAACCAGAGGGATTCGAAAGCGAGCGCTCAAACGGATTTAATCAGTGAGGACAAGGCAGAGAGGAGAAGCATGAACTCACCATCACTTCGTGCGTCTGCATCAGGACCAGATGCCTTTCAGGAAGAAACATATTTAGCCAAACACGACTTGTTTGGCTCAATATAGGGCTAAGCGAGGAAAGAGCGCTCCAGCGGCCCGTGCGCGCCCACTGCAGAGCACGGCAAGCCCCGCAGCCTGCCCCGCTCGCTGCTGGACCTCGGGGAAACGCTCCCCGAGAGCTCACGCACCCACCGCCTCCTCTTCACGGGGCCCCTCAGCCTGGGTGAAAACCGTGAGCGGAGAGGGTAAAACCGCTTCGGCCTCAGCGCCGCTTTACCACCCTTCGCCCTCGGATCACTAGCTGGGCAGCGAGTTGACTAGTGCAGAGGAGACCTTCATTAGAGCGGAGGGCTCGAGGACGCCAAGGTCACAACGCCGGCACCTTCCCCAACGCGCTCTCTCCTCTTGCGCTCGCATCCGAGCGCGAGCTGGACTTAGAGCGGCGCTGCTCTATCTAAGCCCGTGAGGCTCCTCCTGCAGAAGGCCCTTGCACCCCTCGCCCGCCTTCCACCCCAGGGTTGGCGTTGACCGAGGGCCACCAGTTTTTATGTTGCTCATCAACACGGTCAGCAGTGATTAAAGTCAATACATTTATATACCGCATATCGTAAGAACAGCGGCTTTCGCCTAACTTCCAAGCAGGTTAGAGAGGTCGGTCCTGCGCAGACAACTTCTGCCACTTCTTTCCGTGCGATTCGAAGAGCTACGTGGGAGAAAAGGAGAGGGCCAGCGTCAGCCCTGAGAAAGCGCTGGCAACCGCGCGGAGGGAGCAGAAGCGAACGAGGGGGCAGTAAACGTAACCAATGCTTTGAACTCCGTTTTCAAACGTACTACGTGTGCGTTCGGCACTCGCCTACAACGTACTTCTGAGCGAAAGGCACGGTTTCCGTGCAGGCTGCAGACCAGGCTAGCTGCCTTCTCTCGGATTTCGCCACAACTGCAGCTGGATCCTTAGGATTCTCTCGTCATTAATTTTCTCTAATGAGTTTCAATCATAGGAAAATCTACACTTACACTCCTTTGATCAGTACCTACACCCTGTAACACAAACGCATACACGCCTCACATGCAGCTGCTCTCAACACCAGCAAACGACAAATAAGCTACTAATAGCCAGATAATTCTTGCATCTGTTTTCCGACCACCGTAAGCCCCAATTTGTGCTCCCAGACAGTGATCTTTGACTTAAGCATACCTAGGCTTGTTAAAAAAGACAACACACCCGTACGCAAAATATTCACAGAAAGAAGTAATTAAAAAAAAAGTTAGTGTTCACAAAACACTGAAGTTACCAGACCGTGAATCACCAGATGCGTTTATGTTAGTGCATCCTTCCGTCCTACTGATATATGTATTTATCCGAAACGTCACAGGAAGTTGGATTATTCACCCTAAGCATCCAAAGGATAGGGCCATTCCTGCCACAGACACTTCCTTTGGACGGCCACGAAACCTGCTCCGAAGCCCACAAGAGGCAACGGGTCCCAGGAGTTCTGTAGCAAGGACTTCCTGAACTGCAAGCTCTCATGCTGCAGTTTTCCGATTCTAGCAGCCCAACCAGATACGCAAGAGGAAAGAAGAAGTACCTACAGACATACCCATTTTAAGGGAAACAAAAAATAAATATTGCAAAACATCCATACGCTTCATTAAGAAGGAAAACGCAGCCTCTTTTAGTAGCCATGTTATTGAAACAAAGGGCTTCCTGTATTCCAGGAAAGCAGAATTATCTCCAAGCCGCGAAGAACAGACGCTGTGCTTGCAGTTTAACGCTGGAGACAAGGCAAGTCTAATTATCCTCCTTTTTAGCTTGAATTCTGCTTCGCTCAAGAGATCAAGGTATATAGATAAAAAAATATAAAAAAGAGGATATTAACCCCACACACTTTCGCCCGTTCCAATAATTCTTATAACTCATTAGCTAAGCTCTGCTGCTCTGTTGCTGGTAATTAGGTTCAGAGTTTGTGTCACTGTTGTAATGGGTTATTGATCACTTCTCAAAGAACTTCATACTTCCTGGAGTTTGGGGGGGAAAAAAAAGTGTAATGAATGCTAGCTTTGATAAATTTGATTTTAATTACATATCGCAAGTCTTGTTACACTTCCCCAGCGCCAAGCTTTCACCTCTCCCCAGTAACAGTTTTATTTTAAGCTTTCCTCGAACAGACATCTCTGCTGGCCATTTGGCCGGGGGATTATATTCTTCACCTGTCCAAGGACTCTGGGGAAGAGCTATTTTGTCTTATTTATTTTTATTTTTTAGAGCGCGAGTGCATTGCAGAGGATGCTAAAACGGGCTGCGCGACGGCGGCAGCTGCTCGAGGCCGGCGGGGTCCGCGGGGCGTCCCGCTGCCCTCGCACGCCGGCCCGTCTCCCGTGGTCCTGCCCGCGGCAGCACAGCCCCGGGGAACGGGAGCTCAGCGCTGCTCTTCCCACCCGAGTGCTCTACAACAGCGCTTAACTAATGACTTTTTTTTTTCCTTCCTCCCCTTTGCCCGTGACCAGCCCAACGCTGCTCTCCGGTTATGCCCGCTTTCGCGTAATACACCGACTTCCTTGGCGTCCGTTAAAAACAAGCAAGCAGAACCGCTCTGGCCCGTTACGACTCGCTCTAGACGGCGGCTGCGAACTCACCGGCGTTTCGCGACCGTCCCGTCCAGGTTGACGGCAGCAGGCGAGACGACTGCGGAGGGGAAGGGTGGGCGCTGCCGCGGCGCCGAGCCCGTCGCCCCGGCCTGGGGCGCCCGCCGCGGTGGGGGCACTCACGCGCCCTCCGGGCCGGGACGATGCTGCCCAGCAGCAGCAAGGAAGCAGAAATCAGGTTGGGGAAGACTGAGCACAACTATGAGGCAGGAAAGAAAAACGCAGAACAAAATTTAACAGCTCTTCCTCGCTGCCCTGCAGACCCTAACTGGTACCTAACAGCCAGGCTCGAGGAGGACGAGCTGCTCCTTAAGGGAAGGAGAGGTCTCCACGCAAGGGAAGGATTTTGCTTTCCCGCTACAACAACCCAGCATCGCTTTATTCTGATTGCATCCAAATATTTATGCCAAGCCTGCAAGCTGCCAATACGCTATACAATAAAAAGAAAGGCCAAAGCTGTTTAACTGTTACCAGCAAAAGCCCCAGTGGGAACCTGGCAGCGTGCTGGGCAGGTGGCGACTGCCCATTAGGTAAATCAAAATGTGTTATTTTTTGCCAGCTTAATGGAAAAGCCAAAGGGCTTTTTGTGCTTTAAAGCTGCTATGACTCTTCCTGTATTTTACAATATTATACAATTATACTACTAAGCACATTTAATCTTGCAGCTTGCACCGGGCCCAGCGTCGGCAGACAGAGAGCAGGTACCGGGGCCCAAATCGCACAATCAGCTGATCAGCACCGTCGCAATTTTCTCCCCAAACAGCAGCTGCCGGCAGCAGGAAGCGGCGGGCTAGAGCAAGGCGGCTCGCGCGCTCCAGCGGCCGCCCCGGGAAGCCGGCGTGGGTGAGGGAGGCTCCCTCCGGAGGGGACGCCGTCACAGGGGAACCAAGAGCTGACGCCGTTACAGAATCTGGAATCGTCCCAGCAACGCATCTGAAAGTCAAAGCTCCCGCTTCGAAGGGTTTCTTCCTTACCGCACGCTGCATCTCTCGGCGGCCGCGGCGACGTATTTTCTGAAAAAAGGTATCTAGAGAGCGATTATAGAGACTTTCCACCTCCCCTTCCCCCCCCCTTTTTTTTTTTTTTTTTGAAAAACCAAAGATCAGCCCTGACTCACACACGGGCCTGACCCAAGCCAACGGCGGTACAAACAGATGTAGAGCTAGATAAATCTTTAAACAACAGGAAGAACATGGGCCTTACTTCTGCAGCGCAAATATTCTATTTCAAACAAAATCTTACAGACTTATGGAAATGCTAAAAGAAGATAATGAATTTGAGGCCCTTCGTAAGAAATATCCATTTTTGAGAAGTCAGAACTCACTTTTCTGAAGCTATCTAGGTATTTAAGAAGTGTGATTTAAAACACTAATTTGCGTTTGTTAATTCAAGGTTGTTCAAAGTGTTATGAGGATTTCAAAGAGGAAAAGGAAGTGAATAGCTTAAAAGCATCATTTGAAAACTAAAATATTAGTTGCCTACAGGATTTTCTTCCCCTAATCAGACTGCAAAGAGTTGTCATTTCTATCTAGTTCACTAGCAGATATGGTTTAGTTATTAAAATATTAAATCAGAGAGAAGAGAGATTCAGTTCAGAAAAAAATAGTTCAGTCTGCCAAATTGCTACTTTCATAAATTATGTTGTGAACATATTTTGATAAAAAGGGGGTTAAAGATCAAATCTGATGATAAATTAGGCCCCATTTCAATTATTTTCAAGTCTGCAAATTTTAACTCAATAAACACAGAAGAAATCAATCTTCATGGCACATTTTCCTTTCTTTTTTTTTTTTTTAAACTTTTGCTTTCAAGATAGATGCCTGCAATAAGAAATGATATTTACTGTACATAAAGATTTTAATATAATATCCACAGAGGAAACAGCTATCTGACTAAATAGAGGAACACAGAAAAAGGAGGAGGAAATTATTGTAAATCTTTTACCAACTAGGGCTGAGCAAATAATTCATCATGAATAATTCAGTCAGCAAATGTAGCCTCTTTTTACACTCACAAGTCACTTATAAACTAACTGTGACTTCCTTATTCTGTTTTTAGTTATTTGCCTTAATTCAATTAATTTTATTCTTTTAAAAACAACCCAGGAGATGGATTGTGAGTAGTCAACAATCAAAGCACGTTTCTCAGGGGGGTTTTGGCAGGAAGGAACCACAGGGACACTCTCTCTTTCCTGCCTGCAAGGGCACGCCGTATCTTTTGGGCAGATAGATGAATGCGATAATTTAAAGTTCACTTTCTGCAGCCGTTTTGGCCTAAAGAGCTCTCACCTGAATGCTCTTGGGGGATATAAGCTTGAAAGCGTAGAGAAGCACAAACAAAATAAAGGCATTTAAAAACCAAAGTACTGCTGGATTTTTTTTTCCAAGCTCATTGCCAAAAGACAAGTTTTGAAGAGAGAAGCGAGAAGAACGGAAATTTTTTGTTTCAATAAAGGATCAAAAGGCCACGTCGTTAACAGATGCTAATTAAACAGGATAAGACCTATGGGGGAAAAAACATGCTGGGAGCTGTCACGGTCCTCCCCAGGGCTAGTGTCGAAACAGCACTTTGTGTCCTAAGCAAGCTGGATTTTCTTACTTCTGTGGGGTGTGTGTGTGGGGAGGTGTGTGTGTGCGCGCGTGCACAAGGTTCACAGATCTTCCAAACCTTGGCCAAACTCTCGCTTGCCTCCAGCCCTGCAAAGCCTTGGCCTTCCTTATCCCCAGAACACGACAAAGGTCTACAGCAAGCACAGATATAAACTAAAGCAGTTCAGTGGCTCAGTCCACCCAATACTTAAGCATAAGCCCAAGAAACCCCCCCTGAAAGCTGGAGGGCAGTTGCAGAAGTACTATGAGACACTTTTCCGCACAAAGTGCAAACAGTGGGCAAGACACTTGCCATTCTTTGCGATCATCTCCAAGATCTTGTTTTCAGATACAGTGTCACCTAAAATCACATCAAGTGCAATGAAGTCCTTTCCTACCAGTGCCTCGCGTGGTGGGAACCAGCGTGTGCCGGGCTGCTGGGACACCCTGACAACCCGATCCGTCTGGCACGTACCGCAGCTTTTATTTCATTTTCTTGGCTGATACGGCCCCAACTCCAGCCCAGACCGGGAATTTACAGACCACCAATAAAAATTGCCTTTTGCAATTGAGGGATTTCACTGGCAAACAATTACCAGCCTCTGTCAGGAGGAAAGGGCACCATCCCTAAGCCCTTCAGACCTTCCCAATCTCCACAGGAAGTTCAAGGGGCTCTAACTGTGCAACAGTGCTGTGGAGCACCCAAATTCCTGGTGCCAAAGGGCTGCCAGAAAGTACACAAATCCTACTTGGTATCGATATTCCTGATGAGACAGAAAGGAAAGGGATTTAGCGTGGCCCCAGCTTCACAGGCCATAGATTATACTGTCCCAGGACACATTCCCGCCTCTCATTTTGCCATCTGTCTTCCACACGGAGTCAGATCTCGAGGAGGACAAAGCTCATTAGGGCTCTGAAGCAGTTCTGGTGGCATCCTGTCACTAGCCCTTCACCTTGCTTTAAGCTTCCTGATGACTGTGCTGAGGTAAAAGGCTTGAAAATGGCTGTACTTGGGTTGAAAGCCTTAAAAACTACAAACAGCAGCAGAGGACCATGTGGCATCAGCTCTTTGTGCCCTGCTGAATGCAGGGCCCGCCTGAGGGTTTGACTCGTGTAACAAAGGGACCTTCAGCGACCATCCGAGATGCTGATGGAGCTGCGAGCTAGGCAAGCATCTTCTCTGATCGGTTACCTAAGTTATGCATTGCCTGGTCTAAAAGCGTTCAAGTCACATTCCCCCTCCAGGTGGGGAACAAGAACAGAGGGGCTACTTTTCAACGTGAAAATCAACTGCAGCTTAGAGCTGCCTCTTCGGTGACTGCTTTGAGAAAAGCCCAGTTGGAATTTCAGAGCCGTAGTGCAGTTTCCCCTGTCCAAACAGTAAGCACTGCTCCCGTTTTTCACTTAGTCCTCCATCAGCATAACCTAATGAAGCACCTAATTAGACGTGATACTAAATCAGACATCAAAATTTGTATCACCCGTGCAATCAGCTCGGCACACACTATCTCACGGGCAGTAAGGTTCATCTCTACAACGACCCCACGACCGCGGTATCACACACACAGAGCAGTCTCCCATGCAAACCAACTGATCCTTTGTTGCAGTGACAGGACTCATCAGCTCTGTACGTAAAAAGCCCCACAAAGCCCATACACTGGTTCAGGCCCGAGCTCCCACAGTGTGCTATCACCTGGATGCAGGTGCGATGCCAATAAGCACTGGAAACCTAGGGAGCTGGATGGGACTTCACTTCTGCTCCCGCAAGCAATTTTAACGTCATATACAAGTATGCTAAACTGCAGGAAAATTTTGTTTGCAGGATAGTACCTTATTGGCAGGGTTCCTTACGCGGCCCTTTCCAGGCAGACGCACGTGATCTGAGGGAGCCCATCAGCCTAGTTCTGAGCTTGATCTAACAGTGACAGGGCTGGTCACAGTAGCACTGGCTGGTGCTAAACTGCAGCCACTGGCTCGGAAGAAAATCGGATCAAGTCTGTGTGTGTTTGCAAAAGGCCAGGTTGCCACTCCACAGTGCAGTATGAGGCACTCAGAACAACTGCTTTTTCCCCCCCTTTTTGTGAGATTTTAAGATTTCTTCAGCAAAGCTAACAGTTCTCACCCCAATAAAAGGGCACTTAACTTTTGATTTTACACAGGCTTTTTATGTGCATTATTGCAATCAAATTTAATTCTCTCCTTTCTCGGGAAACTGGCACTCATTTCAGGTTGAAGTGATATCAAATAATAGCCCCTTTCAATTGAATTGCTGCATATAAGTCCACATCAACTCCTGTTTAAGGCAGCTTTACATTCGGACCACACTGCATTGCTCGTGAAGAGTATGCATGCTCAGTCACAGTAACGACATCGTTAAACTTTAAATTGGTTGATTCATTTCCCATGTTCATCACTGGAATAAAAATATCAATTTCTCATAATATTGTTTTAACTAGCATCATTACCCTGTGACTTACAGTTATCCTGAATACTAAAACTTAAATTACAAATGTCTTCTCTTAATTAGCCAATACACTGATCATTTCATTTTAATTTGAGGCCACAAGTTGAAAAAGGCATCTCCATAATGCTTCCAGTTTATTTCAATAGACTATCAAAACAGTCTTCCAGAAGGCACATAAATCTCTAGTTTGAATCCGTTTGCTACAATATATAAATAAATTAAATGTTAATATAACATTTAGGGCAAAATAAATTAATTCTACTTTAATTTCACATTTACTCAAACACTCACTGTCTAAAGCTCTGACTCAAGAGTATTACAGAATTTATATTCTGCTTTGCAGAAACGTGGAAAGGAAAGGAGCAGAGGAAGGACTGAAAGAAGAAATCCAGTGGGAACAGCAGATGAGAAACTATCAGGAACTGGCAAAGGGAAAAATATATACAGAGCCCACAAGTAGGGAAGCGAGATGCTAACAAAACTCATGCGTTCATGCCTGTATCTAGCACGGGGCCCACACAATCACCTGGAGCGGAGAACTGTGGAAGCCACCAGCCCAACCTCCCCGCTTACGGGCAGCCCATTAACCCATACGTGCTCCAGAGGGTCCACCTGCTCCACAACCCAAGTTCACCCAGGCTTCTCAAACATCCCCAATGCCCTATAGCAACTTTTGGCCTCCAGCAAAAGTCCCAGCTACAACATGCTACTAGATCAGCAAAAGTCCCAGCTACAACATGCTACTAGATAAGAGCAGCAGACATGAATGACATCTGCATCTTGGATCTCTGCACCAGCAAGGAAACCATACGGAAAATGCCTAGATGATCTGATGTTAATGACAAGACCAAAACGAAGCCAGCTGAGGCATGTCAGGGAGAGGTGGGGAAAATTATCTGCTAATCCTGGCTCTGGCAGCCCGTTTAACACTAAGCATACAACCAAAGCGTAAGAACTGGGCACTTGAGAGATTAATTATCTTAGGGGTGCCAACCTTCTGCATTCAGCACTTCATTTCAAGTCTGTGATTTCTCAATGCTAAAAAAGAAGGTGAAGAAAAATCTTACGATTGAAGTTATGTACCCATGGTAAAAAAGCCATCCATGCCTGCGCAGGGAACTGGTGGACGAGCTCCCTGACTGTCACACAGCAGGGATGCAGTGTGAAGAAGCAATAAGCAAATACTTATCAAATCTCCTTTATTCTCTCTTGGATGAAAGAAATTAGATTGCTAGGAGTCACGCCTTAATCTTTGCTTTCTAACGCCTGGATCACGCACAGACATACCCGTTTTAAAACAAACTGTTAAGGATGCATGCCATGCTCCCTCTTCCCTCCTACTCATTTGAAAGACTCCATTCCTTGAACGGCTAGCAATCACCTTCTACTTTTTCATCCAGATTTATTAATCTTCAATTTGCAGTTCATTTAATCTTAAACTCTCTATCTTCTTTTAATTAAAAAAAAACCCTCAACTCTTCCTCCTTGATTTTTAATCCCAAACGCATTTATAGAGAGTCAGCCTATCCCCTCTCAACCTCTGTGTCATCAGGCTAAGCAAGCCAAGCTCTTGTGATATATTCTTTATAAGATCATATGTTCTTTTAAGCACCCTAAAAGACTTTTTCTGCACCTGCGCCAATTAATTTCATCTTTTGGGACATAATTCCTGAAAATGGAGAAAATATTCCAAAAGGGGTCCTACCAAGGCCTTGCACCATGGTCGTAACCTTTTCTAGTCTTTACTAAGCTAATACATCCTATAGATCACATTATCTTTTCACAGGTGGGTCAGAAAGCTCAGTCATCCTACAACCAGCCATCCTAATCAGATTTTTCCCTCTCCATCATTTCTAGTTGACAAGTCCTCCGGTTATAGCAAAGTGTTGCTATAAAAGCGTAAGTTTGCATTTTATGCTTTCCAGTTCCCTCTCTTTATTTTTTTACCCTAACTAATATCGTCATCTATTTCTTCCCAGACCACATGTAGACCTCCTTATTATTGCCAGTTTTCTTCAAATTTGTGCCAGCCGCAAACTTTGTGAGCACACAGTCATACACCGTTGCTGACCCTCACCCCAGTAATTTCCCTTTCAAACATAGTCCAGCAGTCTCCGCTTCAGCCAGTTCCTTGTCTACTTGGCAGTTTTAATATTAATCGCCATTGTATCAACTTGAAACAATAATTTCCTGCTGGGCAGTGTGACAGATGCTCTACTTAAATCTGTACAGATCATGTCAATCCCATATCATTGTTTGAAAAAAGAGATATTTTATGGAAAAAAATATTACATTGCAATGAAATAGTAATAATACTCTATTTCCTGTCATTTCTCATTTGCCTCTATGACCATGACAACTCTTCCAATGCTCCAGCACCTTGCACAGCGCTGACCTGAAGCTGACAGTTACACAGCTCACGTTTTCCATTTTTAAAAGGAAAGTGTTACATGCGATAATTCTCCAGTTACAGGGTAGCACCTCCTACAGATGTGGATTCATTAAACGTCTTCGGAATTACACTTAAAATTCATGGACCAACTCTCACTGATCTACAGCTGGCATTATCTGGTCTGCCTTCCTGTGTCATACACCAAGCAGCCAAGGCCTTTCTTCTACCTGGGGTATTGTAATTTCCTTTGTTCTGCACTCATTTCCATTGAGCGTCCTATCATTGCCCCCGTATGCACCCCCGTGCTCGGTAAGAGCCCACATAGACTACCCTTACCCTCCAGCTTTGGGCGGTTCTATACAGAGTCACACTCGGAACGAAGTATAACCATGCGTATTTCAAAACGGAGGGCGTAATGTGGCTTTCCAACTCGTGCGGAAGCACATCTCTAGAGAAGAAAGGGAATACAGGTAGCTGGATACCAAGTAATAATCAAGAAAAAAAAAAAGGGCAAAGGCTGACAGCTAACTAAGCACTCGTGCTCCTTTTAACCATAGACGCTTGCAGATGATCTGTATTCAGAAAAGGAAAGCTAGTGCTGAGTCTCATGTGTTTGCTTGAAAATACTTCAATTGCTTTCCTAATAGACACAAATGAATAGAAACATATCAGCTACAAACCAGCTGAACAGCTAGAAACATGTGCAAGAAAATCTGGAGAACATTGACTTGAGGATGCCACAGGTCAAAAACAAGCGCTATTTAATATGTCTGCTGTGAGACCTTTTCTCACTAACGCATTAATTTATCACATAACACTCACTAGTAAAAAGGATTTGCAAAGGTCACACAACGGAATATTTCTGACCTGAGCCATTATTCTACCTATTTGATTTTTCTGTAATAGTGAGTCACTGAATGTACAGCAAGGAAGAAAAGCCGAAGCTAGATTAACAACTGACAGCCTGCAGAGAAAAAATACCCAGTAACAATATTCACGAGGGTCACTAGGCTGCTGCAAGGAGACTCAGAGTGTTAGATCTCCGCACCTGTAAACAATTTCTTGAAGACGTAGCTGTGAAGGAAGTGCCATATGGTGAAAATTCATACGGTAACACCCCACTATATTGGAAGTAAAGCGTTAGAAATAAATCCACATACTTCAAGTTCAGCTGAGGTAAGAAAGGCTTAAAGGTCAACCTGGAGGGCTACACTGGGGGCTTTGAAGATGGTGCTTGGAGACCACAGGAAGGCGAGATCTAGAGAAGCATCGGGAAGTTAATCTGCTGCAGATGGCTCCAACGTTAGCGGTACTGGCAATATCTTGAATGCTAGAAGCCTTGGCAGGCTCTCCACAAAACGTGATCCTAATGGAAAGCTCACCAAGAGGCAGACAGTACTCGCATGTACTTACCCAGCACGTGACACACGGAGCACAGGGAAGCGTGAGGTTTTGGATAATAACCTGGCATCCAGGAACAAAACATTCAAGCAGCAATACAGGTGCCTCGACCTGCTGGGGTACTGGTTGTTTGCCTGCCTCCACTGCACCTGGTGCCAGGTCCGGCCGTGGCTGTTCCAGCCTGCCTCGCTTCAGCACGGTCCAGGTAACAAACAGCAAGGGAAAACAGCAGAGGCTTCAGCCAGAGAGAGCTGGAGGGAAACCACGTTCGCCCGCCACGGGAATCGCAGACACATCCCGTTGGGCACCCCGTCGACGCCGGCACACTCCGGGAACGGCTCCTCCTAGCAGCCGCAGATTAAGCCATTTTTACAGGTATGCAGAAATACACGTTGGTGGCCTCCCTATCACTCCTCTCAATTCCCCAGTAAATTATCAAAAACCTGAGAATACGTTCAGTTGCCAAGTCACCAAGCTTGACGGCAAGGCAATGAGTGCTAGCAAACAGCAAGTGTTTCACAGCTGCAGATTTCCCTAACGCCTGGCTGGGACATGTGGCCTATCCTGAAAAGCAACCCAACTTCTGTGTTTCATTCTGGAGTAGAATAATTTTTTTTTTTTTTTAAACTTATTTTGGGTAATTATTCTGGAATAATGCTAAAAGGAATATTGGAGCGTAACCTGCAGAAATGGTAAGTTATACAGCTTTGGAGAGATTACCGTTGGGATTTGAAAGCAGTGGAAGCCTAGATATGGCTTAACAGATGTTCCTAGCTCTTACCTGACATACTCGAGATTGGAATGGGGAAGCAACATTTTTTTACCTCAACATCCAGATGAAAAGTTTTGGAGTAAACAAATACACCACTCGTAAGTATGTACTTTAAATACACATACATAAAGCAAATTTTCCCCCAGTAGGGTTTTAGATAAAGAGTATTGTTCATAAGAGATTTTTTCAAGAGCAAGCTAAAAAGCATTAGCTGCTCAAAGCACCTTTAATCTTCACAGTCTTAAAACACTCTTGACTGTCCCAACAGAAATATGAAATGCATTTAGATTCTCTGTATCCTCTATTAGCCAATCCACAGGTGTGAGCATGGAGAAAACACAAATACATTTTCTGAAACAGTAATTAAATCAAATACTTTTGCCCTATAATGTTGTGAACATTCTTGGAAGAAGGGAAGTTATACTTATTTTTTCCTTATGTCTGAAAACATCTCCATGTCTATTCATACTCACATAATGTATACGTTATGTATTGACACATGCACAAAAACCTAAATAATGTTTTTTCATTAATCTCCATATTTAAATGTCTTAAATACTAAGAGCCACAGCTGACAAACCCTCATCCTGTACAACTCACGAAGGTCACTGATTTTAGCTACGCCTAGAGGACACACACCACCTCTTAGAGATGCTCCCTATTTTGCCATATATACCTGTAATAGTAATGAGACAATCAAAGGATATTTTAAAAGAAAAATTTATGATCTGAGCTTAATTTCATTACTTTTACCTTTTATCCACTGTTCTCAGTTGAGCTGAATTGGGTACAGTGCAATTAGGCTTCAGGTTACCCCTGGAAAACTCACTACCAGAGAAGCCAATGACAAAAGTCAATATGGATCACATATATGGATTATGGCATAATAACGTGAACTTGTCACATATCTTGTACTGGAATTTTTTCAGGCTATTTCTTTTCAATCCCCTTTTCAGAGTCTGATCCGTTCTACTTCACTGTACCTCTGCTATACATGTATGAAATCTCAGCACCTCTAGTACTGGCTTCTGCTGCTCACAACCTCCCAGAACTGGGCCTAAAAATCCATCTGGGTTTACCTGAAAATCAAAAGGAGCATCTTAAATATGGGGAGATCTAGCTCCCACTAGGATTAAAGGAAGCCAGTTATTTTAGGAGCACTCTGAACAAAGCCCAAACTAAAATTCTCCATTTATTCAACAGAAGCAGTATTTTCCTATCAATAGGAAGCACATGCTCCCACATCACATGGTGTTATTAACAGAGTCAGTGTACAAAACTGCACATTACACATGTATATTGTTCCTTTTTCTGTTTTTTATGGTCACATTTCCATACTGTGTTTACGAACATTTCACTTACTGTAAAAACCACACATTAGAATCACTGAGAATGACATTAAACAACTTCAGAGATGTTTTGATTCTTGATGCAGTCTCTAATCACCAATATTCTCACCTAGATTTTCAAGTGATAAGAGCCATATTTAATTCAGCTTTGTTTATGCAAATGATATTAAATCACAGAAACAAGTTTCTCTCCTTAATTTCAGACGTGGCATTGAATTGTACGCCATGCATTATTTTTCTTCCTGCCATCTGACTTCTTTGAATAACGACCCTGGTAAAAATTTCTGTTGGGAAAAGGTATAAATTGAGAGAAATATGAAACCATAATATGTGTGATTCAGAATTAATTTATGACCCTGTCCCCACACACTCCAAAACTGGGGGAGGAGGGGATAAAAAAATAGTTTTAATGTAACATATAAATTATTAATCTAACAATAGCTACCTTGTTAAGAATTCATTTCCGTTATAAAAAAAATTAACCAAACACATACAGGCTTCCATCTATTCTCTAAAAATATGGCTTACTGGCAGCAAAGTGCTACATTCACAGTTCTGTTTGATCTTTTCCCCTACGAATGCAAACATGGTAAATGCATAACGCTACCAACAGAAAACCCTGACAAAAGACTATGCTTTACCATGCTTGGTTGGCGACCCGAGACGGAAAGGTGCAGGATGAGAGGGTCAGCAGCACTGCACCCCAACGCGGGGGTTTTGCTACTACAGGCAAGGAACGACTTTGTGCACCGTATCCATACACGGCCAGCGAGAAAGCCCGTCAGAGTCTTCCTCCTTTTGATATGAGGATTACAGCAGCCCGCCAGCACCCACCTCATCCCCCCGCTCCGGCGGGGAGCAGGGGTACCACAACCGGTAACCCAACTTGCCGCGCTGCAAAGGCTGAAACTTTGTAAGCATGTGAAATAAAACCACTTCAGAAGGCTTCTCGCGCGCGGAGGAGGACACGCCAGAAGCGAGCCCTGGCAGGCCAGGTCTACAAGGGGGCTGTGCTCCTGGTGGACGCCTCCGTGCTAAAGCAAGCCGAGGTGTGACCCACCGCAACTGCAGAGGCCATACCAAGAAACATAGGTGACCTGGGAGGTGACAGACCTGCTCTGCTTTCCTGGCAAGCTAATACAGATCCTCATATTTTGGTTTTCTTCCTTGCAGAGAAGAGAGAACAAGCAGACAACTGCTGCAGAGGAGACTGAATATCCTTAGGTTCCCCTGCGAAAGCACGAGCCTCTCCGACACGCTCCCGCACGACGCCGCTCGGCCGACAGACTCGGCGAGGTCCCTTCCAGGCTGAAGCAGGGGAGGCATCGAAGTAGCTATGGCACGAATATAATTAGAAACGGCCCCGTTAGCCCTCTGCAAACGATCACTGTCCATGCATGGTCTCACGCGTACAAAATCGCGGGTGCGTCTGCCTTCGTCACAGATTTGCCCTACTGGGGAGCCTGCGTGCAGAGGCATGTTCAAGCTCTCCCTGCACGCTGCACCACGTTTCAGACCGCTCCTAAACGCTTGTTCCTGCCGGCTAAGGCTAGTACAGCCACGGCACCCAAAGAAAGATTTCTCCCCGCCTCGTTGCCAAATTGTGGCGTTTCATATCAGGCAGACCAAGCTCCTGCTGGAGAAGCAGCGCACGGAGGTGCGCAGGGCCTGCACCCAGAGACAGCCCGGCTACCTGCACGGACCGGGGCTTTCTTCACCGCTCTCTCGCTCCCAACCACTTCAGCTCAATCACGGCATCCGAGATGTAGATCTCCACAAGTACTGACACCGCTCGTGTTTATAGAGCCCGTATCAAAGGGCATCCGAGCCGCTCTCAAAATGCTGGGAGCGGCTCGCTAGATTTGAGCGCTTACGAGGCAGGCAGAAAGCAGGAGAGAGATGCAGAAGACGTGATCAAGATATTGGGAATTCAAACAGCTGAAGGGCAGATCACATACTGTAACTTCTTGACTATAACAGTACCAATATTATCAGAACATCGTGCCAGCTAAAGGCCCCGTAAAAATCTCTATACGCAGGACTTCTTTCAGTCAAAACTGCAATGAAAGGACACCCTGGGCGAGCGGAGTACGCCCTCTTTTCCCCAAACCACGCTGAGCCACTGCGATGGGACCTCAAGCAGGACGGAAACTTGAAAAAGGTCTTTCTAAACCTCTCCTTGCAGTGAGCTCCCCAAGGAAGTCAAAACAGCCTTTTAAATGCAAAAGCCATCACCCCTTCCCTCCCTTTTTCTAGGAACATGACAGGATAATAAACGGCATGCAACTAAATACAACAGAAATCATCTATCACATTGAAATGTATTCAATTCCTTACTTCTTCATTAGCCAAATTCACATGAACTTTGAAATGATTTTAGTCGGATTCACGTCAGGATAAGTGGCCAGTAATAAACCAGCTCACCCACCTGCCCTTCTGAACCCGCGACAATACTAGTACAATTCAGATCCTGCAGAAAGTTTCTTAGCATTTGCAAACTTATTCAAAAAACTCAACAACTCCTAGAGAACGCCTTAATGGAGTAGCCAAAACCTTTTTATTTCAAGTGCTTACCGCTAGTAGATGCTGCTCCACATTCCCCAGGGACCAGAATGAAGTGCAAGGTACCATCACCATTAGGCACTAGTAAAGGACAGCATCCATTTGTTTTAAATGAATACCTATTCAACACTACTTCTGCCTTTCTAGTATTACCTGCAGTAATTTTATTCTCTCTCTCAAGTAATGGTTTCCTGCTGTCAGTAGAATTTCTTTTGTTCTTATCCTTCCTTAAAAAGCTTCTTCATTCCTGGTCTTTGCTCTGCCAGTGTTAAGATCTTCTGATCTCTTTAGCTTTCCTTCTCCTTTTCCATACTTTGAAATTTTGAATTTATATCAATTGCTATTTTCTCTTTGTTTGCATTTATTATTTTATATCTAATTAAGGCCTTTTTTGATGCTCTGAGCTATAGATTTTTCACCAGAAGCTGTCATGTCCCTTGACTGTAGAATCACAATCTTTTCAGTCATCTACTAAAACTCTTAGGAAAGACTTCCAATTTCCATTCACATGTTTATGTCTACATTTTTCTTCTCAGTCAATTTTGCTTGTTATTTCCCTCATCTGCGGGGAAATTAGCCATTTTGAAGCACTAAAATATATGTAACACTGCATGGGACCACTCACTTACTCTATACAACTTACTGTAGCTCCTTAAAAGATTCACGCTTTCCCTCTGAATGTGTAAACTCTTAGCAGTTCATTTTCTCTTTTCAAAAAAAGATGCCTGATTTTTCTATTTCTAAATCATGAAAATTAAAAAGAACGCTCATCACTCCCAAGACAGAAAGGAAGCGCTCTCCTAAGTGATAAAACGCGGAGAAGCTGACAGCACATTTCTAGGCTTTCCTCGCGTGGCAGCACCTGACCAACCCCAACGATTACGGCCCTTCCAGCACGTCTAGCCGAGGGCTTGCCGGCGCATACCTGAGGCACAGCAACCAGCCGAGCAGCTTCAGCTTTGTGCAGCTGGAGGTAGCTGCTGTTCAGCAGCCGCTGGGTGACCAGCGTACAGGGAAGCAGGGCTTTCAAACCATAACAGAAGAAAAAGCAAGATGGATAGCATGGATCCACTGAACAATATATTACACGTACAACTCACTCAATTCCAGACACAACGGTTCTGTTTTCATCTCCATATCCTAAGGACTACAACATACCCATGCACCTCAGTGCAGGACTATACAGCCGGTTGAGCAAAGAAGTGTATGGGTAAAAGCATTTCATGCTGATCTTCATAGGCCATCAGCTTGTGGCCTGAGCCATGAATTTCATTAGGGTAGTTGTATAATTCCATTTCTTAATGTTAGCAATTAATTCATCCCAGTTTCCAATACGATCTCTGCCTCAAAGCCCACATCTCGATTTCGTGTTGTTCCAGTTTTGACTGAACAGAGGCACAAGCAGCTGGGGTGACCACACGTACATTGGTTAGAAGCCCAGAACAATTTAACAGAAAGGAGGAAATGTCTAAATGAGCTATGTATCTGAGCAGGATCGGGCTGGAAGAAAATGCACCCAACAACCACATTAGAAAAGCCAGGCCATTCCTAACGCATACAGAAATGCTTTGTGCCTTTTCAAAACTCCTCCATAGAGGGAACGTCTGGAAATACAAACAATTACTCTTATGCTACTTAATTAGAGAAAAAATACTTTTCTAGGAGTGCTTTACAAGCTCCCAAAAATACTTGTCTGTCAAGCCATACAACAACATTTACACGTCATAATATGAGTGCGGTACTGCCAGACAGTGAAACACAGCATCCAGTAGAGTTAAACACCTTCTGCAGAAGCCATTTTTCACCTGTAATTTCCATTTCCTTCAGTGTGCGGTGAGAGCTGGTTTGCCTATTTTCTTTTTTAGCATCACATCTATTTCTATTTTACACCCCTGTTGTTCTCTTAGCTTGAGCGTCTGTCTTTGTAAGGAATGCAGGTATGGATTTTGGGATGCTAAAGTACTGGAGTAAGTCACTTTTGTGACGGGGTTCATATCTACATCTGTAAGCCTTTCTCAAGGACAAAAGCATAAGATGAATGCTTTCACACGAATGCAACAGTGCTGCTACTTCTGAAACAGGCTTGCTGCGATTGTGAATGTTTCAAACCTTGGTAATGATGACCCAGCAAAAACTCAATGTCATATAAAGGTAAAACTATACACGCCAGAAAGCACTGAACCCAAAATGACATCTGTAACTCACAATTTAACTTAATAGCAACATCACAGTGGGCTGCTGGTTGTCATCTGGTATCAAAGGGATGGTGTGATGAGCTGGTTACTCCACATCAGCAGGAGTGGTAGGATCCGATGCTCAGGGTCTGGTCTGAGATCATGTACTATGGAGAACCACCAAAAATTATCTGATTTTCCTTGATTTGCCAGGAACTGAACATCGTTTTAATAGATTGCCAATTATACCTGATGAGCAACAGCATTTAACATCAACCATGATAAAGAGACCGGCGCTCCAAACCCAGGAGGAAGCAGGGTCTAAAAAAGCGCACGGAGACACGAGGCCAGCAACCCTAGATATTTTTAACAGGTTTCTCAGTCTGCCCTCTCATCACTTTTCCACTCAGGAGGAATTTGTGTGTGTGAAGTGTCTGATGCTCCTGTCATGCCAGCAGCGCAAGCTCCTACCTTGCCCAGGCCACCCGTGCCGCGGCCATTCAGATACGCTGTGCGGGACGACTTGACGAGCGTGTTTTCGGAAGGGGCTTGTCGCTCAAACGCTGCTTCAGACTCCCTTCAGGTCACACCACGACTGCAAAATGCTGTTGAAATAAATGAAAACTCAGCATATTCTTCAAGAAAGACAAATAGAGAAAAAAAAAATCTCAATGGGAAAAAAATTAAGCAATGGTCACTTAATTCCTTAACTTTAATGTTCCCAGCTTTAATTAGAAGGATCCAGGGAAATCAGATGCTACAAGCCCAGCTGCTTACCAGCTCCAAAAAGATGAAAATCTTCAAAAACTGTATAAAAAATAAATCCCCAGGCTGCAAGAATTTGAGTCCCCCCTGCCCTGAATTTCAACAAATGCCAATATCGCAGGCATCAAAGGCCTTTTAAAACACATTTCACGGAAAGTTAGGTTACTTCATTTGGCAATGTGTTTAATGCAGTAGGGAAGCATGACTATTTATTAAGACGGCACTCGCTGTTCTCCGTAAGCACGGCGATAAGAACGGCGATGCGACGCTGACAGTAGGAGGAAGGGAGCAGGTTTACGGGCACATGCGGAGCCGCGCTGTCAGGCGACGCTGTGCCCGTCCGGCCCGGGCAAGCGGGTCCGTGAGCGGCCGGCGACGGGCACGCAACACGCATGCTGCAAACTGGCACCCTACGGATTCGGCTACCAAAAAGATGAGACTGATCCCAGGTAAAGAACAAGGGCATAAGCTAGAGCTGGTTAACATCTCGGTTGAAAGGTTCTTCCAGCAAAGAGGGCTGCTTTGGCCAAGTTGTTCTTTTTTGGAGGGGGAACACCCTCGATGGCCTCTCTTGCGTAAACACTCTTTTGGGTTTTGAAACATACTATTTTCAAAACAAACGCCAACGTTTCTTCTTGAGATGAAATTCTCCTTTTTGAGTCCATCGAGTGTTTTGCATCATTCGGCCGCTGCCACCAGCGACGCTGACGGAAGCGGTACGTGGCGTGACGCACCGTGGCACATCAAACCATGCTGCGGAAAGACAGGACACGTCCCGTTTTGGCACCATATAACGGTCTAAACCTCTGGATTTACCGCAGTAGCTGCAGGTTCTGAGGAAACAGCTCCAGAGAAGTCAGGTGAGGGGGTGCTGCTCGCGCGAGGGCCCAAGGAGCCCCGTGGGACCTGCACCCATGCGCTGCTGGGCACAGCTCGGGCTGCGGACTGCGCAGGGGAAGAGGGACGCATCAAAGCGCTAAGCTTCACACCAAGGACGCCCCAGAGGCTGATCCACACCTTTTCCTGAAGCAAAATTAAATGAAGTTTTAAAAAATCTTGAGACTTAAGTTAGTTCTGCATTTTCTAGGTCCTGAAACACGATCTTCAGAGGCGCAAGGCTGGTAGCATTTCTTACATTTTCTTTTTATTTCTGACTTAGAACTTCCACTTGGAAAACGAATAATGCCAGGTTTATTTAGTATTATATACCTCACTACGTATTTCACTCTCCGTTTAAACATTCCCAGAAATGTGTTAGCTTTATCATATCACAACACATTTCATTTCTTTCCCAATCTTGTGTTAAATCTATTGCAAAGAGAGTGACCTTATTTATATCAGTGGAAAGCTAAGCCTATGGTGACAGGGATTTATCAAGATCATTTTAAGATGCCATTTCTCTTTCCGCAGACACACACATATCGCCATAGTGACATAACATTTCTGAAGTACCAGGTGAGTTATCAGTTGGATGGAAGACGCTGAACGTTACACCTTGACACTGTGTTATGGTCAGCGTGGAAATTATGTTGGTCAACATAAGTTTACCATCATTGTAGTAAATAGATGTTCATAATAAACACACACAAAATTCCTCCGTTACCACCAGGCCACTGGCAAGATGCCTTAAACAAACCGCAGTGAGCTGCAGGAGGGAGCTCGTGGTGGCGTGCTTCACGGAGAAGAGTATTTCCTCCTCTTGCAGCTGCCCGGTACTGCGATTAGGATACCTGAATGACCACCTAAGCCTCCAAACTCTGTCCTTCTGCACAACATAAGCTTTACTTACGCAGATAAAGCTGCCTCTGCTAGAGGCAGTAATCTGAGGAGCCAGGTACCACTGCACATATTGCCATCTTCTGCTCCAGCATGGGCTCTTTTTGACTTGTGCCCTCCAAGGAAGGCTTTGGAAGGCACATGTAGGAACAGTGTCCTCACAAACACTAGCAAAATACCCCACGGCACCCACAACCCCAAGTAAAGAATGGCAAATTTTACATGATAGATGTTGGTCATTACTTAATGTTTCTCCAGAAGCTACTGAGAAACTACACTTGCTGAAGCTCCATTGGAATTTTTATTTCCTCTAGATCAGTCAGTCATTCTTCAATTTTCACTCCAAAATATAAAAGCAAAATCTAAAGTAGTATTTTCCTTCAAATGCTAGGAAAACCCCCCCACCTTTTTCCTCCTTTCAAAGACTGCATTCAGCAAACCTCCTCTGACAGAGGATGGCTCTTTCCTGTCGGCAGTGGGAATCGCTGCACAGAGGTGTGAAGTGTCCATTCGAAGCCAAGTAAAACAAGGCAGGTGTCACGGCGAACAATGCCTTGTACTCAGAACAAGGTTAATATTTTCTTTATGATCCAGTGCTGTTAATTTCAACAATATACTTTTACTGTCTATAGGGAGTATTTTTTTTTAAATGAGACTCTTCAGTCACAGTTTCTAAAAATTGATGTGTTTCCTAACCATCTTTCCTAATAGCCTACGTTAGCCACGCTTCACGGAGCATCCTTGAAGGAACTGCTTGCTGCTATTAAACCAACAGTAGGTTTGCAGTTCCTGGGTTCCTAGCACACGATTTTTTTTTTGGTTTTTTTTTTAAACTGAATTTAATTAAATATTGAGTAAAGTGCTACAGAAATCCATTCTGCACTTTCGAAGGAGAAATTCACGGATGCACAATTATTTTGTTCACTGAGACAAGGAAGAGTCAATTTTTAATGTGCCATGAAGGATTTATAAAGAGTATATCTTGCTGGAGAAATAAATACGAGTAGACATCTTTATCTCTCTGGGCTGATACTGCATCCATCTTTGCAGATTTCAACTTCTTCAATTATGTAGACAGAACAGAAAGAGCACAGCAAAGCTAAAAGTATTTCAAGGCTCTGTATGAATATCTTATGCCAGGCCGGATAGAGCGTACATCCAATAATGCCAAGTAATAGAAAAATCTGCACAACGCCAAAGCAGCCCTGCTACCACTGAAGAGGTTAATGCAGAAGAAAGCTGACGAATTTGGCACAAACCGAATAGGAATTATACATTTGGTTAAATAGTAACGTTATACAAGAATCAAGAACAAGACAGGAAGGGTACGATTTGGAAACGCAAGGGGAATGAGACCTTCCCTCCCCCGATCTGCTTCCAGAACTGAGTTAATTAGCACCCTTTAATTCTTTCTTGATATTAAAGCGTTATATTATAAACGGAAAGAGTAACAGCTCTGTGCGTATATGGGAAAATATAGGCACTTACTACAAATCTGTAATTTGCTCAAGGGGCTCCAAACACATCACTAGCTTCGAGAGCACAACTGGAAAGACTTACGGAGAGCCGCAAAGCCTCACCAGGGAGCCTGCCTAGCTGCGGGTGCCACAGTCACCCACCCTACCTTTAATTTGCACAGTACGCTGCGATATCAAAGGGCAATTCCATGGCGGGTAAGCCAACACGGTAACTTTCGAGTTTCTAATGATTTAGCCTCCTTCTGAACACAGAGAAATAAATGGGGGAAAAATAACCATTGCCACTACCAGCACATTCCCCCGTGCCTCGGCCAGCCCGGTTTGCGACGCCCAAGCGACGGGGCTCTCTGGAAGAGACCGGAAACCATCCACGGGCCATCAAGTTCTCTCCCACATACCGGTGGGCAGATCTCCTCCGACAGGAAACGAGCCCTCTCTAGGCTGCAGGCTGAATCAGCGTCATTAATCGTCCACACAAATCCTCTACGCCAATAAACACTCTGTAATTGCAAAGGTGCCGTTGCAAGGGGCAAACCGAGCAGTACCTAACACCCGACCCGACCTGACGCGCTGCGGTGCCAGAGCCTAACCTCTCTTCTTAAAAAAGAAATACGATAGCATCCCGATACACCTGGCTTTGTCAGGCACAACACAACATCAGTGTTGCCTTTCTTCCTCCCATTACCCTCCTTTATCCCACTAAGGACCTGAATTATTACCAAATAAAGAGCGGGTGGGAAGGCCTAAGGCAGGTCCCTGGCTGCCGCCTTTCGCCCTCCTCCCTGCCGGCGTGCCGCCCGCCCGTCATTGCCTTCCCAGCGTCGCCCTCCCTCCGACCACCCCGTGTCCCAGCGCGTTAACAAACGCTACCGCAGCGGCGTTTTAACTTGATGAATTTGATGCTAATTTTTTTAATTACCTATTTTTTGTAATAAAGATTGGCACGTGTATGTTCTGTAAGCGTGTGTGCACTAGCCGTTTCATCACCCTAACCTGCCGGTCCTGCCTTTGCGGCCCGCGTTTGACGTCCTGCCTTTCACGCACGCCCCGGCCCAGCGTTTCCACCCCGCACGCCTTAGGCTCGAGCCTCCTCGCAATTCAACGCGTGTGTCGGAGAAGACCAGGGACTCGGTGGACCAGACCTCACAGCTGTGGCCAAGGCTGCCAGATGGAGGCAAGGGAGCGATGGGCAGGGGAGAGTGCGGAGGCAACAGATGAACAACAATGCCAGAATCTGCATAGCTACTATTTTTCTTAGGCATTTTTTTAAGTCTTTTTTTTGTTTGTGTGTTTTTGTTGTGAGAAAAATTAGCCCAGCTCTTACAATTATCGTGGCACAGACTCTCCCTTGCAGGGCATCGCAGCCACAAGCTGATCCACGTCCTGCCGAAGCAAGCAGCAGCGCCGGGGCCGGACTCGGCGGTCTGTATTCACAAAGTCTGCAACTCCAAACCTGGAAACTGCATCTGAACAAGCCCAGAAGCACAGAACCGCCAGTTAATAACAGCGGTAGCTTTGATACAGTCTTTATATAGGTCACTTTATAAAGAAGGCATGTACCACTCCCTGTGCTATGAAAAAACAGCATGATTTTTGACAATACTGCAAAAACTTCTGAAGCAATCGATGGCACCCCCCTTCCCACCTGCCAGCCTGCGAGGCACTCCTTCCACATCAGCTGTCGGAAGGAAATCTCATTTGGTAACAGTTAATGATGCTCCCTTGTACTAGCCGCGCGAGCATGTACCTCTGCAAGGCAGGCTTGCAAAACCGTAACCCAAAATTACCACCAACCTAAGTGCAAAAACTACCGACCCCACTTCACAATGTGGTTCGCTTGCATTTTACTTCTACTCCTTCCTTCTCAACAGCTACAACTAAATAAAAGAAATACCTACTGACCACAGTAGGCAAGAGGGTTCGGAGAATCGTGCAAAGCCTGTGGACTCAAGGGCTCCAGGTCTCTTCAGTTTAATTTTTCACTGACAAAACAATCTACTTTTCCCCCATGATGAAACGTGCAATATCACGAGCTTTTAGATAATGGGAGGCTGGATCGCCCTAAGGAACTGTTCATACCAGTTCCTCTACAGCCCCCCTCTCATTTAGGGAGCCTAGTTGCACTGTTCACCCAATTTTTAAATTTCCATTTTCCTGCCAAATAGCATAACTGCATTTAAAGGGAGCTTCTTAAACCCACAGAAGTCAAAACTGATCTAATCAGCTTATCGTTGCACCAAATGAGAGCTATTTCAGGTGATTCTGAACGCAGGACTGCCTTGCAAACGTTTAAATGAACGTATAACCTTACTGACTGTTAATTAAAGCCGAGTTCAGACACTAAAAAGAAGAACGTGCTTCGCAGCGCTGCCATCAGTTCAAACATTGAAGCTACTGGCATTACAAATATACATGTATTATTAAACAAACGCATCACCTACAGACTAGTCTAGACTCTATTAACAGTCTCAGCTGTTTGAGATCATTTCAGAGCTTCCTTGCAAAGAGCTATGTTGCTTTCAGAATTGAAAAGTCGAAAGTTAACTAAACATAAATTTCCTAGAGAACCCACAACGAACCCACGTTGCAGGCGAGACAGAGAGGAAGCCCTGCCTTTGCAGCAGTCTTGCCCCCTGGCTACCCTTCGCGCAAGAACCGCGCTACGCTACGGCGTCAGCGGATCCCGACGGAGCCGCCAGGTACTCCTGCAGGCGACGGTCCTGGAGGAGCGAGGCGGGCAGGCGCGAGGGCCTCGCTCCAGCCCCGGCGCGCGCCGCGCCGCGGCCCCGGCTGCCCTCGCAGCGGGCCGGGGTATCGCCCGGAGGCGCCCGCACGCGCTCCCCTTTACGATCCGCGCAGAAGGCAGCGCGGGGCCGCCGGCTTTGCCCGAGGGCGGCAGCTGCTTGAGACACCAAGTGGGGAAGGCTGCCCGCGCCACCCGGCCGCGGCTGCCTCCTGCCACCCTCCACGCTCACGTTTCAACCGCGCGTCTCAACTCAGTTTTGAGAGCGACACACCAACACGATGACTTATCGCCTAAGTTCACTGATGGTTAAACCTTTATAAACTGTAACGTGGCAGGTCTCAACCCCAGTGAAATTATCAGCTCCAGAAGGAAGGACTAGGCCGGCGAATAATTTAGAGGCGGAAATCGATCCCTTCTGCCCTAGGCAGTAAGGTCCAGACCTCAGCCGGCAGCCCCAGGACTGGCCAAAGCTCCCGTCGCCCGAGCCCCACCAGCCAAAAGCAGCTCGTTAATTTAACGAGCAAGCCCTGGAAGCTCCCAAAGGAGACCGTTCTTTGATTTCCCCAAAACAGCACAGGTTTTGGTTATTGCCTTGTGTTTTCTATGAATCGTTTTAAGTAATGCCCTGTTGTGTAAGGAAATCCATAAAGTATCCGCGCAGGTTGGTAGCTCCTAACGGAAGCGGTGCGCTCCTGCTGCCGGGGAGAGGATGAGAAGAGGGCGCTGGACGCCGGGCTCGCCCGAGGTCCCTCTGCCCCTCCACGCGTCCGCGCACGCGGTGGGTCGGGAGCGTTCCCCACTACCGTCAGCAACAGCTTCCAGCACAGCCACGCAGCGTTTCCTCCGGAAAAACTACAGTAGCTCAGGAGACCACTGCCCTTTCAGGAGCCTGTAAGAAGCTGCCGGTCTGGCCAGTTTTCACGTTTCATACGCAATTTCAACGCACAGCTGAGCAGGACGACGGCCGCGCTCCCGTTTGCGGCCGCAGGTCCTCGCGGCTGCCGGACCCCACTGCTGCTGCCCTGCAGCAGACACCGCGACCAGGAGAGAGCAGCTACTGGGCCGCAAACACGTGCTAAAAAAGCTTCTCTCCCACAACATTTATTGTGAACTTATGAGAGAACTGCACATCAAGAGAAAGGAGCTGTTTTCCGCATTTCACTAAGGCAAAACGGAAGCACAAGAGAGCCAACAAACTTGCTCAAAGTCTCACTGGGAGCCCGTGGAAAACCTGCACACGAAGCCCAGACCTGCTAAACGTCAGTTCAGCGTTTTACCCAGGTGCAGAAGTTGCTGGGGTGCCCAGCCCAGCTAGCGAGCCCTTGAGCTGTTCAAAGACATTTGTGCTTTTCTTCCAATTAACGTTCAAGTGTTTACAAAACATAGGATCTTTCACATCGCTATTACCTAGGCTGAAATACGTATCCTGCTAGACACAGGGAGCGAAGAACACAAAACTCAACAAAAAGCCATCTTTTCAAGCTGAAGTTGTACTATCAGAGCGTTCCCGTTACCGCTCTATGGGAAAGCCCAGCTCTTTGACGCTAGGCAGAGCCTCTCCGTAGTGCACAATATTGGCACTGAAATGAGCCTCTGCACACAGCTTGTACGCCAAGCAGTGCTGATAAGGAGGGCTATTTTCATATCTTGGGAGAACATCAATATCTGTCCTTCACCAAAAAAGGTGAAGGATAACACTTTGCCTGATGCCTGCATGATGAACTTGCAATGAAAAAAGCCCTCAGAGTAGAGAAATCGGCCTCGAGTGTGCCATTAATGTTGGAGCATTGCAGCTATGTCAGATGTTACAACATTTAAATGAACAGAATATTACTTTTCGGACTTAAACAAAATGATTATGTACACACATGCTAAGAGCACTGCACAGACTACACTGCAATTTTACCGGCAGGTACAGCTCCTCAAAGCAACCCCGAAGTCATCAGCACAAACCGTACAAGCACAGCCTGGCCGGGGCACAAAACCCATGTTTCTCTGCTTGTTGGCTGGGTGTGCAAATTCAAATCGAAGCACTACAGGCACCTGCAACACGGTGCTTTCACCTGATATTTAACTTTGGATTTTAAAGCCCCTTAAGGAAGTTAGAAAGACAGGAAATTGCAACGATTTCACACTTTTACAGCAGAATGACTCCTGAGTTGCAAAAAATGCTTTATAGTAATATATCTACTTGTCGATACCTATTTGTGGGTCCCTATTAAATTTTGCATGGCCGCACAAGTTTGCTGGAGCTGGGTTATCTGCTGCTTCTTGGCGTTTGCAGGAGGAAGGAGAGGAAGCCTTCTGGATGCCTGAAGCAGGCTCTTAAAAGCATAACACTACAGAGGCTGCAAGGAACACACCAGAGTCCCTGCAGCTTTTTTTAATGCCATGCTCTTGTTTTTCCAGGCATCCTTTTCACTGTTAGAAAGTAAAAAAAAATACAAAACAAAACTTCTTTTCCTTATTAGCAACAAGATCACACAGCAAAGTCACAGTGACCGTCTGCTGCTTCAAGTCTGACTTATAAACGAGACGCCGTTGCAGAGGCAACACCCCAGCACCCGGGAGGAAGGACGAGGGTCTCACGGCGTCTCCTGACTGCACCAGGCATCGGCAGCCTCCTGCTCCCTCCCGCACCTACCTGGAGCGGAGGCTAAAGAGCAAGCTGCCACGCAGAAACGGCCCCCGTCCCAAAGGGAGACGCTAGCTGCGGAGCTCATGCACTCGCGCCCACCTCAAACACGCAGGCTTGGACACCCCTGGAGTGACTGCTCCTTAGCGGACCACCCTAACCAAGCATCAACAGCTTAACCGTACCAAAAGATCGCTCTACACAAAGAGAGTTCTTAACGCCACCATTTACCCTTTCCTAAGTCCCCTGCTGTTGCTGCAGTAACCGAACATACCTGGTTCTCAGCGGGTCTGCCCTGCAAGGCGACGGCGCAAGGCAGGCTGGCTCCGCTCCGCGCGAGAGCTGCCGCGGGCAGCAGCCTGCAGAGCCCTGCCCTCGTGCCTCGAGCCGGGGCAGCACCAGCTGCCCTAACGCCGAGCAGATGTGAGCAGCCACGGCTGCAGCTGAGCGCTCGGCGCGTCGCCTGGGGTTTCAGGTTAGCGAAGACACGACTGACGCTGGAGTGTGAGCGCTTAGAGGGAAACTGCAAAGACGCGGTACACGTAGAAGCCAGCAGTACCATTTTTACAAACTGCATTCAAACATGCATGGACTTCATATAATCTAAAAACCATTTAGTAACAGTCAGAAAAAGTTACTTTTCATATGAAAGACGGCCATTAGAAACCCTCGAGAACCCTGCCTGTCTGACTTGTTTAGGGGTATCAGTACGTTTCCAGGTAAAGTCACTTACATGTCCTTGATGCACACTGAGCTGTTTCCACAGACGGCTAAAGAAGAGGCAGAGGAAGTGGGGGAAGGCGATACAGACGGTTCAGCTGCTGGACGTTCACCCAGCAAAGCAGCATCACAGAAAAACAGATGCATTTCGCAAACAAATTAAAATCCTAAAAGTTGATCATGAAAATCAGTTCTCAGTAGTCCTCATTAATGACCTACAGGAGTAAGCAAAGCCCTCCCACATCCTCTTTCAGGTTTGGCAAAGGAGGCCTCCTGAGATTCAGCTCATCTCCTGATACCCCTATCAAAATAAAAAACCACCACGCAAGTCACATAACACGCTGGACAAACCCTGCCTCCTCGCAGTCCCGCGTAAGCCCTTTTGCTACCTAGGATGCTACTTGCCAGATAGGAAGTCACCCACGCAGTCTTCAGACACAAAAATGGAAAACATGCAGGTGTCACTGATTATCAGCCTCCTCGTTAGACACTGGCACCCTACCCAATGAGGACAGAGGGGAAACACCTGGGCACTCGCAGACCGTTACGGACTCTGGAAGGTGGGATCCGTTTCTGCAGGAACAGGGACACGGCTGGAGTTGAAGAAGAGCGTGAGTACGGTTGGATTTAAAACAAACACTTGAGATTTAATTTCACGTTGAAAAGCACACCACAGCATATGCATGCACATTACATTAAATCCAACTATAACTGCTTTCATTAAACCAGCAGCCTTAAGACTTGACATGGCATTGGGATTTCTTCGGGTACGGCAGTTGGCCCGTAAGGATTCTGGGGTAAGTTTGCAGCCGGCAGGGGCAGCTTTCACGTTGGTGATATTCTTGTTCATGATGGGGGAAGTGTTTCATGACAAGTCACAAGTATCATTTCTCAAAACACTTGGAAGCATCAAATACTCCATTCTGAATTACACGGCAAGCGGTGTGAGCCTTTACTTATTTTCCAAAAGGGAGAATGATTTTTACTGGGCTGGTAATCTTTAAATCCTTTTGTTTAAAGGACAGACTATAAGAGATGTTTTGCTACTCTGTAATAATCACTGTTATTAACCATTACATAAATGACAGTGATACAAAATACATGATTTCCCATGACAATTCCCTTTGAAGCGGAACTCCGGATATGAACTCAGCGCTGTTCGAACACTGGCAGTGTAGTGTATATTTTTAATTAAGTGCAGCGTTATGTTATGCTTGATGAAAGGCAGTGTGCAAAGCAGGCCTTAGAGCAATCCCAGCCAAAATGAAAGTCACAGCCCTTGGGCAAGCTGGAACAATCTGTTGGAAAGGAAACCACTGTACTTTGTGAAGACTTCCTGATAAGTTATTAGAATACAAGTTTTATATTCAAAAATAAGAATATAAGAAATGCCCTGCTGGATTAGACCACCATCTAGCACAGCATCTGGCCTTTGACAGCGGCAATAGGAGAGGCAATTTAAGGAAAGCATGAGAGCCTAGCCCTTTTCCGTGTCCATAGTTGACACAGAAACCAACTTTCCAGACCATAAAACGTCACTCCCCCCACAAAAATTTGGTGAGACTGTTCTGCTGTCAATCATATCAAGCTGCTGAACTAGGCCATTTTCTTACACAGGTTCCACGTTTTGCTGAAACTGAGAAAGCCGAAGCAGCTCTCAGTTTTGTTTGTGCCTCTGCTTTGTAAGCCAGCACCCACCGAGCAGTCTAGCGTTGGAGAGCTAGGACCCCACTGTCCTCACCAGCACTGGAGCTCAGCTCACCGACCAGATGTGGAGAAGCTACTAGCGCTGAGGCCAAAACCTGTCTTAACCTCCTGAATTTGTTCTGTATGTTCTGGCAATGGGAAAAGACAAAACTATGCTCTAAACTCCATTATCTTGGTAGCTGTATGCCTTCTTCACCCGGGGACATCCTCCTGCCTCAGCAGAATGCATCTACCTTCGGGGGAACTGCAAAGTGTGGCAAAGCATGGTCATTTGGATTACAGTTATCCCCACCAAACATAATAAATGGTGATGACACCTTTTATTGGATAAACTTCCATACAGGTATTTTGACAGTGCCTGTGTTATTTTGGTAAACATCTAAAGAGGCAGATTTCTGGACTCTCAGTTAACTGTAATGTGAACGTGTCCAATGATTTGGAATAAACCAAAAGACTGAAAGTTAGTGACTTCTGGGGCAAAAAAATCCCAATGATAGTCCTTGAAAAGTGACCGCTTCCTTTAAAAGATGCTGCGAGTCAGATTCTGCACCCTCCGTCACCCTGAACTGTGCTTTGTGTCGTCCCAGAAACGCCTAGGTCAGAACTTATCCCTAATGTGCTACCTACAGTTAGGGATTTCACCTCCAGATGTGATGCTGGTGCACTCTCTACAGTTCTGATATCCAGTTATTAAAAAAAGAAAAAGAGAGAGAGAGAGAGAGAGAGAAAACTGGAAAAAGTGCAGGAATCTGGCACAACATTGACATTGTGGCTGGAGACTGCACCTTACAATTAAAGACAGAAAAGCTTGAAACTGGTTAGCGTGGCTCTATGTGCAAAGAATGAGATGTCTTCACTTCAAAGGGAGTATTTTCATGGAGAAAACACAGCATGAAGGAATAACAGGAAATAATATCTGAAGCTATTGTAAAACAGATGAATTCCAACCAAAAATAAAGCATAAAATATATCTTAATGCTAGAAATAACAAACTACTAGAAAACAGAGGGTTGTTCGTCTTTTGATGTCTTCAAATGAAGGCTGCATACCTTTCTTTAAGGTCTGTTTTAGTCAAATATAAATTACTATAGTCAATACAAGGGCAGGAGGCAGAAATTTAATACCTGTAATATAGGAGAGGTCAGAATAGATGATCAGATGCCCCTTCCTGGCCTTAAGCTCTAGGAATTGTTTATATAAACACATGGCTTTTATGTTTAGTCACAAATGAAAGAGAAAGGACTTGCCGTTTATTTGTTTGATATTCCTAAAGAGCTAGATATTCAAGGAAAATTTGTAAAACCTATTAAAACTCGAGGAAGAAAGCAGGGGTCAAGGAAGCAACACCAAAAAGCAATAAAATAAAGTAAGAATTAAATTACTGAAAGTAATTTCTACTTCTCAAGAACTGATGTAACAACAAAATCGCATTCTGATAACACATCTTCATCTTTCTTTTCTTTTTGATTTATTAATCTAAATGAGTAAATGCTTGGAATTTGGTCCAGATAAGAATTTCAAGCCAAGGAAACCTCAGGTCATCTAGATCAGTGGCTTTCACCTGTGACGTGCGCATACCCAAGGAGATGTGGAATACAACCGCAGGTGGTCCAGAAACATGAGAAACCTGCCAAATTCCTTTCAACCTTCTCTCCTGCGCTACTCCTACTTCCCGTCTCTTTCTTCTTGTCTTCTCCATTTCCTACACACAACTGTCTCTTCTCTAACAATTACAAAGTCTGTAATTACTCTGAATCGACGAGGACAAGTAGGAACAAAAGCTGCAGTACAGCAGGAGACATGTCCTCTTTGGCAGAGGTGGCCTCTGCTCTCTTGCTCCTATGCAAGGGACAAGCCTGTGCCATGGCGGAGAGAGGAGACTCCCCGTGGGGAGCTCACAGGCTAGAAACGGAGATGCCACAGTACAGAGAGGATGTGTTAGGCTTGCATTAGGGCTCTAGTTCACAAATGGGCAAAACAGGCAGGTTTATGATCCAGTCTGACAAGGTTCATGGGGCTAGGATATCTTTCAGAAGGAAAAAAGGTTTAAGGTTAATCTGAAAAATGGACTTCAAGTTGGGTTTACAGTTTCAAAAAGAAAGAGTGGACTAGCTTGTTTTATTGGTTTATACTGGAAAGCCTGCAGGGGTGCAAGACTAAGATATGTGCTGCTACTCTGATTGACAAATGGTTCGTATTTCCTCCTGAGTTGAGGTTACACCAACAGTTCATTTACCGTGGGATTGGGTTTCAAAATGAAGAGCACGAAAGGACAGTTCTCCAGGGCTCCTGGAAGACCTGTAAAATGTGTGCCAAGATCCTCTGATGAATCAACTTCTTGAGCACCTCATTTCTCTGAAAATTAATCTAATATCTGCACCAAACCTGGTCTTAAAAACAGCCAAGGGAGCCATCACTATCATCTGATAAGTAATTATAAGCCTTTCATCCCTAGCAAGGATTTACAGGATCAAGAATAAAATGGGTTCCTGAGGATGCTGCTCTGAACCTTCACCCCAAATCTAACCTTAGACCAACAATAGCACAATGATTACAGCTAACACAAAATTCAATGTAAGCTTTTTGTCTTTAGGGACACAGGATCTAACCTTAACTGAAGGCCTTCTATGTTCTGCCAATAAACTGGTTTCTAATCATAGAGCTCTGATGATAGTATTGTCCTCAACACAGACATCCTGCAGAACTAATCATAAGCCGCTGGCCCACATGAATATCAGCCCTCATCCTACTTCTCTGAATCTTCACCCATCAACCTACATCTTCAGTCCTTTGATTTGTTAACCAGAAACCCAATCCCCACCTGAACTGCAGAACTGCCTTAGAGCTCAGGTTTCACTGTAAGTGGCTCAGCTGTAGCCCAGTCCCTGCCGCGCTCCTGCAACCCCACCGGAGTTGACAAATAGCACAAGGCTTTCTCCCTCTTCTTCTGGTACCTCACCATGACTCTCTCCAAAGCTTCACGGTGGTCCACTGGGTCCCTCCGTGTCTTCTAACATATTTTAAGACAATTCTTCTTGTGGGCACCACAAGCTTGTCATAGCTCCTTGGACTCTGAGGAATCAAGCTTTTCTGCTCTCCGTTTTCTGAAGCCTGACTCAAACCTAACCAAAGCTGTAACCCTCTGACCCATACTCATTTCAGAACCTTGTGGCCCTTGAAAGAACCAATAATATGTGTGCCCATCTATATGGGATCTTTTCTAAAAGAAATACATAAGAATTCACAGAACACTCTTCCAACAACTGTTTTTTATTCTTTGTGATATTTTTATAACCTGCATCTCAGCTGCCTTTCTAGTAGTACATCATCCCATATATGAACAGAGAAGAGAAAAGAATAAAATACTCAAACAGATGCTGACACTACCCAGATGAATGATTTCAATGTTAATACAAAAATCTTTAAAACAATCATGGGACTAATAGAGGATTATCAACCCAGGAAAGAGAGATTTAATGTGTGCAGGTAAAAGCAACTTTTTTTCTGAGCAGTACATACTAATCTGAGCTTCTACAGGTCTAACATTAATGGATATTTCTTATTGCAGGCATGATGGAGACTATATGTCTTAGATTTTGATATCTAAAACTAATTCATATAAGTGTCATCATTTTTGGTCCCCTAACTAATTTAATCTGAGTTCAGATTCAGTAATTAATCTTTTTTAATCAGATGCTGAAAGCTAAATAGGCAACCAAGTAGTATAACTTAACTCATACGGACTCCAAAGAAGCAAGGACCAAGCCCTTGCCGCTGGCCTGGCGGCTCCAGAAGGAACTCGAAACACAACGCGGCTGGGAAGCACAGGGCTGAGCTCCTTCCAGCCTCCTGGTTCTCCCCCACCCAGAACTTCAGAAAGATTATCACTCTCAGCTTTTCTGTAACTCATTTTCCTTTTCTTTCTTCAGATCACCTACAAAGCCTAGACAGAGATCCAGGATACATATGTGTTTCTTCTCCAAAGGGTGCAATTTTTTTGTCTCTTTACCACCTTTCCCCAGTCAAGTGCAAAACTAATCGCCCGTGATTTGCTCATTATTCCAATACAAAGTCAGGGGGAGAATTACTGTCAGGGAGTTCAATGGGCTTCTGTTAGATGCCAGAGAGAAAGGATTTCATTAAAACAGGAGGGATGGTGTTATCAGCGGAGGAAGGAGGCTTGGACAAAGGAAGTGCTCTGCCACGGCACAGCCCTGCCATTAACACTCCAGCTGCATCCCAGCTCAATGCCAAATAAGTTTCTTCATCAAAATACACTGGCAGACAACGGCTCCGAGGAATTATCTGAGCACCACAGAACAGCGTTAGGCATAAGGGAAGTCCCCCTTGCTGTGTATTTTAACGAGGGCTCAGAATTAGGAAAATGCTTTTGATTCTTGGCTACTGTCAATCAATGACTGACACAATTATAATGGTACCAAAGATAGCATGTGGTCCCCCATAAGAATTATAAAGATTGATTTTTACCTAACAGCACAGCAATAAATATAATATGGACCTCATACTCAAGGACACCTTATTAACTAGCTAGTCTATTCAGCATTAAAACAGATGAAATTGCACTGAAATAGAAATGTAATCTCCACAGATTTCCTCCTTCCCTCCAAAATGTCTAGCTCAACATTGATTTTTTCATGTTGAACAAAAATATTGTGAGGCTGAGGTGAGATAGGTGGATTCATTTTGAGTCCTTTCCTGCTGAAAAAAAGTCCTAGAAACAAGGTGAGAGAGCCCGACAGATGCAGACCCGGGACTAAGCCAGACCATTTGCAGTAGCTTCGCTCCTCTGCAGCACAGCTCCCTCCTGACTTTCCTCCAAACCTCCACACGCACAGCTAAGGCGCAGGAGGGGTTTTGGTAAACCCGCCTCTGAGGGGGCAGCAAATTTCAATGCAGGCATGGGCAGGAATTTGCAAACTTGGATTTTTGTTGCGATTGTTCCTCTGAGCCATCACGTGGACATGAGCAAACAATTTTGCCCTGTGCCTGTGGCCTGTCCTCCTCTCCTCATCGTCACAGCCTCTGCCATAGGCTGATTCTCCTGAGAGAAGGAATAACCCTTAAAACACCTGGAGAGACAGTCAGATGAAGATTCCCAGGGTCTGCACCCAAGAAACCCCATGCAAAAGACGTAGCACAATATTTAACATCATCGTTGCGCTATTCTGATATCAGCACTGAGAAAGTTTCAGGGGATGTAACTTGTCACTGCTGGTGAAACAGCACGGATTATATATCATATAATAACATATATCATTGTGCAAAGCTGGTTCAAAGTGAAGGTACGATGCACTCTGCACTCCTATTTTCCTTTTGCACTGTGCAAACGTTCAGGGTTACTCAAGGCAAAAGACAGTGGAGAGTGAGGCCCGAGCAGTCAGAAATCATCTCCTCGACTCTGCAGCTTCAGCTGCTGCAAATCTTCTACCAGCCAGAAGCAATCACAGACTAATTTCAGTGAGATAGGTCCCCAGGCTTTTCTTATTATTTTTTATACTCCAGTGAGTAAATTCATCAGGAAAAAAAGCCCTAGAAGGCAGCACACATTTCTAACCTGAGGAGTGAGAACGTGGAGCGTTCGGAAGAGCAGCATACAACCGGAGGGAAAAGGGTCTGCAGGCCAAACGCAGACAAGCAGCCTCAATACCAGGCAAGGGTCTTCTCACGGTATCCCAAACTGGCCTGCAGGATCTCAACCAGCATTTACCTAATTTTGCAATTTCAATCACTGCACATTCTAGCCTAGGCAAAGCCCTTGTTATTATTCATACACAAACATATAGGCGTTCGCTGATATACTACAGTTACCACTGAGCCAACAGAAACAACTGGGTAAGAAATACTATCATGAATTTCGCTATTGCTCTTCCAGCTATGTTTCAACCACAGACCGAGCTGTGAAAGACTCTGTCCCGCTAGAAATTCCCTGCACCATCCAGTCCCCCTGCCCAGCCTTAAATGTAAGGGCTTAAGCAAGCTAGACAGGCACGTTTTGCGTATGCTCCCTGTCTGAGGAAGAGTCGACTTGCGGCGTGGTTAAGGATTTTTTACCTCTCATGAATACTACCTGCAAAAAGTAGTTATGCCGTTTTCCTGTGGAACACACTGAAAGAGAGCCCCTGTTCACCACCATGGACAGGCTTTATTTTAAGTAAGGCGATTCTCTCTTTTGTCATTGGATTGGAGTCTTAACATATTTCTTTCGCAAATGTCCCCAAAATGAGATCATAATTTATTATTCTCCTCTACATACATTTTGTTCTCATTATCTTTCCAACTATTTAACTGCTGTGAAAAGTTTAAGAAGTAAAAAAGTAAAGAATATCTCCATAGGTAAAAACCTTGAGCCAGTTTCAACTTCAACATACATTAGGGGAGCTTGTTTTTCATTCATCACTTCTGGTGACATTTCAAGCTTTGCTACAAATCGATCAGCGTTTCCGAAAGCATTTGAAGAAGCAGGAAACTATAGTCAATAGAAATTCTACACCATCTATCCTTCTTGCTATTTTGCTCATTTTGATGAGAAATGTTGCAAAGCTTATTTTAAAAGAAGCAAAGTTTTATTTGAAGTTTCAGAACAGATAAAGGATATCTATACAATGTTTCAACACCACAATAAGCTTTAGCACCTTAAATGAATTTATTTGATAATGAATTTGGTTAAGCGTTTAAAAAACGAGAGCTTGTAGTAACCTGTAACGAAAAACGTTTAATGCTGCGTAACAGTACGCGTGCACCCGGCGAAGCCGCCCTGGCTTGACGGCCCATGAGGCTGCGCGGACAGGTCCGGTCACTCTTGCACTTTATGTTCATCAAGGAAGTTTCTCCTGGGTTGTGTCAATGCTAGGAAGTGTACATACAAATGAAAGAAATATATACTACTGTATAAAACTTCCTTTGGGGACAGAGAGCGGCGTTTTGTTAAGGGTGACACTGAAAATATTTTTCTGGATGCTCTTCTAGCCAAACGCTCCGGCTAATTTATTTTAGTGCCCCAGGAAGGATCCCTCCGGGCTCTGGCAGACGGGTTGGTACCCACCAGCGGTGCCCTCGCAATGGTCCCCGCACACCAACCTGCCCGCGTGCGTTGTGTCCTTCGAGCGGGCCCGGCCGCGGTGGCGGGTGTCCCGCGACGGGTGGCGCCGGCAAGGGCAGCCCGGGGCTTCGCCCTCGGCCCGCATCCCAGCAGCACCTCCACGCCAAACGGTCGCTCTGGCTCTCACCGCCAACCATCCCGATGCAGCAGCGCGCCAGCTGCAGGCGACCGGCCGCCTCCAACGCCCTCCTCCAGGACTTCAGCCCTTACCTCCGCTCGCAGGCCCACGGCTATCGCCGTCCCTGGCCGCCCCCTCTCACCACCGCACGCTGGAATCGCGGCGAAAGCAAACACCTCCGCATCCCGAAGCAAGCCCGAAGACAGGGAACGGCTGCAGATAAACGGTTATCTCCATCGGCACACGCCGCGCGGCCCGCGCTCTCTCCTCTGCCACCGTAACTGCCGGTCTTTGTGTGGGAAACGCACCGGGATCAAGCACCAGCCCAGCGCGGGGAGCGAGCTGTGAGGGGCAACGGGCAGAAAGGAAGAACGCGCCTAGCGAGCCTGCCCACGGCGAGCCTCGCGCGAGCCCCCCTGCTGCCCCGCGCCCTGAGCCCGCGTCTGCCGCGGCTCGCCGCAAGCTGCACAGCCTCCGCTCGGAGGCTTATTAGCCCTTTCGATAGGAAACAGCTCGTGATTTCCCCACTTTAACGCAGCCGGTAAGCGGTACCCCAGCGACCCGGCTCCCGTTGCTCACGTCCCCACCCGAGATGCTCTGCGAGGAGGAGAAACGGAGCCACGTATCCATCGATAATTCCCAACTCGCGGCCTGTCACTTTTGGTTACCATTATGCCAAATGACGAGGAAAATATGAGCCTCTGAGTAACATTATTCTCTATCTCGGCTCGCGCCCGGAGTCTGGGGAGTACAGCGGAGGTTTCAAAGGAGAGCGCTTTCCGCGAACGATAAGCATCCCTTTCTAATTTCCCATTTGCTGCCGTTCTTCAGAGCACAGACGAGAGATAAAGCTTTCTTCAGCCCTCAGCTGATGATCGATAATGAAGTATAAAGTGACACAAGGTCATACATAATGATGCTTTAAGTTGGAAAACGGGAAAGCTATGTTCATATCATTTTACATTGCCTTCCTAGCCCTGTGGCAGCTTCTTCAGCCGCTGCCGTGCGAATGGTTTAAAGAAACGGCAGCAGAAGCGAGTGCAGGTAGCCGTTAGTGTGAAAATCCGGAAGAGCCAGTTCTGCTGTAAGCCTTCCTTAAACTGCCTAAATATATGCTCTTATGTCCTAAGTTGTCTTTTTTCCTTATTCAAACTCAGCTGAGACAGAAATGCACAGTTCCGGCGGGGAATCTCATTAATCTTCCTGGTCATACCAGTCCATTCATGATGTATGGTATGATGTTAATCTGGAATGAATTTGACATTTAAATTGTTTTGTAAGTATATCTCTTAGAAGAGATGTAAGACTGAAGACCTCAAAGAACCCAAATGGTCCTAACGAACGTATAAATGCTCTTCAACAGGGTATGCAATGTTAAAGCTCCTGGTCTCTCCTGATTTGAACTAGTTACATGCTGCCTACCTAAATTCTCTCTGTAGCTTCACCTGCATAGATACTTTCTTCCTGTCCTGTCCTAAAAATACTTTTTATTGTCCTTATGTGATGTTAATCTACTGCTGCATCCAAGCCCAGACCTAATTTGTAGCTATCATTTTATCTCAGAGAGGTGTTCACACTGCTAGATTAAGAACTTAGGATGAAATTCAAATTTTTAATGTAAATTAGGCTACACAGCAGAGATGAAAAATCTCAGTAATTATTAAAAGCTCCTTTTTAGAAGAAACCAATGCCCGAATTCAGCTATCGAAATTTAGACTCAATGACATCATACATTTGGTTAAATGAGGTGAGGAATAAATCTAACGGATCATGTTTTGAATACTTTGTCGGGTTTCATTTTAAATAGTGAGAGGAAGTGAGGTTTTTCTCTGCTACCATTAGCAGACTGTTTTTCAGCCGACATGTGGAAGGACAGAAATGGGGCTGCACCTCGCCAAGACTGCTTCTCAAAATAACTCAGCGCTCCTCCGACACGGTAAGGTCAAGGCACGTAATCCCACGCGAGCAGCTCCACCACCATCAGTGGCTGAAGCATGTATTAGAGCCAGGCAGATTCTTAGCTTCTTTGCTAGACCCGAGCCCAAATTAAAAAACCCTCCACAGACGCCTTTAGCAAGCTCCTGCTTGTCTTTGTCGTTTCATCAGACCTATTGCTGTTCCAAATTATGTACGTACTTTTTTGATTATGTAGGAAACAGCTTGTTTGATCCATTTGCCCTACATTTCTGTTTGTGAATTATTGTGAGAGATTCATCTCTTTCCTGAGCTTATTAGAAATTATCTGCCAGATATAACTGCAGTAAATAAAACTTTCTCTGGAGCGCAGGCTTGTACAGTTCAAAACAAACGCTCGCAATTACTGCGCTTCTGGAGCCTGAGCCCAGAAGAGGAAGAACACAAGTGAAGGAAATTAGTCTGGGGTTTCTAAAGGGCCCTGAGGGGTCTAAGCGCCTCTGGTCCCTGGGTCACCTAAACCCCTAAGGGCGTTTTGAAAAACCCTGCTTTACTTTAAACTTCTTTTCTGGCCCCGAGAACAAAGTCGTGACCGAGCTGTGCCGTGGGGCTCCCTAACCCTTTCCCACGCTCGCTCAGGCTCGCCGGCACAGCACAGCCTGCTCTTGCAGCAGCCAGCGGCGCTCCCCCGTCTCGGCACGCTGCTCAGCGGAAACGCGCCTCTGCTTGGTTAAGGCCATTTGATGCTTCCCCAGTACAGCAAAGCTGTGATATTTTCCTTTGAAATCACTACGTTCTGTAATATCTTGAACTGTCTTTGACACAATCTTAAATCACGCACCTTCCCCTGAAAGCACAATGCCTTTTGTACCTGCGGACACCTCTGTCCAAGACGGACTTAAAAAACGTTCAAGTTGTATATAAAGCCTGCGTACAAGCTGCAGGGCTGCGGGGCAGGAGCCAGGCCGAAAGCACGTTCCTCCAGCAGCAGGCTAGCTACCGCTCCCAGGGGAGCCTCCACCGGAGCGTCTGTGTTTCAAGTACGGACAGACAGCTGCAGGGCTGCCACCGTAAAGGTGAGTTCGTAGGGGACAGACAAGTGGAGAAGCCGAGGACTTGCGAGAGTTACCTCTGCTTGGGGAAGACGGCTAATCTGTGGGCCTGAAACTCCAACAACGTCCTGGCTTCCTACCTGCTCAGTCCATAAAGAGAAGTAAAAGTGTGGGCTGAACACACCAGGAAGACAGAAACACAAGCAGAAAGCTCATGTGCTGTTTTTCCACTTACTCTGTGGATTGCTTTGAGAATTCATTAATTATTAACAAGCTCTCTTAAATAGGGGCTGTGTGAGTGAGTGTGCAAAACCAGGGAATAGCTTCTGTATAGTAATGAGTAGTATTGAAAATCCAGCCTTTCTGGTTAACAAACAGGTTCAGACTGTCTGCCGTTCATAAATCCGTTTACTCCTGTCAGCTTCTATATTTGTTTTCCAGTGCGATTTTAATGAAAATACGGAAAGAAAGGGTACTGAAGAGCATAGACCCTTAAGGACATATCTGAGCTACCCTCTAACAACAATCCTTTGTACAACCCCATGTGATGAACCAGGCTTCAAAGTAACCTACACAACGATCGCAATTAGAGAGCTTCCCATCTCCGGGATGTAATGAAGATAACACTGGTAACATAAACTTCCTGCAGAGAGAAAGCGTTTGTGTACCCAGGATCAGAGGGATGCAGAAGAGCTTGAAACGCACCGTCCCCCATGAGAGCAGGTCACAGCATCGTGATTGACAGTTCTGGTGCCAAGAAAACAGCAAAAGTACAGCAAAACAGGCTTCATTTTGTTGGCGTATATTGTAACTATGGGTACAATAAACAGGTTTAATGTCTTTTGTTCAATTTTCTCACTCACTGGTTTTCCTCCTAAGATATTACACACCACAGCCAAGATCAGAGACTCCCACAACAAAGAGCTAGACACAGACTCAAATATTTTCATCTTCAGACTGAAATGCTTGTCACTTAGAGGCAGGGCCATGGTCTGACGTGCAATAACGTGATCCTATAAAGTAAATCCTAATTTACTGGAGGCAAAATTAACAAGGGATTAGTTGATTATCAGACCTTGCTTTCCTTTAGAACTGCGAGAACGACCCTTGTGCATGGAGACAGGGGCTGATAATAATGAATCTTTCTTATTAAGGAGAAGCTTTGCTTTGAAAACGTGTCCCTGCATTTACCTCAGCACAGTAAAGTAAAATTCACACAAAGAGGAGGGCAACTTCCTACAAGTCATGGTCTGCAATTAAAAAATTCCCCTTTAGTGTTATTTCTAATAAATACTGCTGTTGTATGTGGACTAGAGTGATCGGTAAATACTGGGTGTACTTTAGTGGTTTCCTAAAGAAAAAGCCTCAATACATATCCTACAGCAAGACACATATCTGAGGTTATATATCCCTTTACAAAGATCACAATAATCCTTTTTACATTAAAAAGTAATGAGCTTCATCTCATTTGCAGATTCTTAAGAGCACAGAATCCTATGGGCACTTGGTAGTATGAATGCACAACTCATAAATAGTAAATGAAAATAGAGCTCTCCTACCTTCACACAGAAGCAGGACTGAAAGCTGTGCCATCCCAGAGGGAAATATATTTCTTTCAGGAAGCATTCATTTCAGAAGTTCTAGAAATCCTGCCCATATAAGCCTGTTGGGGGAAGAGAAAGGACTAAAATGGACATCTAAAACGTTTGTTTCACTCTTCCCATCCCAACAAATCGATCTCTCTGCACATGTAATCCTTGCTCATGATCGAGACGTGCCAATGTTCATGGTAAAAACACGTTCAGTAATTTTGATGGGGAAAACCTGCACAAACGTCGTTTCACCAAAAAGCAAATCTGGGAAGCATCTACAGCGAAGTGTACTACAGCAAGTTACTGCAATGTGTGCCTAATGGCAGCTGCAACCAGAGAAACGAGAACTGGAGTACAAAGCTTTGCCAAAAATGTAGTCTTTTCCATTTTTCCCCTCTCTCCCTGTTACACTTGCTCATTTTCTTTTGTAATAAAATCCCCACAGAACACCTAGTCCCTCATTACGGATGTGCGTGTGCTGCCAAAGTTTTCATCCAAGGATGAGGTTAGTGCAATAATGTGCCCAAGACATCAAGAATAAATCTATTTGATTTAAAAAACCCACAACCTTAAAAGAAGGGCCTTTAGAATTGAATAGATATGAAACCAATTAGATTTTATAGGAGCAGGTTCCATAAAAGCCACTCTTACAACCATCTTACGATTCTTCAGGAGAGAGATAATGCTCTAATAAATTCCATTAAACGCCTAAGAATTCCCCAGGAAAGGCAGCGTTTTCACTTACGTTTTGCCGTTCCGCTGGATTTCACTATGGCCTGTGCTCAGGCGTTCCTCACGGCAAACAGCTTCCCAGGAAGCGCCCGGGGCCTTCTGCGTGTTTTCAAAGCAAAGACACAATTTTTTGGAACGGCGCTTTGCCAGACTGCGACAAGCACACGCACCCGGGTGTCTGCCCGCTTCTCCCAAAACGCTCTCGTGGCTACCTACGAGCGAAGGTTACCCTTAGAAATGCTCGAAACTGTGTTTCTTTGCTTTTGCCCCAGTTGTACGTGAACGACCTCACCGCCCGCGCGGACGCCTGAGGGCTCTCGGGGGGCTTCCGGGCCGCGCGCGCGCCCTCCGCTCGCCGGCGCTTCTTCGCTCTCCGCCAACGCCACAGAGGCGAGGGCACGCGCAGCGGGCCCTGTGGGACCCTGAAACGCAAACACCAAAATCACCGGCGAAACGCCGTTTGGGCGCGCGTCCCTCGGGTGGACCCTCTGGACGCCGCGTCCGACCGCCCCAGCCTCGTCCCGTGGCGCCGGGACCGGCTCGCCGCTCGCCCTGGCCAGGCTGCCGCGAAAGCCGGAAGGCGTTTTAGCAGCATCCGCAGGGAAGAACGCGGCCCCGCACGGCTAATGACACGGTGAGCGGCAGCGTGCATACGCTAGTTAGCTAAGACCTGCAGCCCTCAAATGCACGAATAAGTAGCAACGACCTTACTTTGTACAAGAGGAAAACAAGAGGCTGCCCCTCTGCCAATGTAACGGGCCACGCGGTGACAGCGGCGCAAAGCGCCGTCCCAACGGTGCTGCCGCTCAGCAGGCGACACAAGAGCTCCCGTTCCGACAGGAACTGACTTCTGCACAAATTTTTGTTTTCACCGTACAGGTTCGAAGGATTTTTCCTGTGTTTCTGGTCAGTCTGCTGTAAATGCATCCCTAAACGACGAAAAGGTTGGAGGCTTTGCAGAGGCTGCGCTGTTGCTTGGTGCCAACCGCGTGGGACGACTGCAAGCGACCAAGAGCTGCGTGATGCTGACGAACTCGTTATATATTGTATTTTTTCTTATTTTTCTTTCTTACATTTGGTTTTGGTTAATGACGCTCTATGTTCACTTTTATTACTTATTTTTAAGAACAATTTTACAAAGACGTTTCAGCTGTTTCAACAGACCCACTAAGATTAACTTTTTCAACCAAGCTTTCTGTCTAGGAATAAATGTTAGTCTTCCAAAACTCAATTGTTTCAAGTAGCCTGAGCTACATTATCAAGTCCTGAAATCAATATGATTTACTCAGGGCGGAATCTGTTGCTGTTATTACTCATGATCTCCTCCCCAGACATCACTGGGTGTACTGCTAAGTTCATCTTTAAAGGTTCCCATTCAAAATACTCACGCAATAAAATTCCTACAAATTATTCCCCCTCCTCCAAACGCTATGCACTTTGCCATGTCTCATTTTATTATAGCTACTGCAAGCCTTTCCCCTGCACTTTAAGTAAATCCATTCTCAATCTTGTAGTACAAACAGTCTCCAATAGTGTCATGATTAGCCAGCTTCCAGGACTCGCGGGCCCCTTGGAGCGAGAGGATGCAGCTTACCCGATTAGATTTGTACTACAGACAGGAGGAATACTTTAATGTGAAGATCAAGGAAGCAATCATGCACCTGAACATTTCTAGATGCCTTCTGGGCATTCTGGCTCAATTCTACTGCCGAAGCATGTTTGCGAGTTTAGGCAGAGAAAAAACTATGCAAAAATTAAAGCGAAGGGCTAGAGAGCAGGTGCTATCTACCAGGTAATACACAACCGATGTTTATAGCCAGGTATCCGTGGTACCTGCTTCTCGTAACATATTCCACCGTTCTGGGATTCTGGCTATTTGATTAGAAGTAAGATTAGTCATTGATATCAAGACAGGGTATATAAAGAGGTTAGGCCAAGGATGTATTATACTCTGTTGAGTATTGATAAGTTATTTCTATTTATGTAGGACACACAGCACTAACATTGACATGTATAACGTTTTCTGAGCAAATAGAAGGATGTTTCCCTACATAGCATTACACATTACGCATCTGTCCTACACTGTGCTAGCTTTCTCTGCCTCTGGATTTTCACAGTGGTAGGAAATAACAGGGATAAAGGGATTAAAAAGCAATGATTTTCTGTAAAGCCTTATAGGACGTCTGCTATGATCTCAGCTTACTTGCCTCATCTACACCAGTAAAACACTATTGTAGTAGACAGATTTATGGATTAAACGCAGACAAGTGTGTAAAATAAATATTTTGCTTATAGCTTCTACACACCTCAAAATATTCTCTGTGATTATAATAGCTTCTGAAGTCTCTTTTCAGCGGGGTGATTTGCAGTTCAGGAGTTAAACCAGGGGCCTCCTCCCGGCTTCAGGGCAATCCAGGGGTCACGACTGAAGGATGGTGTTTAGCAATTCCAAATAATTGTATCCGGATTTCAAACATGCCGTGCTTTGTCACAGCTGCCATGTAAGGTCAAACCGAATTTAAATTGGATTTATCTCCGTATTAACAGAGCTATAGTTAAGGCCAAGGCACGTGAAATACAGTTCTCAATATTCTTTGTATGTCATCCCAGTCGGAGGAGGGGATTGCTACCAAAATAAACAGGCAAATTTGAGGTTTGTTGATTCTCATTTTACAGAAGAGAAATAGTTTAAGTAGCTTGGCCAAGGCCACGTAGACGTCCATCGCAGACCCAGAAACCGAATCCACACCTCCCGAATCCTAACTCTGCAGCACAACAGCAATGTCGCCCTTCTTTCACGTTCCCTCTTGTGTTCATCACGCGCCAGCAGTTACCAAGCACAGGAACCTGAGAAAGCAGATGTTGCTTTGTCTCAGCACAAAGCCACCACGTGTGACACTTGGAAAACATCCGCCGCTGCACGCTGATGAGCACCAGGAACTGCGCTGCCTGTTTATATTCATAAGGAGCAATCCTCTCCCGTGGAGGCTGCAGAAGCGCAGCCACGTTAACAAGGGGACAGCAGATCTTTCAGGAAACGCTGTTACTGGCATTTTTTGTACCTGCCGCAGCCAATCTGGACACGGGCCCAGTTCGTCAACCCATGTGGCTGCTAAGCGGGGCTGGTGCCCCCTTGCCGGCCCTGCCTCCCGCAGGCAGCAGGAGCAGCGCCCGGCCGCGGCGCGTCGGGCCTCCTTGCCCCTGCGCTGAGGGACGGCGTTCCCGGGACCGCCTCGGCGAAACAGCGTCCTCCGTCGATGCTCGTACCCTGGGTCACCGGGGAGAAGAGCAGAGAGACCCGTGCCCTGTCCCGCTTGCGCATGTGTCCTCCTGCGCATCCGTCACGGACCAGCCCCGCAACCGCCGTCCTCTGCCAGCGCCGTCGCAGGAGCGCGCTCGTCACTGCCGCGTGCCGAGGTGACGCACAGGCGACCTTCCCCACCGGCACCTCGGAATCGCAGCCCGGCTCGGTCCCCAGGGCTTCCTTAATTTGGTCAACACTAGCCTAGCCAAAACTGATGCAGCCTGTTTATTTCTATGCAACTTTTTTCTCTTCGTTTGTCCTAAAGAAGAACGTATAGCCTTACATCCTACCTACAATGAAGTGTTTTAACATTAAAACAATAGGATAAATGATATATGAATTTATAATTCATTTAAGATTATTTATAATAAAAAAAGAAATATCACTGTACCTCTTGTACAAGCCCCCCCCGCACCCCAACACACACACACAGACAACAGCATAATTCATTTAATGCGTAGGGCCCAAAATGTCCATTGTTTCAGGTGTCCATGAGTACAGGATTTTTCTTTCACATCCCTGATGCGCTGAGCAAAACGCAGACTGCTATTTCCAGTGGCCTGGGATTACGCACGACCCTTGGGAGGGAGGGAGCGACCTGTTCCACCTCTCCGCTTTCCAAGCACGCCGAGTACGCTGCCTTCCTCAAAGGCGCCAGACAGACATGTGCACGCTCAGAAGCGCGAAGGCGGCACCACTTTCAGTCTTTCCCACGCAACATCAACACGATGCAGCTCCCGGGCGCAGGCTCCATCTGCACGGTTAATGGGGAACCAGCTGGCCAGGCCAATTCAGTCCAAGCAGCCTCTGCTGAGAGTACCAACATGGGCATCAATGACAAATAACTGCTGCTTCTGAATAGAAACCTGTTTTTTCAGAACAGGATGGAAAACAATAAAGGATTTTTCTTTTTTTGACATGCCACTACACAGCAAACATTACAGTAAAGATTTTGCATCACTACCCACTTGAAAGTGAAAGGGTTCACCTACAGTTCAGAAAACTCCCAAATACTGCAGAGTATTTTCAGAGTACAGGCTCTGAAAGAATGTGATCCTATTAAAAAAAAACCACATCAACTGACATGCTATATTCAGATGTTAATGCGCTGAAATGTTGAAGAAAAATATCTTAGTTTTCACCAAATCACATCCCTTTTGGGATTTCCCTCTAACAGAGCAGGTCTGTAGACCTACAGATGTCAGTTCAATAGCTCAGCAGGTTCACGAGCTTCCAGGCCAACTTTACACTATGGAAATTTCAATAAACACGTTGCAGAAAGAAGACACTTCAGAAGAAATACTGAATTCTTTGAGATGGCCAAAAGACTCTCAGTAGAGAACCAGAGGGAGAAAACGAGGAAAGAGAACATGGTTTTAAGCTGGGCATGCTGAAAGCAGCCGCTGAAACAGATAGGAAGGAATACTTAATTCTGACATTTGGTATCGTGACCAGTCCTGACATCAACCCCAAACTGACTCTGGTCACAGCCGTGTTGCAGACCCAGGTCAGCAGCAGTAACGGGAGTGCGAGTGAGCGCGGCCGGTTGCATCTCCTCTCAGGTACATAAACCCAAAGCAACTCAAACTCAGTTGGAGCAACTGCAGTCAAAGAATGAAACCAGCCCTGTGTGTACTTACAGCAAAGGCTGCATCACTCGTAGTTAAATATAATGCCTCAGCTACTAGACTGGCATTCAAACGCACCGTCCCTTTTGAGTGTCCCTCCGAGCTGCGTCACTGCAACTCTCTGGTGAGAAATGACCATCACGGGTCTCTGCAACAACTGTGCTCTGCACCGCACGTCACCTCGGCACACTTCTTGCGCACTGGTTCTCCGTTGCATGCAAAAGCTAAGACAAGCTCTTCGTTTTGATATTTCCTGCCAGAGTGCCATAATGGTTCTTTCTACGCAAGTCCTTGTGCCACCATTTCATTGTCCCGGTAAAGGAGAGCCGTATGCCAAACGTGCTTGAGACTGCCTAACATGAAATTTTGACCTATCCAGGTCCTTGAGCTAGATGATGAGACTCGAATCTTTCTCCCAAAGGCAGAAAACAATTACGTTATATCCTGTCCATAAGAAACCGCAGAATTCAACTCTGCGTTAGCCTGCCCTCAATTAGTTCCTCCCTATGCAAACACATAGGAAAAAAACCCCAAAGTAATCAAGATATTTCTTCTGCCTGGTAAGAAAAAGTCACCACAAAAATACCCTGACAGACAGACAGGCACACCTGCTGTGGACCTCAGCTCATGCTTCTAAGACTCCTCTGAGGCCTGCGCAGCCCTACACATACCTGAGCTCTAAAGCCAGGCTAGTCGAGAACGGCAACTTTATGGCTGATTGAATACAGTGAATCGTCTCTCGTGTAAGAAGATACAAAAACAAGTTTTCATGCACGTTCCTCCATTAGCACATGATGGGAGTCCAACAGAAGGGCCTTCATGCTCTGTGTGTTACCACTTTTTCTCTTGGAGTAAATACAAATTATAGGCTTGCAACTCAACTTCTCAATTTTCTTCAAGGCATTTCGGCTTTCTAAGAAGCTTTGGGGGTTTCCTGGTAAAATGATGAAATGAGATTAGAGTCCCTCCTCATGAAACATTCACACAAGAGATCATTTGGGAAAAGATACATCAACCAAAAGGAAAAGCTTCACAATTAATAATGCATAAGAGCAGTGGGATGGAATAGTGTGTGAAATGAATGACCTGCTTTAAAAACACTGCTCGGTGTCAGTTTAGCTTCTGATTATAGAATCCCCTACATGAGACACCTCAAAGTATTTGTCTGCCTACATATAAATAACCGGCTATGAAAGGAAGGGTGGACCAAAATAATTGGTGCTACAGAAGAAAAGCTGCTGAAGATGTATTTCTCACGAAAATAATGCAAGTCCAAACAGCAGGTAAAATTATCCTTCTAGGTCAGAACAAAGACTTGAATTCTCAGTATTTGGTACCTTGGTGACTGGTGCAATCGCTGTTCACATCGGGTTGCTTTTTGCAGACTGCATGCACATGATTACATACACACTTTTGCACCTGCAATCACTTACACCATTTGTGCATGCAATTATTATATCCGCATGCATAATTGGGAATGCATTATGCAAATAACCAGTTATTGAGGTAATTGGTCATTGGCTTACACAGTTACTCACTGGTAATTTGCATGTGCAGTTCTGGTAACTTTCTGAATAAATCCAGCACGTTTGTGCAATTCTGAAAATAAATGCACAACCTCTAAAAAAATGGGTGAAAGGAAAACCTCAGAGTGTTCATCTCATTAACTGAAAGTGTCAGCGAAGCTAGAAACCTTTGGCACAAAATGCAGACTGTGATACCTATTTCTCCATGTAAATCACGCATGAGCTTTCAGTAGTAACCCTACTTCTCTTTCCACAATTCCAGCTAACTGCTACCCGTTTTTACAGGCTTATTTCAGTCCCGTGTTGGCTAGGAGCAATTGCTGTAGCGACACAGGGCAACAGGCTTTCACCTGCCCTGCAGCAAGTATCTTTTGTTCGGTGCAGTGCCCCTTCTACCTGACGCTCCCACTGGCACCACTTCCCACTTTTTCTTCACAGAAAGCCGGAGCGGAGTCCCCCAGCACAGCTCGCAGCGACGGATTATGCACGCGCTCACAAAGTGAAGCAGCTTAATGGCGGGGTGGCTATTTCAGAGAAAAAATGCAGTGACATGCATGACAGCGGCAGAGAGCTGTATTGTTTCACTATTATTCAACATTCAGTCATTTAGGCTCTTTCAAAAGTGTTAAAGACCTGGTTCCCGACAGGCCAGGCACTGTACAAATATAAACCAGCAAGCAGGTCTCCGTCCCAAAGAGCTGCACGGCGAACAGGGACGGGGTGCGGAAGGGGGCAGTGAACAAGCAGAGCGAACAGCGTGACGGCAACAAACATCAAACTGGTTTCCCAACGCTTTTGGAGGTGGAAACAACCAGGAAAGCAGTGAAGAGTGAAGCTGGCGTAAAGAAGATGAAGGAGGAAGGGGACAAGGCAAGAGGGCCTGGAAGGAGAGGCAACCGGAACAAAGCAGCAAGATGCAATCAAAAAAGACAAAGTTCAGTCAAAATGGTAGGAAATCTCACGTTTTTCTTGCTGTGATTTTCTGCTGCAAGGCCACGTGGGCAGGAGGATTTGGGAGGAGGATTCAGCCCTGCCTGAGTACGGCTGGCTGGGAAGGCTTTGCAGAGCTTCTGCCTCAAACCGTTGGGGGGAGAGGACCCAAGGAGGGAAAGCGGCTCCCCTAACACTTTATTTCAAACCTTCCCCTTAGTCCAACCGGCCCTGCAAGAGCTGCTTCTGTTGCTCTTGCTGTCAATCAGACACAGTATCAGGCTGGGGAAAAACCAAACTTCTACTGTCTCTACACACAAAAATCCTTATTTGTAGTCCACGGGAGTGAAAGCTTTTCTTGAATTCCCATCTCAACAGTATTCTCAATCCCAATGCTTTAATGTTGTGAAGAACACCCAGAAGCAAAGACATCAGCTTAAGACTGTAAAGTTTTAATACTTATGACATTTTGACTCCTTTTTGCTTGCCATTTAGGTTTTAGGTCCATTGGGTTTAGGACTTTCAAGCTTTTCTATGCAATCAGAAGGTCAGAAGGAATGAAACTTTTTTTTTTTTTTTAATGAAAGCCGCCGTTTTCTTATCGCAGCAGCACTCCAGAAGCTGGAATTTAAAGAAAGGCATCAACTACCACCCATTTACCGCTTGGCCGCCGGATGATCGCTGGCTGCAGGGGACGAGCCGTGTGCAGTTGGTCCTAATGGACCTACCTACTAACGACCCACTCCTGCAGCAAGACAAACTTCAGGGAGCGCAGTATGAAAGCTCAGCATATGGCAAGTATTGAAAGGGGACGGTTACACCTGACAACTCTCACTTCCCTGGGCAGGTAACACACGCCAGCGCAGGGATGCGCTTGGCAAGCAAAGCCAGCAGGAGCACGCGGCAGCCAGCCTGGCTTCCTTTCCCGTTTGAAGATGAAAGCTCCGGTTTAAGTTTATTTGTGACCATTTTGCAAGTTCCTCAGGCATTCTGGCAGACATACGGATGGGCCTGTTGTGCATGTAATTTAAAATAGCGAAAGACTGGAACAGAGACAGCATTGTCTGCAACGATAGGCAAGTGTTTGCTGCTCATGAGAATTAAATATGGAAAATACCTCTCTCCTAGCAAGCTTCTTACAAACCTGCAGCTCTCTTCTATTGTTGCATAAACCCAAGAAGTGTTCGGCAGCACTCCTAAGAACACAGACAAGCCTCATTATCAATGACATTGTCACCTGCGTTTGAAAAATAAAGCGTAAACCGTTCCATCAAAGCACTCGCACAAGTTAAGACGGCGCCTACCCTTCTCTGTGGGTAGCAAAAGCAATTTTTGCAAAAAGCTGCGTAATGATTGCACGCACCTAATACGTTGTGAAAGAATGATGAACCTGCTCCACTGAGAAAGGGAAAATAAATTCCCTGCCCCCAAAGAGTGAAGCACTGAAACCACTGACAACACAGAGGATTTTCCAAGATGCTTCAGCTCTTATATCCTTTCTGCATCAGTAGAGATAGAAGGAAAAGTAACATCTAGGCTGAGGAGAATTCAGGCAGCTGTGGAAGGCAAAGCAGCGTTTTGGGGGACATGTATGAGCTCCTTCCGAAAATTCAATTTCCTTGCATATGACAAACTTCACTTTTCGTGTTATCCAAATGACCTATTGGACTTTCAGAAAAGAATCGCTGCCTCAAAAGCAAATTGGAGGCATTAACTGAAGACCATATTTGCCATGCATTTAACTTGTTGTTAACTCATCTGAAGAGAGGGCTCCTTGCTATAAATTGTTAAACCAATTTTTAAAACCATTTCTTGAGAAGGTATCATTTTCTCATTTCCGACAGCACTCTAGGCAAAGGCAAGGAAGGTAACTCGCCTCGGACAGCCTTCCCTTTCATCCAGGCTGCAGTCGGCAAATTCTACCTACATGATTTCAACGGCCTCACACATAGCAGGAGGGTAAAATTCATCCCTTTATTTGCAGGTTGCTTCTTTTGAGCGTTTTTTGTGTGCTCCTCAGTGATGTTAAGCCAGTGAGATGATGAACGGAGAGTTTCCATTAACTTGTGTTAATAACAGGCACGGGGACCGCTGCTATACAGCACTTTCTCACAACTTCAGCTGATTAAACAAATAACAAAAAATAATAAAGATTCAGAAGCAGGGAGAAAAGCTGGCTTTTCCAACGCTGCCAAAACTTCCGTTGGCCTTTGGCATCCCAATCTAGCCAGAAACTGCTTGACTAATACAGACTAACCACTCCTAAAAAATCAAGTGTGGCCTCAGAGCACAGAAGCCAAGCGCTCAGCAAGGCGAGACCCGCTCGAGGCACGCTGATTTTTGTGGAGGGCACACGTCTGCCGGCTTCCACGTACCTGCCGGCCCCCCGGCGTCGAGGGGCCCCGGGCGAGCACTCACTGCCTGCCGCTGAGGGCAGCGCCGGACGCTTTCTGCCGGGAGATCTGGACACAGAGGTTTACAGCCCGACGACGCTCGGTGGCAGGAACCTCGACCAACGCACGGGCGATTTCTGCCAGGGAAACGGGAGGAGGCAGAGGTCAGGCCCTTACTGCAGCAGAGCCCTGCTGGAGGGCGCAGCACTTCTGCTTCCTGCGCAGGGTCCCCGTCGGGCAGGAGGATTTGCCTCCCGATAGAGGACAGGAGACGAATCGTGGCACCTTCTGGCAATGCTTTAATTCTTGAAGGCCACTACAACACACCACACTTTCGTGTGCCGTCCTTATCCTTTGTGTCACTTTTAATAATGTCTGCAAAATGTTTAAAAACAGGAGTCAAATGATAGTAGGCTCGGTAGAAAGCTAACCAGCATTATTCAACGATGGGTCTGCACTGAGCCTTAGGATACAGGCATTATGCGTAACAATGATGACATTCTTCTCCATCATGCCAGCAAAACCAGCCTCCACCAGGCACATCAGTCATGCCGCACCTTCTCGGCTGCATAAATAATTTCCAGCAGCTCCTGGAAGGGGGCTGCGAATCGGCAATCCTCCAGGAGCTGTTAACACTGAAACCTACTGATGAACTCAGGCTCAACACAGGCGCCCGCATCAAAGCGAGGAAGCAGGGCTGAGGCTGCGCCCTGCAGGCGGGCAGCGCCTCGTCTTAAACTGGGGAGAGGCGACGGTGCGGGGGGGGGGGGGGAAACACCGGGGGCCAAACGGGGTCGCGCTACCGACCCGCCGGCTTTAAGAAAACAAAAAGAACAGGCGTATCGGGCAAAATCAGCAGAAACGGGGAGCGCGGGGGGAGCGCGGCGAGCGGCCGGCTCCGCGCGGACAAAGGCTGCGGCGGGGCGGAGCGCGGCGGCGGGGGCGGGGCGGCCCCGGTGGCTCCGCGCCGCCCCGCTCCGCTCCGCACCGCCCCGCGCAGATGGCGCGGCGGCGGCCGGCGGCGCGGGCGGCCAATGGGGGCGCAGCCCGTCAGCTGACGGCGGCGCCTACCAGGTGCGCCCCGGCCCCGGCCCCGGCCCCGGCCCCAGCACCAGCCGGAGCGGGCGGCACCGGCACCCGCACCGGCACCGAGCCGCCGCCGCCGCCGCAGCAGCAGGAGGAAGAGGAGGAGGAGGAGGAGGCGCCGCCGCTCCGGAGGAAGGGGGCGGATTTCCCCCCTCTCCGGCCGCCCCCGCGCAGCCGGCAGCCCCCCGCCGCTGCATGGGGCAGAGCCGCCCCCGGCCTCGCCCGCCGGTAAGTGCCGCCGCCGCGCCGGGCTGGGCTGGGCGTGGGGGGGCCCCGCGGAGCCGCCCCGCGGAGCAGCCCCGTCGCGAAGTTGCGCCGGGCGACGAGCATCCTGCGCGGCCGCCGGCCGCGTCCTGCGCCGGGGCGGGGGGCGCCTTGCCCCGCAGCTGGGCGCGCAGGAGGGGACGGGTGTCTGCGAGCCGCCTTCCCCGCCGGGCTGGGGGGCTCTGCGCGCCGCCCCGCTCCTTCCCCGCCGCTCGCTCGCCCCTCGCGTGGCTCCGGCGTCGCCGCCCCCGCCCCGGGGCAGCCGCTCCGCTCCGCGGCCGCGGGCCGAAGTTGGGGCGCGGGGCGCCGCCGGGGCCGCTCGCCCGGCCGGGCTCTGCGCCTCCCCAGATCTCTGATTCGCATGCAAATGCCAGCGTGTCCTGGCAGATGTCTTGCCTCATCCATTCACATGAAGGAATTTGAAAAGACAAGGAGTCTTCAGTTTAACAATAGACCTTAAGAAAATGGAATAAAGGCTCAGTGTGAGTTGGGCTGTTGGGGAACTGCACGGCTTGCTGTCACCTTCAGCTGAAGGCCAAATTCTTTGAGCATTGTTTGCAGCGAGCGGTTGGCAGAAGGAGCGCTTCACACCTGTATTCATTTGCTGTGGTAGCGTTTAAAAGTCGGTGAGCGTGGAATAGACGATGCTGGTTAGAGCCCGTAAAGCGGAGAGGGACAGAGATTTTTCTGTTCCTCCCTGACTCAAAGCAACCTTCAATCCCAGCTCTTCGCTACTGCACTTAGTCTTTTCTGCACCAATATCTTATTTTTAAGAAGTCAGTAATAACCTAAAAAACGCACGAAGAAAATGCTTCGGGCGCTATTGTACGTCGTGTGTCTCTCGTCTGCATAACTTAGGGTCAGATCCTGAATGAGCGAAGGCACTCGGCAGCGGGGACCGCGTCGGCTTGGACGGGGTCAGCCGAGAAGCGGGCCTGCGAAGAGAGCAGATGCTGGGGGTGGGAGGGCGCTTCCCCAGTGCACGTCGATGTCTTCGGGCGCGGTCTTGCCGCCGCAGAGCGGGGACGCGGCCCGGAGCGCCGCGGAGCCAGGACCCGCCTCGGCGTGGGGCGCAGCGGCCGCGGCGCGGGCCCCACGGGAGCTGCCGCGCTCCGCAGCCGAGGGGGCCCGCTGGCCGCCGGCTCCCCCCTGCCTTGCCGGCCTCGCTGATGGCGAGCGAGTGAGCGAGCGGGAGCGCGTTGGGTTAGAGGGCTCTGTGTTATGAGGAGAAACACAGCAGATGTTAGTCTGCTATTTTACATGTTTCCTTAAGTTATTTAGTGCTGCTTCAATGCCCTTCTCCCACTAGGCAATGGAAAGAAAAGTAACAGAATCAAACTTAAGAAAATAACGTTGTCCAAAGGCAAAAGACCATGCGCAGACTGTTTGTATTTTTGTCCTGAAGCTGCCTAACAGCTACCAAGTAATGAATCTCCTCAATAAACCTGGTTTGCGAACCTTTAAGTCTTTATTCCTTAAAGACTTAAAGGCTCCCTATAAAATGAACGTGGCACTTCTAAATGAGACTATAAAGCTTTTACGGAAAGTAATTTAGATGTACATGAGATAATCTCGCAGACGCTTACCATGACCAAAGTCAAATACTGCATCAGTTTGACTGTTATCTGAGAGGTTCTATTTAAATATTTTCATAAGCCTTGTAAATAGGAATTAAAAGAATTTAAAAGACAGATGTATTTAGAGAGGGGGGGAAAAAAAATCAGTTCATGAATAAAAGAAGCTTTCCAGACAATAAAGTACTTAAGGGTACAGGATTTGTTGTATCAGGTCAGACTATGGACTCTTCTAATCTGGTATACTGCCTTCAGCCAGGGCAAACACGCGGCGCCTCTGGAAAGAAACTCTGTCCTTGTCCTGCAGTGCTGCCTAACTATCTCACACCACATCCTGAAAAGAGGGGATGCGTCTTCATTTAGTGCATGCCTGGAAACTTGGGATTTCCAAGAGCCAAACTTTGATTTTTGTCTTGACAGTAAAAAGTTATCTGAATATAGTTTTATATAGTCCCTTTCAAATTGTATGTCCTAGTAGGCTTTTTGGACGTTAAAAGACCAGCTACTGCGATACCTATAAAATATTTTCCCTCTTCCAAGAGTAGATATGAATGATATTACTGATTATTAAAGGAAATAGTTTTTTTAATCAAGATGTATTGATTATAGAAAGATAAAAACTTCTTAATGTTAACTCCGAAAGACTGGTTCTTTGTTTACATGAATAAATTCATGCTGAGGGCATCCAAACATCCACATGGCAAAGGAAACTTCTGTCCAGATTGGTTGAACAGGGCTTAGCCAACCACGGGACATGCAGATCCAGCCTTAGAGCTAGGAAGTTCTGTTTTTAAAAACAGTCATATGTGCATTTGATTCCAATTTGTGGAGAAAATGGGACCACATAACTAATTATTAATAAAGCTTTTGTTATCGTGTCATAAATAAGCACTAAGTGCCCCTAAGTGATGAAACAGTCCGTGCCACGGAGCTTATGCTTCAACAGCGCAGTCGGGGCGTTGCACGCGAGGCAGCGGCGCTGCGGTAATGCCTTGGCCTTTTGTTTTAGCTCGATACAGTATCGCGGCCCTGGCGAGGCCAGAGGGAACTCTGGCTAATAGGCTCCGGCGCTCGTATTCCTGCGACGTCCCTCCATCAGCAGGCTGCCGCTGGCTGCCAAGGAGGACGGCAGTCAGAAGCTCTCGGTTTTTTGTTTTGTTTTTTTTTTTTTTTTAGGGATACTGTAAAGCACCTTGAATAACTCCTAACTCAAGTCAAATATTACTGATGCTGCAGCTTGCACAGTTTCATATCTGTTGAAATCTAAGTTTTCTGTAGTGTTGAGTCTACTGATCCTTTTTATTGCAAGGGAGGATCGAGACTGCACAATCAGTTTAACCAAACTGATCTTTAGAAAAAATTTCTGATTGATTCTAGCATTACTAATATGAATTATTTTGAAGCTTTCTGTTAATGATACCAATAAGTAATTTTTTCCCCACTTTTGTAGACAGGCGAGAGCTTTAGGTCATAGTCTTTTTGCATGTTTTGGAACTGCTTTTGTGCTACTTCCCCTGGTAAAACTGCTCACAATGGACCGTCCCGGTCCCAAGTCGGGCTTTGTGTCCGGCCCACATAGATACAGCCTGGGATCAGGCCTCAGAAGATGAAACCAAAGAAAAGAAGTTAAGTGGCATTTACAAAAGAGCCCTGGTTGTTAGCAGCATTTTTTTTTCAACCAGCAAAGTAGAAAAACAATAAAATGTTTGGCTCTTCAGTAAACATTTTCAGAAATAAAAATCACTCGCTTTTAATGTGCATTTTATAACTATGGAGATGACTGTTCTTTGAAGCCCTGATTAATATAAATGAGTTGTAATTTTCTGACCAAGCCATCCTAGTTCACATGTATTATTCTGTTGGCAGACATGTGGTCCCCACAGCTGTCCCCTCATTTGTGTATGAAATGGAAACACTGGTGGCATTTGTAGGTTTCCATAGTTACATGAACAATACACGTGTGATACTTCATCCTTCCAAGCGAAAGATTTTTTTTCCTGGCAGACATTTTGTAGACATAGAACTAAAGAAAAATCTATGTAAAGTTTTGGGAAGCACATAAATGATTTATCTTCTTATCTGTCTCTATAACAACAATTCACAGCAATCCTGCATTTCAGTCTAATGAAAGCTAATTTTACCTATTCACCCAGTTAGAAATGTCATCCCGTAAGATATATTAAGCTTCCAGGAATTGTAAGCTCCCAAGCTGAAGTCAAGAGTAGCTAAGTAATTACCAGGGACCAGGCCTTTACATGTTATGGCAAGTACAAAATACATCTTAAAAGCAACTTGTTGACAAGATCTACACACAGTGTAACTTTGGAGTTTAAACAGTTCCTATGCATTTTTCTGTTCTAGAGATGGGTAGTATCTGTTGATTCATGGGGGAAAAAATGAGGCAGGAAGGTGACTCCACACTTGCTCCATGTCTCTAGAAATCCCAGGGAGTTAACTGAAGCATATTCCCACGTTCATTGGCATATACCTCACCAGAAGAAAGAATGGTAAGAGCAGAGAAAAACCTGCATTTGCTTAGCGATTTTTGTCAATATGCCATAAAACTAATAAATAATGTTGTGTTTCTCTAAGATTCAGAGTGCTTAAATTCTGAAAAGAGAAATCAAAAGACTGTTTTTATAAGAAACAGACTACTGAGTATGTACTTGAATTAGTCAATGATTTACTTAGTCTCATTCTGTTCTCGTGACTGAGTAATTAAGTCCTCACTAATGGACTACCTAAGGTCAGCTACAGAGCATGTCTGCATACTCTTTTAAGTGGTACCTAGATTAAAAGTTACTTTAAATTACATTGTCTTATTCATTGCTTCTTAAAGCCCTGCAACTGTATTCAGATTCTGTTTTTGCAGTTTAGATGTTTTCTTTCAATTATATACATATGGCACTGAAAGAAAATACTGGCTTGCCCTGTTTTGTATTGGCCCAATTCCCTCCCTGTTGAGGACAGCAGCAGCCTTTGGCATCAGTGGGAGCAGAGTTACTATCTGCTCTTAAATTCTACTGCAAAATGTTCAGTTTATAAGTTTCTAATTTAGTAATTTAGTGCTAATTTAGCACTTTGGTTTTGACCTTCCAGCTGACTAAAGCATCAGACATATCAGACTAGCTTTTCGTTACAGCACAATTTCTAAAGATCAAGTATTTGAGGTAGGCAGTACATACCCGTATTCTTTTAAACTTAAAAGAAAGACAGGGCAAAGTAATTGTAAATGGCAGTCTTTAAATTAATTTAACAGGATACTGTATTGACAACACATACAAGTTATAAAAGTGCTATAGAGAAACAGCTCTCTCCCTTATTTGGTTTGATACAATAATCTTGCTACATAAATCTCTTCTCTAAGGTGCCAGCCTTCAGTTCTTTGTGACAGTATAGGACAATATTTTCCCCAACCACTTCACAAACTTAAGCGGTCCACTTAATGCTCGAGGAAGAGATTACTTATGGTTTTTATTTACAAATTTTAGAGACTGTCAGCATCTCATTTCCAGGTATTTAATTTAACAAACTGGTGAATACAGCAATTTATGAGTCTGTCAACTTTGATTAGAGGAGTCCCCATCTTTTTGGAAGTTGAGTCTCCCTCAAGAAATTTGGCAACATCCTACTGCTCCCTGGTAAATTGTGGGTTACGGAGAACGTGGCAGCTTCAGCGCGTCCCTCTGCGAGAGGCCTGTGCTGCCAGCGGGCGCTCCCTGCGAACGGTTCAACGGACCCACGTCCATTTCCCGCGCCACCACCTTGGCTAGCTGCACTTCCCTGTGATTTTCTTGGGGAACTGAGAGGTTCCAGGCTGCATTGATCTGTGCCCTTGGCCTCAGCCAAGGCAGCTTCCACCCGGCTCCCCCAAAGCTGGGGCTGAACGCGTGCGTGGTCGGAGCGCTCAGTGGGGCCTGGGCAGGCGGTCCGTGTGCAGGGCGCCCGTTTCGCAGGGACAGGGGCAAACCCTTGCAGACAGGACCATGCTTCTCATGCCATTGGATTTCCAGGACCAGACCTGAGGAAAGATCTATCAAACCCTCCTTTCCTCACCTGTCTGCGTGGCAGGTTGCAGTCACCGGCACCCCTTCCTACGTCCCGGCGGCAGCACAGCCTTTTCCCCCGCACCACCGCATAGGGAGGAGGAGAAGTGGGGCTTTGCGTTAAAACCAGTGTTAAAACTGAGAATAAAACTAGGCTCCCCCAAGCTCGATACCTTTCAGCCCTGGCGAAGCTCCACTGCTGACGATGCAGGTGCCCCAGATCTCCATCTCTGCCGCTTGCGTCCAAAGCCTTGTCCCTTTCACTGCAGAACCTCTGCAGGGGTCGTTAATCCTCACTTGAGCTGTGGGACAGGTTTAAAAGACAGCATTAATGAACGGGAGAAGACTGGGGGCTGTTTCAGTTCAAAGGAGGTACCTGCTTTCGCCTCCATACTGGAGTCTGACATATCATATGTCCCTTAATGCCTAATTTTCTTGGAATTGAAACTACCTTTCTACAGTCAGCAAAGCCAGATAAATATTCTTTATAAATTAATTAGCAAATATGTTTTATCTTTTTGCCCCTTTAAGTGAAACAAGTCTAGTGTGTATATATAAATAAAACACGGCTGTGCCTGGATAAATCACCTTAATTGGGTAAAGACTTTATCTAAAAAGCATCAATAACTTAAAATCTTGACAGAGAAATAACTTCTTCTAATTTTTTCTGTAATACACAGCAATTTTACAACCTCTTCTTATTTTGCAAGCATTTATGAAATAGTCATCTGTGGAAAAACTGCTGACTTTGCAATGACAAAGATGAAAGCCCAACGAACAATCTATATGTCCATTCTAAAACATGTAAATACATCAAGTATGATGTATACTTTCCCCTACCTTCTATATATACATCCATCTCATTTACAGACTTCTCAAAGCAAGAATTATGATCTGTTTTCTGCATGGAACATGAAGCGAGTCTCAAAATTTAGGTGAGACTTGAGATAGCTTAATAGAGGCTACTAACATTTCCTCTGTTCTCACTTGAGTAAGATTTACTTTTCTGATGACATGGTAGATGCACCTTCAAAGCAATGGTGCTTTAATAGTTTTGCAATGAAATAATGATGGAAAACACATGCTTCATAAAGCACGTATTTTCTACGTATGGTATAACTGATAGCAATGTTGGGCTATCCATAGTAAATGGAAGAAGTAGAAGGTTCTTCAGAAAAACAAGAAAGCTTCATGTGGAAGTGGAAACGTGTTCGAGAATGCAGAAACACTTGTTGGGGGCATTTAATAAAACTTATCATTAACTTGAAATAAATTTTCATTAAATCAGAGTAAAACTTTGGTTCAGGCTAGTACCAAAACCAAATCTGGTGGCCTCTTGATGGAATTACTTTTGTGCTATCTCAAATTGATTATGTTTCAAATCTTTGTTTTGATGCTAACAGCCCATATATTAGATCTTTCAGCACCTTCTAGGATAAATTTATTTTATTATTGGTATGTTCCTAGTCTTGAATAAGCAATAAGGGTGTCCATGCCAGGCAATTCAATATATGGTTTTGTTAACATTTGTTTGTAAATACAGCTAAGAAAGACAGAATTTGATCTTGCAAGCATATAACTCCTGGAGAAATCAATACGAGTGTATTTTATTGTAGGGGTTGAAGTTTGCGTAAACATGCTACACACACAAACTGAGTAGATATAGATGTAGAGTAATAATAACATATAGATTTAATATTTAACCACTAATAATTGAAAATGAAATACTTAGTACAACCACAGGAAACAATTTTTATGTAGAATTATTATGTAGAATGTAACGAGAAGCAGAAAAAGCACTGGTCTTACGTTTTTACTTTTGTGTAGACAAATGACTGAAGTTATAAATGAACTGTTTGTTTTATATATATATGTGTGTGTGTATACACACATGTACACACATACACATTTTTAATAACAACACATTTTACACGTTTCCTACAGCTGGTGCTATCAACATGTTAATTTTATAAATACATACAGATACTGACTAATTTCCATTTTTATTTATTTAGTAACATTTCTAGCACAAGATTTCCTGGCATCATTTATTATAGTAACTCCTGCCCACAGGTCGGACAGGGTCTTTCCCAGCTGTGGGGATCCCGGGCGACTGGCAGAGCGGGAGGTTTATCTAGAACAGTTCAAGGACTGCCGCAAGGCCGGTCAGCAGGCAAGAGGGAAGGACCTCGCTCTTGCTTCCTGACAGCGATGGGGAGTTCTGGCATCCACACTTCTTGTACTGAAAGACGTTTCTCGTGCGCTCCCTGCTTTCACCATAAGTATGATCACGTCTCCGAAGAAGACTCCCTTGTCTCTCAGGGAGAGTAGTCAGGACTAGAACAGAAATGCTACTGCAAAATACAGCCCAGTCTCTCAATGCCCTTCTCCTCCTTCCTGAGCCCTTTCTCTTTTTTTATTATTTTCATTTGAAATTTAGAGATTTCGAGGGATAGTCTCTACTTCCCGCTAGCTGAGGGGTTCTAGTTTGAAACCCTTGTGAGTGGCTCGTCCCGCCGCAGGTGCCCCACGTGGGCACAAGCTACTTGGGTCGTTCCCTTGGGTTCTTAGATTCAGAGCGTGCCGAAAATGAACGCTGGATATTTCTAGTCTTTACTGAAATAGAAGATGAGGTAGTATTTTTCTAACATTGTTCCTGCTTCGTTCTTCAGCCGGCAGATACACCAAATGCTACAAAGAGAAGGAACAGCTCTTCCGAAATTACAGTTATGCTCTGTATATTTTAGACACTGTACAAGCTACAAGCAATTAGGTTTAAATTCTCCCTAGCATTTTAAATATACAGAGGACTATGAATGCATTACAGCACGTAGGGTTGGAAATGAAAGAATTTCCACAGCAGTTTGTCCTTACCAACCGCAGTCCCTTTGATCAGCGTTTCAGTGCAAACGCACAGGTTTGTCCACGGTTAGCAGACAGGATTTTTTGGTGGAGCTGCCCAAAGTGCTCAGCACCTTGCAGAATGAGGGCAGCGATGGGGGAAGGAGTCTTAGTCCTTAGGTTGCTCTTTAGAGGTGTCCTGCATTTCAGTGCAGAGGAAAAAAAGCTCCAAGGAAGGGCTTGTGCACTTGGCTATTAAGCAAACAGTGGAAGTTATTTGGTTGGCTGTTGGGAAATCTGATCTACTCAAATAATTTTATAAGCGATCACAGAAGACTTATCTGGTAATTACTTGGAATGAGGGTATTAATCATGGTTGTGATTCTTCTCCATTGATTTAAATAGCAGATTTGCTACTGCCTTCATACTGAAACAGAATCAGACCCTGTCTAGCGGGACCGGAAGCTAGAGTCATGGGTAATAACTGAACTGCCCATCTTTTCCCGAGGTTAATATCCCTCTTACTGTGTTTATTTTCATAGATAGAAAAAAGTAGGTAATAATTTGGGTTTCTGGTGTAAGAATATTACTCTTGTATGAACCTATTTTGGTTTTTAGGCTTTCAAGGCTTTTAAATGGTTTTAAAAGTTTCTTTCCTAAAGAACAAACAGACTATATAATTTGACAACCCACTGTTTGAAAGCACTTATTATTCTCGATGTTTCTAATATGACTTGGTAATGGTAACTTCCAAGAGATTTTCCAACAGCTGACAGAGGCAGGGTTGCAACTATGGTTGATTTGAGGGCCCATCAGTGTACCGCAGCTACGCTCTGCGGGGGATTCCCTTGCGCTCAAGATGAGTGTAAGTGAAAAGGTTTTTTTCGCTCAACAAATTTACTTGAAGATTTTCATAAAAACCCACTGTATCTGAGGCAAGTCTTAAGAACAAGCCAGAATAAATTGCACATTTTAAAGATGTTAGATTTAACATCTGTTAAATGAAGTCAGATGCTGTCCTACAGTAGGAATATTATGAATAGGATGCTCTTTGCATTTCTTCTGTGAAGATAAGACTAGTATTTTTCAAAACACCACAGACAAAGCATGCTAAGGTTGTCTTCTGAAGCACAGCAAATCACCTTCTCATCAGAGCTTTCCCTGCAGACAAACTAAAATTAAACAGTGACTTTATTTTGATGGAATGTGTGTACAGACAAAAAGAGATTGCCATAAATTTAAAAAGGAGGAGTTATTTGTGGGGAGGGGAAGCCCAAACCTGAAATACTATAAATCCCTGAAGTTTTTTTTTTTTAAACTTTCATACTGTTATTACATGTTCCATAAGCCCTTGTTTATGTCTTTGCTTTTAATAAACTCTCATTTTCAGATTTTGGTATGCTCTTTTAACTGACTTGCACCATTTTTAGCCTGATGTTTTCTGTATTTTACACGATTCAATCTTGTAAATAACTTATTTTTTTCTGATGACATCTGAAAGAGTTTAAAAACTTGAATATAAAAGGCTTACTCTCAGGCATCGTTCCTCTATTTTTCCAAATAGACAGCACTGCATTCTTAAATTTGATTCTTGGGAAAGAGCCCTCTCGTAGGTTAGCTGTAAATATCCTGGTTATTAAACTCAAAGTTCAAGCCTAGCCTTTCTCTGTCTTTTTGAGATATGAGCGTACCAGGTCATTGGTGCTCGCTATCAGAATGAGAGCTGATTATGGGAACATAAAATTTAAGCCTAGGCTGCTTGCGTTGTGCTTGCTTTTACTGTGATGTAGTAGGTGCACGTGCACCCACACGCGGCAGTGCCTGCCTGCCTCTATCTCTTGTGACGCACGGTCGAAGATTACGTGTTAATCTGCAGGATGACATCAAGAGCTCACAGGTTTTCTCTACGGGAGACAGGTGACTGCAGAAGTGTGAAGGACCTACTGCACTTCAGTCCTCTGTTATCTCCAGCATAACACACCACAGTCTTCTGCTGAAACTGTCAAACTCGATCTTAGGCGCAAAGGAAAAAAAAGGAGCAAAAGAGCTCTGCCAAATTGTTTCAGAACCTCAGTCTCCTTGTGGTCATATTTTTCCATCCCCGACCTGAGTTTACTACTGGCCAGTTTACGTCCAGTGCTGGTTCTAGATTAAATTGTTCTTCAGTTTAGGACTTTGCCGGAGTAAACGAGCCCACCGTGTTTCATGGCCCTGTCCAAACGGGCTCCTCCTTCCCCTGACTACGCAGTCAGACTTTGCACGTTCCCGTCTGAATGCAACTTTCTCGACCGCGTGATTCTAGCTGAATTCGTGATCTCGCTAGTTCTCACTACCTCTTACGCGCTGACGCTTGAATCCCCCTTCATCACCGATATGGATGCTTTCCCTAGAGCGCAGTCCGTGCTGGCGTTACTGGTCGTGCCCGCCAGCCTGTCCGACCGGCGCTTCCCTAACGAGTTGCCCGCGTCCGGCTGCAGCGGTCCGGCGCGGGCCTTCCTGCGCACACTGATGCACGGGCAGCGTTCACGCAGCAGGAGCTTCGCAGATGATGACGATGGGAAACGAGGAAGCTACACGAGTCCGTAGCAGAACATAAGCACAACAGACAACTCTCTGAAAGAGAAGCTACGTTATTTGGCTCAATATATGAAAATGTTACTGTGGAGAAATGGATAAGTACTGTGGATCAGTACGTGCCTCTGGCTCACAGCAAGTGCAAGATTTGTCTTAGCCTAAGGTGATTTTCTTCATGTGTCTGAGCCTTCAGGCTTTTACCTAGGCACGTTTAGTGTATATGGCTCCCCATCAAAATATATGCTGATGCTACCTGCAATATAAAAGCATTTTACAAGGATGATCCACTAAACTGTTGAGAGAGTGAAGATTTTCTGTGGTGGTATTTCTGTTTCAAAACAAACATCTAGATACTATGAAGAAAACTATGCTGTTCCTTTTTCAGCAATTTTTAATAGTGACCTTTAGAACAGCTGTCACAGAAGTGCCAACACTTTGTCTTCCTGTTACAATGAAAAAGGTGTTTAAACTCTATTTTTGGTAGTTGGCATCAGTTAATTATGAACAAACACTTACTATAGTTTTTTCCAGGATTGTTCCTTCATATTCTCTCCTTACTGCGTTGCTGACCTCAACACCCTTTTTTTCCCTGGCTCACTTGCACGAGACATACGCTAACAGCCATCGACGAGGCCGTGGTGTCAGCACGCACCTCCCTGCACCCAGCAGGAAAGCTGAAATTAGCCATCTTCTCCCCAGAAACAAATACCCGCTCTCGTCTCTGCCATTAGGATTTCTCAGGCCCAACAAACGCTCGGTATTAAGCAGTTTTCACAACCTAGTCAGAAAGGGAAGCCATATGCAAACTAGTATTTTAACATTCCCCATTATGTTTCCAAGATGTGAAACCCTGGAAGGAAGTTAACAATTTCTGCCTGCAAGAGACTTGAGCAAGCTAAGAGCCCAGCATCAGCTCTGGATTTGCTTACTGAGAAAAATGTGGGTTCTTAAGGCATTGGGTATTGAGAACTGCTATGGAAAATGTATTTATTTAACCTCTAATAAAATAACTCTCTCTCTCTCCTGTAAAATTCAGCTTTATTCCCATACCCCCTTAATATCAAGGTACCACCTATCAAGACTTTGGAGTGGTTTGGCACGCTGGAAAATATGAATTTAATAAATGAGAGGGAAAGCAGGAAGATGCTAAAAGCTGATGCCTGAAGCACAAAGCCCATGCCTGGTTTCACTAGGAAACGTGAGCTGTGGCTGATTAGGAGGGCCGCTCAGCGCCGGTAGCTTCCCTTTACAGTCTCCTAGTTGCTGCAAAAAATTTAAGAAAAAAAAAAAAAAAAGGAAACCCAGCTTTGTGCTCAGATCTCCCTCTGCCCTGCCTTCTTGGGAGCTTTTTTTAATCTTTAGCAAGCTCAGTATCTCCCAAAGCAAAGTATAATACCCCCTTTCTGTTTAGAGGAAGTTTCTCCACCCAGTCTTTTAAAAGAAGCAATTTTTATCACACAGTTTTGTGATTAAAACTCTGTCCTAAGAGGAGTTTTGAGGGTTGATATGCTCCCTTCATCCAAAGAGGCTGCTTTTTCCCTTCCCTGGAGCCCATGTTTCTTTAAGAAATACTCCATGGCTTTCAAAAGCTAAAATATTTTGAACCAGTCTCCTAACTTGTCCTTGGCTTGTACAGCCTCTGGCTATCGGAGACATACTATGTATGTTTGTTTGTTTAAAACACACAACTTTTAATACAAAAAGGATCTAGCACTCTAAATGTTCTCAATTCAATCTCAGTGATTTCAGTTGAGCGTTGAGAATATTCACCGTTTCCCAGGAGGTATCCCTGGTTTATCCGCATGGTCTTTGTGATTATTCATTTGTGGTTATTTTGAACAGCACGCTGTCACTGATTTGGTTTTCAAAGCTTGGTTGTCTTCCAGCTTATCAATCATCAAATGAGATTTCCTACATACATATGTTGTCTAGTTTCAATCTGGAAGGTTGTGATTATAACTCTAAACGGGACTTCAGAATTCCTGTGAAAACACCATGTTGTTTTATTCCTTTGGGCGCTCCATGTTAAAGTTCGACCTGGGACCAGTCCTGGCAGCCACCCAGGCAGGGTGCCACTGTAGAGATTCAGGAGTCCAAACACCCTGGGCGGATGGACAGACAGACCGCTGGAAGTAGCGACTGCAAGTCCTTCTGACAAACCTGACAGCTGAGATGGTCGAGAAGATTATATACAAATGGCAGAACAAAAGGAGCTGCTGCTATTTCGGTATATTAGCAACTGTAGCTCCCTTTCCTTTTTCACTCATTACTGCTGTATTTTTGGTCTTATCCGAGTGACAGATGTGGTTTTATAGCATGAGCACCGGCTAAAGCAAAATTCTACGACCAGTCTTTTCCCTTATGCTGTCTCATATAGTGGTCTCTGGACTGTCATTCACATAAGCACAGTATTAAAATGGACTGGGGCATGTGAAGCCAATCAGAATTTACTTTTTGATTACACGGGATTTTCATTTATAGCTTCATCCAAGCTGCCTTGGGCTGGAGGAGATTGGAGACAATAATGTGCAAGTCATTTCTAAAGAACGTTTTCCAGTTAAAGAAAATTAAATTCATCTGCAGTGGCAAAGAACTTACCTAAAGAAGAGAAAGTGTCACTACTAACTTTTAAAAATCATATGTCTACAGTGATCAGAAACCAGAACTCCACTCAATAAAACTAGAAGTGCCTTCTTACCAAGTGTGAACTACAGGTGCAATGTGCAAGTAATAGGATGTAAGTATTAAACAAAGAAGGGACTGAATTCAGAGTTTCTTCAAAAACCTATAGATGTGCTCCCACAGATTTTAAAAGAAGCTTTGAAGTCTTTCTCTGGTAGCTTCATTTCTGAAGCGTTATAAGATATGTGTTACTACGTAAGAGCTAAATCAGTACTAAAACATCATTAGGGACTTTTGACAGCTTTATGAAGCATTGACTTCTTCCCATTCGTCTACTTAGAAAAAAGTTATAGGAGAGACTTTGAAGGAATTAGTGTTTGGAGTAGTATTACCTCAGGTACTGCTACCCCGTTTGGTGCATGCTGCTAGCTGCAGTTAGCTGTTCTTCCTTTTCACGACTCACTAAGAGCCCAGGCTGCAAAATTAGGAGGGATCTCCCTGTAGTAAAGGAATACAGAATGTATAATGGCAACTTAAACCTTCTCCAACAGCTATCTAAAATTATTACTGGATGAAAACACTGCGAGCATTATTAAGTGGCAAATGTTAAAAACTGAAAAATCAGGAATTAAATTTCTCGATATCATCAGTGTTGCTAGAACTCTCTCTTTTGGAACAGCTACAGCTGAATTCTGTTACTGAGAGAAGCTTTCATTAAAGTTAGAACGATCTCAGTTTCTGCCAGCGCTCTCATCAGTGTATGTTAATATATTCCTTGCTATTACAGTGCCGTGAGGATTTTTTTTTTAAATGCAGTTAATCTGTTGTGTTTGATTCTTGCCTCAGTCAAACATTATTTGAGAAGGAATGTTTGTTCTACGTTTGGCTTGCTTCCCCCCAGCATGGCCTTCTCACCTCTGATTCAAATCTTAGCCACAATGTACAGACAGACTAAGTCAACAGGCTCAAATGCTTTCTGGCCACCATTCCTGTTTCCCTTCCTTTTTCATCACCTTCTCCTCCAAAATAAAACCACAGAACACCCGCCCCCTCCAGTGCTGTTTGGTGTGTACTGCTCATAATCCGAAACATTATCATAATAATGTTATAATGTTATATCATAATCTGAAACAAAATATTAGAATTTCATTATTTAATATGCCAAAGATTCTGACCAGATTTTGGAGTAACAGTGTTGTATAAATGGTGTTCCTGTCACCACTATCTAGATGAGCAGAATTATTTTTAAAAGTCACATTTAGTTTTATTATTTTATGTAGTGGTATCTTTCGTGAGCTTTGACTAGGTTCAGTCTTCCCTATGTTCTAATAAAATAACATGGTATTTCCTGCCTTCTACTATTACCTCATTATTATTTTATTATTTCATGTACCCTTTGTTTCAGATATAGCAGAACTTGATTACTTTACTTAAAAAGAAAAGCAAACTTTTGTTTGAGAACCCTCAATTGAGTTCACTATAGCATGAGATTTAGAGTGCCACAGCAAATTTCGAGAGGTCTGACCTTTAAATCCTCATTCAAATTTGTTGCATGCCTTGCTCAGGTATGCTTTCTATTTAATTCAATACAGAAGTCCAGCCTGCTTAACATTTACTGTGAATTTAAGGTATGCTTGATCTGGCAATACCAACATGCTCAACGAGCCATGAGGAATACAGCTGGGCATCTGAAATTACACCACCATCGCTAGAGTTCATACAGCATCACCAGCACTGAAGCAACATATATTTAAGAATGCAGACCCTGAATTGCATAGTCTTACACCTACACACACCCACTCAAAACACCCATCCTTTTTACAGCAGAAGTAATAGGTTAGGTTTGCCTGTAACAAACTGTTCACTGAGCACCTTTAGTTTTTCATCAAAGTAAGAAGAGGAAAGTTGTTGTGAAGAGCTTAGTCTTTTCCTTGAATACGTGTTTAATGACTCATGACACAGAACAGATTTTCTGAGGTACATCAGACGCTCTGCCAGGTTATTTTAAACGTACTCTTGCATGAGTAACTTCGGGCTAAAAAGATTTAAGTTTTGTGTGTTTTACACAATAATTTGCCATTGTGGTAAACACTGCACATACGATATACTACATATATAGTATGAACAACTGAAAATCAGGAGAGTGCATTCATTTAATCAAATTTCAGCATTATCACTTGGTGTTTAGCAAGATTAAATCTGATAAATCTGATTACATACAGTTTTAAAATCACTCACATTGGAAATACCAGAAAGTTTTCTTGCATTAATCCTAAACAGAGTTCCAAACCGTATATAACTTACTATACCAAACAGGGATTTTCATAAGAGATTTGAATGTCTAAATACTTATTATTGTTTTCAGAAATATTTCTTCTAAAGGATAAAGAAATTGAAGAAAAGTAAGAACTGTATATGAGATGAATGTAACACGTATCCTGATCTGTTTTCAGGACCATCTCCAGACACTGATTTGTAGAAGATCCTGGACCAGAGAGGAGCAGCTGAGAGTCCTCAGCCCATTTCCTGTCTTCTGTAAACTTAGAAAATCATCTTTCAGCTTCTGGATGTCCAAGCCTTTCACTTTAAGCTTTACATTTTCTGCTTGATAACAAATTATACTCTCAATCTGTTGTTGTTTTAAGGGGCTGGGGAGCTGAACTTACTTGCTGACCAGCATGGCTAAGATTAGCTTTGTTTTAAGTGTTTGCCAGTTGGTGCTAGAATTGTTAATGAATTCATTAACTGAGTCTTCCATACAGAGTAATGAATGTCCACAGCTTTGTGTATGTGAAATCAGGCCGTGGTTTACACCACAGTCAACTTACAGGGAAGCTACAACAGTTGATTGCAATGACCTTCGTTTAACAAAAATCCCCAGCAATCTTTCCAGTGACACTCAAGTCCTTCTCTTACAAAGTAACAATATCGCAAAGACCACAGATGAACTCCAACAGCTGTTTAATTTAACAGAATTAGATTTTTCACAAAATAACTTCACTAGTATCAAAGACGTGGGGCTATCAAATCTCACTCAACTTACTACTTTGCACCTGGAGGAAAACCAGATAACAGAGATGACTGACTACTGCTTGCAAGACCTTTGTAATCTTCAGGAATTATATATAAATCACAACCAGATCAGCAGTATTTCTGCAAATGCATTCTCTGGCCTGAAGAACCTTCTAAGATTGCACCTCAATTCCAACAAATTAAAAGTTATTGACAGCCGTTGGTTTGATTCTACTCCTAACTTGGAGATTCTTATGATTGGAGAAAATCCAGTGATTGGAATACTAGATATGAACTTCAAACCGCTCTCAAATTTAAGGAGTCTAGTTTTGGCAGGTATGTATCTCACAGATATTCCTGGCAATGCATTAGTAGGCTTGGATAGTCTGGAAAGTCTTTCTTTTTATGACAACAAATTGGTAAAAGTTCCTCAGCTTGCACTTGAGAAAGTTCCAAATTTAAAATTCTTGGATCTCAACAAAAATCCAATTCATAAAATTCAAGAAGGAGATTTCAAGAACATGCTCAGATTGAAAGAACTTGGAATCAATAATATGGGAGAGCTCGTTTCCGTTGATAGGTATGCATTAGACAACCTGCCTGAACTTACAAAGCTTGAAGCCACCAACAATCCGAAGTTGTCTTACATCCACCGCTTGGCATTTCGCAACGTTCCCGCTTTGGAAAGCTTGATGCTGAACAACAATGCCTTGAACGCAGTCTACCAAAAGACAGTGGAATCGCTTCCAAACCTGCGCGAGATCAGTATCCATAGTAACCCACTCAGGTGCGACTGTGTCATTCACTGGATAAACTCCAACAAGACCAATATCCGGTTCATGGAACCTCTGTCTATGTTTTGTGCTATGCCCCCCGAATACAGAGGACAGCAGGTGAAAGAAGTGGTAATACAGGATTCAAATGAACAGTGTCTTCCAATGATTTCTCATGAGACTTTTCCAAATCACTTAAATTTGGACATTGGCATGACGGTGTTTTTAGACTGTCGGGCCATGGCGGAACCTGAGCCAGAAATTTACTGGGTCACTCCTCTCGGAAATAAAGTAACTGCTGAAAGTCTCTCTGACAAGTACAAGCTGAGCAGTGAAGGTACCCTAGAAATCGCTAATATTCAGATCGAAGACTCTGGGAGGTACACCTGTGTTGCTCAAAACATCGAAGGGGCTGATACAAGGGTGGCGACCATACGCGTGAACGGAACTCTTCTGGATGGCACTCAGGTTCTGAAAATCTATGTGAAGCAAGCAGAATCTCATTCAATTTTAGTTTCTTGGAAAGTTAATTCCAATGTCATGACTTCCAATTTAAAATGGTCATCAGCTACTATGAAGATTGACAACCCTCACATTACATACACTGCTAGGGTACCGGTTGACGTACATGAATATAACCTCACACATTTACAACCGTCTACAGATTACGAAGTGTGTCTAACCGTGTCAAATATCCATCAACAAACACAGAAGTCCTGCGTTAACGTTACAACAAAAAACGCGGCCTTTGCGCTAGATATTTCAGATCAAGAAACCAGCACTGCCCTTGCCGCAGTGATGGGATCAATGTTTGCTGTAATTAGCCTTGCCTCCATTTCTGTTTATATTACAAAAAGATTTAAGAGAAAAAACTACCACCATTCATTGAAAAAATATATGCAAAAGACCTCTTCAATCCCACTGAATGAGCTCTATCCTCCACTTATTAATCTCTGGGAAGGTGACAGTGAAAAAGACAAGGATGGTTCTGCAGAGACCAAGCCAACCCAAGTCGACACATCCAGAAGCTATTACATGTGGTAACTCAGAGGATATTTTGCTTCTGGTAGTAAGGAGCACAAAGACTTTTTTGCTTTATTCTGCAAAAATGAGAAGTTGAAGACTTTTGTATTTTTGACTTTGCTAGTTTGTGGCAGAGTGGTGAGGACAGGTGGATATTTCAGAATTTTTTAGTATAGCGTATCGCAATTGTTTGACACAAATGGCAGCTTCATCTAGCTTCCAGTTTTTTTTCCTTTTTTTAGTTATTGTGCGAAACTTAATGCTGTTCTAACTACAGTGCTGAATAAAATTAATGAGAGGCTGGGGTTACCCTGTGATTCCCAAGTAGCACAACCCCGTTCTTCTGAAGCCATCAGTAGAGAGTACAGTATCTTGCAAAGCTAACATACGGTTTTGAAACTGCATTGAACTAGTTTTGTAACACTGGTCTAAGGACTCAAACTGAGAAAAGGAGACCTTGAATGATGTTAGTTGACTGTACTGTAATGTTGTATCAACTGATTTGAATGTTTTTGACTTTGAACAATGATTTTTCTTTTTTTTCTTTTTGTAGTCGTTGAAAAGGCTTAGGTAAAGCTAACAGGCAATAGAAATAGGTACACCCAATTTTTTAATGTAACAGACTAAATGTTAATTGTCCTCTTATTCTTTTTATTATATTTAGTAGACACTTTTACAGAATACTAGAGTTTTGTTGTGCTTAATCCACCAACACATGGTGTTTAATGAAGGCAGAACTATAATGAATTTACAGTTTTGTTCTGATTTTTTATTTTAGAAGTCACAATAATGTATTGGTTTTAGTTGTCACTAGTTTGACTGGTGATCATGTTTTGACATAAAATATACCCAAAATGTTATAGAAAAATATTGTGTTTTTTTCTTGAGGGAATTACATTTCAACAAAGTTCCATTTTTTAAATGCTTTATTTTAATAGCAGTGTTTTCTCTGCACTGGATGCAAAATATTGAAAATAATTTCATTTGAAAAATATGTTGGTATGGCTTTTGGACTGTAAATCACATGCAGAATCAAAACTGTTTGGTGTAAGGTACACAGAAAAATAATACACTGGGTGTGTAACATTTTCCTTTTTGTATACTGTTCTGTTTATATTTTGAGCTAAGATACAAATGAAGCTGACATTTAGCTGTCATTCTGATTAGTTAAGAAAGAAAAGGCAACTCAGTGCTACCAAACTGATATAAAATAATTGAATCCAGGCATACATCTTAACAAAATGCTAATTGGATCAATATCCCTTCAAAAGCAGAAATTAAGGTATCTAAAACTAACAAGACAATAACAAATCTGGGTCCAATGCGGAATTGTAATTTATGGACTTAAAAGTAACCTGTACTCTAAGTATTTTACTGAATTAGGTAATGCAGGTTAGATTTATCTGGTTCAGCTGGTATAATAACCTATTAAAACTGCAAAAACTTTCAGAAAGCAATGGTGTTTGTGTGCGCACTGGGTATAATATAAATACATAATTTACAGTTGGATCTATAGCAGCGTCCTATGTTCTCTTTTCTGGAACCACTGAAGTTCTCAATAGGCACTGCACACTTCAGTCACAAACAGGATGGGCTTCTGATAAAAGTATATGCTTATAGTTCTACTAGATATCTAATCAGCAAGCACAGAATTTTCTACGCTTTATGACCACTATTAATATGCAACTTTGTAAATGTTTTTGCATACCAAATACATTCTTGGTGAGTAAAAGTAAATTGTTAAAATAATGGATGTGCCTGGATTTGGGGGTTGTCTGAGGTTTTTAACTCACCAACTTCTCAAAACATCACAGAGTCCCCAAAAATTTAAAGATAAACTCCTTCAGCCACCTATCTCTTGAAAACAGTTATCAATCAGCATAGTTTTAATAATATATTGCTTTGGTGCAGAAACTTCAGTATGGCTCTTGGATATATGCCTTGTTAATCTTGCATTTCAATGAAAAGCTGAGTGAAGCTATTAATTCTCCGTTTAAATCAAGTACTTATGCTGCTATACACAATCTTTTCTATGTTCATGAGATTTTATAAATTTAATCATGTGACAATTGTATGCTGGGATTTGGTAAGTGTCTTTTGATCACAGGGAAGTAGCATGGTGGAAGCATTTATTTTTAATGTTAATGGAAGATCTCCTCTTGCCTTCTTCTCCAGGAAAGCTTCAGAGCAATAATTATCATCTTGTCTATATGCTATTCTAACCTTAGAACTGCCTCTATTATTAAAACAGACATGATGAATTAAAAGTGAGATCTGTTTTGCAGTGAAGATTCGCTCCTTACTTTTTCAAAGAAAAGGACACAGTAAGGACAAGGTTGACAGCAAAATTATGGCTTCCCACTTGCGTGACATCACAAAATACTCTTTAGAAAATAATTAATTGAGCAGGTGTCAGCTGCTGCAGAGCAAGCCCCTTCCTCCATCATCTCTCCTGCAGCACTTGTACAGCTACCTAATAAATATTCAGTGACACAGATCGTGCAAAGACAACGGCGTTCCACCTGAGTCGCCCAGCCAACTGGTAGAGGAACAGACTAATTTGGGTCTCAGCTATTGGTTCATTTGTTGCCATAAACTAACCTAAGCCAGGGGCTGCTCTCCAAAACCCTGGTCCTGCTCTTCATCCTCCCTCTCCCCACTCTCTCCCCATCCTCCATTATCCATAACTGAGGTCTTCTCTCGCCTTCAGAGCGTGCCTGCACTGACCAGTCCCTGCTGATGGAGACAGACCACACTGAGAACTTGTGTGTGTGTGTGTGTGTGTGTGTGTGTGTGTGTGGTTGGATTAGTTTTCACTTGGGTATGTTCTCCGGTTTGGGCTGCTTCAGAAGCACCGGGGGAAAAGGAAAGCAGCAGGGACACATGGCCAAGGAGCAGGTGAAGGTGGGGGCAGTCCTCTTTCAGTAGCACTCCCCACTTTGATCAGCAGTCACCCACCTGCAGCCTGGGTGCGTGGGAAGCAAAGCAATGTTTAACATGTTCCTTTCAACTGGGGAAACTACGGGCCTGTTGTTTCACGCAGACCTATCTGGTGGTTTTATGTCATTTGTCAATGCTGTTGGAAAAGAGCAGGAGAAAGAGGTCTTGCGAAAGCTCATGAACTTCCGCAGGATGTGTTGATTTGTACTACTGCAGGGTAGTTGCTGTTAATGGGACTCTGGGAGAAAGGTGTAGGTTACCTGAGAACTGCGGGACGGTAGGAAGCAGCTGGTTAACGTGGCACAGGCTACCCCTACAGCCACCAGGGAGAGGCACGTCAGCCTGGTAACGAAGCCCCGTAGAAATCTGTACAAAGCCCCTGGAAATTAAACATTCTGCTAATGAATGAAAAAAAGCAGTGGGTAAGAGATTAATCGCATGTGGCATATAATCTTAATAAATAACCTTCAACCTTGCACTAGTGATTTTGTGCTTGCAGTTTATTGTGAGCAAACATAAAAATACTCTGCCTAACCGCCTTCACAATGCATTTGCATCTACTATTCACTGAAGACAAAAAAGCCACCCCCAGTTTGCTCAGAATGAGAGGCTGAGTCTGGCCACTTTAAAAACAGTATGGGAAAAAACATTGTTATCTTTCATTTGGCTAACAGTTTAGAAATGCTATGTAAGAATAGATACTTCATACCCAACTAAACTTTTGCTGTGCTACTTCCACTTGGTTGCCCAATAATAAAATAATTGTGTCCCCTGAAGAGTAAATAGCTCATTCAAGTGTGGTACGCAGTGCTCTAGCTAAATCCGCTTTTAATTTCCTCACCTAAATCATAATATCCTATTGGATGAAGAAAGGATATTTTTACACACTGACCAAGACACATTCTGGTCTTGGACTACAGTGCACAAATGTACTTTCATATGAAAGCACACAGTTTTACGAGCTGCTCTCCAGCCCTGCCTCATGAATACGTACTCCTTTAGTTACTAGAAGAAGGTTATGATGAGAAAAGGCCAACAATTTGGGCCATTGATTTCACGTCAGGTAGATTTGAATGATCCCAGCTACAGCTTGTAATACTCTTTGATAAGCACTGGAAAACGTGCTGAAATTGGAAAGAGGTCAGCAAATCTGAGACCCACTGTGAAGTACATAAACTTGCCCTAATGCTGCTGACAAGTTGGGACGTGACATGATAAAAGAGCATCCTTTTGAGTTCTGCCAAGAAGAACTCTTTTTCCTTTGTGCTGGCAACCTTGAAAACAAGATTCAGGACAAAGCATGGCAATGAAATTCCCAAGATAGGAGTGATACGCAACGGCGGGCTATTTCTGCAACGCTCCCTCGCCACAGAGGCACCCTCTCCTTGGAAGGGAACGGCTCATTTGGGGCTTCTCTCTTCTGAATCACCTCACATCCTCCAAACCGCTATGATGGACATGGGCCCAGTGGGCGAGTCACGATGGGAAACACACAGGCAGAGGGGCACGGGACAGGCGCAGGAAAGAGCTGTTCCCCAGTGGACCCCCGACACCAGGACTGGCTCTGTCCGTCACACTGTGGACCCTGCTCCATAACCCACCGCAGCAATCGGTGACACGAACTCCTGCTGCAACGGGAACTGCCCTCCTCGTGCCCGCCACACCGCCAGCACGACTGCTGCGGCCCTGCGCCCAGGAACGAAGGGCCAGGGCCCGCGCTGGCGACACGCTTGGCCTTCACCCGCCGTGCCCGAGCTGGAGCTATCGAACGCTGCTGCACACAGCCCTCAGCACGATACTGGTGTCTCATCCCCTCCCCAAAAGATACTACAGCTACCAAAGTCCCTGGACCCAGATTTCTTTGCATTGTCATACAGAAGCGAATGCTCTGCATTTCCCCTGAACTGCTGTCCTTTTAATCTTCTCCTTTTTTGCTATTTCCACCTACGGCGATGTGGATTTTCCTCCCCCCTCCCCGTAGTACCTTTGCTGTGTCGCCAGCCTTTGGTGGGCTCCTCCTGCCCCGCGCGGTTCTCTCGCTCGGGGGCAAACCCGTCGTGGCCTTGGGAGTCATGAGAGCCCATGAGGCTACACCAAAGGACTTTTATTTTGCATTTAGAGTTGCCTGTTTTCTCCATCAACCTTTCTCCCATCACCTAATTCTTATACTATTTTTCTTTCAACTGTTTCCCTTTGGAGACCACAATTTCTGTTGACTGCCAGGAGGATTCAGACCACGGCTAGGACCGCAGCATGCCGAACGGCAGTGCTGCCATCCTGCCTCCCCATGTACTGCTCATGCACATACCTTTCTCTGCAGCTTAGCGAAAAAGCTAACTGCCTTCCCACATCTCTTTGCTCCCGTTTTCTATCCACCCTCATTTGTGAGCACGTTATGACCCTCAGCAATTTCTTCTACTAGTACGAAAGTAACAAAAGACTGATTTTTCTTTCTAGTAACGTAAAAGAGATTTGCCTTAACCTTTTTACTACTGTACGTTTATGTCAAGTAGACCAAAGGAATGCTGGATCAGAATGAAAGAGTTGCAACAATAATCTTGGAAATCCCAGAAATAAATAAATTGGAAAAGTTGGAATTGATAATTAAGTAAAATTTTCAAGAGCGACTAAATGAGTTAAGCAATTACATTGCATTAACTTCAATGATACCTAAACTGCTGAACCAGCTAAAACAGATGTTCCTTGAGTACTTTTGAAAGCACTAACTTTCCCAAAATTAAGACTATCTGTGAAACATTTTCTACGGAATTCTGTAACACGGATTTTTTTTTCAAAAATTGCTTGAAACCCAGCTTTTGAACTCAGTTATGGGGGGCATAGGAGCGGCAGGGGATTTAAATCCTATCATCCTCAGTGCAGTTACTGATTTGCAGTGATCTAAATAAGATCAAGATCTCTAAAAATTACAGCTCTAGATTTCTGTTAACAACCATATAATTGGAGTACAAAATTCTTAACAATTTTTGTAACAGTTGTTTTTCTTACTGCAACCAATTCTGCTGGACTTGATTCCAAGCAAGAGTTAGTACATTAACAGAAAAGATCAGGGCGCAGAAAGAAAAAGAACGAACACTGAAATACCAACTGCTTTCAGTTTTGAACCAATCATTTATGTGAACAACCACAGAGACTCTTCAGGACGCTTTAGGATTACACGGACTCTAATACCGCAGGTCATTTACAAGCTCTAAAGTATGAACAAGAGAAAGTGCTCTTAACTAAGTTTTTTGGTTTCAAGTATGAAACTATCCTTTTATACTTCACGCTCCATTTGAAGAGGTCTCCATAACAAAAAAATGGATTCTACATGCTGTACTCAATTCACGTTTGTCTTTCATGGCAAATCAAAGTACACCCAGAGAAAAGAGAAGATGTACAGTCGGTTGCTGCAGCCTTGAATGAATGTTTTCACTAAGACTAAGGAGAAAACCAGCAATTGCAGTCAATGTGTTTGAGGTTTAAATGGAGGCACGTCTTTCACGGGGCTACATACTGAGGTTGCCATGCCACGCACCTCTGAAAATCACAGGCCCTAACCCAGCAAAAGCTCATGGATGTATGTTGCTCTTTGGCTAAAAAATAAACATGTTATCAGCTCTTTCTGATAAAAGGCACAGTCGTTTTTGATGCAGCGGCTATCAGGCATCTGGGCTGTGCCCACATGCCAAATAATTCTGGTAACTGCTAAAAATCACAGTGACTTAAGCAGTCAGGCTAAGCAGTGCCTTCTTGTTTGTTGTAGTATCACCAAAGTAGTAGAATTACCTGATTTCCTCTGAATTTGATCACAAGCATACTAGTACATCCCTACAGTCCCCTGTGAACAGGGCTGCATGCAGAAGAGCTGCGTTTCTCCCAGCTTGCGGCCCAAGACGCTGAGCGGCGGGAGGGGGCTCTGGTCGCGTACGTCCTTGGTGCAGCACTTTTGGTAAAGCTGCTGGACGTAGCCGCTACAGCCGCCTAACGCCACCGTCCACGGTCTGTGGCGCTGGCTGCCGTTTGCCAGAGGACCGCTCTGCATAGCCAGAGCCCGCTCCGGGAGGTAACTGCTCAGCGCTCTTCCTCTCGTTTCACACAGCTCTCCAACGCCTTATCTACAGCAAACCATTGCTCAGGGGCTTTTCTACGGTGCTCTATGGTTCGGTACTAAAACACTCTACAAACATGAAACTGAATTCAGGTTTGCGGTATTACTATAGGAAAAGGAGAACCGTTTAAGCAGATTAAGGCCAAGAGACCTCTGGGTGCCTAATTTCACTTATCTGGACCTGAGTTTTCAGAGTATTTTATGTTCGAACACAGTTCCCATGACACCTGGAAGGGGAGACCAAGGAGAATATAATTCACATTACTCCTGTGCAAAGACCTAGTATTTCTGAGCTCCAGGAGCTCTTGGTGGTGGTCAAAGTGTCTGGCTGGACAGATTCCACTCCTAGAGAGCAGCATTCACCTGCCTGAAGGCTGAAAATGTCCCTTCTTGCCCCACGCTTTCCTGACTCATTCCCTATACACCTTTCCACTTTGGAAACAAAGCGCAGGCCTCCTTTACTACACCAACTTGATTTATACCGAGTGCAGGGTGTTGTGAATAAGCCTGTTTGAAAAAGTGACAATGCAATCTTGTAACGAAATGATCCCATATATAATGCACGCAGTAGTGAAAGGTGAAGAAACAAATGATGCTTACACTGACAGCCACTAGCATTTTCTTCTCGTGCAGCTTTGGTACCTTAATAATGTTCCTTTTCTGTTTGATTACTTTGTAATATTTGGTTTATATATAATACATAAATAATGGTTTATAAAAAACTGCAGAAGAGACATTCCATCCATATTAATACCAACATGAATTACATCAACTTGAAACACCCATGTTTGTCACATGAGCTAACGTGGTACATGGTTAGAGCTGACTGTTAGCCTTCAGGCAGACAGTACTGAAGGGTGATAGGGCACTGGCCAGCAGGTTTCATAGACAAAAATGGCAGAAAAACAGCAAGATTCAAGAATCCTAGGTTCTAGACTTTGGCAGTGTGCTTTAGGGAACACTTCTAAATACTCTCTCTACCTTGGTCATAGACCAGTCCTGTCCTATCTGATCCTTTCCTGTTCTTCTCGCACAGCGCTGCAGTCGCCATCCACGACAACTCTCAGACCAGGTCCAGTCTCCTTCCCCAGCCCATTCCTCTTAGTCTGAGGCTTCTCAGACCATCATTCACAGTTTTCCCTTCTCTGTCCACCCTCCAGTACTCTGGGCTCTCTCCCTGTAATACAACCCATGGCAACAGAAATATTTCTCTCATTTAAATTAGGATGCGATAGAAGCAATGCTCATGCTACCCTGTTGATGAGACAGCCGCTATATGTAGCTGCTATGCTGTAAGCAATGAGCTAGCAAGCCTGAGAAAGCTCTAGCATAAGCTGATTATAAAAGTCACAAAACCTCGGTAAAACATTTACTGCTCAACAAATGGAATAAGAAGATGCTCCTAGATTTCTAGGAAGGAAATCTCTCCAGAAGAAATCTTTCTCAGTTTCTAGAAAGATACTCTAGATAGTCCGAGTAGGTTTGTAAAGGGAAAGCATGAAGAATGAACTTCTATTCACAAATGTAGTCCTAATGCAAAACAGAATTAAGCCCTACCGTAATACTTTGTTATATCATAGACATTTACGACACAGAGATATAACATGGAGTTGTACCTACTTTACAGAGATAAAGCCCATTAAGACTTATTAGGATATCTCAGTGTGCACAGAAAAGAATCCACTGTGATGGAGATATGCAGAAATTCAAAAATGTACAAAAGTGGCAATAAAGATATCTTCCAGCATATTGTCACTGGAAGGAAAAAAGAAAAGCAAAGGGAGGTACATCTCTATTTCCACTCTGTCTTACCTATTTCTATCTCCCCAGACTGGATTATGTACGTAATGCAGATTCTCATCATTTGTATCGCCTGTTTCTCGCCTTTGCTAGAACAAAAACATGTGGCTGTTTCGACATGGCTTTGTAGAAAAAGTTATTAATAAATTCATTACTGACAATGTCATCTCACTGTTTGACTCACATCATCAATTTAACAAACTTCATTATCTATACAAATTGGCAGTTGAACCCCAATACTACGTTCTAAGAGACTGTCACAATCAGTATAAACCACAAACTAAACCGTAGCCTAATTTTCTGCTGATCAAAACACACAAGAAAGAAGAGAGAGAATCACTGCAAGCATCTACACAGCCTCATGTCTGTACAATTACTGAGCAATGTTTAGTCTGTCGGTGAAGCCTAGGAGGCTACCACAGCTGTTACTCCCTCTATTCCTCCTCCACTACCGAATGGGGAAGCAAAAACAAAAGACACAGCAACTTCTCGAGACTGACCTAAACACATCTCGGCGAGCAATCAAACCAAGGTGCAGATGTTTAAGTACATTGCTAAATAGCATTTATAATGAGGTTCTTAAACAGCAAGAGCTATTTAAGCCCATTTGCAAGTCTCTAAATGGCAGATTAAAATTGGTTTTATGGAAAATTATGTCATTAGTAGTTATTGAACTGCTCCCTATCCTCCTGTTTTGTGAAGCTTTGCTGTCATACATCATGTGGGACTAATGTTACAAAAGTTCTTCCCGTGCCTTTCAAGTTCTTTCACATCAAGACTGAAGCTGATCGTAGAACTACGTGAACATTTAAGGTTATAGCCGGCAATGAACTTTTTCTAAACTGAGTTTCTCAGAAAAGACTAGGGGAACTATGCTCCGACTCCAACTGTATTTTAATGGAATATAGATACCTAATTTCCTTGGGAATCATCTGAAAAACCCACTTCACAAGAATTTTTAGTAAGCTTGCTTTCTCTTGCGATTCACCCTCCTTCCTTTAATTGTATGAATTGTACTTACAGAAGATCTCCGATCCTTCTCCTCTTAAAGTCAATATGAACTATGCTACTACTCTACGTAAGAGTTCACTTCCATAGCTTTATTGAACTGTCATTGAGAATTTATATAGGAAACTCTCTTGATATTCCAGAGTAGTTGACTATGTTCAGCACCATGGTGACTGGCCCACCTACACCTTATCCATCTCAGTTTCTGAGAAAGGAAAACCATACTGAACACTCTATATGCCAAGTGCTGTGAAAACTTAAATCCCCAAAAGCACTACAGCAAAAAATAAAGGAAAATCATATATAACTTTTGTTGAGGAAAATACTAGAGTATTTTTCATTCACCTCATGTAAGGCTTTAGTCTTCTCACCACCATCCCTACAGAGACGACTTTATCTATTTCAGGGGGAAAAAAGAAGCAGAAAATTTAAGGAAAAAAATACATTTCAAACTACATGCAAGCACATATTATTTCTTTCAGATTCTCTCCTATTTCTTCCTCACCTTTTTAAAAATTTAACAAAACTTTATTTTTCTTGGGATGAACCACTGCTTATTTTTACCTAGCCAAGGTCTAAGCAAGATCACTGCCTAGAGAGTAAAGAAACAAAATGCTAAATGAAAATATTCTACATATTTCATTCATATTGATAACACTTTTTGTTAATGTAATTACAATAAAAATTCATACCCCAAGCAGAGCAAAGAAATCCTATAAAAATCTTCTAAGTCTCAGCCAAAGGCAGTTTGAACTAATCTTTGATACCATTCCCTAATGCTGCTTATTGCCACATGTCCTGTTTCTGATCATAATGTATTTTGACTCCTGGGCAGCACTAGTAACTGACAATAATGTGCATGACACATCTGTGTATTGTGTGCACATGAACTATTATTCCCTGTAAAAGCCAGCACATAATTCTACACCAGAGCAAACTAGGCATTGCTGAGTCTCAGGGTAAATGTATAGCTTCGTTCTTCCCAGCTCCGTTATGGCAAAAAGTACTAGTGTCTCCTTGTCTCCCCTAAAGATCCACAGCAAGACAAACACTCTAGTTATCCTGACATAAAGAACATAAGCTTGTGTCAATAAAGGCAAAGAACTTTGTCTCTTCTGACACATCGAAAAGAGAGCAGCTTCTCAAATCTTTCACCTCACTCTGTACTTACATTTATCCAGTAAGCAAACAGAAGCCCAGTATCCCAGGCCCAGGTCATCATTACAGCTACCATGCATACCTGGGATATTTTGCCTAGACTAAATCATCACAAATATATTAAATAATTCAAACCATGTGCAAGACAAGCCTACTCTAGTATTTAGTATCAAATTTTCTTATCAACATATACTGAAGTCTGCATAGAAACTATATCAACACTCAGTAGCAGAAGGCACTGAATAAATGGCACTAAAGAGTTAATAATAGTTCAGGCCTCCTCGTCTAAATCCTGTTCTCCAACACCTTGAAGTCAAACTGTTTCTCCACTTTTCTGTGCTGCACATACTTGCCCATGGCCACTGAGGGAAACACGCAAGCTTCTTATCTCTCTGAAGCTCCTAAAACATGATAATTTACTATTCTCAAAGCACAAGTACATTCAGACCCTCAGTTCTTTGGGAAACCATTTCTAGTCTTCTTTCAGAAAGAGAGAGGCAAGACCTCCAAGGTCTCACTTCCTCAAAGAGAAGAGCTTCTTCATTTCCTTACTCCTTAATGTTCTGAGTGGGAAAAAACAGCATAGACATAAAGTCATTAATCATAATGTTTTCTAAATACTTCTTTGCCTCCTTTGCAATTGTTTTAACCTCTGCCATGAATGAAAGAAATAGCTGTCAAGAAATAAAAGGCTAAATAAATCATTAACAATTCACCCAGAAGACAAAGTCTGGAAAAACTCCAGCCTCTCAATGTTTAGCAAGTACACACATGTCCCTGGCTTATGCCAGCTACATCGAGCTCAACAAATTTCTTCCTACCATTTTATATGAAAAGCTAACCAATTGGCAGGTAAGGGATATAAGCTTATATTATATTGTGAATGACCTTAAATTCTCCTGGTGAAAAGCCACAGCTGTGCTGCACTATCAACTGTGTTGCCCTAACAACACTGTGTTGCGCTATCAACTGTGGAGCAAAGTCACATCTTCTTATGGAAGAGTTAGCAACAATTTCCAGATGGATTAAATATAGGAAAGAGGCAATAACACACTGTAACCTGGAAAAACAGCAGCGTTTTTGTTTAAGCATCTTTGACAGCAGCCTTATCCGTATCCCTGCCAATACGGAGTGACTGCATCACTGCTGCTTCCGTGCCTGGTATTGTGAAGCAAGCTCTGCGGTGCCCTTCTCCTTGTGTACCTCCAGCACAAAACTCAGGCCACAGGAGCCACCTGGGCCACAAGCAACCTCAGGTCCTTCTTCCCTTCCTGTCTGTGGGAGCTCGATCAGCTGCGAGTAGGCAGGGGACGAGACATGTGGCTGTTCAGGCAATGCGTGCTGAGCAAACAGCATGTCTTTGGGAGAAGGCAGTAGGCTGAACGGAGAGCCACCACGGGCTGGCTACGCCCCGAAGATCTATTTATGGAAAGATATCTTGATCCACAGACAGAAAGGAAGAAGGGACCATCGGACCTTCTAAGCTGACGTACTATAGCATCGACTAAAATCGTATTCGTCTCTCCCTGTGCTGAGAGCTGTATCTTGGTTTTGTTTGAACCATATCATTGAGGAAGTAGCCAGGCTTGACCAGAAGATATCAAGAGATGGAAGATTTCCCACATTCCTTGGTAATTTGTTCCAGTTATTAATCATTCCACCATTAAAACTGTATGTCACGTTTAAATTATAGTGGTTTAACTGCAGCCACTCTTTATACTGATTTATACTTTTCTCCCCTAGATTAAAAAGCCATTTAATATCCAATATTTTCTCCTGTGAAGACAGTCATATACTGCAATCGAATCACATCTTGATCTTTTCGTTAAACTAGACGGACTATGCTCTTCCAAGTTTTGCTTCTCCAGTGCTCACCTCTCCCTTTTCTGTACCTTTTCCAGGTAAGTAGTTGACATACAAACAAAACAAGGCTGATTCCAATTGTTTTCTACTGAGGATTTGCCACGTCTATGCAGATAGATTTGGGGGAGCAACCATTGTCTTTCCATGGCAAGGATTATAGTGTGACATACTCAACTGCAAAACCAATTAATCCCACACTGGCGTTTGGTAATGCTACACAAATTGTTCAATACACAAGGACAATAATATCCTCATTTATCTATCAATGAATATGTAATGGCAGGATATAATGTATTATTAAAATTTGCTCTGTAACCATTTGCCACTCAAAAATAATGTGACTGCTGAGGAGACAAGAATATTTTCAGGAGATACATTCTGAATCTCCAAACAGCATAATCCTCCAAGGATTCAGTACATGCCACATATATTGGAGATAAGATCAAAAAGAAAATTAAATAGGGATACTGGCTCAAGTCTGACACTTGCCTATCCAGAAGTCTAGTTAGAAAAGTGTGTAAGAAGAGGAAGAAATTTTTTGGGACTAAGTTATATAATAAACAGCACCTTCACAGGTGCCTTGGAATATTACAATAAGGGCTATTAAAGACAAATGAAACGACCCGAAGAACTGAAGTTATCAAAACTGTGTCCTGGAATTTATCACCCTGCTACCACCTTGGCACATAAGGATTATATCTGTCTCACAAGAGGGGATCCTCAAGCACAAACCCTTGGCCTAACTCTCGCTCCCTTGCCTTCACAGCCAAAAGAATTAAGGCATCTAAAAGTTTTTCAAATCCTAATCCATATACAGTATTATTTAATGCAACGCAAATTACAGTGTTCTCTAATTCACAGGCACCACAACGTATCTGGGAAATATCAGAGCATTTGGGAAAGACCACTCTAAGATACTATATACTTGTTGCAAGAAACTTTAGAGACAGAAGCTGTCCCACAAGAACTGCAGGGGACAGTGAATAGAAAAAAAAATCAGCATGAGCTCTCAGGAGGATGTTAAATTACAGCAACCCATATCTATCCCTGCATATGAATGTGGAATCCTCTGCACTTTTGATCCCCCAAGCAAAAAATGCATGAGCCAATTTGAACCTCTTTCTATTAAAGAACAGAAAACAAAACAAGCAAGGGACTGGAGAATACGATTAGAAAGAAAGTTGAAGGAAAGTGAATGTATTTAGGACAAAGACATCCAAGAAGGGTTGTGTGAAGTATATAGATCATTACTAAGAGTAACAGTGTAAGGGAAGATGAGGTATTATTTACACTGGACATCAAAAGCAAACTGAAGAACAGATTAATATATACTCATGGAAGTTTGGGCCAGAAGGGACTACTAGCACATTCTTGTCTGTCTTCCTGCATAGCAGAAGGCACACATTTCACCCACTGTTTCCTATATTAAGCTCAACTAATGGCACCTAAACAAGTGTTTTCCAATTTTAGAAAGACTTCAAACTTGAACTGTAAAGTACACGTGACGGAAAAATTCTGGTGTCCCTGGCTAAGCAGTTCCAATCACTTATTACTCATTGACCTTAAAAAAATACATCTTTTTTCCAGTTTGAACTTTCCTAACTTTTCCAGTGTTTAGACTTCTATTAATACAAATTCATTGTGACATAACCTCCTCGTGGAATGGGCTGCAGAACTGTATGTGCAGAATGCCAACAATATATTCATGAAAAAGTAAGCAAATACCGAAATGTAAAATCATGCTGATGCCAGTCTTACAGTGACAGTCTCTAGCCTAACATGGCAGCTCATTAGAATTAGAAACTGTGCAATTAACTCCTTGCTCATACACTGTTTGCACTGCCACAAAGGACAATTTAGCTCAAATAAAGATTTCAGAGTTTGACTTCAAGTTGTTCATGTCATGGAAACATGTCTGGATGACTGATGAGATTCTTTCTGCTTTTCTTAATTGCAATTCTACACAGGAAGATGGTGTCCCTCCATGCAAAATTGCAATAAATCACATATATACACTCCTGTCATGTGATGCAGGAGGGAGAGTGCCCTCAGTACAGTAATACTGATTTGACTTTGTAGATTTTTTTTCCTCTCCTCTTCCACATGTGCCACTTACACTACTCTACATGACAGAATGGAAGAGAAAAATTGATAAAAGGAGCATGTTTACTTATTAAACAGCATTTGCAGAAATGACAATGACAGCATTTGCCAGCAGCCAACATAGAGGAATTAATAAGCATTCATTCCTACACATCTGAGTAGAATTATTCATCCTTACTTTTACTTGTGCAATGACTGAAACCCAGCTGAAAGAGGCACCACCCTGTATTGGCAAGGCACTAAGCACAGCAACTGCAGGAAGAGATGATCCGAGCCCCAAAGAGCTCACCTTTTAGATACAGCTGAAGAAAGAAATAATGGCACAACCAAACAAAGAGACAACATAAACGGGAAACCAGTGCACCAGGACAAAGGTGAACTCAACCAAGTTACACAAAAATTAACTTAAAAAATCTCTAACAATATCCTTTCTTTATATGAAAACATACAAATGTGGAGAAGGGAGAGAAGGATGAGGAAATAATAACGACATTAGAGAAATAAAGCCAAGCCCAACCCAAAACCCTGTCACCATCACAAGGCATTCCTAGTCGCCTGGGCAGCTCCCTGACTCCAGAACGGCAGCCCAAACTCACGCACTCCTAAAGCAGCTGCTTCATCAGGATTCAGCACTGGCCGCTGTGAAAGATGGGATGTTGGATGAGGTGGATCATGAGTCAATTCTCCAGTAGCAAAACCATTTGTTTCTAAAATCTATAAAGCGTTTTAGAAATGCTGAAAGTCACATTTTTCTGTGAAGCTTTGACAGAACTATTTACAGGGGTTCCATAACATTTTGTAAAGACATCCACTGACATTTTCCACAAGGCTTCTGTAAAGTTTCTTTCCTTTTAAAACTCTCTCCAGAGGAAAAAAAAAATTAACATTGTCACAGTCTTTTTACCAGCTACAAAGGTTTCTACTTTTAGCTAAAGCTAGGCACAAAGTCACCCTACACACTTTGTGATACACTCCTGGCTGTCTTCTTCACTTCACGACCTCATTTTATTCCATGCAGCACTCCCAGGCTCGAGGCTGCAAGGTCCTGAAGAGGCTCACACAGATTTCCTACACGCTGTACTAGTATTTGCATACGTGTGAAGAGCGGCAAGAGAACAGCGTATTACTGAAGTCTATGATATGCACACTATACAATATAGCATAAAGATGATATGCTATGTATACGTTTTAATATATAATCAGGATGTTACTAAAGTCTAATTTAATCTACAGATTACTTTATCAAGTAAATATGTGATTATTATAGATTATAGGTAAATACAGAGTAGTCAGCAAAGCCACTAAGTATCACATACATAAATTCAAAAACATATTGCTGTTTCTGTATAAACTTTCTGTGTAACATCTAAAAATCACAAAAAGAACTAAACATTATATATTGGGCTGGCATTTTAAAAAAGAGCTAGCGTGTATACATATCATCAGCCTTTAGTGGCTTAGGTATAAAATGACTTTTTATAAAATAAAAAAATCAATTATAATTACACTGGAAACAGGGCATAGAAATAAGCCTTTAGTGGAACTGAGGCACATAACAGACTGTACCTTATTTAACTGAAACTCAAATTAGCAATTAACAACTTCTGAGATAAATGATCAGTACACCTCCTAGCAGAAGGAAGTCATAAAGTTTCATTATATCACTTAAAAAACATTTAACTATCTCATAAATTAAAAACATTTCATAGTTTCATCCGTATTTCAAAAAAAAAGAGAGAAATCAAAAATTAAGGTACAAAAATGTGTGGTGGATAACACTAGTAGGAATGCCACACTTACACAAAGGAGTTGGCAGAGGTACGTAGTAAGGCAAACATAGCCTGCGTTGGTCTTTATATATATAACGTTGGAATATAACGGTGGCAAAAATTTTTGACTGATTGAGATATGAAGCCAGGGCACTTTGATGGTGGTGGATGTCCACGTAAATGTCGCAGACAGCTTTGCCACTGGTAGCTTTCTTGCATTTATGAAAGTCAAGACAAGGGCTCAAGCTGCAGCCAGGCCTAGGCACCGTGGTGCCACCTCACCACAACAACAGGCGGGATTCAAGGGCCCCCGACGCCTAACGAGCCTGCATGCTGATTTGCAAAGCTCTCCGTGATTTCTGTCACACTCTCGCACAAAACACCCCTCGCCATTTCCAAGAAAACGCTATTTTAGAGACAGAGAAAAAATATTCCCTAGAGGCTAGGTTGACGCCAGCAAAGCAGATCCTGGCTAAAACGGCATCTGTCCGTCCACCCCTCTCCCGACAAGGAAAGCAAACCATTTCACCAAGCGGGTGGGACCAGATCCACCCAGATCTCCTTGCACCTCCGCCGTTGCCTTACACCTCACCCTGTCTCTCAGAGCGCTCTTTCCTACCTTTCACACAGAACTGACAAAAGAAAAAAGAAAAATCAGTCTGTTTTTGGTTGCTAAAAATATTAATGTAGGAGAAAGTGGAATTTAAAATCTGCTAGGTTGTAAGTAACTACTAATTAGGCCATAATTAGGCCCCATGCACAGGGGGCACGGGTACAGCTAGCGACTTACGCTCCTGCCCACTCTTGGTCCACCCTCGATCTGAAAATCGTCTCTTTTTAAATTACATTTTTGGTGAAATTGAACTTTCCCATTTAGAATATGAGCAACCAGCTCAAATTTAGCATGTGATCTGGGCTGTCACAGACATTAAAATTAGCATGCAAACATTAGTACATTTACACCAAATTTATATTAAAACCTCTGGCAAACATCTATCAACTTATCCATGAGGCAGGCAGGACCCAACGTGGTCTCTGCCCAAGCAGTATTTTTGCATACTGCTTTTCTACAGCTTGTAGGGCATTTCATTTCAAGACAGAAACATTCACAATCTTCTCAAGAGATATAAAACAATACAAACATTTCTAGGTGGTTCCAAGTATGTTCAATTATCTCCTGGTATCCCCTTTGGTGGCTGTTTGCAGTGAAAAAATAGCTCCTGTCACCAGAGCAATCAGTTCACCAGCACAGTCAGCCTGGCAGGGACAGGGTAACAAAACGCTTGCTGTTTCTGAATGAGAAACCACCCAAACACGCTGCATGCTTTCTCACTACGCAGCTATCACGAGCCTGAATGTTACTGTGCAACACTCCTAACCTTTAGCTTCCTTAGTGAATAACAGAATCACAGAACGGTTGAGGTTGGAAGGGACCTCTGGAGATCATCTAGTCCAACCCCCCTGCTCAAGCAGGGTCCCTCTAGAGCATATTTCCCACCCGTCGTCGTGTAGTTCTCTGCCAGCAAAGGGCACCGGTGGGTGTGAGCGTGCCGGAGCGGAGGCGGCGCAGCGGGCGCGGGAGCCAGCGGCTGGCACCCTCCCTGCCCCACCGCACGCGACTCGGCACCTCTGCGGCTGGACACGGCACTTCCTCCACCGAGGACCCGGAGACAGCGCCTCTGCCCCAAGCAGACAGGAGATGCGGTGGGCCAAAGGCTGCCGACGCCACGCCATGGATTTGCACCACAGCTGGTGGCGTGAAATGTCTGGGAAATTTAAGGTAGATATACTCTATGGCCAAAATGTGCATTGAGTTGTGAGTTACAAAACACAAAATCCAGTATATACTGGTGAAGGGACAGCACAGTGATTGCATTTTTCATGATCCTGGACTTAAATGAGGATGCTTATATGACAAGCACCTGAAGCACACAGAAAGTAAATAAATTATTAAACAAGGCAGGTAGCGAACACCATTTCTCAAGATATAGAACCATCTGAATGTCAACAGCATTACTCAAAATATATCTGCAAAAGCCTTACACAGGAATTACAAAGTCTGTTCTCTCTGTTGCAAAATGTATTTCAGATAGTAATTAATTATGCTCATGTAGCTGAGGGACAAGCCATGCTGACCTAAAAAACCCACAGATTACGAGTATGCACTACAGGAATTACTTCCCCAAAAGGGATAATAAAAGCTTCATAACGAAATAAGAAAATCTCATCTTTCTGTTGGATCATGGTTTTAGCCTAAGTATTACAACAAAGTACTATCAAATGGTCTTGATTTTTTTGTTGTTTCTATATTACAACTGATTGCATCGTAACATTATACCAAATTATGTGAATTACTGTTTTTCTGACGTGGTACCACACAAACCAGTAGAACTGTTTTGGAAATCATGAACAAAAACACTTGCATTTACGCTGATCACACAGACATTTAGCAATTTTGTGATTATGAACATTCAGGATTTGAAGGCGACGTTCCAACAACAGAGCTCGGAGCCACTCGGAGCCAGAGTATGTGTTTTGAACTCAAGAAGAATTTCCCTGAGTTTCCAAAGCTATCGAAACTATATCAATTAGGTGAAAAATATGAAGGACGTTAGACACGCCAAAATCCGAATTCCGTTCATTTTTTACATGAATTCTGGGAACACGTGTCATGATAAAACAACCACGTGATCAAAGCAAGATTTCTCTAGCTTATGAGAAATAAAGTACATCAGAAAAATGACAAGAGCAAATCAAAATAATCTGCAGGCACTTGTATGGGGACCGACCAATGATCTACATCTGTAGCTGGAGTCACTAATATCAGTGACTTTCTGGAGTCGGTCGGAAAGTGCCCTTTTCCTTCAGCCCTTGCCCGGATGAGCTCCTGTGTCTACTAGACCCGGGTGGGCTAACATATCGCTGATGGCCGCGTAACAGCGTGGCGCTCCTGTCACTGCCCATTTACCGGTTTCTATAGACAGAACTGCTTCTTCGTATGTTTTGCCCCGGAAATTTCACAGTAATACGCTGACGCGCACGATCTTTACTATAGGAGGCTACGTCCATACGTTAATTGGAAAAAAGCGATTGCTGTGAGTGCGCCAGCACACAGAAGGAGCAAACGCAGAAAGGAAATGAAAGCAATACTTTGTAAAAACTCGGGGTGGTGGGTCTATACCCTTTATCTCATTTTCCTGACGTAACAGTGGCATTCAGGTTAGTCAGGCTGAAAATAGGTGATTCTTATTGCTCTAGCGAAGCTGAGATAAGAGCTTTCATCCCTTCCGTAAAGAAAGAGGGTTCAACACAGGACGCAACCATATGAAGTCAAGCAGTGCCGTTTCGGGTCTCCCTGGGTGTAACTGCAAAAACATAAATTATTTTGTGACGAAGGACACGTGTCCCCAGGGGCCGCCTCCGCGGCGGGCGCGCTGCCGGGCAGCGGGCGCAGCAGCCCCCGCGCCTGCAGGCTGCCGACAGACCGCGCCGGCCGCCCGGGCTGCCGGAGACGCTCGCCTCCGCGCTCTCGCTCAGGCGCGAAGCTCCAGAGAGCCTCACCCGCAGCACCCCGACCCCGCCAATCTGCAGGCCTGACCCAGGCCGCTTCCCGCCCCGCGCAACAGAGCCACCCTGCGCGGGGAAGAGCACCCGTTCGGGCGCCTGCCCGCCCGCTTCCCCCGGTTTCAGCGCCAACACAAGGACACGGCCCATACGGCCGCATAGTCCACCGCTCCCGCTGCAAAAGTCACATAGCTCAGACGCTTTTCAGATTTACAAGTTTTCAGGCAGAAAATACGGGGAAAAGAAAACTCCAGATCGGCCTGAGTAAGTAAGCGCTAACGCCCTCCAACGCCGAGGGCACCTTGGCAGCGAGCTGCGCTCCCGCCCGCCGGTCGGCGGCCCCCGGAGACGGGAGCCGCCGCGCGCCGGCCCGCCAGTCTGCCGCCTCCGGAAAGGCGCTTACCGAGCCAGCCCGCTCCGAAAGGCAGCGGACCGCAGCGCACAGGAAACAGGAAAGCTTTTTTTTGCTACTTACTTCACACCCAACCCAAATTTAGCCAGGTATCACTCTCCTATATTTAGCGAACAGGGCTCTGTTTTGCTCAGGAAAGCACAGAGAGCACTGGCTGCTGTTATATAAGCCACGCTTTTCTGTCTGTGCCCTTGAACGGAAAGCGCCCATGCATGCAGGAGACCTTGTAGGCGTTTTACGCGTTAAAAAGTCACGCAAGGAACACAAGTTAAAAGTCATAAATACAACTCCTGTGGCTGGGTTATCTGATTCATCGGGCAGGGCCGCAAGGGAACAGGAACTCCAGCGTTACCCAAGCCGCGTTCAAACCCTGTCTGCTGCCTTTCAACAGTCTTCACATCGTCTAGAGTTGTAAAAGTAGGATCCTATTTACGAATATCTGAAAAGCCGTTTCACAGCCCAGAGACAGAGACGTAAAAAGGAAGGAGGAAACGATGGTGCCTGTGCCAAAACGAAGATAAAAATACAATACAAAAGATAAAATTACACAGAACCTAATGTAGTTACCACGCCACTAAAGATACCGAAGAAAGTTTAAAAAAGGGACAAGTGTTTCCTTTCTCCCCACGGGTGGTCTAACCCGTCCCTACCCCGCCGCTCACGTGACGCTCGCGCGACGTCCAGCGACAGGCCAAGGCGCCAGTGACCGCCCAGCAGCCCCGGCCCACCACGGCTCTCGGTCTGCGTGACCGCAGCCCCCTCCTCCCGACGTCCCACCAGCCGCCAGCCCGGCTTTCGGGATTTCGGCGTTATCGTGACCGTTACGTCCACCACGAGCGGTTAAGTGCTGCAGAAGACCTCCCGTCTTTTCAACGGCTCACAACAGCCACAAGCGACGTTCAGCCATACAGTACGGTAAGGAGGAACAGGGTTTCTCTTCGCTTTCCTCATGAATTATTAGTATTTCTGCCGGAGGGTAGGACTCGGCCGCAGCCCTCGCGAAAGGCAGCTGGCAGAAGGCGCAAGAGCACGTAGCGGAGACGCCACCGACCTGCTCCGGGGCCGGGGGACCTGGAGGGCGGAGAGAGGAAAGCGGCCAGCGCCGGCGCGTCCCAGCCCCACCGCTCCCTGAGATGCTCCCGGGACACCACAATAAAACCCTGCTGCTCTCGGAAAGCAAGCAGAAACCTTCTCAATCTCCTCTGAATCCTCTCTGAATGAAGCTTTGCATTGAACACAAATGGAAACCAGTACTCGCTTAGCTCAAATGCATGTCTTCATTTAATCTTGGGCCGTCGGGGTAGATACGGAGAAAACGTTCTCAGGACAACACAAATGGATAAGCTGGTATCTGTAAACCCACGTTCAAAGAAACTCTCTCCAGGCGTAAAGCAAATCAAATGATTAATTCACTTCAATTCAGAGACAAAAACTGAATCTAACTGAGGTAACAGAAGTACAATAAAACAGCACAGGCCCTCCTGTTCTCTTGTAAAAACCAAACACATTCAGGAAACTTACTGGTGCCAAGATAAATCCACAGAAAAGCAGGAAGTGGAGGCACCATCACTAATATTATTTTTTGGGGGGTTTTTTCCAATTAAATATGTGCCTCAGTATATTGTAGCTTACGCTACAAGTTGTGCATATTATAAAATATACATACGTGTTCCAAGTTAATACTGCTTTCGGTGTATGAGCATTCGCATTCCCTAATTTTGTGTGTTTTTAACTGTGGAAACTTAGTATTATATTCTCTTTTTCTGCAGTTAATAAAACCTTAAAGCTTATGTTAATTAGCTCAGCAGAGTCCATAAGATACCAAACCTTTTATGGTGTTTTCAAAGAAATGCATTGAAACAACAGCCTGAACTTATATGGGACAATCTTTATACTGTCTTGCCTCAAAAAAAAAAAAAGTCACTGCAAAACGACATTTTCTTCTGCTTTGTAGCTGCAATCAGGATATAGCACACATTTTTGTTACATCTGCTGAAATGCAGCTGACTGAATCAGAATACCACACGGGGGGAATTGCCTTCCCTTCAGGCATTCATTATCAGCGCGTCTCGACTGTTTTCCTCCACTCCCTACGTTCCCCGACATTTCATCTCTTCCCTTGATTGGAAGCAACCATCCTCTACATAAATCTTTCTTGGCAGTAATTGGGAATAAAACTGACTAGCATGGACTGTAATCATTGGGAAAATTTGGCCTCAGTCCAAATAGCTGTACAGTTTTTGGGTGCCTGATATACTTCCTTGCTGCCGCTAAAGGTTGTTTTGCATTTCGTGAGTCTTTGTAGGTTCAAGGTAAGAAAACATACGACGAAGCCTCCTAAGAGAGTAACAGGACTTTGCCCTGGATGCGTTGTTGCCTTTCTGTCTGTGGTCCCGTCCTCTGCGTGGCTGCGAGCGAGGCGGCGCGGGCGCTAGGAGGCTCGGCGGGACGCGTGCGGGGCCCGCGGCGCCCGCAAGCAGCAAGGGCTCAGCAGAGCGTCGGCGCGAAAGGCAAGGCGTGCGCGTGCCACCAAGGGTCAGGACGACGGCCAGGAAACGAGGAAGGCTGTACTGCAAGGCAGGGTCAGAGACGAGCCGTTTTCACTGCAGGGGAAACCCCAAATCTCACAGGGCGAGCCCTTAACCGCCTCTGGAAGCCCTCCCGCTCGAGCGGGGGGCCAGGAGGCACCTATGGGCACACAACCCGTCTCTTCTCTTTGTATTTAAAATAATTCTTCTCATGATTTTACTAAAAGATTCATTTTCATAATGATTAAAAATGAAAATACGTGTAGAACAGATACTGTGACTGGTGCTGGTGGGTTTATTTATTTATTTATTTATTTGGGGGTGGGGGTGGGGGGTGTCTGGCATTTCCAGCATCCTTCCACTGCCTAAGACACGAGAAAAAAAAGAAGATGAATGAAATCCAGTAAAGATCAAGTATGAGGATACTGTCTTTTTCTTACATGAATTTGATAGCAGATAGAGAAGGTAAATCAATGAATAACAGTAGCATTGCAATATATGCGCTCAATTTAGTTGTTGTTTGGGGTATCCTCTATCCCCTGTACCTGCAACTGTCCAAAGTCCTCTTCAAGGGATAAAAATAATAATCAGCTGTAGGATAACATGCATTGAAGGAGTACCTGAGGAGACATTGCTAACTTTAGCAATGTAGCATTTCTGAACACAGGGTAAATTCCTCCCTCTTGTGCGCCAATACAGTCCGAGAACGTTTTATACCTTGTGAGTTGGGATTACTGCCCGTATTCACATTTACCCAAGTTAAGCTTAGCACATGCACCAATTTTTTTCAAGAAATGATCTCTTTAGAAGAATTTATGTACCTGCATTTGTATATAAAAATCACTTCAATGATGATAACAAAAGTTCACAATAATTAGGGTTATTTTAAGCCCAAATAATTGAAGCTTAACTGCAATAAAAACTCATATATTTAACATCTTTTTTTATAACAAGGGAACCTTGATATACCAGAGGATGCAACCAACATATTTAACGTTGCTACCATATAAAAAAGACGTAATCCTGGCACTGTTTCTAAATTATTGTGAAGAAAACGCCAAATAGTTACTGAGAAGTGGTGCACAATCCAATCAAATAAAACAATTTAGATGAAAATCCACAGCAGAAGCATCCACAGAAGCATCCTACTGCCTTAGTCTCCTTCCTGCTGGATGCTGCCAGAAATTCAAGGCTCTAGAGGTAATTCTCCAAAAGAAGAGACCCCACGTATGCCAAAGCACCTCCAACAGCATGATACCAGGGTGGACACCACTCCAGAAACCAGCCTGGATAAGGTCACTGGATGGATCCCAGACCCCTTATACCTGTTCAGCGAACTCAGACTGATCTGTTCATCCACAGAAGCCTCTCCTTCTCTTTTTTTCTGCCTTTTAAAGACAGCAGCCTTGTCTGGCACAATTTGCTTTCAAAACATACCTCCTCACAAATACGTAGCTATAAACTTTTGAGGCTGACGCTTGTAAGATCAGAAATATGTTTCTTTTGGAACAGGCAGAATTCATTCTTCTTCATTGCTAGAAAATGCCGGCGTGATCACAGATCTACTGAAGGTTTCTCCTCGCTTATCTTTTCTCAACACTGACATGTAGCAGAGAAAGAGGAAAGATGAGACAGAAAAAGAAGTGAAAGCAAAAAGTGGGAAAATACATGAGAAAAACAGAAAAGAAATAGGAGAGACAGAAGAGAGAACTAATTTAGTCTCAGCCACCTCAGAAGAGAGACCAGATGGTGCAATCTGAACAATTCAGTAAAATACAAGAAACCAAAAGAGAGAACACAAGGGCACACTTACTGATCAGGCCCTTCTGTGCTAAGCACTGTACAAACATGTAGAAAAAAATTAGCAATCTAGGTCAAGATTAAAGCGAGCAAACAAATGCAAACAGGTAGAGAGGCAGCAGTGAAACCTCCACTAACAGGAGAGGCATCGTTTCCACTTGAGAGTTTGCTTTCACAAAAAGCTGACGTAACAAGGCAGATTTTAAGAAGAGTTATTTCCAACATTTTTAAAGAGAATTTTTTCAACTTGTAAGTAATGTAAGAGTTCACATTCCATTTTCAAAGCCAATTCAGGAGCCCAAGTAATGTAATCTCCCTAACAACAATTTACCAGAAATATAACTTACCGCAAGGAAAACAAACTTTCAACGACAGGACAAATTCTTTTTCAGACTAAAGAAAAAGTCCCTGTCCCGCTAAATGTTGCATTTTAGGGCCTGTAGCATTATTGCTTTGGGCCTGTTAGAGGATTAGCTGCCTTTCAAGCCTCATTTGAAGAGGAGCGGTGATTAAGCCTGGAAAACTAGGATTTTTGTAAAATTGTTTTTTAAAAAAAGATAAATACAACAGCAACATTTATCAGGACTTCAATATTTCACTTCTTCCTTCTTTTTCCATCTGCACCAGAGCTATTCTGCACATTGCTCTTCACAAAAGAAGAGGATTTAGAGATATTATTTTCTTAGTCTAGTGAAGCAATAATCCAAGCAGGAAAAAAGTGCAAAACCCCAACATATGTTGGCCTCAATTTTTTCCAGACATTTTAAAGTTGGGAACAGCATTGCAGAAATCATCCAGACCTATCCCGGTTATACTGGTATAACTCCATCTGCAAAATTAAAAACAGGCCTTTTGTACTGAGGGCTCTTACAAATATTCACAAATTATTAAACATTACATATTGCTCCTGAAAGGGCTTAATCTACTATAGGATTATAAAAAGAGCTAGAAAAACAACAAGAGACCTTGACACAAAAGGAGCCCACTGCTGAAGTGTGAGCGTTACAAAGCCTTCCTGACCAGCGCTGGCGGGCTCCCTCCCGACGCCTTTACCGCCTCCCAGCAAACACAGGGCCAGTCGGAGGTTTCTCCTCGTAGGAGCCGTGATAAGCTTCATGATTTCATCTGCCAGCAGCTTTGCCCTAAGTCACAGCCAAGCCAAACAACAGCAAAAACCTAATATGACAAACACCAGGGGAAAGCGAGGTAGTCACAGCAGCTAGGAACTGAAGAATTTCTGGCCTACGTGAATCCGAGGCTCAAATGTAAGTTTGGGCTGAACAGCAGATCCCGTTGCAGTGCAGAGGCCGCAATGCCCATGCTGGACAGAGGCGTTCACGGCTGGCAAGAGCCCATCTCTCGCTGCAGGAGTGGCTCAGCGTGCGATCCCAGGGTCGCTGATCCAGCTGGCACCAACGCCTACCTACCATCTCTCCCATCCTGACGGTGTGGAGCCCAGTAAGCTCTCAAACATCGAGAGCGAGTGCGTATCCATGTCTCAGGAGGCAGCCTGATGCTTTAATTAATCTGTAGCAAGAGTGAAATCTTCCCATGTTCAAATGTGTTTTGCAAGGAAAGCAAAGGTTTTATGTTTGGTGACCTATGCAAGCAGATACAACTCAATGCGTCTTTTCCAGTCCACTGGAAAGGGAAGGGAAGAAAAGAAGCAAAATGCCCAGGCACCTGAGACTTCACTTCTGTATTTTAAAGATATAGTCTACATATTTATCAAAAGCTCTAAGAAACTAATATACACACCCAAATTCAGATTATTATCACTGTAATGTATAGCTTCACTGCTGTGTCAGACTCCTGCAAGGTTTAAATCCAGATTAGTAATAAACTCTGACTATTCATCAGTTCTCCCCAGCCAATCAAACTAGAAGATCGTATTTCTTGTAGGTCTGCAAAGTGCATATATTACCCACAAAAATACACCTAATTACATTTTGGTTTGAATAATCAGTTCATTGACATTCTTGTGCGAAAGAAAATGTCATTATTAATTTATAGAAGTTGCATGAACGGTAACAGTTCAGAAAAGCCCGGTATGAAATAAATTAAGCCTACACTTTCATGAAAATCATTAAAAGGTACCTATAATGATATCCCCCCAAATTATCATTCAAATAGGATGATGAACAGAAACCCTGCCAGAAGTCCACACACCCTTATCTCAAATACTTAATACTAAAGTACTGCATTAGATTTGTGCTTTGGCTTTGGAGAGGTGCCAGCAAGTCTGCCAGGACTAATGTTTTTGTGAGTCTGATGGGATCCAAAGTAAGGAGGCAAAATCAAATCCCAAACCTCCTGCAGAAAAGGAGCGGTCTCGATTTCCTTTTCTAGAGGCACCTTTGTGCTTTCTCCCTTACGCTGCTTTCCATCAGTGTTCGCAGACATCTCTTGTCCTTAAGTTATTCTTAGATTCTTCTCTGGGTTTACTGTCTACAGAAACCACAGGGCAGCTGAGACAGCTGGGGTCTGTGAGGTCTGGTCCATGTTCACCACTGCTTTCTCCGCAGGGTGTTTTTGCAGTTTCTACCAGGTAAGTATGCGGTCCATCTTCCTTTCATCTTTGGATTAAGAACAAGTCTACCCAAGTAGGCTGACGTTTTCTTGCTCATTTGGCCTCCAAATTCTTCAATATTTCAGATCTTTCCCCGTTATTGTATTTCTCCTCAGAGACACGACCTTGCACCACGATGCTATCATTTTACTTAATCTGTTAGGTCTCATCACTGTTTTGCATATCCTTATCATTTTATTATTCTGCACAGAGTTCTGCAGCCAAGAAATGTTTCAATTAAAGCATATACATGAGAGAGCATTAAGAAAAAAGGCACATCATCCTCAGATGTTGATATCAGCAATACAAATGACAGGGAGGAAGTGGTCCAAGTGCTTACATTGGAAATTCAGACCTAGGCTCCAAAATCCAAGGTCCAAAATGATCTTTGTCCTCAGTTGAGGTGGAGGGAGTATTCTGGAAATAATCTGTACAGCTCAGTTGTACTGCACTGAACAAAGGTACTGAAATATTTTGTCTTCAAGGGCCATTTGTTATGCTTATCCCTGGAGAAGATGTCACTTGGCTATAAGAGAACAGCTAAAACATACAAATGTATTCAGGACTGAAATTCTCTCTAAAATATTTTAACGCTGACACAATTATTTCCACCCACCTCTGTGTTCTGCTTGGCCATCCCAAGCGCCAAAGGCAGCAGCTCCTGGCCACCCGGCACGCACGGAGAGCCGGCTGGAAAGCCAAGAGGCGCACGCGTATTCCCTGGTGGCAAGCCACACGAGCACATGCAGAGCAGAGGACAGTGGGGCGACGGAGGAGATGGCAAAGGTTCTAGGTTTCTACACAGAAATGGAGAAGTGAGAGATATTGCTTGTTAGGGAGTAAAGACAGGGGATGTGAACGCCTTGCAGAGGTCCACACATTAATGCAAATTATCAGTCTGAATCAATGAAATGCCAAGAAAACAAAGGATACAGAGTGAAGACAGTGGCTTATGCTGTTGATTAAATTCCTGTTACCTGTCAAACAATTACTTGGGTTTGGGTTTTTTTTTTCAAGCTTAGTAAAAAGAAGCGGCGGTATTTGTAGTTCTAGTACATATTTAGTGGGGAAAAATTAAACCGCATAACTGTGAGTTAAGAAATTAAATTATAGACATTTTATACACATACAGATTCATCTGGTTGAAAGACTCCTCACTTCCAAATTAAAATCCTTTTCAAAATATTTGAATATTAAAAAAGTAGGTCTGCACAATGTGTGGCAGTCTATATTCATACCTACATGGCTTTCATATCGAGAAATATTGAAGTAGTGCTTCTGTATCAAGATGAGGATTCCAGAAAATAACTATTGGCTTTCCCAAAAAGAAAGATAACTTGGCTGGTTGTTTAGGACAAGAATGGTGACATCAGTCATAAATTATTCAACTTTTATTTTTGATCTTGATGATAATGGATGGGAAAGAATTGGTGAAAACAAATCTAGCAATCAGCTATTTTTACACAAGTCTTGTGCCTCATGTGGTAAAATTACTTGGCTGTGGCTTCTTATCAAATTGACAACCACCTTCTGCGAACCTTCATTAGTGGTTATGAAGATTTATGTTCTTAGTATTGATTAATTCCAATCCAATACTAAGACAAACTTTTTGATTTGACCCAACTGTTGCATTGCTCTTTTCTTAGTTTACTTCAGCATTAGTGATGACAAATGAATGTTGAGGATATTTTTCTTAACTTATTTTTGTCTTTTTCCTATAATTTATTAAGCCGATTTCAAGTCTCAGCCCAAGCAATTTGGAATCTCAGCACAAAGCAGGAGGTTTCAGAGAAATATTGACATACCCATAGACAGGGTATTAGTCAAGAGAGTTCCTGGAAGATCATTTCCTCGGAGGTCAGTATCAAGTTCAGTTTCTGCTTACTGCTGAATATAAAAGTCGAATCCAAGCAACGGCATGCACTGAGATCCCTGCACAGCTCCCCTCGTGCAAGGCACCCTCACGTGTAGCGGGTAAAGGAACAGCGAGGCAGGGCCACCGCCTCAGCACAGCCCTCCCCCCAAACAAAGCTAGCAGGTCTGACTGTGAGCGGAAGTGATCCTGATCATTTAAACCATGTCTCACCTTAAAGCTTCATTGCCACCTCTTCTTTTTGGCGCTCTGGAGAGAAAAACGGTAAGTTCACCAACGCAGGCCTCACTAGTTATGACTACAGTAGCAAGCAGCAGAGACCAGCAGGAGCAGATCTGTAGGGCAGTACAGCTGGTATAGCAGAATGGCTGGCAACCATTACGCTATAGAAAGGTACACACATTTCAAAGGATTTTTCTGCAAACTAGGTCGATGCTTGTTCCATGGACTGAACGGCCATTAGAGGTTGCAGCACCTTAGCTGTGCTCCTGGAGCACACACTGCCTTTCAGCTTCACCCAGAGAGCGTTCAGCTGAGGTGCTCCTAGCCTGCTGCTCTGTGCAAACCAAAGCATAAGCAAGCAGAGAGGACCGAGAGAGCCCTTCCAGAAGCATGCTCCTGATCCAAACTGAAATGCTAATGCAGATGTACCGACTCGATCAAAAATAAAAATCTGTATCAGAGCTGTTTTTAATTAGTAAAGTATTCTATTCAGAAACAGGGGTCCTGCAGAGCAAAACTTCATCTCACAGTCTCTGATTCAGACAGAGTCCTTTCGTAGCAACACTACAAAGTGTGTGGTTTAATTGCAGTAGTTTCAGCGAGAACAGGAGCTGACTTACTGAGCAGCTGTCAGGACTATCTCACCATCTCTTCTCATCCAGGCAAGCTGCCAAACCTGCTGAAGCTGCTCTCCCTTCCTTGCTGCCAGCCTCCTTCCCTCCTCCTCCTTCCCTTCGCTGCAGCATCACCCCTCTGCCTTCCTTTTCCCCTTGCCCACTCCGCTGTCCTGAAGCCAAGTTCACTCACTCCGTTTTCTCAAAATGCTGCAGTTCCCACTATGCGTGTATGTGTAGCATCCTTTGAACTTTCCTGTTTCCACCTGAAACGACTTGTTATTTACCTCCTTTTCATACTAAAAAGGATGCTTCAGATATTTAGTAAGGGAGTGGGAGATACCACTCAAAATCCAATTTTTAAATGGATGCAGCAGCAGCAAAGTTGCATTTTTGTCTTCATCCTGCTTTCTATAAGCATTTTTTGTGTATTTGTTTGGATTTTTATCTGATAAATAAAATGACAGTTAACAGTTGGAGCTCTGGAAATACTATTACTAGGCTTTTCCTGCCAAAGCTCTTTTATTGACCAAGAAAATGTAGAGGGGGAAAGATTCAAACTTGTTGTTTTGGAGAACTGCCAAGCTACCAACAAAGCCTTGCACGTGTTCCTGAACTCCACAATCTCTCTTTTTGCTCTGTGCGCAGTTGGCCACTCTCTGTTACATTTAAGTGGCACACAGCTCAGAAGAGTGTGAAAGAAAAGACGTGTAAAAAGGATGCAGCCTTGCACGGCTCCCAGCAACGCATAACACCAAGGAACCTAACTGAGTTGAGCAGAGAAACCCTATTTCCTTTAACTGTAAACCTTTCCTTTCCAACACCACTAATGGATTGACAAAAAAACATGTAGCATTCTAGCAACGTAAACAAAGGAACCTTCACATGTATGAAAGATTTATATGTCCTGTCCATGAAGAATTAATGAGAAACCTATCAAGAGCCTCAGTGCACAGGCATGCAATATACATCCAACGAGGCACTCTGACTCTCCAGACTGGAAGCAATTTGTGCAAATGATGCACAAACACAAAAATATTACCGTCAACCGTCCTTTGAATTAAAGGCATAGGCTCAGCTAAAACTCTAGCTAAAAGAAAAATCAGCATTCGTTAGAGGACAAGAGTCTGAAGATGAGCAGTTAACAGAGGGTGGCTGCTTCAAAGCTTACTGAATTTTAAAGCAATCACGTTGACTTCATTGGACGCTGAACAGGCCCCTGCTCACAGAGGTCTGCGTGACTGCAGCTCACCAACCAGCAGAAGATGGTGGTATATAGGTCACACCACCAAATGCCATCTGCTCGCACAGGAGAAAGTACTTACAATGTAAACACTTTTTGTCTAGCAAACAGTCTGCCACAACACTTCTAAGTCATAGATGCGACTGCTTTCACTTGCCCCAGCCCCGACGAGAACTACCCGTTATGCCAATGCCGAGACTCCCTGTCTTGTTTTTCTAAATAGAGAAAGAGGCAAGCAAGCCAGCCCCTCCGCGCGTAGCAAGAAAACAGTGCCTTTCCATTAATAACACACCAGCAAAAATGGGCTCGTCAGGACCAGATAGGATCTATTACCCCTCCAAGTAAATTCAAAACTCTGTTGTCTAAATACTTGCAGAAAGTTTACCTGCCATTTTTTGATCTGTGTCATACCTACTTCCCATTTTTGTTGCCTTCTCATTTTGGCTCTGTCAAAAGTGATGAGGTGTTTGTCTACCATAAAGATCAGAAATTAGCCAAGAGAAGAAACATTCATTTTTGTACCACTATCACCATTTCATTTACGATGGCATCCACCTTCTGACGATATAACACCAAGCAGGTTTCCCTGTTGTTTTTTCCAATCAGGAGGACGATACACCACTTATTTCCATGCGAGATATCCACAGGGGAAAACCGCGATAGAGTCACATCACTGTTTAACGTGTGGGAGTCAGACTCGGCACAGCGCAAGACCAGTAACTTCCCAATTCAAGGGACGCACACGCTGACAGCTCCCGTAGGCGGCTCAGTCTCGTGCACCTGAAAGGGGTGCTACGCCACAGATACAGGCGAGCAGCCCTCATCGCCCGCCTGACTTCGCAGTTCTGCTGCTCCTCAACTTCAAAGGAGTGCTGTGAAGTCACACGGATTTCTAAAACCTCAAAAATTACTGCAATTAAGAGGACATTGTTACATCCCAATGACTGTCAAAATAACCTAAAAACAAAGAGAGAGAAACTGAGAAAGAAGGAAAGAAAAGAGCTTTATTTAAAGCCAATTAAAGAAACGAAAAAAGTCAACTTCACAGAGTTATGATGTACTTTTTCATAATTTTCCTGCTTTTTTACTAGAGGGGATTCATTTCACTGTCATCCTGGAGTAGGCACAGAAAGACGAAACTGCTCGTGGCAGCCCCAGAGCCTGCCCCCAGCTTCACCGAGCCGGTAGGGCTCGACGGGACCCTCGCGGGGCGGAGGGAGGCTGCGGCGAGTCGCGCTCCCCTGCGCGCGGCCTCTCGGATCCACGCACACAGAAAATATGGTGTGGTTTAAGAATTTATTATTTTTACAGACCTCACTATCCTCTCTTTAGCTCACTAACACACAGGATCAGGCTCCCCAGGAAGGAGGCCTGGATTTCACACGAGATCTCTTTGCAGATCAACTGAGATCAAGCGAGATTTATGTCCAAATCGACTTGAGGCATATGGCTTTTTGTTATTAATGATGGTAAGGGCCTATAGGAGAAAAAAAAAGTATCAACCCTGGTATTCACTCACTGACCTGTCAAGTTTAGACCTCAGTAGAAAAGAAGTTCATAAACGAACGCAAGGCTTCATTAAACAAACGGCCTCCTAAGAAGGAAGCAACAACCCTTCTTTGTCCCTTGGATTTGTGGCTTAATGAAAGAGCAGATCAGAAATCTGCTGAAAACACTAGAAATTCCCACAGGAAATTCTTCTACGCCTAAACTGTACTGTAAATAATTCAGTATAACCAACAGGAATCACTTTTAAAAAAGAGCAAAGTCATCTCAGGCTTTTAGTTAGAATTTAAAGGAAAAATTCCTCCCCATCTGACACAATCAATGCAAAAGTCACTCCCAATATGGAACAAACACAGAACAAAAGAAGGAGGCAGATGAAAACGAGCAGCTGGCTGCCTGAGATCAGCGAACTGTGAAACTAAGCATTTAGATGTTTACGACTATAATGGCTTTTGCTCTGAAGTTCTCTGCGTTGTCTACAATATGCTAAAGGCTGACTTGAGATACGCTATAGCAAATGAGGTACAGAAATGGTTGAAAGTCAATCATCACATCTAGGTACATAATATCCAGCAACACACATGGCAAGTTTTTCGACTCCGCTGGTCAGAATAAAGCTTGCAACGCCAGGAGCATCTGGCCATCATTAAAATGAAAGCCTAAGCAAGGGCTGTGCAAATTCCATCCTGCTCATTATGAGAGAAAGATGTCACACACAATGCAACGGCTTCACTTCTTTATTTGGCTTCAATGGAGCCTGTTCATGATTTTTTATATTTTACTTTTATTTGAAACAACCGGATAAAACTAACCCAGGAAAATAAACAGCCCTTTATCTCCAGCATTCCCAGGGATCACAAACAGCTCTATGTCCTTGGGGGAATATCAGGAGTTAACGATTCACCATTCCTAGGGCATGAAGCAGCTTAATTAACAAAAAGCAACGTTTTACAGAAGTTGTTCACTTAAGTTAATGGCGCATAGTATTATTACTAGTAGCGATTCTGCTCGCTAGCCCTGTGGACAAGCCCTGCGCTGGATTCCCTGATGCCTCTCTGAATCCCAGTGGAGCAACTGAATCCATCGGTAAGAAACTCTCAGTTTCATGTTTTCACTCTGTTGCTATTCCACCTCTCTCCAATCTTATACAAAACATTCACTCATTTACCATTTTTCATCTGGGTAGAACAGCAACATTTCCATCTTTTAACAATCTGTATATCTATAATAAAGCTCTTAAAATGTTTACGTACAGAAAATTAACTGGAAAACATAACACACGCTTAGAGTACCCTTGAGACTTACCTAGGATCCCAGCTCTATGCACGTTGCTTTGTTTGATGATGCAGAAATACATTCAACAGTGGCCCGTTCCACACCTGTGGCAAAGGAATCATTTTAAAGTAAAATTTAGCAGAATAAAGTTAATTGAAAGTCAATACTTTTTTTTTTTTAAATGATTTAAAGTGCCTCCCCTGTCTATAGCCATAGGCGGGAAACATGATAATTTTGTTAGAGCTGATGTAATTTGGTTAAACGTCAGGATGGGGATTGGAGGCTTTACCTTCCTCCAGTGGAGAGCAGACTGGCATAAAGAAGTGAGAAGGGCTGCCAAATCTCTGGCAATCCCAAACTGTACCTCTGATCAAAGCATAAACCAGAATACTCATTCTAACAAGAACAGTGAATGGGGCGTCAGGCGGGAATCCTGCAAGCACGTCCTGCGACAGTGGCAGAACGCACTGCTTTTCCAAGAGGCTGAACAACCTTGAGGTTTAGTTTGCAGACTGGAGAAGTGACCTTAAACCGAAACCTACTTGCTTAGGGGAACATGGACAGAGCACATCCGACAGATTTTTTAGAAGAGTTGCTCCTTGAAAGCAAAGGGGACAAAATCTTCAGTAAACAAAATCTCTGAGCTCAGAGAAAGGCTGAAGGTTTCTTTCTCATCAATAGAAAATTACACCACAGTCATTGATTTTTCACCTCCTCAAAAAATTCTTTCAAAGAAATGGCATCCTGAGCTGATACCTAACCTCATACGCTTTTGCCAGCTCCCTATTGATACAAACACACTAACTGCTTCACAGTAAGCTGCTCATAGCATCCATCGCAGATCATCGCCACTTCCTACCAGCAGTCAGGAGGCCCTCATGCCTCCCGAGTCCGTCCTTTATTTTACATCTTCACTCACATATTCCGGCTTCATTACTGAACTCACCTGAACGTTGTTTTTTCCTCCATCTGTTTGCACTAATCATTCCCCAAGGAAAGATCCTCCTTGCTTTACTGTTCTTACGCTGAGCAACGCAGTCAGAAGCAGCATAAAGAAACTTTCAGCCACTGCTCCTTCCAGGAGGTGACTGGCACAGTACAAGATCTCTGCTGCTGCAGCCCAACTTATAATTGTTTTTCAGCAACTTTTATGAAACTCGTAGACTTTCATAACAAAAGATGAATTTGTAAAACTATTTTTAAAAAATAGTTTGAATGGTTTAACTTCATCATCATCATCAAAGAGTAGATGAAAAGGCCAGAAAGAATACAGTTATTTTGAAAGGCATCTTTCACGCAAAGCAACTCCCCAATGTTTTAGATTATAATAAGTTATGGGTGATATACTGGATTAAGAAAGCATGGAAGAAACTGAAAAATAAAGTGAGAGGAGGATTCTTTCTTCTAGGTAAGATCTAGATAAAGTGAAACAGTTAAGCTGAGAAGTAGATTACAGATCACAGAGTCCTTGAATAAGCAGACAATAAATAGTTAAAAGTAAGAAAAGAGTACACTAATGCAGTATTTCTAAAAAAAATACAAGCTGAATCTAAGTTTTATTATTGTATTTCCTTTTTGACTATAACAAGGAGTTTTGAAAGAAAAAGAATAGCTCCATCATCATACTGGCTGCTTTTCATCTCAAAGATGATGCACCAAGATTTTATCGTGAGCATTTAATATTTTTCATAATTCCAGCATTATCTGTATGAGCAGCCATCATGTCATTGTCACTCCCTGGAGGCACCTGCACTTGTGCAACTGGAAAAATGTACCATCATATATGGCAAGCATTTTTCCTCAAATCATAAACACACTGAATTAATCTACTGCATATCTCAAGACAAAGTTCAAGTTTTTTGTCACTTGTATTCATCTCACTGTTCTTGCCTACATCATCTCTGGTAATTACTCTCTGCATAATACATCACACTTTTTTAAGTAAGCCTATTTTATTTTGATATTATTACTATGATCACTTGTGCCTGCAGTACCACGGACACCATGCAGATGAAGAGCATATAGAGAGTTCTTGCACTAACGATATTTAGTGCTGTCAAATGGCCACTGTTTGATGCAAGGCTCACACCAGGTCTCTAAATGCAGGTTTAACTGATCAGCGGGAAAATCTCTCCAGAGATTATCTATTTCAGCCTCCTCTACCAGTGCCAGTCTAGTTTGTCTAAACTTAAAAGATATAGTGATAGATATTCCAAGGCAATCTATTTCTGCAATTAGAAAATACTTAACAGCTTCTTCACATCCTTATTAACAACTTAAATTCTTAACATCTATCTTTCATCTGTCTTACTGCAAATATAAGCCTATCACTTGAATCCCCATTCCCACAGAGAATAATTTATTCCCTTCCCCTTTGCAACACTCTTTTACATAGTTAAAGATGTTTATCACGCTGCTTTTCACTCTCCTTTTTTATAGACCAAGCAAACTCAGCTCTTTCACTGCTCAGTAGATAAGGTTTTTGAGACAACTGATTATTCTTGCGGCTGTCCCCTGGACTTTCTCCATCTAGTCTATGCTTATTTATCTTTGTAATATTATTCATCTTCTATTGTAGTATGTAAATTCTTTGGAAGAGAAGCCAACTTTTTCTTATAAGTTTGCACAGCACATGAATTAATGGGAGCCTGAGCTTCAAGTGAGGAATGTAAATGTTTCCACAATAATTTTCAGATAGCATCATCTTTTATAACACAAGAAACCAGCTACATCTGCAAACCTAGAGAAGATACTACATCTGCCCCCATTCAACTGAATAAAGTTCAAGTTTCATCTTGGTCTCAAACAGAGATTAATATCAAAAAAAAAGTTTACAGGTAATAAAATAAACGCCTGCCTGCTGGATGCTATTGGCAATAATCAAAAGTATGTGAATATTGACTTTCACTTCCTTTCTAAAAATTAAAAAAATAGTAAGAACAATCACTGTAATTATGTCCATTCTAAATATGCTGATTACAGCACACAGATCCTAATATCCTCCTTAAATTAATGCCTTCATAATGAGGCACACCAATAAAGAGGCAGAAAATGTCTCAGCTATCACTGAGATGAACTGAAAGGTTTATTTAGCAAGTAAAACCAGAAGTATTTGGCACTCATAATAGTATCTTCTGTGCCAAGTATCTTAAATGGGGAAGCAAATAATAAATTTATTGATGCAAGTATTCAAAGCTTATCTCTTGCTTCTGAAACTTTAGTTATTTGAAATTCCACACTGTGCTGTACTTTAGAAAGCATATTCTGCAGAGAAAAAAGAACTCCTCACTCTTCCCTGCGTGTATTATCTCAGGCACTTGTGCGTTTTGTTTTGTTTTTAAACAGAATCCATTGGCGTACTGTTAGCCTTTCAGCGAGACACTTGCAGATGTGCCACGCTCAAAGGAAAATATGGAATTTCTTCTTGATAGCTCTAGCATCAATCCATCCTAATTCAGCTCTGTGCTGAAGAGACTGGTCAAGATGGAAAGCTATTGACATTTATTAATAAACATTATCAGTAGCGTCAAGCATGTTTATATTGCTTACAAACAATCATCATACAACCATCCACTCCACAAATACAGCGGACATTCCTTCCCCATGATCACAGTCCTGCCTTCAAGGACCGCAAGTGCAATAACTTCTACATCTGACAAAACCTAAAAAACTACCCTCTGAAGACCTTACTGAGACAAGCAATTAAAAGAATCCAAGGACAACAGTCTTTCCTATCTCTTTTACACTACTCTTACTTTTTTATTTGGCATACCATATGCCTGAATTTCTCTGTCTGCCACCTCCAGTCTTTAGTTTCTAAGCTGCAGAAAATAGTATGCCAAATAGCAAGGAGTCTGTGGTTAAAATCATGTTAGATTTCCCTCCCTGGGGTAGGGTGATGTTGGATTAAAAGTATACCTCAAAGAGCCTTCGTTTTAAAGGTTATTAAACAAACCCTCCCATCACAGAGCAAACACATTAAGCCTCATTACACTGACATTCTTCAAAGCAAAAGAGGTCTAAATGCAGGCTAAAAAACACGCACTCATTACTGATGCTCTGCTTTTCATGTTGCCAAGCAGAGGGTTGGGTGCATTAGGAAATGGCTAGGAAAAAACACATCCTCTGGCTAGCTCCCATTTCCATCGTGCCAGGGAGCGCACGGGAGGAACGCCCCTTCCCTTGGTGGTGCTGGTCTGGTCCCGAGAGGCTGCCGCGGCCCGTCCCGACGAGGACCGCTCCGGCTCCCATCTGGAGCTGCGTGGTCCCAAGGCCCCTCGCACCGCATTGCCGGGAAAGTCGCTGACTAGACTCCCCGCTCACGAGAGTGCTTTACTCAGAGTGGCCATCCGCTGCCTGCTGGTATTGGTGGTTAGACTTAGGCCAAGGGAATCACGGTTTCATTCATTGTATGATCTGGGAATTAATCTTCTCATGCCAAAGATGGATTGGTCTGAATTTGTCCAAACTATTGACATTCAAAAAGAGAATGTGAAACATAGGCTTCATGAAGCAAATGCATTATGGATCAGAAACGCACCAAGAGGAAAGTATTCATATTGCCAAACAATACATCAGCTTTGAAGTATTTTTTATCTAACTGCAGCAATGGAAAGCCTTACACTTTCCACACCTCAGTTTGTTTTCCTCCCTTGTGTACAGGGCAAGACTCTATGGAGGGAAACAACTGCAAGGTTAGGAAAATTATATTCTTTTGGATCCTCTGATATGGAAAGAGTATTACCTCCCAGCCCCAGGCGCTGACACACAAACTCTGTACGTTTCTACAAATGATTCCTGGAGCTCTGATCTTGAACAGGGTAACTCTCATCTGCTGTGTGAGCGACTTTAATGGTACCAGTGATGCATCACCGCCTTCAGAAAACACGACAGTGACTCACAGCCACCTCACCAGCCCTGCTTCCGAATGGTCTTGCAGCAAGAAAAGATCATGCAGCTTAAATTTCTTTGTAACTGGAAAAAGCGTGACCACACTTAGTGCTGCCTCTTTCTCAGTAATACAGTATAAATCTCTCAGCAGTAAGATAACTTTTTTTCAAAAGCTGTACCAGAAGAAAATGGAGTTATGTCCAGCTTTCTTACAATCTTATCTGTCTCTGGAAAGCACAGATTAGGTGGCTGGGATGCACTTCCAGCGTAACATCACACCCAGCTTCAGTGCAACAGTATTTTTGTGGGAGTCAGGATGCTATGGATCGAACATTACATTACCTTGCCCCAAGACAGAGAATAGGAGACTGGCCACTAATTATCACTCACGTACGAGTCAAACAGCGTTCCACTTCAGATTGTTTTTCCAGTTTCATAGCAATCATCAGCGCTAATCATGTACAGAAGCACGACCAGGAATCATCCACTAGTGTTATCCCTCGCTTTAAAATCTCCAGATACTATAGCTTGATACGAAGCCCACAGAGGCCGGCCAAACTCTTGATTTAATCACTGGAACTTGCTCCAAGCTTGGTATTAGGTTTCATCTCCACAAATAGTTCTTGAAGCTCAGGCAGGTAATTTTCTTTTTATGCTGTTTGGCAGTTGATCCATTATTGTTGCTACTAAAAGCAAGCATCTGGTGATGGATGACCTGAAGAGCTGGTTAATTGGACAGGGAAATATTTTAAGCACTATATTGTTTTGTATCCAAATTAGATTAGGAATAACTGAAAATTGTAGTTTCATATCTCTTGTCATCTGTAAGATTAAATGAAGGGCTCTGTTCTTTTGCTGAACACCTACATCTCCAAACCACAAGCCCACATCAGCACTGTGAAGTGCTGCAGCTGTCTCTCCGCAGACACAGCAGAGACTGATGCACCTTCCTCCAAGAATCACTGAGGTGGCCGGGGAAGAAGCCTGAACCCTTCTGCCTGTAGATATTTGTTCTATAAATACAGAGAGACCTTCAGCTTTCAGGGCTGTCTGGATTGTGTCATCCACATAATAACTCAATCACTTTTAGCAAAAGACCAGGATATGAATAATCTCTCCTTAACAGTCTCTGAAAATCAGAAATATTATCTTTTTAAATTATTCATGAAGTTGTTATTACTACAAGCTGAGGCGCCATTTAATGAAATAACATTTTAAATACATGATTGCATTAAAGACAGAACACTACATTTTTATAAAAACATCTCTTTTGGTCTGCTGTGAATTACAAGAGAAATGAGTCTGAAATCATAACTGTAGCTCAAGATAAAACTCCTGTCTGATTCATAAATAATACGTGATATAATTGTGTTTTATTGCCTCCTTTGCTTCAGTCTGGGGTGAGGAAAGACCCTGAGAACATCCTATTTACTATTTTCCCAATTCATATTAATTCAACATGCACCTGTTTTTTAATTCCAACCTTCAAGCTTTCTCCAGCTGCAGGAAAAAATGCAGAGCTAAAATGCTTATTATGCAGAAGTGTCCTGTATTATCAAGGTGGCTCTGACAACGTATTATAGCAGTCTCTCAGAAAGACCCAAGACACCCTTTTGCCGGAAAGACTATTCTGTACACAGCATGGCTTTAGACCACTTTAGAAATAAACTTAAGATACTGGAAAATGTGATATTTCACCAATACCAGACTTAGAGAATTCTTTACACAATATGCCTTAGTATTCATCAAACGCTATCTCGGGTTGAGCAGGTATTTTGCCCATAGACAAATAACAGACTGACTTCCAAAGACCGCCTCTTCTTCGACATGGCATTGACTGATGCCCAAAGCTACAGGCACTAATCCCTGTGGGTGCGTTCTCATGCACCGCGTACGGACCCTTCTCATCTCCTGGCATTTTCTAGCAGTGGGAGAATTTCTGGAAATTCTCAGCCTCAAGAGACAAATCTATGTTCGCAGAGATTCGAAAGAACTGATGGAAAATAGTGTTTTAGCTTGAGGTTATGCACTTATCCGGCCATCCTTCCCTCACAAGTCCTGTGGCACAAGGCTGAAAATGGACTCTCCCTCCTCTCCATCGTTCACGGCTGCGCCTGTTTGCTCTACAGTATTAAGGCCGACTGCTCTGCATTGCCTTCTAACGGTGCTCCTCCAGGTCTTTTATGGGTACATTCATCTCTGTGCACCAACTGGTTTAATGACTTACAGAGAAAATCTGTCTGTTGAACTCTGTGTCTCAGATATACCCAGCCCCTCCTCCTGAGTCTGGCTGAAACAAGCACTAATTTGCCATTTCTTAGCACTTTCCGCTGGTGATTAAATCTATCCATTGAAAAATGAGAGCTTTTCCACAGGCATTTATTTTTCAAGATCCATGAATATAACGATTTTAGAAATTAAGTAAAGATACCAGAAGATCCCAATTACATGAAAAAAAAAAATAATTTGGCGCCTGGAGAATTGTATGGCAAGATAAACCTTCCCACAAGTGATTATTATTTCTTAGTAAACAGACATGCTGGAAGCAAAATTACTGCTTTCTGCAAATAACCAAAGGACTTGTTTAGTAAGCTGAAAGCAAAACAGACAAATTTGCCTCAGTTATGTTTATATGAGAGTTTACGTGAGTCCTAGTGCGAATCTCACAAAGGCACATGGCGTTTCATTTGCACAGCCAGAAGGATAGGGTCTCCTGACAATAGACTTAGGTCCTCCCAAAAGCCATCTTCTTGCCTAGAACTGGAGATGCAGCCCCAAGATACAAAATTCCTGTTTGCATTTCCTTCTCTTCCTTAATGTCCTTAAAAAAATCCCTGTATTTGAAGTATTTTTCTTACATTATGCATTAATGGTTAATTCACCACACGGAGAAAAGCACTACTTAAAGATCAATTTTACAATAGAAAAATGTATGAACAATCACTCTATTCAAGACATCATTGCAGAATAAGGAGCTTGATTTAAAGAAGTCACAAATTGAAAAGATTATACTGCCTAGCAGGAAAAAAAAATAAATTCTACCAGTACAAGAGATTCTACAGGTTCAAGAAATTCTACACTCAAAGTCAGTTCAGGTGCAAATACGGGCAGTAGTAAGGACTTGAAAGTGCTCATGGAAAAGCAGTGGAGTTCTGATTTTTGCATGTGGGATGTGTTGACTAAGAAGGTTCTGGTGTTGTGCAAAGCAGCTAAAAAAGCACATGCCAGGATTGTCTTCCATGCTGTGGACTTCAGTACTTTGTCATTGCTAACGCTTTCATGACCAAAGCACCTCCCCTTAGGAGGCTTAGTTACCAGTGCTGCAAATAATAAACTGAACTAACACCACCATGGGGTGGTGGGGTCCAAGTGTCAAGGTATGAAAGTGGCACAGGGCACAACACTGGCGGCTACCTAGATATATGCTTCCTTTTGATCTTTCCTTCTTTGCAGACACTTGCCTTGCAGCTCAATTGCATTCACTCCTTAGATTTTTCTGAGGAAATTTGGACCTAAAGGTTAATTTTTTTAGCTTCATCTATATATACTAAAGTATTACAAAGAAATCAAAAAAATGTCTCCTTTGCCTAGCAATATAAGTCTAAATCCATCCATAATCTAATTATTGTTCCAATACGTAACTATTAAGCATAAAGATCCTATGATAACACTACAATGCATTAAAACAAAAATCAGTGGTGTTACTAATACTTGCCTTACTCCCTTTTCAGTAACTAACTTTCTGAGCAAGTCAAGGGCACAATAAATCTTTACAGTGATATTCATGAATATGTAACCCAGCATGCATCAGTACACTTATTCCTGCATGCAGTCCCTAGACAGATTTTGTACATTACTGCAACGATAGCAAGAACACATTGACATCTGTTTTAGGGTTCTCCTCGTGTATATGGTTCCCCCAACAAAGCAAGGGGGAGACTTCATCATGGCCTCCTATTTCTTGCACTGATGCACAGAGAAGCTCCTGAAATTGCTGGAAGACGAGCGTGACCCGTCCTGTCTCCTGCAGGCACAATTTCTCCACCACCTTCCTATGGACTTCTGCACTACCCTTGCTCATCCCACTGACTAACCGGTACAATATTATCCCTGCAGAATGTATGGTATTTTTGCTACGTAGGATAAATGAAACGTTTTCTAACTAAGAACTGCCAGATCCTGATGACAAACTCCGGAATATGAAGAATTAGGAAAGTCCCACGGAACTGGATGCTACCCAGGCAACAAAAGAAACAGATATGAACACACAGGCTGTCAGGAAGAAACAGAGTGACAAACACATCCACTGACTTCTGACCATTCATCATGGGGACATCACCAAATCGCTCATTCTTTGTACTGTTACTGAGATGGATAAGAATAAATAGCAAGAAAGCAAACTGTTCCTGCAGAACCACATATCTACAGTCCCTGTTTCTGTCTTTGCAGATGAACTGAAGAAGCGTTAACAAAGTGTCCACCTGGTATAGCTTAGAGAAGATCTTTTGTTTCTTCCAGCTTTATTTCAAGCTATCATAGCACTATCTCTGATTTTTCTCACTGGCATTTAAACACAGAATTTTTGCCATTTTCATGCTCCCTAAATTTCTTTAAAAGGACACTTCTTCAGTGTTTTTTCTTCAGACATGCCTCAACATATAATATATTTATAATAGGAGAAATAACTTGCGCTGCATATTTATAACCATACTGCTTAGGATTTTACCCTCAGACACCCCACATGAAGTCACAGAAGCTACCTAGAAAGTTACTGTATTTGCACCAACGAGAGTAGAGGTCTACCCACTATTTTTCTAATGATAATTCACCAAAACATAACATCGTCACAAAGCATCACCATTAATGCATGATTCTATAATAATTCACAGTATTTTTTCCTTGCTGCTTTAACAGAGCCTACCTTCAAGCAGAAAGAGGAACACAGATTAACTAACAAGCTTCTTTCAGAGAGCTGCGCTTATTTATGGGCAATTTTCATGGTACTCGCCACTATCGCGTCTGAGATTGCAGACACCTTCGTCAGTGGTTCCGGTCACAAAGAAGGACAGAGGGCAATGCTGTGGGGGTCTGTGATCCCGAACGTAAGAGAGGGTGAAAAACCAGCGTCTGTCAGATGGAAAAGGACAAGAATAGCAGTGCACTACTGGCTATTTTAAAAATGCTACAACAAAACGATTCCTAACGTGAATGACCACCACAACCGAAAGAAATTGGATACTTCTAATATTTTCCTTCAGTTGTGACTGGAGTATATTTCTACCCATCAGCATATTTATTCAGTATTTTCCTCTGAATAAAATTAAAGGTCTATTAAACCTTATTAAAGTTCTGTGACAAGGAAGTCTTATTAAAAGAACTCAAGGAAAGGCAGAACCTGGGAGTTGCAATATTCTAAGTAGAAGCTTCCTCTTTTGGTTAAAACACAGGACTGGGAGTCAAGGAACTAAAATTCCACTCTTGGCTCTTCCACCACATTTTCTGCGTGACCTCAGCAAAGCTCTTCAGAGCCTTCTGCTTCGGTTTTCTCATCCGCACGAAGGCAGGCATCAAGCCCGTTTCCCCAGTTATGCGAAACAGGCATGCAAGCTGATCAAATGCCACGGGGAAAACATTTTCCTGCTATTTTCTTTCACTGCATTTGAATCACAATTCCCAACCCAGTTACTGACTTGTGCCTCAGCAATGATTATAAACCGCAAGAGACCTGCAAGGCACACCAAGTGTTATCACAGCAGATACTGTATTGAATGTTGCAGGGAAACTCATCCTAGAGATTCAGTAATTTCTGCTAAATTGCTCCCTACGAGCTTAGAGTCTACAAAGTACCCTAGCCCAATTAACTGAACAACAAATGCCTCAACACAGAGGCTAGCTAAATATTTTTGCACTAGTATTTCCAAATATTAATTTTGTTCACATATGCCTTTAAAATTATTTCTATGTTGCTTAGGGGACGCAGCAGAACTAAGCCAAGCTTTGGGAAATCCCCAAATAAGCTACTGGTTTTCCTGCTCTCAAATGGCAAGCTAAGGAGATCAAAATTACCATCGTACAGTGAAAATAAAAAACAAATAACAAATATATTTAAATTTAGGAGAGGAAAATATCAGTATAGATTAGATGAACTTAACAATATACCCACATACTACTCAGGTAGTGTATATATTACATATACCATATAATGACACTGCTTCCAAAACATCAGGAGTTTAGTCCGAGATTACCAGATCCAAATATCTGGATAGGGATGCAGAAATTGGAGGCTATCGTTTTAATAAGAGATCACCAATTCAGATATCTTCAGCAGGCTGGGTGACATCCCTTGGAGACACACGGTGAAGGGCGCGCTTTGGGCAGCAGATACTGGTGTCGCAGCACCCAGCGCAGTGGGGTCAGGCTGGGAATCCAACTGGACCACTGCAGGAAGTTCAGTACATCCTAAAACCACCACAGCAACGCGTCCTATCGGCCATGCCACGTACCCCTGCAAGGAAGCCTCACTGAGAATGAGCAACCCATATATAAAATTAACATTACCACTCTACGGCATACATACTTCCAGGGAAATTCCAAGCATGCACAAATACTGATCTTAAAAGGTACTCCCGTTGTATAATGTGTGATATACTACGCAATGTATAAATGAAGCATTAAAAATAGCTCAAATTTTCTAATAACCTGCACAAAAGCAGGCAAGTTTTGTAAGCACTCTCTAGGTCAGTACTTTAAATTTCACTAACAACTTCTTTCCTTTCCCTAAAAGAAGCAGAGCTGTGACGTGACTGCAACTTTCACCTCCTGATTACAGAAATGTTCGCATAAAGAGAGAATAAAAGAAACAAAAGGCAACTGATCAGCTAGTCATAAAAATCCAGCAAATATTAAATCACAAAGTATATGTACAACGTACTGGCAGAAAGATATTTGCATACAGTGTTTGAAAAACACTGTTTGAAGTACAAATATATTCACTGAAAGCAAAGTCTACGGGGGACCATGGCGAGGAGGAAGGAAAAAAGGTTGAAGCTAGCAGATGAAATATTCTCTTAACAATATTATCATCTATGGTCACATTTGGTGCAAACAGCCTCAATTACCAACATCTGACTAGGTGCATGTAATAGTTAAAGATACTCATATCATTACAGTGCATAGCGCGATTGGTTTGAATTTCCAAGAGTGCTCATACAGGCTTCCGTGATTCGAACACCTGCAAAGGACGACAGTGTACGTGCTTAGTTTGAAGTAGGCACCTATGCCTTTTCAGAAAGAACCAAAGAACAGGACAAGATCTTTAGAGATGAGCAGAGTTTCTGAACTGCTAATTTGCAATAACCTCACATAAAGTCTCATTTCAGAAGGTCGATACTAGTAACTTTTATAATGCCAAACCCATTCGTGTAAGGATTTCAGTTTAGATTCTAAAAAAGGATCCAAAACACACGAACTGAGACATTTTGTTCTTTTGTTAATGGTTATCTATTTGTACTGCAATATGCGTAATCAATTTTCAACCAGCTTGAGTCTTTTTCTTTTTTTTTTTAAATTACGATCACTACAGAGAGCTATTTAAAAAGGAGATACTGTCTGGCTCATCTTTGCAAAATATTCTTGCCTAAGCTCCTGACAGCAGAACTTTCTTTAATTATGTATGTTATTTTGATTCTGCATTTTTAATAAAAAGAAGCAGGTTTACAAAAGTAGAGGACAGAGGTTGGAAATCACTGCTAGCTCCTTACCTGACCAAGCAGCCATTTTAAGTCTGTTATGCAGGAGGTATGGGAGGTATATGTCTTTTTTTTTTTTTTTTTTTGGTGAAATATCACTAACCTACCTGTAATACTCTTTCAGGTCTACCACTGTATCTCAGTCTTATTTTCAATGAACAGAAGGTTTCAGCACTGCACTTAACCGACACATACAGTGTTTTAATAGCTGGTTACTGAGATCTGAAGTTGCTGTTACAACCTGTTACCAGATTAATCTTACTCCATAATTAGCTGCCCAGGGAAAATGTGTATTTTCAGAGGACCAAAGGGAAAGAAAAAATAGCTCCAGAGGTCTGAAAAGGGATTTATTTCCCTTTCAAAAAGGAAAGTGAAAGTGAGGCACATCTCTTGCTCTGTTATACCTAATATTTGACAATATTGCTCTGTACATCACAAAGTACAGAACTAAAAGATGAACTAAAAGAGTAATGCAGAAAATCAAAACTACTTATTTCAGATATAAGAGAAAAGCATGAAAAAGCATGCACTTAAAAATCTCCATCAGCAAGGTATAAAAATGCTGCTATGTATTGTACAATATTTATGAGTATGAAATATATATATAGATTAATTCATAAATTCTCCATACATAATTTATAGTCTATTTACAGAGTAAAAGAGTCATCACAGAGCAACCACCACAAATGCATTCACTTAAACTTAAGGGCATTTGTAATGACTGCTCAGAAATAAGAGCAACATAATAAACCAATCACAGTCAATGACAAGCTGATTAAGCGCACAGTAGAAAGGGAGGGCATGCATTTTTAAAGGCAGCTGATGTGCTGTAAATTTTTTATGCGCTGTAAAACTTTCGGTTTACTTAGAAATATTTATACAGTATTAAGTACATTACTGCAATTCAAAGTTAGAAATTAGTCTTAACTTGCTTTATAGAGCACTTCAATTTTTCCCCCCTAAATTTCATCTTCACAGTAGCATTGCTACAAATTATGGCTGAATAAAATATTTCTACCAAAGCATCATATTCTCAGTTTCCTCAAAAATCTTCCTTGAACAGGACTACTCTTCCTTTAGTTCATAATACAAAGCAGTTGTACACTAGTCTTTTTGATATCACGTTCCATAAATGTGTCTGATGACCAAAATATGAACAGTTAGGTAAGATATGCAGACGTCAGGCAAAGTTCATGCACTTGGATATAATTTAATGTAAGGCCCCCAGGTAAGTAAAGTACTTAAGTATGTGTTTGCAGCCTTGAAATAAAAGAGGTTTTGAGCGTGTTAACAGCACGAAAGCAGCTCGCTCCGACGGCCACCCGTTGGGAGGAGACAGGACGGATCTTGCCCTGGCTCCGGCCCTAACACTGCAGATTGCCCAGAGCAACCAGTTCTCTACTTACACATGGTCCCACTGGTTCCCCAAGGATTAGCTTCAAGACCAAAGCTTTCACCTCTATGCTACCAAGCATACACACATATTTATTTACCAAAATACATTCTGTAGTTCATATGAAAGAATTATGGAACGTTTTTGGATTTTTTTTTTTTTAAAGAACATATACGATGTGCTTCCTCCTTCTGCCTGGCTGAAGGAACAAACTGCGAAAGGATCTTTCCACCTGTCACCTTGCTTCCCGTTAGAAAAAGAGCACCTTAAAAACAGTAGTGTTACCATGGACCACAAGAGCCAAGACACACAATCAGCTCTTACGGTTTCTGGCTGGATCACTGAAGTAAATGATACTGTACACCTTGGCACGAAGTCAACAGATCTCATTACTTAACTGAACAAACTTGCTGATACAAAGTACAACTGTCCTCTTTTCGATGATGTTTTTGTTCTTTAAATAGCTTTACAATGCTGCTCTGCACACATGCAAAGATTTTAATTTCATATTTCATATTAATGCAATTCTCAAAATTAGAGAAAAAGGATTTAATTTTTTTTTCCTTTAAAAAAAATTCACATCAGCTTCAAACTTACAGCTATAAAGATCACTATTAGATACAGACACATCCAGGAGCTATTCAAGATTGCAGTTTATCCTGTACACAAGACTGTACAGAAGAAATAGCAAGAGAGAAATAGCAAATCAATGAACATTTGAAATGTCACATTTACAGCATAGACTCTCCAGAATATCCCATGAAAACTGTGACAGTTACCTCTTTCTACTTGTGAAAGTGTCATTTACTTGACAAGCTGGGTTATTTAGATTTTTTGTTAATGATTTATGGTTAATTAGTAGTCTGAAACTTATTTAACTTATATATGCTTCGATCATTTTAACTGCCACTTCTGACATGTTTGATGGCGGATCAATTGTTCATGTTTCTAATAGCAGATCTGCTGACATAATAAAACTTCCAATGTGGCACATTTTTCTTTCTTCTAGTGACGTTTTAACTTACTTCCACAGACAAAGCTAATTCTACGTATTTCAGCCTCTCTAACCTCTGATCACTTTTTTGGTTTTCTTTAACACAATCATATTAAGTAGTAGGTTGTTTAAGAAGATTAGTAGGACTTACCATTGAGAAACATGCTCACAGTTACAAGTGCAATCCACTGTATTTTAGAAATTGGTTGAGCAACAACTTTGAAACTTATTTTAACCATGTCCCCTAATTCTGTTTCACACAATCTCATAGATGGGAGTCTAAGGATTATGTGAAAGAGTAAATCTGACACTGCCTAATGTATCAAAAGGACTTGCCTCCATCTACAAAATCTGTAATTATGTGAGATTTGCATTAATCCTTAAAAACAAATAGAAATCCTTAAAAGAAATAGAAAAAGTAGATTAGGAGTAATATTTTGTTGACAGGAACTCAAACAATTTATGCCAATTAAGATTGTTCCCATGCTCCCATGAAACCTTCTTTCACTGCCAGCACTTAGGAAGAGGGGGATGTTGACTGCTAGGACATTCCAGCGTTAATGCAATCAAAAGAGTACAATTCAATTTCCTAGAAAAAGGACTAACTGTTTTAAAGTTTATTCAGCGAAAAGTCTATTAGATTCAACGCAGCTACAAAGTGCAAGCCTCAAAACTATCAAACAGCAACAATGAAACAGTCATTCTTCATTATGCTTTCAAGATGTTGCTGAGATAAAGCTATTAAACTGAGTACCTGATGTATGCAAAAGGTTGAACTATTCTAAAGCTAAACCTCACACGCTTCTCGCACCGTTACTGCAACGCACAAAGGTCACCGATGATGACAGGAATCAGAAATTGTGCTATTTCCTTCGGAGAGAGAGGCTGAGAACATAAATGTGAATAGTACTTCAAGCCATGTTCTTTATCGAATAAGAAGATCTTCAGGAATATTTCCTTCAATTGATGAATCATTTTTCAAGTCCAGGCAAAACAGCTATCATTAAAACCGCTTTATTGTTACCTCGACAGGCTACTCTTCTAAGAAATCTGCTTGAGCTCTCATTTTCCAATTCGCTATCGGTGACTTTGGAAAAAAAAAAATTCCCATCTATCACAGATGCTTTAATTTGCCCCTAGATATTAGCAGAGCTCAATGCTGATCTACAAAACACGTGTCAGAATAAATATCTGTGTCATCTGAAAATGTGCTGTGTCTGGATACGTTTAAAGTTCAAAAAATGGGCTAACTATGCTGACTCCTGCATTGTAGCTTATTTGTATTGCCATGCCAGAGAAGTGACAGTCTCCAAAAGCAGCAGACTCACCGAGACTCAATGGCAAAGAACACACAGAGGCCATGATTCAAAGGAGAGCATCCCGCAACTGTACTGACATGCATGAAAAGGTTACGGACATGTCTCCACATGTGCATGTAATTTAACTGTTTGGAAATGAACATGTTGGGTGATGTAGTGGGTTTGTCACACGCATTTTTGCTACCGAATTGAAAGTATTCGTTTTTCAAAAAGCTGTTTCTACCATCTGTCTCAGAGAGCAAATTGATACTATGCATACATGAATCTCAGGTGGATTACCTGCATACTTCTGAAAACTGCAATGTAATGCCTATCCTTAAGAAAAAGTGACTGAAAGAAATGACTAATAAAATGCAAACATACTTAATTGGCATATTGTTAAGAGAAGAGCATTAATTGCCAACTATAATACACTGAATAAATTAGCATAGCTAGCTAGCTGAGGACTGACATGCATTATCATGTAACTCACACCAACTTCTTTAATCATTCAGAAAATAAGTAAATTATTTTCAAGCTTGCATAATCTTCTGTTTCATGTTGCCCTTGTGGCTTTTAAAGAGGTCTCTAAAATTTTCCCTATTAAATAAAAGTGTCTATCAGATCTACCAAACACTGGTTAATTCAGCCTGTTCTTCCCTGCAAACATATGTAGATGGGAACTGAAATCATTGTCTCACCTGTAAGATTTGCAAGACATTAGTCTTACTTGTAAAACTTAAAAGATTTAAACCCTCATGTCAGGGCTAAATGCTCCCCTGACCCAGTGGCATGCTTCAAAAACACAAATAGCACCTTTCTAGACCTGGAACCAGAGAGGAAAAGAGCTTGTTGTTCTCCATTTAAGGAATGTCAACAGGTTTAAATTTGGTAAATCTAGTGCTTGTGAGTTCCGTTATCCAAACAGGACAGTACCCTTATTCATATCTGTTTAAGTAACCATAATGTGGCTTGGATCAGTGACATTAATCACATTCAAAAACTCATTTTTTTTTAAGCCACCAATACTTTGAACTTGCAGAAGGGTAACCACTATAGGTAGCTTTGTTTTTGAGACGCAGAATGTCCGCAATCTTCCTTGATCTATAATTCACAAACCGGTACGTAGCTGCCTCTAGGCCGCCCTCTGAGCTCCATTCATAAAGATTATTTTTAGCTGGAGCAAATGTCAGAGTATGAGTAAAATTAAAAATGCAATTAACATTGCCAGAAATAATGAGTTGTTTAATTACCCTAGAAAATTAGCCTTGTGAAGATCCAATAAACTTTAAAGTGCTTTTGTTACCAATCAAGTTAATGATCAAAGAACATCAGATTGTTTGCATTACCCACATAGACAGGCCTAATAGTTGGGGCACCAGAGCAAGAGGAAGATTTTGTCATTAACCTGGTGCAGAACGTTAAAGAAACTTCAGCTTCCCCTCCATTATCCTTTACCTGTTAGGTGCAAAGCCTTTCGAAACAGCACCTTTCTCCTGCGAACCTGAATAGCCCCAAGCACATTATGTCCCCAGTCTCTGCTCCAGCTCCCAGCACAGGTAGCAAGTGTCCCCGACCTAGCCAAGGCTCTTCTGAAGGAAACAGCTATGCTCACTAGACCTCTGAAGGCTGTAATGCCACAAGTGATTAATATTCAAACCTATTTGCCTCATCTCAGGAATGTAAAAAACCGCTGGAAACACTGGAAGTTTCTCAATATCCTGCCAAAAAGACACTATTTCAATTTTTCACTTGCAGAACTGCAACAGAAAGCAGGGAAGTCACTTGCCACGGGTCCTACAGCAAGTGTGCGCCAAGCCAAGATACGTGCCGTTTTTCTAAGCTTTCACCTGCAGCTCCGATGCCTCCTGGCCCACCGGGGAAGCTGCCTCCTGCCCTGACCCTCTCCGACGTGCCTCCCTCGCTGGTCAGAGTCAAACACGAGCACATCAGCTTCCCTTCCGTTTTGTTTCTGCTTGTTTTGCAGCTCCCAGCTGGCAAGGGAGCTGCTCTAACACTCCCAGACTCTTTGCAGAGCACCTTCAACACCATAGCAGTAGGTAGTGTTGAAAATGTTGTTACTGAAGCTGTTCCCAGTCTCACTCCTAACTCCAGGAGAGACTAGAAAAGCTCAATAAGCTGTAAAATACATAAAATAATTCTTCTGTATTGCTCCATGTACAAAAGAGCTGAACTAAACTTTACAAAAGTACTTTCTACTGAACCTTAAAATATTAGAGTGGAACGCCGTGGAAGCACTATATCTACACCCATGAAGTCTGTCCTTCTCCAGAATCAAAATTCCAGCGCACCCTGTGAACTTAATGATGTCAAGTGACAGCGACGAGGCAAATAAGTCCGAAGCTAAACCAAATTGGATTGCATCATATTAACTTTAGTAAGTGCCAGGACCTTTGTATTAGACAGTACAAAACCTTAAAACTTGAGACTAGCAAGTGTCAATCTATCCAGAGATTTTCGAATTAAAGTGCATAAGCAGAAAAGAACAAGATTTAGCAGGGTCTGAAATGTAAAACAAAAATAAACACTTCCTAAGAGAAGTGCTCACCTGGCCTCAAGACACGACACTTTAAAAAATACGGAACAGTTATGAAACGTATGTTGGGTTCTCATGGTTTCACAGCCTTCAGCAGAGCCTGGCTGCTCTGCTTTCTCCAAAATAAAATTAGGTGGGATCCAATGTATAGAACATTTTTCTGATCAAAGTCTTTATCGTCTTCCAAATAAATTCCAGATGAGCTGTGTTAGGAATTGACTGAAGAAGCAGGCTGTTTTTTGGGTTTGATGTTCTGCAGTATTGATTTCAACTGCATTACTCGTTCAATTTCATCTTTATTCCAGTAAAAGTAGCACTCAAAGTGTGTATTTTAAAATGCAACAGGTTCCACATGCCCCCAAAACTCACAAGTAAAACTAACATACAAAAACTTATAAAAGTAAATTAGTTGGCTTTAAAGATACCAAACGATAAAAGAATCAGTACTTCAGAGCCAGATGCTACCATCACAGTCTTGACATGTGACACTACCAAGAACGTCAAGTGTGATGCAACTGGTAATGTTCTAAGCAGAACTACAAGACCCTTAGCATGCAATTTCCCCATCAGTATTTTTTATGTACACGCAATCTGGAAGTACTTTAAATTGGAGATCAGTTCACATACTTAAGGCTTTAGCTATGGGGACACAGGCCCACACCAACAGGAATAATAACAACCTCCAAATCACTACCGTATTAATAGCTCCTTGCAGCAGGTTTCATCTGAAAGAATACATAGTGAAATTCTTCAGAAACATAACGGGATGGCCTCGATTCTTTTTTATTATTATTATTTGTTTATTTTCAAGAACACTATCTAAATTCTGAGGCACTTAAATTAAACTGACAGCATAGGAGAAGGAAACTGCACCACGCTGAAGTTACACAGTAGCAGGAATGTCCTCCTTTGTGAGTGAGCAATCTTTTATACTCGTACGTATTCAATATGTGGCTTTTCTGCTGTGAATGCCGAGCATGATAAGTTCAATTATGGCCATGTCTCTTGCAACACAATACATGCCATTTTAAGATAACTTATTTCTAACAGAAGTATGAAGCATCCATCAGGCAGCAACTTCTTTCGTCTGCATCATTCTGGGTTGCGTCTTGTTTAAATGGCCTGTCCTGAGAAAGTCTATATAAAACTGCCAATGAAGGGCTTAAAAACTTATCTATTTATGAAAATAAGATTAAAAAGTTAGCCAGAATACAGAAAACCACAAAGCTTTGCTTTATCTGAGACCTGCTCCACCAGATTTTAATTCTGAGAGAGTATCTGTCACATAAGGTTAAATTAGCCTTTGGAACCATGTTTATTATAACGGAGATCCTGACAGGCCCTTGACTATAGTGACAAAAAACGGCAGCATAATAATTACTTTTCATCTTCAAGACAATCTTCCTGCATTTGAGAAGCTTTTAACACAGAATAAAATGATAGCCTTGAGTAATTCTCAATTGCAACATAGCCTATAGCATCTTTTTACCATGTCACTAAGCACTTCCACTTTCTTTGTTCACTAACTCAGAGCATCACTGAGGTTGGCAGGGACCTCCGGAGATCACCTGGTCCAACCCGCTGCCCAAGGCAGGGCAGCTAGAACTGGTTGCCCAGGACCTTGTCCGGTCGGCTTCGTCATTTGTTACTGGTAGACTTTGAGGCTGTCACCAAGATCGACACTTCACTACTAGAGAAAGAGCTCTAATTTATTTAAGTTTTATGTAGAGGAGACAAGAGTGAGTGACGTATCAAACCTACTTTCACAAATGGGATCAGATATTCGGACCACCTGAATTGCCCAACTCATGCAGGAAGTCTGGCAAAACGTAGAACTGAACCCAAATTTGCAGAGCAGATTAATCCTTACATAACATTCTTGAACTCATAGCAAACTCTTTAAACTCTTTTTCTGATTGATTGACATACTGACTTAGGCAAATCACACATCCAGCTATATAGGAAGAAATATACAAATAACAAGATGTTCAGCACAGCAGTTGTTAATTGCAGTTGTAGTAGTTGTTCAGACTTTAAAGTCTGAACCCCTAAACATATTTTTCTGGCAGTCTTAATGATCTTGGCAACAGCAATGGTAATAAATTTGATTTTAGCTAATTTTAAATAACTGTCAATATACCATAGAAATTTCAGTAATACTTTTCTTTTTAAGCAGATGTTGCGATCAATAAACATGCATTTTCCTAATACAGTATGTCATCTGTATACCATTTTTTGGTTGAATGCTGCCTTTTTTAAACACTGTACAGATCAGTATGACGTTATACATTCTGTAAAACATTTGTCAAAATTTCATACTTATTGTAACATTAAAATTAGTGTAGACATTAAGGATGTAGATTATCATACAGTCTAGTGCAAAGCAGCACTTGTTTCCTGCTATGCCACAGCCCCCTTCAGCTCTAACCCTCACTGGAAGAAAACAAAACAAAACATCAACAAAAAACAATTCTCAACCCCAAAAGGTGCTTCAATAAACAGCACCTAACACTTACAAAGCCATAATGACACACAAGAATGTATATTTAAAATGGTACCAAATACTGCTCTTGTAGAACTCAATCAATGGGTCATTTGCCACTGAGCTCAGCAGGAACCAAATTTTTTCCATTAAGTTTTGATCCCGGGAATGGACCACGGTTTGAGAAAGTTAGCAGATTTCTCATTTATCTCTCCATATACATGCAGATTAAAGACCTTAACATTGGGTTTAGTTTTATTTACACTGATAAAAATTCTAATGAACTCAAGGGAGTTGCTCTGAAGTCATGGATTAACTTGATGGAAGAATTTTGTGCTCAATCCTTTGTTAAGAATATTTTCTGTAGGCTAAAGACACAACGAAAGTTGTTTCTCTTTTAACTAGCCTTTCAGATAGCTACACTTAATCTGTATTAAAAAAATTCCATTCTGCACTTTTTTCCTAAGCTCACATAATGATTTTCCATGTAGGGGAAACCATTAACGTGATTATTACTTTTCTCTGGACCAAAATCAACGTCTAGAAATTCTTGATTAATTTGCAGCTTGATGCATAAAAAAGTGAGCTTTTGAAATTACCAGAAGAGGTAAATAAATGATTCATGTGGGTTGGTTTTGCATGAATAAATTATTTGTTCCTTCTCTGTGCCTGGTTTGAGAGAAGAATACAAAATTAATGCTATTCTATGCAAATAGAAAGCTTTTATAAAATTCTGACCTAATTATAGGTGTTTGCTAAGAAATACATACTTGAGTTTCCTGGGAAAAAAAATCTTGGTACAATATCAGTGTCATGGAAGGAAAGTTTCAAACAACAAAATATGTCATTTGAGGATTTTTTTTTTGTAGAGAAATATAAAGATACTAATATTTCTGTTTTCCTAAGTAGTTTTCCCCCTTTCAGAGAGGTGATTAGATTGGTACTCAAAATACTACATCCCTATAGCTGATGTTTTAACACAGCCTTTGATGCAAATGAAATCACTGCACATCATGCAAAGTTGTGCGTCTCAGGAGATTTTCATTAATGTCAATAAAACAGATAGCAATTTAAATTATCTTGCAGCCAAGGAAACAGAGGAGCACCTGACAAATATTATCTCTCAGCATTATAATTAAGAGGCAACAGATTTAAGCAGTATGGTCCAATCCCACAACAGGTGATGGCCAAATTAATTCTTAAAATATTAGGCCTTCATTCCTAATGGAACCTGCTGACCTGGGGGGGGAGCTTTTGATAAGAACAACTGCTCATAAAAATTGTTTCTTTTGCTTTGGTAAAAATGCCAAACCATTTCCTGATTTACCACCGTTTGAAACAAAAGAAAAACATCTTCCTTAGGAGCTGCATTTGGCAGAGCCAAAGTAAAAAGAAGAATACAGCTTCTTTTCAAACGCATGAGAAATCTTTCAACAGCAATCTAAAATGGAAGTCAACTACCATCAAAATGCAAACGGTTGTCCGGGCAGTAGCAATGCGAGTCTCCTCCAGTAGTCCACTGATGGACTACTTCTCCAAGTCATATAGCCCATCTTGTAAGAAAAAGTTTAATTTCAAGCATGTCTTTAAAGTTTTCTGAACATACAATTAAGTTATCCCAAGCTCATACCCTAGCTTACATCACAGCGCACCAGCTGCTTTGCAGCACCTGCCCGCACACATACCTCCTCACTCAATGAATGCAAGGTGCTTCCAGCCAAGACCAACACAGGAGAGGTGCTCAGTGTCAAATGCAAAATTAGAACATATGAGACAGTATTCCACCTTCAGTGAAACTGGTTATCATAGTTCACACTTATGAGCTATAGTAGAACTCTACCGAAATGGAGTTTAGAACCAATAAATTTTTTTCCTACAGCTAACAGCCTACTAGGCCCTTCAGTCAGCCAGCAAAATCAAATCTTTTCTACATTAAAGCAAGTAAAACCTGTCTACTTCAAAATAATGAAGATGAGTGGTCTTAACATAAGCAATGTAATCTGCAGAAAAGAGAAATCAAAGAAATGCCAGAAATGCGTTTTCCAAGTACTGTCAGTACGAATAGGGTGCCTTTCCCAGCATCGCATCATCTACAAAGAAATATAAAGAAAGATCATCCTCTGGTTTCCTCCTCATTTCAGAGCATATTCTTCTTTCTCCCAGGAAAAACATATGTATGTGGCAGATGTGGCCCCCTAACCTCTAATCAAATACTCACTGTACATTGGTAAAATACTCCTATCAAATCACTTAAATAATAAAGAATTCCAACTTGGACCTTGCACCAGTTTCAGAATTATGTCATTTTACTGAATTAAATGTGAATTTATACCATTGCCAACAAAAGTAGAATCAATTTTGGATTTTGCAGCTTTTCTTCTTTAACTGCTAGTTACTAAGAAATTCTGTTAACAGGATTTCATCAGGATAACTGTCTGAAAATTTTGGAAAAAATATCCATCACACATTCTCAAGTATTCAGACATAAGAAAGCAAAAATTATCAAGCTGGAAACTATCCATATATGGATATGAAGATACAAAGCATTCCAAAACTAAAGAATACTTTAAATCTGCGCTTTGCCAAAGTAAAAGGAAACATAACACAGTAATGCTAATGAGAAGATGGGTAGGAACCACAATCATAAATAGAAAATTTGTAATCCGTATTTTGTCCTCAACAACAATATTTTCTGCAGCAGCATTATTTCAAGATATTTTAATTATAACATATTAAGCCCTTCAAGAAGGTACTCAATGACTTATTTTAGATTATTCAAAACGAATGAAACGAGTATTGCTGGTTTGACTGGTAGTGCATATTTTAGTAGTATATTCATGAGGTAGTACTGGCATATTTGCAGACAGTTTCCTCGAGGTAGTTCTACCGCTCTCTTCCTAACGCTAACAACCACTGTGTGTGTGTGTGACTGACGGACAGATACATAGATAGACAGACAGACAGACAGAATCAATCTAAGGATTACAAAAGACGTTTTTGCAACCAAATCACACAAGAAGTTCCAATTAACTGATTTGTCTACTCTTACCTCTGTATCTGCTGTGTTGTCAGGATACCATCTCTCATCTTCAGTTATGGTCTTCATTCCCTCATACACATCTGTATCCTGCTGCATTACAACACACCTTATTGAATGATCCCAAATGATACCAAACGATTTAGGCCACTTTTTTATATTATATTAATTATAGATGAAGATGTAATAATTACTGTATCCGCCTTTTTGTCAACTGCGAATTTAATCAGCAATAATTCACATTCGTTACAGATCACTGAAGAGCAAACTAGACACAATTCTCCAGTAGTGATTCATTTTTCACAACAACCTCTGTAAAGCTACACTGAAGGACAGTATCCTATCTTAAATATGTGAGATGCACGTTTAATTTAAATTTATGGAAAATAATTTCCTGAAAGGTCTGTCCACAAAGCAGTATCACATTCCTCAAGTTCTAGTCAACTTCTGTTGCTCACCATATGTTCCTTAACAGCAGTGTGGGCATGATGCTGTATTCAGGTACTTCCTCAGTGCAAGAGGCACCAGAAATTTCATTCCGCCAGAGCAAGCAGTTAAGCTTGAACTGACTTACGTCTAGACATATCGGGCAGATTTTACAAATAATGTGGGTAATTAGCAAGCTAGAGGTTAAACAATTCACAGTACACTGGTACTTTATTCCTAGCTTCAATGCCCTTGACAGAAATCAGTGAGGTATCTACTCCAAACATTTTTGTTTCTGTGCACAACGTGGCTGCTAAAATTCAAAACAGATAATTTAGTGGGTGGATCTGTAATTAAATTATTATGGCTCATATCTAATTAAAATAGATTTCAAGGCACATTTCAAGCTGTGGTTGTATGTCAGTTTTAAGTTGCCTCACACGGCTTGGCAAGCAATCACACTGAAGGAGGGCAGAGAGAAACAGCATCCAAGACTAAGAAAAGGATCTAAAAATAAAAATGTTTTGGAATGACTGCCTTTCATTTTGAACCCAGCATTTCATTATTGGCATGATACCATCCCACACCACAGATTTCTGAAACAGGCCTTGAGACTCGTATAAAGAAATAAGAAACAACTAAAAACGTACAGCTCATGATTGTATCTGGGCGCTATATGCAGTTCAGCAAAATGCAGTTGAATAAAGTCATTCTCACTTTATGGAAAAATAGCTTCAGAGAGGTTATACAATTACAAGTCAGACAAGCCTGCAAGGTAGCCTGTTAAGACACACTACGCAAACCATGAGCTCACGGTATTCAAAAGTATTAGGTTTTACTACGCTATAGGGTGTTCCCGCTGATTTTACTAGTGTGTAGGGTAGAGATAAGCATACCCCAACTCCTTTCTGCTGCACTGAGAAACACCATCTCAGCACCCTCAGCTGTCAGCGCCACTACATGCTCTCAGCAATGAATTAAGGGACATGCACAGGGTCTTGATATGTCAAGATGAGGTAAATCTCTTTCAGATCTGAGAGGACAGACTTACCCTCGTGGAAGGTAACTGATCACTTCTGCTTGCTCTGTAGCACGCTGTCTTGCAGTTTGAAAAGGGAAAATAATTTTTAAAAAGTCAACTTACATTGAAGATGAGAATTTTATGTTCCATTAATATTTTGGGTCAACGTAAAAACAAAGAGTAACTGATGTGAAAAGCCGTGTTTTTTTTATGTTGTCACAAAAGAGTCACGCACAAGAGTCTCTTATGGGACATTCTGCTCATTTTGCATTCAAAAGCAAGAGATATTTAATTTATTCATCAATCTCTGTCTAGCCTAGCCTATAGATCTTTATTACAAATTTGTTTGCCTAAATATTTGCACTGCATTGCATGTACTTCCCTCTGGCTTATGTATTTTGCAGCCTGCTAGATCTCTTACAAAATTTTTCATCTTTGCAGACAGCAAAACTCAGGAAAACATTTAGCCAGAACACATACTGTACGAACACAGCCACAGCCACACACACACACACACACACGTAATTAATGCAAATAGGGTAACATCTCTGGCTGGTAATATGTGCTTTAACAGCTACATTAATAAAAGCCAGTCGACAAGACAGCTTTATTGCAACGCTGTTGCTCAGATTCTTGCACCTTCTTTCCTGTGCTGTCTATCGTGGTATCCTTTACTTGGAGTAAATGTTTTACTGGGGATACAGGAAGCATTAAGGCACTGTCACCAGAAAGATACTATTTTAATTACTTCAGAATTAATGGTTAATCCAAATTCACTTTTCTGTCAAGTTAAAAAGAACCAGCCCACCACAAATACATAAAAGATGCATATTAACACGCCTAAGCCCTGAATCTGGGGGATGCGTTATCACATACATGATAACTTCAAATATGGGGTTTATATACACACGCACATATTTACATGACTAAGCGTGTGAAACGTCTCTCGTGTTACAAGCGGCGTCCAACCAAACTCCCACAACGATAAGAAATAATGTTATCAAACCACAGGAACGATGAGCAAGTACCCAGCGCCTGCGAGGGGCTCCTTCCACAGCGGCAAGCTGCCAAAGAAGGGCAACGTCTCCGGGAGAGATCTGGGACTCCGTTCGCACGACCTACGCTGTGACGCGATTCAGACCAGGAGGTGCACACGGGATGCTTCAATACAGGAGCCCTGGAGGGCAACGAGCCCTCCGCACCCCAAAGGCAGGTTTCTCTCCGGCGACCACCTCTAATGCCACCGAGGAGGGAGAACACGCTGCTGCTAGCTGACGTTTCTCCAGCGGCACGGACAACACCCTAAGGGCAAACAGTGCTAGCACCCTATAGGCCCCCTGAAATAAACTTCTGATCACAAGAGTATACAGTCTTTTTCAGTTGTTCAATGTGGGACAGAACCCACAAGAGGACCAAGCAGGTGCTGAGCACCGAAAACCCAGCTCCAGCCTCCTCTGGACCCTCCACATGCACCACATCTGTTCTGCTCACTAATTATTTCACCTCTCTCTTTTTTTCGTACTTTTCTTTATGCATTTAAATACATTTGAAATGTAATTGCATACAAAACAGCCTGGTTCATCCAGGAATTAATAAGTCTATGCAACTGCTATTATAAAACTTGAATCAAAGACACTGAATACTGCCATTGCAAAGTAATTATGTCAATGAAACTATCGGCAACTTGAAGTGCTCTTTCATTAATAAAGAGAATGCAATTATTTTTCTGCCTCTTTCTCTTATCCTATTAGTCTGACATATAGGAACAGACGTACTGAACAGGCTCATTTCTCGCAAGAGGCTTTGCCTCTTCACGGGAGGGGCTGTCTCCAGCAGATTCCTTCTTCACGCTTAACTACGTGACTGATGGTCAACAGATTGCATCTACTGTCAGTACTTGCAACCCGGCTATCAAACTTAAACATCCGTTGCCAACTACAGTGAGCACTGTCCTTAAACCATTTAACCTACACTAAATATTAAACTGAATTTGAAACGGTTAGGACAAGAGCAGATATAGCATGAGAGGTTTGGGGGAAATCGCACATGGCATTTTCGACTTTATTTTCTTATGAAGAGCCCGGTATCTTCACCAACGTGGATGAAGATGAACATGTATTGTTAAAACTCAGCTGCTCACAGTGATGACACATTGGCATAACATAATTCTAGAAATTGTTTCTGACAGCATGTGTTGTTTTTGAACCCAATTCTGTATATCTTTTTACAACAATAGTGTGTGAAAGAGTAATTTGTAAAACTCCTTTAGCCTCCTCATATATCCTAAGCTAAAGAAAACCGGGACCCTACAGGAAGTGGCACGAATAATTCATTAAGTCACTCAAATGACCAAGGAGACAAGTAAGTTTGAACCTCGCATTACGGGTCTCTATACAAATGGAAAAGCTGTCTTCTCCATTATTTACAAAACTGAGATCCTACTGCTTGTGAGCCTTCCCAGAGCACGTTCAGCAACTGCAGACACGCGAGGCTCAGTATCAAACTCCCACGTACAAGCGGGAAGTAGTTCCGTGAAAAGTTTAAGAATATATGCAAGGCAAGGCTTTTACCGAGAGTTAATATCTTAAATCACAGCGGGAAACACGGACCAACTTTGAATACAAGACTTTTTGCAAATCTGAAGAGGAAATAGCCCATTTTTGATTCAGCTATCCTATCTGAAAGATAGCTGAGCTATCCTGACTGTCCTAACGGAGCTCTCCTAAAGGAACTGGGCAACAATTCTACGTAAACTATTTGTTGGTATACAAGAGTGACGGGAAATCAATTATAGAAAGCTTTGATTTCCTTTAACACAGAGAAAGGATTTTTGCTCTCAGGAAAAGAGTTGCTGCCTTTCGTTCTGAACCATGAAACACTGTAGCCTTGCGTCTTCCTCAGCAATTCGCTCCCTAGATGCCTGAAACACTTCAGAAGAAAGTGCTGGCAAAGCTAAGCAATCCGAAACGATTGTAGAGTATCCCCGTCTACCCTCAGATATCTGCAACAGGCAGCTGGACTTCAGCAAAGTAGCGGAAAGAGAGGTGGGTTGAGAGCCGACGTGCCCATCGCCCGCCCCGAGCGCCGGGCAGAGCGCGCTCTCTCGTTCGTCACTGCGCCTCGCCCCAACGCCTTCACAAGACAGTAGTTAAAAGTTTCTTTTTTCCCCACAAATGTTTTGTGGCGTGTGAAAAAAGAAAAAAATCTTGAAATATTGATTGTTAAAGAGAACGCAGCTGACTCGAACGATGGGCTTCTGACTGACAAGGATGCAATTACAATTCAATTAAGGCTATTAATTAAAGAAAACTTGACCAATAGCTTAGCTGCAAATTTGCTCCGGCAAGCTGCTCAGAAACAAAACTGAAATGAAGATGGAAACGCAACTTAATGTGGTTTTTTAATAGAAAAAAGTAGGAAGAAGGGCAATTCTCCCTAACGTCCAACTATGCCCCCCAAACCAGGCGATGCTGAGGGAACAGGGCGCGCTCAGCCTGGAGAAGAGGAGACAGGATTTTATACAGGCAGGCATATTTCCCTGCCAGCTTTCTAGTCACCCGGCCAAGCGGTATTTACTGTTTTAATCACTTTTTATAAATGCTTCCAGAGAGACGAGTACATAGGAATATCCAGCCTGTTTATAGGCTGAAGTTCGTAAAAAGGTGATTTTGGCCTGCTATTTTTTTTTGGCCTGTTGGGCAAAGGCTGCTGAGGAGGAAGTCGAAACACCTATCTGCGTCAGCGTTTTCCTGAGGTCGACAAAATGAACGCGGCTGCCGCCAAGGCTAGGCAAGGCTGCCCAGAGCGCCGCACGCGTAGCGTTGAAGAGGACGGAAATTAGTGACTGATGGAGCAGGCTGATACCGCCCCAAAACACACTTACGAACAACACACAGGGCTCAAGTAAGGACATGGCCTAGGCTAGCACTAGTCCGTAACTGCCACCCCGAAACAGACGGTCCCAGCGCCTACCTCCTGCTGTTCAAAATGCCATGCCATGGCAGACTCCCAATAAAGGGCTGACGTTGCCAGCACCAAGGTTACTGAAAGTCTGAAAAGAGGCGTATCGCAGCGCAGAAAGGAAATACAAGTAACTAATTAGACAGTGAAATGCATTTGAGGTTAAGTGGAGAGTCAGCAACTTGACAAAGTTTATGGTCCTTGAACTACCAGCAGGACAAAGGTACAATGTCAACAAGGACGCGGTGAGGGCTGATGGCAGCACCCTGCTGGGAAGGGAACAAAACCCTCCTCTCGTTGGCTGGAGGCAAAAGCAACAAGCGCGCTCTCTCCTGCGTGGTTCTAAAACGTTACATTAAATAACGCCTTTGCTCTTTGAGTAACCTTCGATAATTGTGAGGAAAAAACCATTGTGATGCTCTTCCACTCGAGTGTAGCGTACAGCATAACGTATATTGAGAGGTTTCATAGGAACACCAGGACATTTTCAGGAGAAAATGTCTTTATTTACAATCACATAAAAATAAATTTAAAGTTAGGAAAGCAGAACAAGTCATGGAAAAATTATGGTGCAACACTCCCCCACAGATCTTTATTCGCTCACTTGCCTTTTTTTAAATCTCCGCCTGAGAAGTATTGGACTTAAAGTCTACTGAATTAGAAACTGATTCAGTCTAATATAAATATAAGAAGCAAAGCTTAAACTCAGCTGTAAGGTCAAACTTGCAATTTCCAGTACAGAAATTAAATTCTCCCCAACTTAGAAAAATTCCAATTTAGGCAGTCTCTTGTTACCTTTGTTTTAATTTTGTAGGCTTTATTTCAATTACATCTCGGCAGATATTAAACATTCTAGTACTTTAAAAAGGATTAGCCCTTGAAATGCTTTGATGGACTAATGCAACCTGTAAAGGGTCACCAGCATCCAAGAACGGTGGAAAAGCTGCTGCAACCCTTGACTTCAATGCAGTTGTGCTGACTTAAGAGTTATTCAGGACCTGGCTCAAAGCATCAGACTTATTTCCTTGCAATTACTGATTTGGGACAAAAATTTTCAAACCTACAAAGGATCATTAGAATTACTAAGTGGGAGTCTTCTATATGGGTCATTAAAAATACCATCTGCATTTCACTTGCCCAAAACTGAGCAAAGAACCACTCTGAGCCTTTGTCTGAGCTAGCACAGGACCTGAAGAGAGTCTGCTCAAGCACTGCAGAGGCAGACGCCAGCATTTGTGCCATTATTATTCTGACAGCCACCGGAATTGCCAATTTACTTCTCCCTCAAGTCCCAATTTCCCTCACCAACTTACAACCTGTCTGAACAAAACCCCATAATCCAACACGCTGATAAGCAATTGTTTTTAGATCATTACTACATCCAATTCTGCTTGCAGATTCAGATTTTCCTAGATGCTCCCCAGCCAATTTCTTCTCTTTGCTGTGCTTTGTCTCTCTGGAAACTGCACTCATTTCTTCTAAACCATTTTGTTATTTTGTTGCCATCTCCACCACCTGTGCAAAAGCATAGCCACTGTGCTTAGGCTTTGACCCTGTCTGGCCTTTTTTTTTTTTTAAATGAGCAATATACGACGAAATTAATAGAAACACGGAGCTTTCTATTATCGTTACTGAAATCTTCAGCACAGAAAATATTGACAATCACCCTCCCACACAGAAAAACAGATCACCCTTCACAACATCAGAGCCAAAAAACTCAGAAAATTGTTTCTTTTCACTTCTCTTTTCCCGGATTGATTGCAAGAGAATGGATTGAGTAATCGAGATGGTCCCTGCAAGTTGTTCTGTCTTGTCCTGGAAACAGCACATGAAAAGGAACAAATAAATTCAAAATGTTTAACAAAGAGCAGCTACAGTTAAAGTTAAGGAAAAACAGAAATTACCGAGGGGAAAAAAAATCTCTTACACGGGAACGGGGAAAATGCATTTTGTGGCTTCTATATCATCAGCACAAATCTAGTAAAGCAAAAATATCACGGTAGATAGCGTACGGCTTGGTGGGAGCAGAAATGGAGCATTTCTTACCCTGGACTTGTACCTCACGCTATTTACACGCAAAGAACGTAACCCATCATTTCTAAGGAATTGCAGGAGGAGCCATTTAATATAAAAAAGACATCTTTCCTTAGTTGCTAATTTTAGACAAACCTTTAAAGCTTATCTCCACCGTCTCAGAAAAACAGTCACAGACAGAATTCAAGCCTGCCCTTCTCCTGCTGCTCAGTATTCTTCCCAAACGTCACTTCCCACCATAAACTTCTCTTCAGTAGATGGTATCATATATAATCCATTTTATTTTCTGTCTTCTCAGCAGAATTGTATCTTGTCAACAACAGCCCACCCTGAGGACTGCTACTGATCCGTTACATTAACTGGGACCTGGCTATATGCAAATCCACCTCTATCGCCATTTCACAGATCAGTGCCACTTCTCAGTGGTCCCCAAGTGTCAGCAAGGGCTTTTAAGGTCAAAGGGCACATAGAGATACATCATCTGGCAAGGGGTGAACACCTCACAGGGGCTGCTAACCTGCTTCAGAATACAGGTGTTTCACTTGCCCTGAGACTACAGCAAACTTTTGCAAACTTCTCAAGGCAGAAAGTACAGTTCTTTTTGAAGGACGGACACGGAGCCGGGTTCTCCCCTCCAGCTTCCAGAGGTGGTTTCAGCTCTGTGTTATAACAGTGCCTTTGGCTATATTGTTCAAACTGCTTGAAATCAAGTTAAACAGCAAGAAGAACAGAGCTACGCTTGAATCAGCGGAGGTTAAAGAAACACCACACCAATACGTTACGTGAGTAACCACGCTGGCTGTGCCAGCTGCGCGCCTTTAGCGTGCGTATTTGTAACGAGGATTCACTGCGGAACTGCCCAGGCGTCTTAACAGTGAAAGAAATTCAAAACGAATACTGAAAGAGAGAGAGAGTGCTTGAAGTTCAGCTAAGGGTGTGCTTCCAGCTGACGTACCAGTAAATCCAGAAAAAGGGATTTTATTTCAGTGGGTGGTGCAGTCTTATGACAGAGGGAAACAAATTTTCATTGAGTATGACTGACACTTCTGGAAACTATTTCAGCTTTGTTTCCAGCCTTCGTGTCAAAACAGATTCAGGTGTTTTATTCAGATCAGTGACTATAAAACATCTCTTTCCTGCTACACCATTTTGAAGTCACCTCTTCATTTTGCATTAGGAATTCACTCCCTTTCTGAAACCCACAACGTTTAACGAAAAGAAATATTAACTTGAGTGCAGTTTCCAAAACCGGGGCTGGTTTTGTTCGTCATCTTTACAGTGGTTCAGTAACGATTAAAAAAAACTTCTCCTTTGAAATACTACAGCTATTCTTCATTATCAGGAAAAAAAAATAGCGCGCTCTCAAAATGTCATGCGTTTTTTGAACTGTGATAGCTTCTAGAGTCATCACCAACCCTATCAACCTATGCAAGTATTGGTTGCTATATCCATGCTGAAATTTTAGCGGTACATAGAGGGAAAGATGCAATAAGGTCACAAGAATGATTTGACACTAAAGCCATGATTTCATGCGTTGTTCACCTACCATCAAAATTCCTTGCGGAGGCTCACAAACAGGCCCAACAAGATAAGAATTACTCTCCTTTCACACGCACCATAACAATAATCCTTCTTACAACTTTTTCCTGTTGTAACTTGGAGTCACAATATCTAAAACATCGAGAAGAAACTGGTTTACTCATTACTTTTAACAAATGCCATTATGCTCCAAGGGCTGCTACCACAAAGAAAAATAGCAGATTTAAAACAGAGCTACTGAGGCTCGGCGCTCAGCTCCGGCATGGCTGACCTCAGCAAAGGAGGAAGGACAGCAGCAGCTGACTGCTCTTGGATCGGAAAGAGGAAGCTGCATCTGCTGGGGTCTAGCTACGGGGCACGGCCTGCTACCTAGTGCCTCTAACGTCAAAGATCAAATGAACTAAGCGCTCCCCGTACGTACATCAGCTGCCTCCGAGTTGCACCTCGCATCTCTGAGGCTTCTGATGTTCATGATTTATCCAACTGGTCATTGATATATATTGATGCAACCCAACCACCAACAGCTCAAAGGCTTAAGTATCAGTAACAGATTTACAGCTTCTTCCAAACATTTTCTACACTCCATTGTCCAAACTACAATAGGAAATTCATTTTGTAATTTATTTTCCTGGTTTAGACTGATCTCTCTGAAAATGATCGCAGTGATTCAGCAGCAATGATTTGAGATCATCCTGGCTGGTTTCTCACTTGCACACTCCTGTCCACTTAGAGATCTGGGCCATTCTGCCCAGAAGCCGTTCATTAAAGAAATTCTTTTCTGGGACCAGCAGCGTAAGGCCGAAGGCACAGGCTCACTGACTACTCATTCATTTTAGCAGAGACTGCCCGTGACCATTCCCACTAACAGGCTCATTTCATTACTGGTTTATTTCAAACTATTAATGAGCTTCAAATGAAATATCACTTATAAAAAGAATAAAAGCAAGAAAAGGGACAATCAAAGAGCATCCAAAAAAAGCATCAAAGAGCACGGACTCAGTCTCCATCAGCATGTGACCACGTATATGAGAGATCCCTTATTCCACAGGTGCCAGAAACGACGTCTGCAAGAGAGAGAGCCTTCACACTCTTATCTAACACACAGATGTGTACCTTACCATTTTATTGATCAAATTATTATTTGATGGATCATCCTGTCAAACTGGGGCCCAAATCTCTCACCTGGCAATACAATTGATCACCTATATCTGAAAACAGGGCCTTTGTGCATCTCATTTAATGAATATATTAATTCTTTTGTTTACCATAAACAAATTACTTAAATGATTGTTCAGTGGGTGGGTAGTTATTGTGTGGTAGTACAATTGCTCTCTTCACAGTGTGACAGACTGTACAGGACTTCCTAAATATCTGTATAGTCCAGTTTGGCTCCGGCGATATAGATGATACTAATGTTCTGTTAAGTGCTCATACTATTGCCAAAGGAATTTCCAGGGACAAGGACAGGAAAGGCGCCAGGCAGATCAACATCGACTGCGTAGAAGTGCAACAGTTCAAGAAAAAAGTGCCAAGTTTATGGAGTCCCATGGTACAGACTGGTTTTATTAGAATGCCCCAAAATTAAGGAATCCCAAGGGGCTGGAGTATTTACAAGCAGAACACAAGTGTGGTCAGATAAAACATCCTCTATTGGATAAAAAAAAACGATATTATCATCAAGCCGTTCACCATCCAAGAGCGCAATAAAGCAGTTCCTGCAGCACAAATATTTACCGGCAGAACCAAGCTCGTTGAGCTCAGAATTACTGGCAGGTTGTGACTATGTTTTCAAAGAGCTTTCACCTTATTAGCTATTCAGCACTACCTAAACAAAAGCAGCAGCAGTCAGAGCAGACTGTTCATTTCATATCCAGAAGAATTAAGTAAGTCAAAAATTGGTTTTAAAATTGAGACAGTGTGTGCATTCCATTAGCTATGTAGGCTAAAAAAAAACAGATTGATAGAGGTGAAAAACACTATCACATTTAAGCACATTAAAACCACCACAAGTGATTTAATACGACAATTAATTTGAAAGATATCAACTAGAGAACAGCATTTTAAAAAAATATTTCCCTCTAGCCAATTAGCACTCAAACCTCAGAAGCCAAACACAGAATTGTAAAATAAAAACATTATTTAACATTAACATAGGCTATTGATTTAATCCAGTAAAATATCATCATTATGAACTATGCTACTACTGTGCCCATATACATCAGAATGGTCAGCGGAAACCATCTGATAGATCTGAATCACTGGAACGGTGATGGGAAACATCTCTAAAACCGCTCTCCATGAGTACTGAACGAGTTTGTTCTGAGTCACCTACTTCTTTTTTCCTCAAGTTGATGACACTGTGGGATTTCTGAAGACAAACGATGATGTGCAAATGAGGTAGAATCAAAATAACACACACTTCCCTGGCTGCTCTGGCTGGCATCAGGGCTTTGTCCACAGTTAGGCTAGTTCAACAATAAAGAATATCAAAAGAGGGTTAAAAGATCCTGTTGCCTATCCTCAGTTAACCTGCTCCAAGCATCAATGAAGCTGGGAATGAAGCCCAAAAGCCGGTAGAAATGCAAAAAATTGTAACAAAAATTGGACAATACTCAACAACTTTCTACTTCTGGTTCAAATTAAAGCAGACAAGATGACCAGACTCCTTTGTAGAATGGCAACACTTTCAGCAGGATGGTTGCAGCCTGCGTGCACAGAAACCTAAGTACTGTCCAACAGAGCAAAACCCCAGAAGGGTGCGAGAGTGCTTCTCCTGGCGCGTAGCCTTCTGGAATGCAAAAGCTACTGCTGGCACACGCTGGCACCAAGGTTAGCCCTTTCTCCAAGCGCTCCTCTGCTTGCTGCGAAAAATAATGATCTGTTGATCTTGGTTTGTCATTTGTACTGTGTGCCCACTAAGTCAGCATCTGTCTCCTGCTGGATCTTCCTCTGTAATGTTTACCGTCAAAACAAACCAAAAAACCAAAAAAACAAAACAAACCTTCTCGAGATACTTTTAAAATTGTGTTTGTCAAAAAGCCCTGACAACAATGGCCGTCGGAGTTCACCATACCCATTCACAACTGGGACACGACACGACCACAACAAGCTGGGGCCGGAGGGCTGCTCATGCCGACCTCCACCTGTAATTCCAGCCCAGCCGTCCCGCTGCCCGGGGCAGACCGCTCCCGTTCCTGCTCTCCGAAGCTCGTCCCCCGCAGCCGGACGCGCGCTTTCCTTCTTCCCTGGCTCTGGCCGTACAAACACGGCACCCTCTCGCACAAACACCAAAGGCTGTTTCCAGGCTTCTCTTCCATGCAGCAGAAAAGGATTTCCACGTCATAGTCGCGCTGTTAAGATTTCCTGAAAGCTAATCCCTCAGCCAAGTGGTGTCGCTGCTCATTCGAATTCAGTGCTAGTAAATGTTTAATAATCCTATATTAAAAATTATTAGAGATTGAATTGGTTCATAGGGAAAAAAACCCAGGAAAGTCATGGGTGCGTTCAGAATTAAGAATTAATTCTTTTTACATTCTGGAAAGTAATGTCCAGAGGTGTCAATGAAACAAGTACTGTTTTCCCATCAAAAGGAATCGCTGGTGACAGACATGGAAAAGCATGATCTTCATCAGAGAAAGGGCAGCCAGGGCGCTTTGAGAACTAGGGCTGATTACCTCATCTTCCCGCTCCAACTCATCGCTTGCTTAATTGAGGCAGCCTATTAGGCACCCAAAGTTAAGACACTGTTCTTATTAATTGGTCAGCATTAATGATCTCTCCAAGTAGACATTTAATTTTACACTGAACTCACTTGCCTTTATTGACTTCTCTCCAAAATTTGCAATCGCAAGTGAAGGGTTCCCAACTGAGTATCACACAGGCTGCTTACGCCAACTGAAAACCACATCACTGGGGAAATTAGGTGTAAGAATGAGCAGAAATCGTTTTAAAAAAAAATCTTATGCTCCAGTCCTGCAGACAGGAGGGAACATGGACAAGCAACGCCAAAAGGTACAACTTTGAATAGTTGCAACCCATAAGAAATACCAAATACTCAACAATTTTTGAAGTATAACGAGGCTTATGAAAGATTTCAGTTCTTTACGTTTACTTCGTCGTAACAACTGCTAAGCATCATTCTTTACAAGTTTGCATAACTTAGCTGGTGGGTACCTGGCCTGAAACATTTGCTGCCTGATTCTTACCAAGAAGTTAAAGACACCAATGTCGGTGTTAAAGACACAAATGTTGGTTTGCCCTTCGGCGAGTCAAACACTGGGTCCAAGCAGCCTCGTTATATCAGGGAATGTTTAAGAAGGAGCGAGAGCTGAGCTGGGGCAGCCGCCGGCTCGCACGCCTCACCGCAGACGGGCAGAGAAAGCGGCTCTTGCAGCTAGGGCTGGGCAAGGCAAAAGCTTTGGTTCGTTCTCCTTAAAAGATTTTGCCTGAATAGCTTTGCTTGAATTAACGAACAGTTCCCTGAAGAGAGGGTCTGAGTGGGATCGATTTGCTTATGGGATTTCAATTCTCCCCAGTAGGAAAACAAATCTTCCAAGTACCTGAGCATCTATTAGATGCGTGAGGCTTAGAGAAACCCACTGACCCAGCAGGAACTGAGTTCTCACAACCTTGCAAACATCAGAAAAATGAAGCCTCCAGTTAGACAGCCAAACTGGAAGATATCCAAAGTCAAGAATTTCTTCAGACTTAAGGGAAGAAAAAAATTTGAAAAGCATCAGAACAAGAGAATATCAAACTGCTTCATTTAACTGTCAGTTGCCTTAATTTCCCTTCTACAAACCATAATTGACCTGTATTTTAATGCTTTCCGCAGTTCCCCATCACTGAGTCATCTGCAGAACAACCTGCAGCCGCAAGAGACATTTGCAGCAATAAGACACAGATTTAAAGCAAGGACAAGGTAGTTGAGAAATACAACATCATTTGATGGATTTTTCCAGCAGTGCTCCTAAACCTTCCTGTCATATGACAAATGCAGGGAAAAGGGAAGTGATCAGTAATATTTTTCATTTGTCAGTAGCTCGATTTGGGAGAAAAAGGCAAAGGAGGAACAATTTTCACACCAGACCTGTGCTGAGCAGACCCTTCAGCTGCACAGACCTTACTCCTTTTCAAAAGATCCCTAGGAGGTCCCCAGCAAGTGCCAGCAGGGCCCTCACCAAGCTTGGAAAGAGTTTGTTGTGTAATTCAATAGGCAATCAAACAAGAGATTTGTCATCAGGGGACAGTTACCAGTAACACTAAATGTCTCTATTCCCTGCAGTGAAGCAACCACAGAAAATGAAAAATAGCCTGTGTTGAAGCTGCACAGTATCACCCTAAGTGGAGTATTTAAATAGATATTTGTGGCCTTTCATTATGGAGGCTTTCAATTTATCGTCTTGAATCCAGCTTAGCTGGTACCTTTGAGGAAAATCCAAGCAGTAGAAGGACTAAGCTCATCAGAAAGACTCAACCTGAAGTTGATATTACAGTACTTCCTGTCAGTCCTAGTCCCTTCCTGCACCAAAACCTAGCTTAATTTCTAATTACAAAGAACGCCCCTGGAAATAGATTCTCATTTAACACTTCAACAATGTTCAAAACATAATAGCTAGGCCCTCCACTGTACACCCAATTTATACACACAGCTACCCAGCTGCCTAAGAAAAGCAGGTAATTGACTGAGCAGTGTCAAGGTCATAATTTGCCATACTCACCTCCTCCCCCCCTCCCCAATTTGCACTCAAATAGACATGCAAATTTAGATATTCAAGTGCGTTTCTTTCTAAATAATTTGTAGCAATAGCCAGATAGCATAAGAGGACGTATTGCAAAGATAATTTTCTCACTATGAACATTACAATTGCAGCCAGGAACACCAGTCAGCTGCATGGCTGACAAAGCTACCAGCACAAACACTCCTGCATAAAGGAAGGTAAAGTCTACAACCGTAACCCTGAACAGGTTTGCACACATACCTAACTGTAGTCAGAAACGACTCCCAATATCTACAGCTAGAGCTACGTTTAAGCTTTGAAAGGATCAGGGAATAACAGGCAAAAGAATAAAGAAATAGAAACAGCAGAAGGTAACACTGAGACAGAACTACTCCATACGCTGTACAAGGGAAGCCAAAGCAGGATGGCATCTCTTACTTGGAAATATTCCATTTTCAGTAACAGAGTATTTTACTTCAAACCTTCTCTTACCATCATGTCTCCCCAAAACTTATGCAAATTCCTCCCAGCTCTTCAGTTTTAGCCTGTCACTCCCCAACCGAAGCTCTTATCCCTTGAAAACGTTTATCCCGCTATCCCTCACGTTCCTCCAAAAGTAGTAGCAGTACGGAAACCATGCTAGAAAGCCGACATTTATTTTTGGGCAGAGAAAGGAAAGTTTTGGGAGAAACAGACTGCAAAAAGCTGTAAGATGACCCCATAAATGATTTCAGTGTGGGCTTTTTCCCCACTTTTCTGCCATGTAGATAGACTATCTATATTAGTGTGTTAATATGTTTTACTCTGTACAGCTCTGGAACAACGGAACAACTCTGAATCAGTCCCTACTGTCTCACAGAAAATACTCTGTCCTCTTTCCATATAGGCATCGAGGATCTCAACAAAGCGCAGCAGTGGCTGGCCCTCCCGTGAATCAGCCTTCTGTGTACAGCTGCCGCGCTGGGCTAGGGGACGTCACCCTCAAACACATGCAGACATTCACTGCGCTTTCAACTGCTCCGCATCACCAAGAGAAAAAAAAAAGTGAAGGAAAGCTTTTATGCTATTTGCAGCTTAGCCAATGCCCTGAAAGAGGCAGACAGCACTCCTGATCCCAAAACGTGGCTTCTGTGCACAGGGAAGAGATGAATAGTTCAGGAAGCATTTCCACAGCCTAGGCAGACAAGCTGCAACTTCTGCCAGGATTGTTATTAGCAACGTTTCAGTTTAAAATATCTTACCTTTATGCATAAATCCCACTTACCGGTGGTCTTGATTAGGCTGTATGGTATCGTTAAAATCATTCCAAAGACACAGATCATTTATTTGGGATGAATTTTAAGTTATTGTCAGAAAATGAAATTATTCATTTTATGAATATACTTATCTTCATCTTTCTAGTAATACCCTCGGGAGACTTATCTAACAGCCCTCCCCCTTGCAAATCTCCATTATATCCCAGAGAGAGATAACGAGGCTCATAAAGAATGCGCTCATTGATCAAAAAGACCTTTGGAATCGTTAACAAGGCTCAGATGGCAGAATGGTGCATGTGATGCCCTAGAGCTCTCTCTCTGTAGAAAGCCTAAAGTAAAATGGTCCTTAAATGCATAAAAAGTGGTCTGCTACGCCTTGTAATTTGGCTCACTAGAAAGATATTTCCATATTAGACAGGAAAGTTTCAGCGGTAAAGGTGAAGGAGCAGAAAGATTAATTAAGTAGCTGAAAGAAAGCAGATACAAAAGTTTTCCAGCACAAGACTCACTCCATTATTACTTTGCCACTACAATAAATAAGATTTAGTTAGCGAGAAATAGCATCTGAGTACAATTTTTTTTCTTTCTAGATTTTTTTTCTTTCCCAAATCAGATTCTAGCCTAGACATTTTCTTTCGGAGAATTTTAGATTTTAAAGAGCTCAGATCATACGTAGGCACAGATAAATGATCAAAGCATTCAGCCTGTTCCTGATACATCCTTGTGAAACGGCAGTCATTGTGAAACGCCAGTCATTTTGGGGGTTTCCAGATGAACATAAGGATGTGTTTATATGGATTTAATAAAAGATCAGGCCTCTTCACTATGTTTATTTATAGATTGGGTGCCCAAGTTATGAGGCTGGTTTCTCTACACTTCCTCTATAAATAATGGCGAGAATCAGCCTCTTTTAGAGAGCTTTTGAAAGTGCTTGAGAAGAATGTTTCTTTTCACTGATTATACACAAGAGACCAGTGTCAGGAGATGAGTGTATCCCCCTGCCTGAAGAACCCCACTGTTTCAAAGACTCACCTTATGCGCAAACTGTAGGTGTAGACATGATTTGCCTGTCAGTGTAAGACAAGTCCTTCTTGGGATACATAAGTAAGGCTTAACACATGAAAGAGATGAATTCGTGAAAATATCTTGATTTGAAGCTAGAGAGCAAGCAATCAATATCATTAAAATTTAGGTTTTGCAGATAAATGAATGTATTTTATAGGAATTCTGACGAGAGCATCCAGGAGCTTCAGATATATCCTTGATAACAACTCAGTACGCTCAACAGTTAGTAGAGTCACTGACTTATACATTACTAAATAAAAAGAAACATCACACTTTGATTGCCCAGTATTACTTCTTGAAGCATCCAATTTGCCCCTCTTAACAATTCATCGTATAAGTGGGTTTAAAGGACTCCAGCTCTCCTAATCTATTGTACTCTCATCTGACCATCTGTCTAGGTTTTACAGCAGCAAGCCTACTTTTTAGGCTATTTAGTAGTTAATGAAAGGAAAAAGGAGGAGATGATCATCAGTCACTTTGGAATTGTCTCCTTTTGTTTAGACAATGAAACAGGAGAGCTGGTATGAACAGGAGAGCAGAACAGAAGAAGCCCAAGTGACTAACTCCATTCCTGCCAAACGGTCTCTCAAGTTGCCAGCAACGAGATTAGCAAGCAGTATGGTATAGATTAACACCTGTAAGCAGCCGAAGAGAAGTGCACATTTCATCCTATAAATCATTTTACTACTATTTCAAACTTCTGAGCTCAGGAAAAAACAATCAACCCTTTTGCTGTTGTTCTCTGCATATAGAGAATTAAGTTCTTACTTCAATTACCTCTAAAAAACAGCTACAAATACAACAACAGTGAAAAGATGAGATAGGAAATTAAAAACTGTAAAGGACATAGTAGGATTTTTCTAAAAAACAAGATATCCCAAGCAAATATGGTTATAATTGCCAAAACTCAGTAATTCACTAAAAGCTGTTTAAAAAGCCTAGGTAATAACGATGCAAAACAAACACACGAACACTCACACTCACATAAGCAATATCTACATGCACTGGCGTGCTTGTAAAAGGACAAACTTCCAAGCTCCAGTCACATGATACTTGTAACAGAAGATTATACATTCTTGTCAAAAAGAAAGAACTAATAACTACTGACTCCAGTGGTTACCGCTCCCAGAAATCATTACCAACTTCAGGAGTATTTGGATATGCAAATAGTCCCTCTGCTAATACTGCTGAAACAGTCAAGCTCTGAAATATCTAGAAGCAGAAATAAAGCATCTGGGTAACTGAGGCCCCTTGGCTTGCTCGCCATCCTGCTACTGTTCAGGCAGGAGTGTCTGCTCTCTTCCTGCTAGAAAGCTGCTCCCTTTTCTCCTCCTTCCACACAAGACCAAAAGTTCTCAGAGAAGCTCAAAAAAAAAAAGTCTTACTCCCGCAGAAGACAAAATGCTCCAGAAGTAAATCCTTCTGGCACAGATCTTGTGTAGATACCAAGTTTAAAAAAAAAAAAAAAAAAAAAAGCTTCTCATGAGTGAAGGTCCAGAGCCAGGGTCTTTAGTCCAGCGTGGCCCCTGTTCTAACTCACGCATGGTCACAGCAAGCTGCAGGTTGCACATCACGCACTGCTCATCTGGCAAAACATACATTGCAGATTTAAGATAAGCAGAAAAACATGACTTCACTTCGGTGATAACTGTTTTCAATACCCACACCTTTGCCGATTCATTACATTATTGAATTGCAAAACAGATAAATAAAAATGTAGCATCAAATATAATTATTCATTTCAGAACTGGCCACTAAAGAAAATGAGATTAATATATGGTCTGCACAAGAGCAGGTCCTTGACTCTCCTGGCTAACTTCTTGGTCTGTGGCTGGGATTGTTTACTTGTACATGACATAGGAGAACCAACTGTAGTTTGCAGAACCTAATTTAAATTAATACGAGATTAGTATGCGAGGTATAAAGCAACACCTGCTGTTGATTCCAGGCTGGCAGTCGCTACTACTCATTAACGTTTAAGTTCCCAAGCATTTCTGAGATTCCACTAGTAAAAGCTAATGCGAGTTTGTTGATGTTTTGTGTGCGTGCGTGGCTGCTCCGAGCACTTACATTTTGGGGAATCAGCGTTCATTTTCTTGAGTTGCTACTATATATGAGCAAGCAAATGGTCACCTCAGGTCACTGATGGGAATGCAAAAGTAAACCCATCAGTTTTGGGCATTTTGAATACCTTATTCTAAACACAAGGGGAGTTATTTTTCATCAATGAAATATTTATGTGATGGTCATAGCCATTAAGGCATCTTTCCATTATTTCTGCATGCCCCATTTCCTGTAAGCATGGCAAACGTGGGAGTTAATCACTCTTCGTGACGGGCAAAAGAAGAATGTTGCACCATCACCGTGTGTTGTGGCTACATGTAGACATCGCACTGACAAGAGGATTTAACCTGACACAGCCTGGTATGAACGGTATGAACCTTCGTATGTCCAGGATGCCGCGCTCCTGGCCTGCACGTATCGCAGAGGAGAATGCCTGAACTAGCCACTTCTCCTTGTTTTGTAAGAACCCACATACAACGTTTTTTCAATCCAAACATATTTTTGTTTCAGATCAGAGACAGAATCCAGCTGCTGCTAGATCTGATTTCTCTTTTTAATCTTCGCACCTTTTATGTTTTTGTACGGTAAAACTGAATCAGACAAAGAACGCCTGCCCCAACCCCTCCACACCTTTCAGGTCCTCGGCCAGCTGCAGGGAGCAGGATGTCCAGGTCTCACAGCACATCATAAAAGGCAGAGTAACCAGATCTATAAATAAATGCCATAACGGGCCCTTCACATATTTCAAGCAGCTCTGGCTACCTGTGCAGTCCACAGGATGAGAGAGTGACAAGAGCATTTAGCTTGTCCACAGGCTATGGGTCTAAAAAAACAGAGACAGAGCTGACCTTCCTTATTGTTAGAGACATAATTTTTGGTAAGCACTTCCTAGAAGCAAGTGAAATTAATTAATTTCATGATCAATTAACTTCAGCTGCAGCTGTAAAACTCCACTGATTCCTAGTTTCTGCAGGCAGAACTATGTACGGGGGAGGGCCCACGTGCATGCATGCTTCCATGCACGTACAAGAATAAGGTGAGGCGAATTTTTCTCTCTTCTGCAGATTGGAGAAATAACAGTCTGAAATTGGACTGGCATGAAATTCTAGGGCCTGCTACTTTTAGAGTATCTGCCAGGAAGAAAACGATCACAGAGGTTTTTGTTACCATTCCCTCGGTAACGGGAACGTACATACGTTCCTCCCCTCTCTAATGAGGGCAGATCATTTGCTTCTTACAGCACTGATTACTACCAAGATTCTTGCAGGGGAGGATGCAGCAGAAAGCAACTGGTTTTTGGCATTTATCATTTATCTCCTCCCCCACTGCTAAGCCTCTATTCCAAGTCCTCAAAACTCGGCGTACTTGCACGCAAACTATCAGCAAGCTTTCCGGAATTTGGAAAGCCTGGCATACAGCTCCGGCTTTCTTCTTCTGCCACTCTGAGGACACTGAACCCTTTCTCATCTGCTAATAATGAGTTAAACTTTCGTTAAGTGACGCAGTTCCTCACAATCATAATACCTCTACTGGTAACCTATTTACTTTGATGCTTTTAGATGCCTCAAATAATGCCTTTAATTTCCAGAAATATATATATATATTTTTCCTTAAACAATTATTAATTTAATTATTTTGCTCCTGGCTGACGAGCTTTCTCCTTTCCACTATATTCTTGAAATCTCTTCCACTGTTCACTGAAAATCCCAAACCATGCTGCTGGCATCACTGGGCAAGTAGGGGTTTTGCTGGTAGCACGTCTCTGGAGAGGCAAGGATAACTCATGTGGTGAAGTAAAAATTCTTCCAGAAACTTATTTATCATTACAGTATGATAATCTTTAAATTCACCTGCAAAAACAACATGTGCATGATTTGTACATTATGAACTCAATTTATCATCGTATGTCAGCACTTGCCTGTCTCTTACAAATGAGTAGCCTGAGGAAACCTGTGCGATTTCTCACTTACTTGAAATTAGGCTTGTCCTTAACTACCTTGATGAGTCAGATCTAATGTTTCATTGCTAGACAGACTGCAGAACATAACTGCAGTATGGGGGGAGAAAAAAAAGGAAAAAAAAAAAGAGGCACGAAGACTACACAGTTTTATCAGTGCCTCAAGCAAGAGGTTCATTTACTACATTACGTATCACTCCTTTAATGCACAGCACTTAGTGCAATGGGGTTCTGACCCGTGATTGGGTTCTTAGACAATAAAGCTGGAAACAAAAAATGACACTGAAGAAGAGCAAAATAATTTTATTTCTAAGCCATAATTACTGTAACAAGGAAGTTAATTAAACCTGCCAATAAAACTGCCAATCACAAACACACGCATGCACACCACTTTCTTATTAACGGAGAAGAAAAAATTAACTTTTCTATAGCATGTTTAAGAACGGAACAACAGTCCCTGATACAGTTACATGCTTGCTACATAATTAGGTTAGAAATCCTTGGAGACAGGCCTTATTTTTATGCAATATTCTATTATGTTCTTATAATAGCCTGCTAGAGGTTTTTCAGCCGTGTTTAACCCTAAGACTTCTTTTAAAAGGCTATTCAGAAATGGCAACTTCCACATGCATAAAATACGGAGACCCAACAGGGAGCAGGTTCACAACAGCGACACCAGTCAGCCTGCATGAGATTTCTGTCGGCCTGTACGACAAGCAGCAAGGGCAGCCGACAGCTCAGGCAGGCACATAACGCCGCTGCGAAGGCAGGCTCACGGACGCCGGGGACGCGCGCGAGACAACCGGAGCCGCTGCAGCCTCTGGATTTCAGAAAAAAAGTTCAGCCTGACACAAAAGCACTTCCGAGGAACCCACGCCAACATCCGGGGACCATCCTCCGGTCACGCTGTCGCTCCGGCGACCCGCGAGCCTGGCGGGGAGCCGAGCGTGTCCGGCCCGGCCGCGGCACCTCGCCTGCGGCGCGGCCCGGGCGCCCAAGCTCCCGGGGCTCGGACCCCCCAAATAAACGCTCCCCCCGCAACAGGGCAAACTGCGGCCAGTGACGAACGAAAGGGAAGAGAATGAGCTAAAAGCGCTTGGCGGGGGACACGCACACAAATAAGCTCTGAGAGGTATGACGCTGCGCGCTTGCTTTCACGCAGGCCAACTACGACCGCCGACTAACTCTAACCACTCATCTAATGCCCCCGTACAAAGCAGTCGAGTTTCGTTATTCGCGTTCATACTACGCTTAACTTCCAATTTGTTGAAATGTCAATCTAGGTGCCTTTGCTGGAAACCAATGAGGCGAGACCACATGAGCAATTAGGAACTATAATGGATTGCTGCTTTTAAAAAAATCTGAAAATAAATAAAACAACCTTTTCATTTCATTAGTGGAATGAACTTCAGAGAAAACTGAATCCTTCTCGCTTCACTGAAATTACACGTGTTTTAAGACAGGCAAGACAGCACTGCACTCTGGCTTTGCTTGCAAGGAAACTAAACACTGACCAGTTCAGCTGAAATTCTCGCTGTGGTCAGGATCGCTTCCCCAGGATTGCCCGACCGCCACGCTACAGATAGTATGTGTGGTTACTCCTGATTTCCTCTGACACCAAACTGGGAATCAAGCTCTCTCTTTAGCGCACTGGTGCTGCTGAGCTCCCTTAGGAGCAGGATCACCTACTCGCAAGGCGCAGCAGGGAGGGAAAGCACAAAAAACCCAAGAGTTACCAAACATCAGTAAAACTTGCAGAAGAGCAAATTACAATCCTCTGCCTTTGCTCCTTAGCACAGACTTTCTAATCAATACCACAGTTTGGTTGAAGACATTACTGTTATTCTGCAAGCTCCATGGAAACACAGCCTTGTAACTTATAAACATCAGTTCATGGACTGAAAATTTTATTTGTGCTTGTTTTAAAGTCACCGGTCAAGGTCAAGGAGTTTTTTATTCATGAGATTTCTGCTTTCCCCCTTGCAGAAACAGCACCCAATTTTTTTTTTCCACTGTCCTTCTATTCTTGGATTCAAACATGTTTTTCCCAGCATCCTGGTTCAAGTACCCCCAAAACATATAATAGAGAATAAAAATACTTTGAATTAGAGACTACTTTGGAATATTTAGTCCTTCGTGTCCTGCTCAAGGTCATACATTAAATGGCTGGTGAACAAACAGATCTGCTAGCTTTCAGCAGACTGAGGAACTAAAATCTGATTTACCTTCAGTACTAACCTAGCTATTGTACATAGAATTATTTTCTTCCAAAGCAAAACTAGACTATGAAAGACAACTGGCAATGAAATAATCTAATGTGATTTATCTTCTTTGTTCTTAAAATAAGACCTTTTTTCTTGGAAAATTCTGATCAAGAATATTAACCAATGAAACAAAACGTTAGTTTTAAATCTCACAGTTATGGTCCTGCTGCATTACTGTCTTAGATTTAAATTTACAATTGACTGAGGGCTTTCATTAGGTATACTGTTTATATTAAACATACAAGGCCCTAAGCAGACCCTACTTTTGTGTATTTATATATTAAAATTCCCCAATTTGAAGAAAAACTACGACTCATACTGACTCATAATTTTCTCAACCACTATGAAGCTGATTGTTGAAGGGAGGAAGAGACTGACACAGTACAGGTACTGCCACTTACATCTTCACGCTAAACCAACATACAGTAAGTGCTGATTACATTCAGGATTTGGGTTAAAGCATCCTACCAGAACAGAACAATGTGACGCGAAGGTGGATGCCCACGTGGTGCTCTGCAGACGCAGCCACGGTCTGAACCGCAGGAAGCAACCACGGCCTTGGGAGGCTTTAGGTGGACAATGCTGTCCTCAGTCTCCAGTGCCAACTTCCTTTATTAAGCCTGCCAGTGTTCAGATGAATACACACATGATCACAGAAAGGATAATGCAAAAAAATCCCAAATTTGGGGGAGCTGGAAAGTAAATTTACACCACTTTCCCTAACTGCTGTCCCTGTCAAAGGGCCTTTTCTGTGGCCCACTGACATCTGAATCAATCAGCTCTCAGAAGCTTCAGACCTCAGAAACATCTCTCAGCATAATGCTCTTTGGAAGGTGGCTCTGTTGTGCCTATCTGAATTTAAAATATTTCAGTTATACTTAAAAAATATTGTTAACTTTCTTTGACGGATAAATATTAGGCACTTTATAAAAAAATTTTGTAACCTATTACAGATGGCATCTGAGATAACATGGGTCTTTTTGCCAAGATATACGCTACTCGAACCACAGCAATCCAAAAGCTCACAGAAGTTTAACAATCAAAAAGTTGTGACTGACGCAGCTCTGCTCCTAGTGTGAAATGTCCTATTTAAGGTTTACTGAGATGCATTAGCTCAGCAGAAGGAATCCAGCAGTGTTACCGTTTGCCTCCAATGTGAATTTAAGAATTGGCAGAAAAGTAAGATACAGAAATTCTGTGTTCTCATTTTTTGCTCTGTCATCTCCAATCATCATCAATCTTATTTCTCCAAACTTAATCAAGTTTACAAAAAAAAGAAAATCCCCCCCCCCCCCCCAAAAGGTGTTATCTTTAAGTGCCTATCTCTGCTGGCATTTGTCTCAATCTGAGACTGGCTATCAAAGCCTCTAGATGTGGTAGGTAACCTGGTGCCAGCTGAGACCAGACTACCGTAACAAAACCCAGAAAACCTACCACGAGCAGTCCAGCCCGAAGGAACGGTTGGTTTCAGCCAGCCAGTCTCACCGTGCGGCAACCCAGCACCTGGGACACAAAGTCAGTCTCTCTGCGCACGCGGTAGGCAGAAACGTAGAGCCTGAGAAAGGCACAGCCAGAGAACTGGTTTTAAATATTAGTCTTCATAGATTACTTTTTACCCTTAAATCTGTACTTGCCCAGATCTTATCTGCCTGTTCCTAATACATTTTCCATAATTTCTCAATGTCATTTTTGGTACGTCGTCTCTTTTCAGCCGGTTACCGTATTTCCTTTACTCACACTCCTGCAGCTTTGTTAAGGGACAGCCCATTCCACCCCCAACACTGGGCATAAGGAGAAATTATTTTTGGTGGACGCCCAACTACAAATAAATAAATAGAAAAAGAACAGAACCCAGGCCATACAAATGAAACCAAATGAAAGGAAGCACCTTCAAGTATTTGGAAATGTCAGTATATGTATTTTAAGCCCGTCCTCCTGGAGAGAAGCCACAAATATTAGAAGGGCGTTTACAATTCCTTACTCTTTTCCATTAACATGTACACCAAAAGCTGAGGGTACTGAAGTCAAATAGGGGAAGACTTCACTCCTCTACAGTGAGATGACTTTATTCAGGCAAATCCTGTGGGAGGGTGGGGGAAGGAGGGAATTTCTCCCAGAAATATGATGTGTCAGCAGGAGTTTGGCAAACGAAATCACCCTGCAAGTTCAGAGAACCGTCACATTCCAAGATGCAGGAAAACAAACTAATCTCAGTGGTTTCCCCCTATTAACTTTAATCAGACTTTTTTTTCAATCTGTTTAACTATGATGTTAAGAATTTATTCAGCAAGATGATTAAAACAGTAAGTTACATTATCTTAATCTTGATAACTTACAGAAGGCCAGAAAAATATATACCAAAGCTGCGCACATCTAGAAGGCAGTTTCAGGTTCCTGCAATCCCAGCAGTTTTAAATATCTTGAAATTATAATGCTGGCATTAAGCGTTTTCAAGTTTTGTTAATTATGGTCAAGTTTAGGGTTGCACTGGCAAAGACGACGCTTTGTACTTGCTAGTGCAGTCTACTGCGCAGGCCTGTACGACGACTCATCCAACAGACCGAATGATCTAAATAGGTCAGAGACAGGCAACAGAGAAGAGGTAAGAATATAATCCCACTGAACACAGGATGGTAACACCAACCCATTTAAAATAAAATATTAACAAAAAAATCCTGAAAGAGAGCTTGACTGCAAAGATATAACAGGGCAGCCATCCAGTGACTGAGCACAGAAAGGAGCTTGTTTTAGAAGAGGCGATAAGGCAGTATTATGAGACACAACCGTTTAAAGGAAGCTTTGTAAGACAGGGCTAAAAAAGTACATCAGACATGATATTTGCTTTAAAACTGTCAGGTTTTGTTAGAAGTCTGGAGTGGCAGAAACAAGGCTGGAACTGTAAAATCATGTTGCAAAGTACTTCTTCTGAATACCGAGATATGCATCTGTGGAAATCTGCCGGTGAGTTTGTGTTTGCATTTCTAAATTAGAAGGTCAAAAGAAATGAAACTATAACAAGGAGCAGTCAAACATACTTCAGTGATAACTCCAATTGGGTCATCCGTTACTAGCAATGACAGATAAATTATTTTTGTTGAGACTGCAAGCAGAGAAGAAAACAACAGAAATAGGCGCTTAGGAGCTCAGTTGATAGTAATTAAAATACACTTGGACCTACAGAATACCGGTACAACTATTTCAAGCAGAAGTGACGTTGTGCATACTGCCAATTCTGAAGTACTAGAGCAAATCGGCAGGTGCCACGCTGGAATCAATGCCAAGCAGACCACCAGCTCTCGCCCTCTTTCCGTATGAGGGCGTACACGCCTCTGGGCACATCTGCCCTAGGCAGCTGCCTGTACAGGCCTCAATGCAACAACGACGAGTCAAAACCAAACCAACAACGCAGTTAGAGCAGACAACTTTTTTCTGGTAGTACCAATACCATCGTTTATTTGCTTTTAACGAACATTTGACAAGCAGAAGCATCCACTGCGGAAACGCCTGGGTCTAGAGGTGAAGTTTTTCTGTAAAAAGTGCATGAAGGGAATGGTTACTCCTCCCCAAAGGTGGTCAGAAATTGGGCCTCCTGTTTGAATGTTTAAGTATTTGGAAGAATTCCTGTCCCAAGAAAGGGAAAGACACTTTCTAATTTTTAGAAAACTAATGGGAAAAAAAAAAAACCCACAGTAAAAACCACAGAAAAAAAAGGTATGAAGATTAGTCAAAACGGTTCATTCCCATGACATATTTTCAAAACCTTTGCATTATCATTAAGTGAAACCTTGAACACGAGGTCCCTTTCAGACTGGAAAGCTAAAACGTGTGAAAACAGGACATGCACGAATTGCTATGTGTTGGCCTCTGAGTTAAGGAATTAAATAAGCAGACACCTCCTGGTGAATACATTTCATTTGGACGAGCTATCCTGTTTCAAACGGGGGAAAAAACCCTTCCCATCAAAGCACTTGCAGCGGCTGCGCACAAGCTCCCGACAGAGCCGCCGTCCTCGGCTGCCTTCCCGCTCGCGCCGCGGCGCAGAGTGCTCGAGCAGGCAGCGCGCACAGGCACGCTGAGCGCCTCACCAACGTGACAGAGCGATCCCCGACTTTGAATGCCTGGGCAACGCATGCCAGAAAATCTACTACAACCCGATGAGAAACAAATTAAGGCTACAGTGTTGAGCAGCTGGAAGGACTTAATTTTAAAGCAAAATATTCTTTGTTTTTAATGAAGCTCATACATGGACTTTTCTATCGAAAGAGCTCCATCTTTTCTAAACCGTAGGAAAGAGATCACTTTCCTACGGGAAGAGATCACATTCCTAAGGGATGGTTTTTTTTCTTACCTTAAAAAAAGTGCGAGTTGTTCACTGTCACTTTCTAATGAACAGAAAGTTTCCATTTTGCAGTCTTCAAAAAAATATTTAAGGTAGAACAGAAGTTTGTAATTAGTGAATCATCTCTAGAGAAATCCCTGTGTCATGTTTAGAATCAGACAATCAAGGGAAATACAATTTATTTCCGTGAATTTTGAACTCTTATGACTGGCACAAGAGATCACTACTAAGAATCTCTATTATTTTTTTATCCCACAGTATTAGCAAGTATTAAGAACAAATACAAGGTTTGACTGAGAGTTTGTACAGGAGATAACTTTTAGAAAACAATTTAAAAAATATATAATTCACTAAATCCTTTTCAAGTTTATTTGGTTTGATAAAGCTCAGTAAAACACCTTCCTGAAAGTTTATCAGGTGTCATTTGAAACTCGTAAGGACCTCCATAGTCTACGCTGAAAAAGGTCCGTCCCGCTCTGCAGATGAGAGCAGCGCTGCAGGTAAATTTTGAACGTGTTCGTAGCCAGCGGCCTGTCGTGAGCCGCCGAGTCCCCGTTAAATGATTCAGCGAATCTGCCAGGTGTAGAATAAGTACAGCTGTGTCACTGGGTAAACACGATGATCCTACTGACTCTGGTTAGGTGTTTAACCAGAGGCTCAGGCAGGACAAGCAGAGGCAGCATGAAAGAGCACAAGTCACCATGACGTTAACCACTCTTCAACCACCAGTACAGGTGCTAGACTTGAACGACAGACCTGGAGATGGGAAACGCTACACCATTAGCGGTCTCCTGACAGCACACACCTCCTCCCGTTACACTCGGGTAACTCGAGTCAGCAACAAGCGTCTCCCTGAACACTTGGAAGGTCAGGTCAGGAACCTAGTAACTACAAGAACACATTTAACAAAATCCTGAAAACATGTTAAAACTTCAGAAATTTGAAGTAGGAGGAGATAGGCTGAAGAAAAGGAGAGCTGCTTTTGCTTTCCAGATTCACTGCTTACAAACCAATGCTCTCGTTACTTACTTGCGTACAGCAGTTTTTACCCTGCTAGCAACTGCCAGAGCTACAGGCCAAGATTTTTCAAGCACCAGAGCCTAACACTAGGTCCATTAAATTAAATATATGAATCTACATGACCTGATTTTCAAAACTGACGGGCACCATCTACCTATGGTAGATTTTCTCAAATACTGCAAGACCTAGAGCTATATGCAATAAAAGATTAAGTGCCTACAAGTCAGACACTCAAAAGTGATTTCAAAGTTGGCAAGCTTGGAAAACTAAGACAAAGTTTTCTTACCTAAGTCTGTCTGTTGGTTCAACTCTTTTTGCTGCCTGTATTATTGCAGTAAAATCTTGCTTTCAAATTTCCAATTTCTTTAGACATTTCAGAGAATTAGAAACCCTCTAATTTTTATCCTTCCAAATTCCAATTTCTTGCAGATACCTAGTCTTTGAGTGAACACCAAACACAGAATTAGACAAACCTGTTCCCTTATTAATGCACAAAGAACAAGATTCCTCAGCTACAGGTCTTCTAAATAAGATTTTGTCTCTAAAATAGGAATTTTGTCTCTAAAATAGGAATTTTCCATAGCATCATATGAATAAAGGGCAACAAAAGTATATCTTAAAGGAAGAAATGCATTAACATTCCAAAGATATATCAGCGGTGGACTTGTCTTCACTGGCACAGGAATATCTCAGATCAGGACACCAAGTGGGTACACGAAGGAGCTTTATTAGAGTAGTCAAACAGCATTGACAGAACCCCACTGCTACACAGAATCCAGTACAAATATTCCCAAGATGTTAGTGATCTAAGAAGATAAAAAAAATATGATGTTGAGCACACTGTATTTTTTTAATAGAAGAACTGGAATGGTGCATATCTAGCACTGAACTGTGTTAACTGAAGAATGTTAGTTTAACCAAGAAACATTTCTAATAACTCCTGTAATAGCACATATATCCACTTCACTGATTTCCAAACATTCTTACACTATCAGCACTTCTTTACCTCTATATTAGGAAACAGTTTACGCGTCTCACACAAGATTGCTTCTAAATGTTTCTCTTCTCTACGCTAGATAAATTAATTACTGGCTTTTATAATCATCAGGCTCCGCTGTAAGGTAAGTTTATACCTAACTACCGAAATTCTGGTAAGGTGGTATCCTACGACCATTAGCAGACACGCCATTCTGCGACACAGGTCTGTGAACTCTTTTGCTTCAGTACTCAGCAATTATATACAGTGGTATTGAGTTGTTTTTCAAATACGTTAACTTTATACCTTTAAGTAACCTTGGTACGGGTACACACAGTAATACCACAGGCACCAACTGGCGATACGTTAAGAATGTAATGACAAGTCAAAATGTTAAACAAGAATTGCCATTTTTAAAATTAAACCCACAGAATATGCTCCAATAGCCTCAAGGTGTAAGGAACTATCTTGATTTACATGAGTGGGAGTAAATCTCTTATTTCTATCAAAAATTATACTGACAATAATCTTGCACCATAACTGTAATATCACTAAGTTGATAAGTGGGAGTCATATACAATGGAGACATGTACGCTACTGTAAGGAAGGATAATTTAACATTAGGAGAATGAGTAGAAGGAATGATTGAACAACTTGTTCTACATTTTGGTTACCCCATCTGCAATCTTTTCTTTACAGAATATGAAATGTTAACAGAGGGATGAACTGAAGATTTATGAATCCAATACTCCTACTGAATATACTGAGCTGTTTATCTTCAGATTCAATCAGTCTCTGCAAACTTACGGTAAGCAAATAGTCATAGGAGTAAGCATAGTCTCTGTTCCATTATGATTTTAGGAAATCAATGAGCTACAATACAAACGTTTGCCCACAAGCATAATAAACAGCAGCCCTCCCTGCATCGCTAGCGCTCCTCACCGATAGAGATCTGACACGGGAATGGATAGCACAGACTGAAAATGACTACTGCTCCGCTTTGTTTCATTTGTTTCCATTTCCAAGTAATAACACCATAAAATTCTGTATTATTTTTAGCTGCTAGAACAGGTGGCATGAGGAGAAAAATAAGATACTATTTGTATGACTATGTGGTCCCATTCAAAAATATTCTTCACTTCGTATCAACGGGACGTACAATTAGCTGGTTCTGAATAAACTGTGCTGTTTTATCATCTGACTTCCCTGCTACACATCTACACACTCGCAGCCTGAAGATACCTGAGCAGAGCAGTGGAGATTCCTTACCCGTTCTGACATTCAAGGTATCTTGGTGAATTGGTCATGAAAAAATACAGACGTCCTCAGAAGGTGAGGCTTGGGCTGGAACCGTGAACGTGCCTGAATTCGTTTTTTAGATTCGTGGCTTTCAAACGCCACAAGGCTCTTTAAAAAGACCACAGAGAATATGCACATTCAGAGATGCCCCATCAGCACAAGTACCAAGGGATTACACTGGAATACCACCCGAATGCTTTGGCCATTTCTGTAATTTCCTTCTATCAACTTGAAACGTAATGCTTTGCTGGAGCTGCTCTGCTGATGCGCCTGTTAAGGAGCTCCAAGCCGGGTAATTTATCAGCAGAGCCGCCCACGCTGCTGCCCCTGGTCCCCCAGTTTGCTGGAACCGAGGTTACTCTTTCTCATCATTGGATTTTAAACAGTAAAAACTGACTGACTGAAAAGTCTCTTCTTTGAAAAGTCTTCAGGACTACATTAATATACTCAGCTAATACAAATTATTTTAAGAAGTATTTTCATCCTTACTCATATCTGTATTTTGTTACTGCCTTATTGTCAAACTCTCTGAACTTGTCTAAGATAACTGCCCACATCAATTCCAATGGCTCACCATCCAAACGGGCTGCTTAGTCTCATTAAGTGACTTTGGCCAAATACTGCTTTAAATACTTATGCACAGCTGGAATGTATCTTTAATACATGTTTAATTTTGGTTTTCTTCTATGACCGTTACTTTTCTTTCCAATTCTAATGTTTTGCTTCTTGTAACTTGGGACTTGACTCTGGCTCTTGATTGGCATTACCAAATTTCAGCTGGCATATCTCTAACAAGTAGTTCTGGAAGCCACAAGAATAACGAAGATGGGTTTTACAGGGCTTTGCATCTTACGGTTAGATTTTATGGTGTCTAATAAGCAGGAACTCCAACGGCAGCTGGAACACTCTCAGCTCCTTTCTCCCGAGGTGGACCCTCTGAAGTCTAGCCTTGCATGAAGTGCGGAAGCAGCCTTTTTGCTTTCCTGATGTCCTATTTAATGAATACTATAGAAATTTAATCTTTTGAGACTTCCCATGAAATTTGGCCAAAAGTGAGTGACGGGTTCAAAACATATGGAAGAGGGTGAAGACAGATATACAGTGAAATTACATAAACCTGTTTCTTTGAGAGACAAAGTTGCAGGAAGACATAAATTACCATTTAATATAGCCAGATGTCAGTGAGTAAAAGCACTGCAATTACAGTAAGTCAACTGAACTTGCAGTGTACCAACCTTAAGATAAGTAAGTAGTATAACTAATAGATAAAAGCATGTTGTAAAGGACTGTAAACAAACACCATTACAGCATCTCAACTGACCTGAGAAGCAATGGGAAGAATATGCTAAATAAGCAATAACAGGCATAGTACTGACTTGTGACTGCAACCATATAAAGGAATATCTCGGGGAAAATCTACTTGCAGCTGTCTGATCCCTCTTGTTGCGCTCCGGACTGATCGCTTGCAACAATGTCTAATAGTGGGTGTTATTTCTCTCCCTCCTATGGTCTTGCACTACAGCCTTGGGAATCAAACCGAACACAGTTTTAGTGCTATGACTTCTGGGCACCCAATAACGGCAGTAAGCATTAGTCAGCATACTTCGGTTTTAACTGATGCTTATGTTACAAGATGCAAAACCAGCTGAAGTAGTTTGATCCTTCATCCCTTTCTATTGCGGCACCAGTGAAATCCTTTTCCAGTCTGTGAATAGAAGCGATGAGGTTTGCAACAATGGAGCACAGATTAAACAAGAGAGAACTAAAAAATAGAAAAAAAATTTAAGGAGAAAAGAAATTAAAACATTTAATTGCTGCAAAGAAATACACAAAAGCAAACAGAGCTCCATGACAATATATTATACGCCTACTGCCACAGGGGACAAGCCAAAGGCTATTTACATGCCAAATATGAAATAAATTGTGCTCCTAGAATTAGATGCAGACTGATTTTGCACATTCACGCAGCAGCTCAGCATTCAGATGAATGTATTACAAAGAATACAAGGCATACAATGTTTGTCACTATTTCTCATTTCCTGCTTCCATCTGTTCAGACCCAGTTGAAATCTGCTACTGTACATTATACAGTCTCTCTTCTCTGGGCCTGTCTGGTTATTACCATAAGAGGTGCGTACTGAAAAGGCTAATGTTAAAAGTGCTGCCAGTATTTTGTACACAAAGTACAGAGCCATTTTTGTAATACTGTAGGATTTAGAGACAAGCAAAATGCCTAGTAAAATTTAAACAAAAATAAAGGGGAAAAAAACCCATGCTTCACAATCTGCTTCTAAGGCTGTTACTTGCTACCAAAGCTCTGGCATTTTTAGCAATAAAACTCAAATGAAATCCACAGTTAACTTCACCAAGAGAAAAATGAAGCATCACAAGAGAAAAACGGTGTGCACAGTCTGCTGTTTTACTTAGGATCCCTCAAACATGGAAGTTAAATTAGACTGCAATTTTAATTACATAAGCAACTCACTGCAAATATTAGCTAGATGATTTATTAAAATAAAAGTCATCATTACTATCTCTATTACAAGTGGGGAAATGACATGGGTAAGTGTATTCTGCTAGTTTCTTGAACTCGTTGGGAGGACCCACATTTTATAAAACTTCTAAAATTGCTGGATATTGCAACTAAGTCTTCCTCAGATATCTGCATGGAGTTAAAAAGAAACAGCTCTCTGCAGGTTAAACTGTGATGTTGTGAGCTCCTAACTACACACGCACAAGTTGTCAATCACCACCCGAAAGATGAGCAGTCCGAGCGCACTCCTTCACCTGAGCGCCTCGCTTGGTTTCCATGACTTATGCTGTTGGCAACCAATTACTCTGTTATTATCCAATTTGGGATTAAGAAAGTCAACTATTCCATCCATAAATAACAGCAAACTCAAAGGTGGAATCATGAACAGTGGGTTACATTATCTCAATATTTGTCTTCAATCCCTTTTATTGTTTTCCATTTCTTCACTAATCATTTTTTAATCCATACAATATAGCAGCATTTTAACAGGATACAAGTAAAGCAGTTAAATATTTCATGGAGTGAAAGGTATAGCTTTTGGAACACAGAAGCTCAGACATGATTATCAGAACGGGTTCTTCTGGTTTTAAAATGTATAAATGTTTCATTTCTTCAAAGAACTGGTCATGCTAAACATGGAGAAGGCTGCAGCAATATGACTGTGCCACAGTAGGATAAATTCCAAACGGGTCTGCTAGGAGTGTTTTCACTAGAACAGCTACCAATACATCTGGATAATGAAAAAATAATAAAAATTTAAATAACAATTTAATGCTATGGTAGGGATAACGTGGATTAACTAGGAAAACAGACAGAATAGCTGGATATGTGAAAGCAACAACATATTTGATGGCCAACCACAGAATTGCCTCGAAGTTATCACCTTCAAAAATCTGAGTAACAGATCAGTACTAAAAAGTGATGCTCTTGAAGTTCATCTGAGATGCTCCTGCAAATAACCCTATGTTTGTAGTAATGATGCTCAGCATATTTCATGAAAACATTCTATACTGCTCACGTTATTAATAAATGGCTACATGTGGAAAGAATCACAGAAGCTATTAATCAAGCCTCTTAAACTATTAACATTCAGTTGCTACATTCATCTCCTATTTTGAGTGTTTTTATTTATTTGTTTTTAGACAATACAAACAAAATCTGTAGTTCTCTCTAATACTTTTGTATCAGGCAAAGAATAGCCAAGCCATATTTTTTCTGCACTACAAGACAGATCAATTAGTACCCAGGTACTCATAAGAAATAAAGAAACAACAAAAACAAAAAAACACCTTTCTATTCTACTTTCTAAGGAGGTACAATATTATGTTCTGTTGCGATACTTTAAAAAAAAAAAAAAAAGAAGGGCCTGGTATGAGTTTTTCCTAGGCAGTTAGTTGTTTATATTAATTTTTCTTTATATCTGCTGGCATATCATCATAATGTAATAATCTGCAGGAATATCATAATATCTTCATTTATATCTTCAGGAACATCACCTAAATGTCATCATAACCTTTCTCCCTCTGACCTCAAACTGCTACAGATGGTCCACTGGCTTTAAAATGCTTCCTTTTCAAATGCTGGGCAAAGGAAGGCTGATGCAATCTTTCATGTCTCCTTTTTGAAACCCACGCAATGAGAGTTTTAGGTGTTATTGCAGAAAATATCAAAAGCCTTGTTCTAAACCAGCCCAGAGAAACGTTTGCACATTCTCACCATTGAAGAGAAGCACTAAAATTTTATAAGGTTTAAATAAAACAAGGCAAGTAGCTAATACTAAAAGCTGGCATTTTACCAACTGCCAAACGCAGATCAATAAATAACTGACCATCTTGATTTAAGGAGGAAAGGCTTAGCAAAATATTATCAGTAACCTGAAATACAGGGAAAGGGCATGGGAGTTAAACTGTGCTATGCAAACATTTTTAAAATGGGAAAGTAAGGTTTTTGTTTACCCAGTGTAAGTAGCTTCTTTTGGTGCCCCTGGAAGACAACAAGTAGTACCCACCTTGCCTCCTGGGACCAAGTCTGCCTTAGGAAGTCCTCAAACTACAAGCTGCTGAAGGCTGCGAGAGCATTTTGAGGAACTGGCAGTAGGCGCTCGCCCTGTTGTGCGTTCCTTGATGTCCACTGCTGGCGACACGTCACTGCGCTGGACGACCCTTGCATTTGACCCAGCTGTTTGGATGAGGACACTGTTGCCCCCAAAAGCTACTTATGCTTACCTGGACGGATGTGAAATAAGGGGGTAGCCCAGACGAGCAGATCTGCCTCTATCCTACGTGCTGGAGGCCCATTGCCAGTTCTCCGACCCTCACCTCACTCCTGCTATCCCTCCTGCCCCGGCCGGCTGCCACTCATGGAGCTGCATGGTCTTGGCTAGTTACAATTACTCCAAGATGCACTGGTAGCAAATCAGAACAAAAAAGGCTCTAACAAAAGGTGCTACTGTTGTTTGTGCTGATCCCACTGTTTGTTAACACAGCGACAATGATTTTGGGGGGCAGCACTGTCTAGGCAACCATTTTGCTATGGCAATACAATGAGAATAAAAGCACCTGGGCTACATAAGTGTAAGGATCTCCCATCCACATTTTTTAATAAATGCCACCCAAAAAATTAATAAAATTTCTAATAAAATAATTGACAAGTACTGCAAACAAATTATATCTCAGCTGGCATACACGTGGAAAAAATTAGCGCCAAACTACTTTTTATATCAGCTTTAAAAGACCACCATAAAATTGTGACTTATTGCAAAGGAATCTTTCCATTTGAAAACCTATAAAAAGTGTCTGCACTTTAAGACATAGCTTCGTTTTGTCTCTTTATATTGCTTAATTTGACTGTATTGTGTGTTGCACTGTTCCAACATCGATGCTATTGTATTTTTTTTTTTAGCCAGGTATTTCTAAAGAACTTTACAATGCAATCTATCGAAGGTCAAGTGCAGAAATTATTTATAACAGAACAACAACTGTTTGCTGCTCTCACCTCAGTACATCGCTTCCCACGCCTCACCTCACACTGAGTTGCTCTTTCCAGCAATTTATGATCCCAAAAGAGAAAAGGCTCTTTCCTCAGTTATTTGAAAAACAGCATCACGTAAAGGTCTAACAGTCATCAGGTCAACGATCCCAGCAAAGAACAGGACTCATCCTACCTATATAGAAGTGATAAGGAAACAAGTGATTCATTGATTAGTGATGTTTCTTCTCTTCTATTCGAAAGCTTTACTACCTGTGTTTGCAGACTGAGAAGTCACTTGCTAAAGGTGCCACCTTTTTCTACCTCCGTCATCCTTGCATTCAGACTCTTTTACAGAGAACTTTTCACAGACTTAAAAATCTGTGCAGACTGAGGACCAAGAGTAACTTCCTACGTAAAAGTGAGGAAAAGGTATTGCTAAGGGGTAACTTGAGCAGTTGAGCTTTATTTAGTTGTTACAAAACAAAAGATGCTGCTGTGCAGAGAGCACTGCAAATAACAATTGTAATGATTTCTTTCTTCCTCAAGTAAAATTACTGTGAATAGTGTCTCCGGAATTCAAGGATTTTCCATAGACAAACCACTCAAGTGCGCACGCAAAAAGCGTGTACGAAGAGAGACGAACAAAGCAGCAAGTTTAGCAAGGTCGTTGGGCAGTAAGTGCGAGACGCAGAACTGGGGCCCTACCACCTGCAGCCGGACTCGCGCTCAGACTTCCGGCAGGAGAGGGCAGGTGCTGCAACGGGAGCGCGGCGTTGCGCAGCGCACAGCACAGGGCTGCAAACACCTCCGATGCATTAGCGTCTGGCACTGCCGGAGCTGCCGGGAGGGCTGCAGGAGGACAGAGTGACAGACGGGAGCAGGGAAGCACAAAACGGAGACAGCTCCAGCTCCAGCTCGGCTGTGACTGCTGTGTACGGCGCTGTGCCTCGGGTCACGAGCGGGCAAGGCGAGAACGGGCTGCTCACCTCGCGGGCTGCCGGGCCCAGGAGACATGACACACATCCAGGCAGATGAAAGAGGGCTGTGACTGACGGCCATATGCAACACATGCTCTTGTACGTTCAGTGAGGAAATCCCTGTTATTACTCTGATGTGCTATTTATAGAAGAAGGAAAAAAAAGAAGAAAAAAACAACAAGGATTCATTTCGAAGGAAAGTGCTGGCTAAGGAGAATCTCAAATAACTTCCTATTTTCTTTGCAACTACGTGACATTAAAAGAGACTTCCTTTTCCAGGCTTTTAACTAGCAGACTTCCAAGACACAGAGCTAACACTAAAATCCAGAGATGGCTATAATGTGAGCATCAAGAAAGAACACACAGGGTGGAAATGAGACTATCAGTCCATCCAAACATCAAATAAAACTGCAGCACTCAAGTCTCAAAAAGATCCCAATAGAAACTTGGGCAGCAGGATGTGACTGTATCAGCAAGAAAGACCACAAGCTAATGTTTTGATGCAGACCAGGTATCCGTAAAAAGCCTGAATACAAAAACTGCTGTATTAACCGTTACCTACACTGCTAGGATATTTGAATTCTAAATTATTGCAGTGTTATGCTGTGAATGTTTGTGTTTTGTTTGTTTGTTAATTCATGAATAAACCTGCTCATGAAGGAAGGCTTTTCAAGTAGGCTGCATAGTGCAAGTTATTTTCAGAAAATCCTACTTTTGTTGCTTGCCAGTGGACTTTGCATAAGCACCTGTATGTTCTCAAATTCCTCTGTAACACAAATGCAATGATCTCAAAACAAGTTTGACGCACACAACCTTCAGTCTATACTGCATTGTTTAATATTCAGAGTGAAAATCAGGAGTGCTTCTGGGAAGAATGAAAACCATTTGGCCCAGCATGGGACAATCCTTTTACTCTTCCATACTCCCTGCCATGCTGACTAATTAGTTTTTGAATGACCCAAGTGTTTTTATCACAACAACCTTAACTACTAAGCTATTCCATGCTTTTTAATTATCTGGAACAAAATAAAACAAAAAACAAGGAGAACTGCCCTGAAATACACAGTGAAAACAGAAAATGAAGTTGCACAGGATGTAGTGACCATGAGACCCTTAAGAAGAAGCAGACCAGAAAGGGAATAAAATGTTTATCGGAGTAAAAAGTTCTTCAACACAAAGAGACATACCAAAGGATGGATATCAGATAGAGGGGAAAAAAAGGCGACTACAGCAAACATGAGGAAAGTTCTTCAGTGCTGCATCTTTAGGAGACTACAGAAGATACTGATATTGATGCTGAAGCTATCTGCAAGACCTTGTTAGAGCTCAGAAGCTGGATGCCAAGGTTTCCCACGGGAGCAGAAGGTGGGGCTGTCCCAAGCTCCACCTTAGGCAAGATAACTGCTCTCAAACTTCTATCATCACAACTCAACCAGAACGCTTGTTAGATTTGTAGGTTTTTAATGTACCGTATATTATTTTAATTTATTAGGAAACAGGTAAATTATTTCCTTCTGAGATTCCAGTCACACCTTGTTACAAACGTTTATTCCTCCTGAAGGAAACCGAAAAAAGGGAAACAGCTCAGAAGGGAACATACCTTTAGTGTTTGGTTAAGTAACAGAGGCTGAAATACCCAGAAAATTCTACATTTTCCAGAAAGAAAAAAAATTTTTTTTTTACATGCATCCTTACATCAACAGTAAATTGCTCAAAATAAAAGACTTTCATTATTTATAAATACAACATCCCATTGGTCTTGATCTAGTTACAGAAAACCCCTGTCTGCTGACAAACAAAAATAATTGCCTTGTTTCTAGTAGGGATCATCCTACTATCTACTTGTTAGCTATCTCCTAGAGATATGTGTACAGGAACTCATAGTAAAATTATAAAATATTGCTGTACAATTCAGAAACAGAAGGATATTACATAAATTAGGTAAAAACCTCTTGAATTCCCAAGACAATCAAGATCTTTCACTCTAAACTAAAAATTTCACATTTATCAAGTACAGGAATAGAATTTGAATATCCAGTTTTTTCTATAGAGTGAATTTGTTGTGTATCTGCAATATAATGTTGTGTTTTGTCGTAAACCTCAAAAAGATATGCTTGTGTGAGAAGAAAAATGCAGTAAGTAAATTGAATTCAGAGGAGCTGAAGGAGGTCTATTCGTTTTCTTTTTACATCAGACTTTCAGCAGTGGCATGGAAGACAGGAGACTCTAAGTATATATTGCTTTACTTTCTGAAAAGTAGGCTCAGGACTAATGACTAATAGTGAAATAAACAATCACTGGAAAAAGGAATAAGCCGCCAAAACACTTGACAGATAGCGACACACCAAGTGGATACTGAAGGAAACAACCCAGAAAAAAATCCTAACGTTTCAGCTACTGAAGGACCAATAGACAAGAAGAGTATTAACTTCCAATGATCCATAAAGCAAGGATCTATAAACTGACATAAAGCCGAGACTACTGCATGGATAAGAGGGCCGCTAAGCTCATCAAATAAATCCACAAAACAAACTAAGTTTGCAGCTGGAATTACGGGACTGCTAAGAAGCAGCATTATCTCCTGAGTTTCAGATTTTTATTTTTTGTATTAATGTAATTTAATATAATAAACTGGGAGTCATAACTCATGACACTGATTTACTAGTGCTATAAGTCATTATATTTCTCATTTATTTAGTAATAATTGCTTATGTTCATTTCTTCCTTATAAAAATCTGGATGACCATAATGGACCAGTGGGGGAGGACCATAATGGACCCCCTCCCCATCCTTTTGAGCCATTCAGTTCAACTACAAAGATTCCCACCCTAACAGTGACTTCTTGGATACCTTACTTCTTAGGGAATTAGGGGCCCAGTGATAGCTTTCTGGAAGTACTTAAGGTCTAATAACGAAGATGATAAGCAAGAAGTCCTGAAGATTTGCTCTTCTCCTCAGTACAGTGCCAACTCTTACAAGACTATGCATGCTTTTGTTCAGTATGTGTCTCAAGCACTTGTCTTATTGACATATGCAGTCATAAACTTCTCCAACACTCAAGCTCTTTCAAGGAGACTCGAACCTTTCTTGTTCAGAAACTTACCATATTCACAGAATTTAGTATTCCTCGTTCCTTTGGCTTGAGGCAGAACACAGTACTTCTGAACTGCAGCCTTTGCAAAGGACTGCCACATTTTTATCAGACAACAGACAAATAGTAAATACCAAAAATTTCACACTATGTAACAGAAAGTTACAGGGAAGGATGACATAACCCAAGACAAGTAAGCTGTTTCCTTTCTGAAAACAATCTTAAGTCCCACCAAAAATTTTATCACTTTTAGGTTAAAAACACATGATAAGGAGTGTATAACTTCCATATCAGCAAGCGAAAGAAAAATCATTATCTGGTGGTAGGCAACAGAAAGGTCACTTTTATATAATACATCAGCAAATAGGCTAAGAGCGAGGAGTCTTACAAAAAAGTGGCTTTAAAAGGGTTTAATCTTGAGGCTTTCTCCTGAAAAACAGAAAAGTAAATACAAAGTCCAGATATAAAGAATAATAAAGAATAGTAGAGTGAACAGGAAGGTGAAAACAAAGCAGGAATAGATTCAGATTTTTCTTCAAACACTGTGTCAGCCTTATATGAACAATAACTTGTCTTTAACCGAAACATCCAATATTCTTTACCAGAGCCCTGTGATCTGACTCAAGACACTATTTTGCCATGATGTCACAGATGCTGTAAAGCAACTTGGACAGTAACCAACAAAAGCTGAATGACAAGATGCCATGACCTGTTTTACTATGCCAGCTGCATGATTACATGGGTAACGCAGACAGATTTTAGTTCGTGTACAAGTATGACAATGCAGCAAGCCATCATCGTCAGCTCTACATCATGAACAGATCATAACGGTCACTTTCATTCAAAGAAGTAAAGGAAAGCACGTGCTGCGAGCCAAGTAGGAAGGGTGGCCGGTGACGCAGCACAAGAGGAAAAGGACATTAAAAAGATGGAGCACAAACCACCAATTTTAATTTCATCGCTTTCTAGGTTTTACTTTGGGCCCAACGTTATCTTAACGTGCTCCCTGGCTCCCATAATTAAATTCACTAATCCCCAGTCTTAAGGCATCAGCAAGTTAAGCTAATTTAAAGTTAGTACCTGAGCTCCTCACATCCTTCTTTTATTTTCCCCTTTATCCCTCAACAAATATGTATTTTTGTCTTTACTTCAACCCCTCCTCCTTCACTGTCCTCATTCCATACTTTCAGGGTTAGGCTGAAGGAGGCTAAATATATTAGTTCATGAAGATTTAGATATATCGGGATACTTAACCAACCTACAGAAATATATCTCACAGCACCCTCCTTACACAGTTGCTTGATATTCCCAAATTGCCCTTCATGCTGTATGTGCAAACTCTCATGATCTGTTTGACATCTCTTATTTTGTTTCAGAGAGCTAGGACTCCTGAGAGTAATACCTGAAAAATCAGCATGTCACTCACACCTTCTATAACCAAGATCCTGGCAGGCATCACAAGCTAAGCAGGATCAGGTAGTCATGAATCTATGCACTGCAAACACAATTACTAGATAGCGATCTCATGGAAACATGAGTAGCTGGAAAAATAAATTTAGCCTGTTATCTCCAAAGCAGTCACCTAAGTTTCTCCATCACTTCAAAATAATGTACATAGGTCATCCTTTTAATTATACAGAGAACATGTCCCCAAATATTTCCAGTTATGCAGTCCTCCATCGGCCTTCTCTATCTGCAGCATTAACCATCTTGCGGCCCAATTTTAGGTTTGGCAAGTATTTGTTCCCTCTCTAAATTTCTTCTTGCAGGTCCAACTAACATAGGGTCATTTGCTTCTTGTCCAAAACCATGGCATTGGTTTGTACAATTTCTTCAGCTACTCTCAGCCATGAGGTTAACTGATGCGCAACTACGAAATACTGGAAAACACTGCTGTGGCACACAGACAGAACGAGCCACCCCAACTCCAATCATATGACTATGTAGCACGTTGTTTCAGACAGTCTGCGTATACGTGAACCACAGGCTTATGCGTTCAGGCTGTTTGGCACGTGAGACTAAATGCTGCAAGCTCTGTTCTTCCTGTATGCCAGCAAAAAGTTACTAAATGTAATCTAAGAGGGTCATCTTAGGTTAGAGATTTCGTCAATACTGAAGTCCCAAATTTCAAAAACCACCATTTAACTAACAATGCAACGTTAAAAAAAAATCTTATTTGAAGCCAGACTTTCATTAATCTTCATATCGCATGATTTTCTGGTAAAGCTTTTAAGATGTGTCACTTTCCAAGTTGATTTCGGCTTGTTGGATGCAGCAGAATCACAGTTACTGTTGATGTATTCTCTTCCAGATGCTTTTAAACCAATGTAAATCCCAGGAACATAATGTGAGCAAAATGAATAAATACAGATCTTCTTTCCTACACTTACCTTATTAAACTCCAATTAAGGATTAAAGACGACTTCTTTGGTCAAGTAACTCATCTCTTGGCCTCAAGTCTCCTAAATACACTGAACTATGAAGTTCATTAAGTAACATCTGACCAGATTTTTATTTTCCTTTAGAAACGGTTCATAAAGTAGACTTCATTGGAAGTCTGAAATGCATCCTTACTGTAGTTATTTCTTTAGATAAACAGTAAGCTAGGGATCAGAGACAACACTTGAAGGACATCCATGTTCTGTGCCCCCCAACCTTGAATGGCATCTGCTACTATCTGGCAAAGTATGGTAACACAAGAGGATAAGGGCCGCCAGCTAGCACCAGCTACTTGAACAACTGGGTTTTTTTCCCCCTCCCAGATGACCGGTCAGCATTGCGAACCTGAACATCCCCGCTTTAAGCATCACTGATGAGGTATCTCGAGAACGTGCATGCACAAAGCAACCTAAGCAGGCAGAGCAAGCTCTAAGACGTCTGTTACCCGCGTCCTGACCTGAACACAACAAACCAAACACCACAGATGTGGAAGGGTTGCATTACCTTGCAATCATTCTGCATTCGCAGAGACTGACCACTTCATTCTGCGTGAGAAGCTAAATATATTAACAAACGAGTACTGTAGGACCTTCCCACGCAGGATAACTCACGCGAAACCTGAAGCCTACAGGGGAAGTCATCACCGTGATGACGTATAGTTTCAAAAAGAGTACCTGAAATACTTTTTACTTTACTCTGGTGCAAGTAAAACCTATCATATACATTTCTTTCTTGAAGCAGTGGGGAATGATTCCACCTAAAGGACACTGAAATCTCAGTATATCTTATTCAGGTGTTTCTCCAAGATGCTGTGGAGGCTTCCCCCGTATGCCCAAATCAGGCCAGTTTTAGCTATTTGACCAATGTGCTAAACAACTGATCATTTCTTTCAGCTGAGAAGGCAAGCTTTTCCCCAAGTCATAATTTGGCCTACGCCTATATCTCTTCAAATGAAGGTTACCAGCAATAAGTAACACGAAAACATTTACAGTGGAACTAAGTGTATTCCAAGTTAGTATTGAAGAGGGTTAGCAGATCTGAAAGAAAAAAAATACTTATATCATTTATTCTTGCTAGAACAGCTCTGGCTCCATAACACATTTGCCTGTTGATTTTTGAGAGTGCCAAATCCACAGCTAATGTATTTGTCTAGATGAAACCAAAATGATGGATTACAAAATTTAAATACACCTAGCTATGTAAATATATTAAAATCAGCCCTTAGTGACTACTATCTTAATCCACGTCTTAGTAAAACAAAATGTGTAAAGTTAACTCTAGGGGTTTGCTCCTGTTTCATCTGATGAACAACAATTCTGCCATTCATTTCAATGAGAGCAAGATAATTCTGTCACTATTCATCAAGCATATTTCTTCACCAAGCGAGATGGTGGGGGAGGAACCACATGCAGCATCTGAATGCATCAACACATTTTTTTACTGCCATAGCAAGTAACAACTAGCAGAACCAGAGACAGAAAGGGATCCATTTATCACTCTAAAAGACGATAGTGCCTGTCAAACTTTGGCTTATCCTGCCATTTTTTTTCTTTTCTTTTCTTTTTTTTTTAAACACTTAACTTTTTAAAAGGTAGTTAAAAAATTGCAGAAAAATAATGGTCTTTTTCTTGCTAATTCCCTAATTGCACATGCATTGAGGCAAATTTAAAATAGTGTACCTTAGAACTTACATTTTAATGATGCTTTTACTCTGGTCTGAGTGCTAATGCCCTCATTTTTATAACTTATTACTGCTTTTTAGTGACTGCTCAAAAAAACCCTCTTGCTAAAAAATGCTTATAGAGCACTGTAATTATATATTGCACATATTAAAGTTACAGTTAAAGCAGCCAAGAATTTAGTTTATGAAAAATATATTTATTGTGTATTACAATTTCCTTGTTATAGTCTCTTATTAATGTACAAGGCACTTAAAGTCTTGGTAAGAACCTTCTGAATACACGCTAGGATAAATGCATTTTCCATTTAAATAAAAAGTGGTAATTCAATACAAAATTATGCTTTGCAGTTTTCCTTATTTGGTATACATATGCCTCCTTTTAATGTATGCAATACCAACAGCATTCCTTCTATCCTACTTTCCTAGTAGCAATTAAGTAAAAAGAGTTAAATTTAATGTTATCTGAAAAATAGGTTTTTCAACTGTAGGTGCATTTGTATTTGTATCTCGATTTCCAACAGCTGCCAAGGGGAAACAAGGTACCAAATTTAGCCTCCTGTTCTCTTCATAGCTATATAGTTACCCTCCTAATCAGGTTTTTGGAGTCCCATATGAAATGAATGTCCCCTCCCCTTGCATCAGTACGGGCAGTGACTTCCATAAAAGCGTACAGGACTTGTATATTTTCCCTCAAGCTTCATGGGAACGGATGCAGAAGATTCTTCAGAATAAATAACTGAATTCAGCATTTTGGTTTGAGAGAGGAGTAAGGAACCTGCACTTAAAGATAAAAGCTATTCGCATAGTAAGTGGTGCAACGCTTCATGAGTGCTAGCCTGACCCTGACATAACCAGCATAGCAGAGACTGAACTTCTGTCTCTGTTTTTTTTAAATTCTGAAAATGCAAGATTCTACTATTGGAGATAAGGGAGAGCTTTCGTTCATTAAAGTAATATGCACAGGATTACAGCATTTAGCTTTCATATAAGCCGCTTATTAAAAAACAGAAAATCACACCCAGTGCTCCTCCAGGAAAGGTCAGCAGTGATGTCATTCCACTAGTCACTACTAATCCATACGCCTCTCATTTTTCACCCTTCCAATAACACTTAGCCACGATCTTTCTCATAATATACCATGTAAATCATGTTAGGAATTTGCTACAAACTACAGGTATTCACGATTCAAACCTTTATGACAACTGAGGAGGATTAATCTCACTGAACGGTAGCAGTCCACGTTTAGACTAGACAGCTAAATCTGGCAGCAGCGCAGGTCCCTCAGCTCAAGACGGTTACCGCCAGCGAGAGCCGGGGACTGCATCAGCTGCAACGTGACCATACCTGTGCCTCTCCCGACTGACAGCGGACGCAGTGCGCAAGAGGCGTGTAACCCTCATGGGCTGAGTGAGCAAATTAATTCCACCCATAAGGCCAGAGAGAAATTAAGGCTAGCCTAATTTCAGGTTGAAAAGAGTCTCTCAAATACAAAAAAAAAAAAAAAAAAAAAAAGTTAACAACTTGTACAGACTAAGAGAAGTTCTAATTCAACACATCAGTACTGATGTCTTATTTTTTTACTGCTATGGAGCCAGTAGATATAGTAAATGAAATTAGCATTACAATCTCTGCTGTAAGATTAGACCATGTGAGCCTCAAGAGAATTTTTGTTTTGGTTATTTTTATTTTCTCTCTCAACCTCTACAGTGTCAAAGAACCATACTGCAATGCGCGGTGCTTTACCCTGGAGAGAATGCAGTTATGATCTTTTCAATCTTTTTATTTTTTAAATAGGCTACATCATTTTATATATGTTTTTTCAAGCCAGAGGTTAGTTCAGAAATAAGCAAAAGGCTTCTTAGGACAGGTGAAGCATATGAAACATTGAAATCATATTCCATCTCCTTCTCACAAAGAAATGACATGACATGGAAGGCAGGTCCCCTTACCCTTCTTTCTTGATACTTCTTTCCAAGACAAGAGAAATAATGCAAAGTTTTCAACTTGGTAAGATAGATTCTATTTAATATCATTAAGTTCCTACAAATAAAAATCATCCTGTTTGGTGAAAAATTTTAAAGCATAAGGACTTTTCTTTTTAAGCATATTTCTCATATAACTACTTTCATTGTGCGGGACAGTTATAAAATATGTTTAACCTAATCAGATCTGCAGAAATTACTCCTATAGAATATTTTCAAAGGCCCTGAAAGACTTATAAATATCTAAACCATATAAAAACAATAAAGAAGCGTTAATTGTAGTGGGATATTGTCCTCAAAACTGAATAGTCACCTATTTACCCAGGTTCGACACAACATTCCCACCATGCAAGTTCTGTGCTGTCTTAAGGCTTCAACCACCGCAAAAAAAGTCACATAACAGGCTCAAATAACAAGTCCAAAACCTCTGAGAAGAAAGTAGTCAAATAATAAACAATAATTTACTCCCTCCTCACACTTAGCTTTAGTAGCTTACAGTTTGACTTTCTCAGGATAATGTCCCAGCAGGAAAGAGCTAATGACTTTTTCCACCTTAAAATCAGCTGTCCCACACTGTGCTAGGTAAATCTCACTTAGATTTGGGAAGGAAGTCTGAAGTCACATAAAAAATAAGCCTCTTATGGCACAAAAGAAAAAACAAAAAGTGTATCTTAAAACTAAAATTAGCCATACAGTTTAATACCAACTTTCTAGCATCAGCTTTCCCCCCCACTTAGAGTAAATCAGAAGTACGTCATCATGAAGTAGCAATATTCAAATTTAGCCTTAGGTGAGCAAGTAAGATGATTTTAAGAAGGAACTAGAATACAAATGTTACAGCTTTATTTATTCAAAATATTTATATACAACATACCTCACTCAAGAGAATACTTCTTTTTTTTAATAGAACGTGCAAGTCTTCATCACTTGAGACAAAGCTCTCCCATTTTTAAATTTAAGTATATACTCCACTGAACTACATCAGAACAGGTGCCCATTAAATCAGAAAACACTCTGGAATTTATTGTCAGCTTTTTATTATCGTGACATTAAAAAGAAATAATAAAGTGCATCTGAATATTGAGAAAATTTCTGCTAGTGTATTATTATGAATCACTCTGCAAGGTCAGTTATTTACTGGCAGGTGCAGACTATCAAAAATTGAAGATGGTTTTATGCCAATTATACGTATGTCAATACATCTTCAGGAATGAAATCTCTTATCCTGTTTATTTTCCCTAACATTAGTTTCTCCCTTGCGAAGAGAGAGAGTGAAGCAGCCAGCTAATCAAAATGAAGAGTGACTGAGATTAGTTTGGCAAATTAGGGAGTTCACAGAGGGACTTCTTGCTCTTGTAAGAAAGCCCTGCTGAATTTAACTGTTTTTAAAACCAGAGACATTCTCTACTGCAGAACAGTGACATTATATAAAATTCAAAAAGAAAATTCTCCTTTTCTCAGGATTTTTCCTGGGAATTTACTCAATTAGATGACTTTCGAAGAAGACTAAACATGTGCCTTTACCTAAGAAACATCCTTTTTGTTTTCTAAATTTTTAAAGCGTGAATGCTAATAGAACAGAAATAATGAAAATAATTGAGAGCAATAAACTAGAAATGAAATCCCGGGAGTCATTAGCAGTAGTCAAGAAAAAAAATGCTAAAAAAAATTTTAAACAAAAAGTAAATAAAGTAGGCTATAGTATTGAAAACTACGGAAGAGAGAACTGTATATGGAAGACAAATGTTAGTACCAATGTATATCACTGAGATCACTGATAACCAAGATATTCTTCAGTCTTATACTCCACTGTTGAAATTCAAGGATAAACACTGAAAGAAAAAAACATTCCCTTGTGGATTAAAATGAATTCTTCCTCTAGGATTTTTAAGTCTTCAAGGATAGCCCTGAGACACGGTTTATTAGTTGGACGAGGGTTACCTAAAGCAAACCTTGGCGCTTTTTTACCCCTGAAGTACGACAGCCTCAGGGGCGAGCGCTGCCACGAGACTCTCAGAGCTGTGTAACGGGCGTCTCGGCCGCGCCACCCGCTCCCTACCTGGACCCTGCACCATCTGCCTTCTCTCCTCGGGATGCTAGACGTGTTTTTTTCAGTGTTTCACGCTAACACTACAATGTGAATTAAATGAAGCCCTGTGGTCACTTAATAGTTTTCAGGTATGACGTCTGTTTCTTAAACCCGTAACTTTTATGTGAGGGAAGCGGAAAAGGAAAAAAAAAAAAAAGAAAGATAAGAAAGATCACGCTCTTCCACACAACAGATGTATCTAAACATCAATATAATGTAGTGTTACCCATAAGCATTTTGGAACTAACAACTAACCCCTCTTCCTAAATCTGTGGAAGTAGTCTAATAAGTTGCAGAAATGTTCACAGAGAAGTCTTTCAACACTTTGGTTTTTGGGCGTAAAAGGAAAAGAGTCTTCATTTCTTTTAAAGCACAGGAAATGTTAATGCACTGTTTTGGGTCTCTAGCATACTTCTCTATTTCAGTGGTTCATGATACTGGCAATGGCTCAGACTTCCAGTTTCTTTTGGTCATCTAAAATAGCATACCCAGCTCTGCCATTCTTACAGCTGCCAGTACTGTATGTGCAGTAATTCAGTAAAAGTGTCCCTTTCCGTGCCAAATTTTAGCGGGACAGAAAAAATAAGTTCAGTGTTCAGATCTCAGCTGTAATCAGCTTATATTTATTGGTATCAACAAGATGTTCAGAACAGATCTATAAAGCACACCAACCTAGAGATCGATAGCACACATTATTTGTTGAGGTGACACTGCCACTTTTTCCTGCATACAGACTGAAAAAGAAGTCCTTCAGCACTGTCAGAGCCACAGGAGATTTGCTTGATAGCATGAAGCTTGGCACTGAGCTGGGCAACGAGCCCCTTGCACAAAGCATAGCGTGTGTCCCCTCAAGGTGAAGGAGAAAGCAGCGAGGAACAGCGAGGAACCGTGACGTGCCTTGCAAACGCCAAGTGCACAATTTCTTTTAACTGAAGCAAACTTTATTTTCGTGGTTCTTCTAGCACAGATGAAAATACTTGGAGCAGTTTGTCTGCTACAAATACTTTCTGCTAAAATAAGAAAGCCTTTCTGGAGATGCATGTATAAACAAATGACATTACAGGAAGCGCTGACAATGTCTGCCTATAGCACAAACATGCCTACTGGATGAAAACAATACTGCTGCACTCGCAAAAGAAACTGAAAGATATGGTTCTCTGAAGAAGGCGTACAGCAGTTCACTTCCCCCTCTGCCCAAAGATGATGCACAAATACAAAAATAAATGTTGCCAACTCCATCTGATAGAAAATATGCTTCGAAATTAACATCTTTTTGCCTTCGGACATTTTTCAGCTATCATTACTAGGGGGTCATAAGATGACCACAAAAGAACCGACCCAGCATGGCCGGGGAAGAGCGCCCTGTCTGGCAGCAGCCAGTCGTCGACAACGGGGCAAAGCTAGCGCAATCCTTTCTTTGCTACGCACGCCTCCTAACCTGGGGCAGCTTCTGAGCCCCAGGCCTGCCCTGAGACCGCTTGGCTCGACATTCACTAGGGGACCCAGCCTCCAAAAATCTGTCGAACCTCTTTTTCAGTACAGTTACAGTTCAAGCCTCTGCGACAGCCTGCGGTGATGAGTTCTATAGCTACATGCTGCAAGGAAGAAGGGCTTCCTCTCGGCTGCTCTACACCTAGGGCCTAATAATTTCACTAAGTAGCCCTCATGTTTTGCATGAAATACTATCTACTCCTTCCTGAGTACTTTTTTTTTTTTTTTAATAGAGAAGTATCATATGCATCATTAGCAAAATTTATCACCTCACTGTTCACTCCTTTTCCTGCCCAGCTACAAACATGCTGCCCAGAACAAGTCCTGTAATTCATACGTGTGCGCAATGGAAGCCTCCCTCCTTTGAGAGAGAGACCTTTATTCTTACCCTTTGTTTACTACATGCTAACAAGCTACTAATCCACTTCACCCATGAATAAGATAGCTTTTTTTCAAAGGGACCTTACTTGAAAGGTCTTTGAAAAAAAGCTAAGTACACTATAGTGGCTAGATCTCCCTTTTCCACACATCCATGAAGTCTCTGAGAGAAATCTAATTGATTCGTCAAGCACGACTCCCTTTTAAAAAGTTATGTTATCTCTTCCTATCGCATTTATGCATGTGTCTAAAAATTATACTCTTTAGTATATTATCTCAGCGTGCTGGTGTAGAAGCCAGACTTGCTTATCTGCAGTTTTCCAGATCACCTCTCCTATTCCTCCACATTAAAAAATATATCCTTTCATCTCCACGATACCGAGCCCGATTTAAATGACAGGTTACTCTATTGTTAATAGTCCGTATTCCAGTTCTTTTTCCACCAAAGAGCCTACCATCTGCTCCTGTCACTTTGTTGCATTATTGATTGTTCTAATCATCTTCTACTGACACACCAATTTGTGGCAGTTCCTCAGACTTTTCCCACAAGAAAAGGTGCTGGTAGGGAGCCTCCCTAACCTCTCCCATAGAGCACCCCCGGGTAAATAATGCATTTAACTCTTCCTCTGTAACATCACTCTCCGTGACTTGTATTACTGTTTATTATTTATTTATTAGCTATTAAATGCAACAACAGCCTGCCTGCGAAAGCAGGATGACTTTAGCAGTCATCCTGCTAAAGACTTGGTTTAAGAGTGTTTTTATGATGCCTGTAGGTTTACCAGAATCTTTTTGGCTTATCTTACGGGTTTACATTTAAATTACTCACAACGTATGCTCTTTTCTATTTTCCATCTTCTGCTATTATTTGAAGAGTTTCTTTTACTTCAGCTTTTAATCATGCTAGCTTTTGGTGTCCTCTTCAGGACACTTTGCCTGAAAGCATTTTACTCTTCGCCTTTTCTTTAAAATTCCTTTTAAATAGACTTTGTATGCAAGCACGCTTTTTGAAGTTGTATGTTTTACTGTGTTGGATTTATTGCTTCTATTAGGAGGTCAAATTTGAATACCCAATGACAAACATCATAGTGGCATCTTGATTTACATGCTATTCACTGTGCAGGATTTCCTCCACCTTTTCAGATGGGGTTCTTCATTTTGCTCCCAAAACCCAGAGGTTTAAGAAATTTAGTCTTTAGTCTCTGCCTTCAGCCCCATACTAGCCAGTATACATGCAACTGAAGTCTATTTTCTGCTTTTGCATCTTCTCTAATCTCAGTTAGTTTTTCCACGGACAGTATCACGATATTGTGTGGGTAATTCCTGTCATAATCCCAGCATTATAATCCTTGAATTTTTAATGTAAAGAATTTTTGCAGCCCCTTTTGATACAATTAATTAATTTACCACATTTGACTGTAAGCTGTCTTGAATATGTACAGCACTATTCCTTCGTAGAATGTCTTCTTCTATCATTCTTATATAATTTTTACCCTGCAATAACATCATCTCTCTAATTCTCTTTTCTTCAGAGAATACATAAAAATATATGATGCTTGCCTGAAGAGGCAACTTCATGATATGTGATAATTTAATTCTGACTTACCATGTACATAACGCTTCAGACCTGAAAACCATGGAGATTAGGGTAGACAGACTTTGAAAAAAGGTTTTAGTTTCTCCGATTCTTCTTTTTTACTCATCAATATAATGCCTGTATACCTAAAGCTGGATTTAAGAAGAATTAATAAAACAGTCGGGGCACAGAGTGGAAAAACTATACCAAGTTTTTGAAGAAGCAAGATATAGCACCTATGTGAGAACAGAAGGGTAAACAGAAAGCAATTACATGGGGCGGAGATAAAAATGCAGAGCAGATGCAGCCTATGTAGGTATGACCCCTTCGAGAGCACTCCATAGGGATAAGGTAACACAGTAACACCACACAGAAGGTTACTCACCCACCAGTATATTAAGCTACATGAAATATCATCTGGATCCAAGCATATAAAATTAACGTCAAAATTCACAGAGCTACCTATCAGAGGGAGAAAACAAACAGAAAATGACTTCTCTTGAAATTTATCCTATATCAGTTGGAATATCTTTTTAAGGCTCAAGAAACTGGGCTCATATTCCTTTATCAGTAGTAGGTTTTGGCTCCTTAAGCTTAAAGTCACATAGCATGTGATTCTTGAAAACATTTCAGCTGTTTCTCAAACAGGAGTGATACTGTATACCAAAACCTTCACCACTCTTGCTCACTTTATGATCTTTTATTTTAATTCACCTACATACTCGCTGTGTAATGAGCTTCCAGACCCGCGTGTAGCAAAGAAATATTTTTCATCTCCCTAGTCACAAGAAAAGAAAGGAAGAAGATGGGCCCTTTTCTTCCTTTCTTTTCTTGTGACTACGCAGGGGGTATGTATGCTACGATGACCCAGTCTGGCTGTATTCAGAACAACAGCATAAGTGAACTTAACATAAATGAGATAGCAACAATAGGGATCGGTTATTGAGACTACCTGCAAATGTTCATACCCTCACTGCCACTTATGACAAGATGACGACTCACTGATTTTCATCTCATAAATCAAACCCTTCAGTCTGAATCCCCACAGCTTGGGGTGCTGGGAAGAGAAAGAAAGATCGTCGACGGAGTTCAGCCCCACCAATGCAACCCCTCCGCCTCTTTTGCAGTCACACCTATGAACCAAGTTACTGGGCAAGGACCCTTCTCCTGCAGTGGCGCTCACAAAGTATGCACTTGCTAAATTCAGACTAAGTTCCCTTGACTACATAAATCAATTTGGTATCTGTAGATGATAAAGACTATTTTCAAAAACAAGCAGCAGTTCTGAAATTTGGTTTGCAAACCACGGGTTTTGAGAACTGCAGGCACAGCCTGGGAAGGGGTTCTGCTGCCTAGTCTGGCAGCAGGACGCTAAGCACACGCCTGGCCTGGCCAGAACGAACAAATTGGCTAAATTCCAGACCCAAATTAGCACTGAAGAGCCACCTCTAGTGAGAAAGCATTCACCTAGATGTTTACAGGCAAGTTTCAGCCCACTACAAATAGGGAATTTAAAATGCACTCAAGCAACCTCATTAACTCAACAGCCAGAAATATGCTGCTGTAATTCTCATTAGCATGAAGGTGCAAGTGTCTGTTTGGTGTAAAACTCCTCCAGACACTAAAATAAAATATTTCCTCAGCAGAAGTTTCTTTATATCCCCTGGGTCATTCTCTCAGAGTTAACAGTGTCCGTAAATCTGACTTCACTATGCTGCATAAATCTAACTTTCCCGTGACAAAAGCTTACATAAATGGATGATAAAATTGTCTCAGTTCCCCCACTGGGGGCTAGAACTAAATGAGAGACAGATTTAGGGTTTCAGATGAACTCACAATACTTGCAGGTTCTTCTAAAGAGGGTCTGGGATTAAAAAACGTTCTTGTTGTTTTACCTCGGGCTGCCATATTTCTGTGTCAGGACGGAAATACGTACGCAGGCACCACACTCATGCGAAGACTCCGCATGCTTCCAGGAGGCCGCAGATTTACGGCACACGCACGACACAGAGCGCGCACGCACCGGGAGCTCTAGGAGCGGGCCTTCCTGCAGGCAAACATTTTTACAAGGGAATAGAAGCCATACCAAGAGAGACACCGACACATATCTCGTTCCTTTAGGAACGCAACCTCAGAGCAGATGTCGCGTGCGGAACAGTGCTGTTCTGGGTTGCTGGATGTTTTAAAACTTAATATAAGTGAGTAATAGATCAAAAGAATTCAGTTTTTCTCCAACTGAAATTCTCATCAGGACTGAACAAGAATTGTTATCCTGCCAAAACCAAAACATTTTGCCCAGAGGCTTTTAACCACATTCCTGTAAAGCTAGGAAACTGCCTATCTAGATCCTAAGTGTAATCCACAAATCATCAAAAACGACGACACTGTGGCAGTTCTCTCTCCTTTATGTCTTACAGCACAACGGCGATAAGAGCCGCTCGGTTCCTCTCTTCACCTGTGCCAACTGGGATACTTCCCTTCAAGAAGATCACTGCAGCCAAGACTGCGGCCTTTACCTGCCCGACGCAGGGGAACAGAGGGCAGGCACCCCGCTCCCGCAGATCCCCCTCCTCGCAGCCGCCTGCCTCTTGCGCCGGGCGGCAGAGCGCTCACCGTCACGTGGCTCCTCTGTCCCGATCCAGGAGCAATTCAAAGCTCCACAAGCTCAGCGCATGTTCTCGCACTATTTCTGTTCCTACGCTTGCTGGCTCTGAGACACTCCTAAGCTGAGTAACATCTAAGTCACGGGTGTTTTTCCACTTGTTACCCCCCAAAGCAGCACGTTGCCTAAGAGGCCGCCAAGCCCTCCGTGCCCTCCGGCACCGCCAGGTCCGGCCCCGGCCAGCCTGTGCCTCCCCAGTTCATGCAGCTCAGGGCAGCAACAGGCACGCTATTGCTTCCTGCTCACACTGTTCCCTTCGTTCATTTTTACTTGCAATTGTTCAGCTGACGTTCCTTCAGAGATGAACTCCAGAACATGTGAGAGGAAGACCTTGCTCTGTTTCTGCTACTGAAGCTGTTCTTTTTTGCATAAATAAATATTCAGGAGTGCCAGAATTAGAATCCAGGTATCTTTATCTCTCTCTGTCCATCCCATGAGTGCTCTACCCAAAAGATTATAATCATCCTTTTCCATCACTTCCCTCCCAAAGACTGAGTTTTCTCTAATAAGTAGAATAACTTTATTAGAAAAGATGGAGAAACTCATTCTGAAGAATACTCCCCAGTTCAGCGCTCAGAATGTTTATTCGGTATAAAGGAAAATAAAGAATTGAGCACGAATCCCGTACTAGAGGAAATAAATAATGTTTATACAGGACTCTTAGCACCTTGTAAACTATTTGAACAAACCAATCCCAAAGATACACGGCAAAAGCACCATGAAGAGGAGAAAAAACATTTGTACCCAGAAAGGGTACAATAGAAGGACAAAGGGAAGAACAAAACTGTAACGGCGAATGTCTTATTCCCAAAAATAGATTTTCAAAGAAACCCACCAGAGAGTGATTTGCAAAGGCGGCTAAAACCCGCCCCAAGTTACTAAATCCAGGCAGAGAGGGAGTGCTGACAGATGGGGTCCATTATAACACCCCTTCCATATCAACAGCCTAAGTATCGTAACTTAAACTGAGAAATACCAACAGAACTAGCAAAAGGCACCTTTGTTTGTGGGGTATTGATTATAAGGAGAAAGCTTAGCCAGGTTCATCCCCCCACTCCCTACATGCACCCTATCTTATCTGGTAGCTTCTCTACTTCATTGAAGGCAATTTGAGCTGCGGTCAATAAAACCTGCTGGCTCAATGCATTTTAATCATCTAAAACTCAACGATTCAATTCAAGAACTACTAATAATATCTTAAGGAAATTAGGGGTAAATAGTACATTACTGAACCATCCATGCCACTAGAAAGTCTCAAAAAATTAACTATCACTGAAGTGTTCTCTTAGCTACTTGAAGCTAATTCTTGAAACTAACTTGAAGATTTATGTATTTTCTCCATTTCAGCAGGTGCCAAAGACTTTAGCAGAGGGATAAATCATTTCTTTCCTACCAGTTTCTCAGAAAAATGGGTTCGCTATATAGATCAACCTGCAATCCTCCTCTATTACCTCTGGCCTCATCTTTAGATTCATAGTCCCAGGTAAAAACCTTCCAAGTCTTCCTTGGAATATCAAGCTTCCAACTTGACTGGCAACATCACAGCTGTGAACGCAGAAGTCGCTCTGTTTAACAGCACCGGAGCGCTTCATGACAGGTAACAGTAAATATAAATTTCTAGTCCTTTGTTCGTACTTCATATGGTCTATCTTGACATAGAACAGTGCTGCCATTTAACTTTGGCATATGCAGCAGATCTATTTTTAAAGGTCTTCATTTTTCAAGCATTCTCCCAACTAGACATGGTTATTAAATCTGTTATTAACACAAAAGGCTCTTTGAAGACCTACACAATTTCAAATAATGGAATACGATTCCTTATCATTTTTTTTTAAATGAACTGAACTCAAGCATTAACATAAAAACAGTTAGATACTAATCATCTAGCTGAAGAAAATGACATTACAAACCTAACGAAAACAGCAGGGAAGCACAGGGGAAATAAGAACAGTGCTTTGCCAGTAGCAGTATGTCTGTGGGCACACCAAAGTCACCAGTAAGCTGACATTTACTAAACAGAGCACAGATGCAACCAAGTTTTATACGGGCTTTTAGACCTCCTGAGAATTTGCCATCACAAGGACCTCAGCTCCGAAAAGCTAATCACATCCAGCTCAGTGTAACCGTTTTCTGCAGTGAAATAGCTGAGTTTCTATCCAGTTTGACTTTGGATAGGAGTACACAGCAGAAGCAGCTGACCGATCACAAGGCAGACAGTGTGCAGAATTACAATGCCAGGAGGCGCACAGAATGTCTTCAGTGCAAAAATACTTTAGTTTGCTGTTATTAACACACACAACTGTGCTCAACAAGTCTTGGGCACAGATTCATCAGGATGGAGGCCCAGAGAGCTCTCGCTTCCTCTTGAGCAACAGTCGACATAACACAGCTTTTTTTTTTTTTTTTTTTTTTTTTTTACCTCGCCACTCACGGCTGTGGATCTCCAAATACTCCCAGCTCTTTCCCAGGCAAATTTTAACCCCGTGTATGTAACAGAACCTAGCACCTGAGACAGGCTCCAGCTCCAGCTGCCTCGAACAGAATAGCACTTGTAACAAAAACACGCCTAGGTTCTGTTTCTACTGGGATTTTAAACTGCAACAACTGCTTTCATTAAAGGGAAATCTTTTCTCCAGGGAAGACAAAGAATGAAATGCTGGCTTCTTGCAAAGACAGCAGTATTGAGAGTATTTGTCAAACACCTTCACTGGAACAAGAAAAGAAGTGATCACGTTTTTAAGGCCATTCCAGAATTACAAATTTCAATAAATGGTAAAAAAGAGGAGGAGCTAAAGAGCAGAGGTTCCCAAAACGCTACTCACTCTTCATGATAGTTTAACTCACCTCTTGCACTAAAAAAGCTAGAGAAAAGTCATTTACATGATTTCATGACTTAAAAGTCAAGGAAAAAAATCTCAAATGTGCACAGATTTACAACTGCTTTTTTGATATAGCCTTTAACTTACCCTGCATCTGCAGGCAATAACCATTTCCAGAAGTCTGCATTAAATCTTCACAGAAGAGCCTCTTCAGAAGGCTTTATTTATTAGTGGAAACAGACTGAAACAATGCTAAAACAGCACATGGATTTAGTTCTTCTATACCAAAGAACAAAGTCAGGAGTCACCAGCATTTATTCCAACTGCATACCCATTTTCTTAAGTTAAATGAAAGCAAGATTATCAAAACAATTATTCTGCACAACTACTCTGTCGTGGTACCTTTTCTAATTTCCAGCAGGCCAGCCGGCAGCGCCGGAACGTGCGTGCCTGCCTGCCTAGGCACACCTAACATTAACCAGTAAGATAAGTAGCCAGCAGAAACGCTTAAGAAATTGTTAAGACCTAAACTCTACTGCTCAGCTTCCTCCAAACAGAGTTTCAAGTAGATATGAACAAAACAGCTTCTTTTAGAGAAAGGAAGGAAACCCAGCTCCCATACGCCTTGTGAAGCAGTGGCTCAGGCTCCATCCTGAGAGGTGGCTGTAAGCAGGCCGTGCTCCCTCTGCAAGTCCACAGAAGCAGGTATGCTACAACTTTTACCATGACCCACAGGCAAGATGCTTGGGGGATGCCAGGTTCCTACACCCCACTGGGCGCTCAATGGCTTCACACTGTCAAGAGGAAGGTAATTCTGCTGATATGCAGAGGGTTAGGCTTCAGCCGAGTCTGGAAATGCTAGTATCACTTTCATGGGTTCCCCCCCCCCCCCCCCCCCCCCCCACTAACTGCTAGCACAGCACGTTAAATATAGTTAGGTGCCCATGTCTCATGACTTCATTCGGAGCTATTTTGCTGTATCTAGTAAGAGTGTACTTTCCCATACTAAAGCTAGTTGGAATGAAATTAGTTTGTTATACGGAAGAAGATTTTAAAACCAAGGAAGAAATAATCCACAAAATGGAGTTGAACCTGGAGCAAAAAAATTTATATCAGACATAAACGTGACAGTAATAAATCAGACTAGTTTCATCCTGGAGAGTTATTATCATGTGCTGTTACACTTTCAGTCCCCTTAACAACTACAGCTAGACAGACTGTGCCTGTAACTTCCTACACATTCAATGACAACAAGCTAGATTTGATTAACTCCCCTTTCTTTTGACAGAGTTATAGGCACCAAGCAGAAACCAGTCAAAGTTCAGGCTCTCTGGCCCATTTGACAGTAAACTGCTGCCAAATCAAACTGAAAGAGGTGGAAGCTGATAAAGCTTTAAGAACTCCCTTATAGCTTGGGTTTCAGTTTTCATATTTTCTTTTTACCTACTAGCAATTAGAACAGTATATGCATTGGCAAAGAGAAATGTTATAATGAGAGGTTGCTATTAAGAATTAATGTTTTTATTTGTGTGTATCTGAACAAGATAACATTCAGAAGCAAAGCCACAACCATAACAGCGCAATAGTCAGAATGCCAACAATCAGCTAGCAAAAAAGGACATATTTTTAATAAATATACCACCCTCTCAGCTCTGCCTTTCTTCTTGTGTGCTCAGCTGTAGCAATTAGGAGAATAATCAATAGGAAGCCTACCCCCAAAAGCCCCTCTCAGCTTTCTCCAGCTGTTTCCTTCTTTTTGTTGCCAGCAAACTCAAGCTCTGAAGAGATGATTCACCTCAGCAGGATTCCAAACTCTACATCTGCTCCGGGGGCACAGTCCTTGCTGGGTACATGGAAATGGTCTTTAAACTAATGGAGTCACCACACTAAGCAAAAATACTCTTCTCTGAATCTACATACTAAGGTTTTATTTTCAATTATATATCTAGCTGGGTATTTTCAAGATTATCATCCTTCTTCTTTAATCACCAGATACCACTTTGCAACACACATTGCTCTTCTAAAAATACTTTATAAATGTAAATCTGCATCATCATCTTTTCATAGATTGGGGGGCGGGGGGACCTCTATCTACAGCAACCTGTCCAGCACCCCGGGGTGGGGGGGGGGGGAATCACTGGAGAGGAGGGGGGGAAAAAAAAATCACTGGAAGAAGAAGAATTAGTATTCAATTACCATAATTCTCCCAAACCACAACATAACGCTGCCCCATAAACACTATATTATATTATTGAATAATCCAAGAAAATGTTTTAAAAATTGATTTGCGCTTTCCATTCTTCAAATAAATTATTTTCCTCAATTCCAGTAAGCATAGCTGTGGCATGCTACAAAAATTAGCTATCCGAGGGAGAAATCCACAACAAAATGGAGACTGAGGAAAGGGGGCAGAAGGATACAAGGGGTGGAGGAGGAAAGCTCTGAGCAGTCGAGTTAACTTGGACAAGCACACTGAAAATGAGAGTTGTGGGGGTTATAGATATAAAACGAGGAAAAACTCTCAGTAAAGAGAGAAAAAAAGAAAATGTTTTGTACAAGACCAGGGAATCACAGATCATCCAGACAAACCCTCTATGTGCCTTCACATAAAAAAGTATATTATTATAGGGTGAAGAAGGGAAAAGGTATGTGATTTTTTCCTATTCATATAGGGGAAGCTCAGACAATTGATTCCCAAGATTTCCCAAGCAGGAAAAATTTTGCAAATCAGTATTACACTGAGAAAAACATGTCGCTCCTTATCAGTCAAGAGACAGTACAGAACAGTTCCTCAGTTATAACTTTGAAAAAATTTACACTGGTCTTTACATTTGATCAGTGATTTTTCCCTTTATAATCTCAGTCTCAAGAGAGAATACATTTTTTGTGAAGCACAGAGAGGCTGGAATAAGAAACACCTCTGTTGTAACTTCTCTCCTCCCGCTGAGCCGAACTTGGGAAAACCGCACAGAAGTTCTAATACATGTGTTTCTTCATGTTAGAGGGGGGAAAAGTGAACTAGAGCCTTCTGTTAACAGAAAGAGAATAGTTTTTGAAAATAGCTAAGGGGCATATATCTATGTGAGATCAATGTCAAGATTTCAGGAAACTGGGCATGAGAATTTCATGGGTATCTGAATACTATCTTAACGGCGCCTCAAAAATGTCTTTGTTCATAAACACAAGCCATAGAGGAATACTCCAGAATCATTCTGTTCTTATTACAGAGATTTCTTAGCCAGAAACAAGTCTGGGATCCATCTATTTCAATTCGTTCATTCTCCTACAGAATTCATCAGGGATAATAGCCTGTTCTGAAGAACAATGCCACAAAAGGGTATTATAACTGATGCAGAGATCAGGAGCCAAGTTAATGGTGTACCCAAAGCAGGGACGGTCTGTAGACACGGCCACCCTCTCAAGTGACAGTAGTCTCCCCAATATTAGGGCTACATACGCATGTGAGAAAAAATAAAATAAAATTTTATTTCCTGCTGGAAAAGCAGGACAGTATCAACTAGAAGCTCTTGACTCAAAATTCAAAAGAAAACCAGTCAGACGAAAGCACAAATATACATGAGTCAACACCAGTATCTTCAAGGAAAGGAAACAGAATATCGGAGCTACACATAAAACATTCAGATTTATGTACTTTTCTGCAAAGTAGCACATTTCACTAAAGCAAAGAACTATTAAAAACAGTTTGTTTCTGTTATTGGTCTTTAGCGCATTCAACACCACAGATCACAAAAAAGAGCCCGTATTCACAATATCTAATATAGAAGAAAACATCTAGAATTTTTATTACCCAGTAGTTTCCTGGCCTAAAAATTTCCCCTGGGTGATCATAAAGCTTTCTTCTCACAGATGCTGAGCGTTCCAATTTCTCCGTCTCCTCTGAGAGCGAGAGTTCTCTCTTGAACTTTTGTGATTGTGAATTTTCACTACACTCACACTCATTACATAGTAACCATCTGCCAATAACTAATAAAAAACTCCCAGTTACCTCATGCTCCTAAGATAACTAATCTTGTCACCTTTTGTAATCATTAACAATAAGATAAAAGAAAAGCAAGCTGAAAAATTGTCTCCCCCTCTCCATGTCTGGAATGCTGGGAAATACATTATCATAAATAAAATTCATTTTTATTAATTATTCCACCACACACGTTTCCATATGAGATGCAAAAAATCTGAGGACTAGGAAACAGAGACTGCAAATGACCCTCCCTCACAGGTTGTGCCTCACCTCCCCAAGGAAGAGAGGATAAAACATTGTCCAAAGCTCAGACACAGCTTCTCGATGAACCAGCCTCACTAAAATCATTTAGAAAACACAGAAAGGGATCCCACAGCCTCTAGAAGAACATTACAGTGACTCTCGAGATTAGGTACTTTAGCTTCTAAAACATTACACTAGGACCTACACATTGCCAGGGACGTTCCAAAAAATAAAAAAAAATTGTCTCAAATGATTTTGCCGACTCCCGTTAAAGTAGATACTGTTACCAACAAGGAGCTCAACAATCTGATGTCTGAAATGTTTATAACAGCTCCTTTTGTGTTTGTCATAAAAACATCAAAGTAAATAGCTAGCAAAAATCAAATGCATCAAAATATCCTACGCTGGACTTTGCTGACAAGCTAGCTGAACCCCAGAGCGCAGATTCACCCTCCACACCATTTTAATGGCTACTGAAGCTTTATCTAGATTTAAAATTTTTAAGCTTCAATTAAAAAGAAAAAAAATCTAATTTTCTTTAAAATAATTAGGAGATTTTCCAGTTCAAACACTGAAATACAGAAACGGATCTCAATGAGAAACTGACCTTTAATCCCAAAAGATCAGCTCTATATGAAGTTTCCCAAGTATTGCTGTAATGAAATCAACACAGTTCCAATCATTCAATGCAATACGTAGCAAACAGAAAAAAACAGTTTCAATAAATTTCATGTTCTGTAGTATTGATGTTATAGTCTTGATGTTCAGAGACCGTAACAGAGGTGAGATCTGTAGGAAAAGGTTATCTTTTAATAAGATCAACTGATATAATTGGGAAAAAAAATCATATAAGCTTTCAAATACTCACACTCTGAAGAAACAACTGAAGCTGGACCTTCATGCCCAAAAGCTGCTTGTTTTTTCTCTCCTTAATGAGTAATTTAAAAACAGTTTATGTATATTCCTCATCACAAACTTTGCCTTTCACTTAGTTCATTATCAGGATTTCAGGCATTGCTTGCAATACAGAATAAAAGAAAGTCCAAAGGAGGTGACACATTCAAGTTGACAGAACCCTATTAAACGACTCTGCATTAGCTATCAGTTATTCTTCTCTCTCTCCATAGTCAGTAAAAGACATGAAACTCTCCTTGGCAAATGTACTCTGTACCATAATACCCTCATTTATTTGTCTGTGTTGTATATTACTGTTCATATCGGGAAGTTTAATTAGTCTCTTGTGACTAAAATTACTTCTTTTGACAAATTCATTTGAATTAAAGAGGACGGAGGGATGAGAGACTGCTTTATGCACAAGTAAAACCTAAAAGTATTTCCTAATGTCATGTCTCAACTATATTTGTATCTTGCTTCCTATTAGCCATTTTAGGGGGAATATCTTTTACTACAAAATTCTTATTGCTGGTCATATTCAATTTTTGTCACATCTAGAAAGCTAGGATCCAAATTATAAACCAACTGATATAAACGTAATACTTAGAAAACATTCTAAATGAACCAAATATTATTAAAAGCAAGCAACCATGCCAGTTTTAATGTGGGCATTGAAATGAGGTCTCCCCTTTGCTCCTTGAAACCCCAGCTGCAGCCGAGCTCTGCTGGGCCCAGGGAGCAGGTCAGACACCCATGGGTGGTCCTTCAGAGTCTTTGCTAAGGTGAACTCATTTTCTAGTTCTCCAGTAAATTCTTACCTTAGCCAACCACATTTCAAATTTCCTTAGGATTGCGTCCCCTACAGAGTCTTCAGGCTCTGGCAGGTGTAAACCTTTAGATGAGAGCTCAGAAAACAGTGCCCACAGTCACAGCCTGTTCCAGCATCCTTGTCTAGGGTGCTCTGCGGTCGAGCTGAGGGACTACTGCAGAAGCACTATCCTGCAGTCAACGTTTACAAATATTTTGGGGCATCTTCGTATATAGGTTCCATTTAACTGGAGCTGCAATAACGAAACATCCACTTTTTCAGTTAGGTTGCCAAAGCACAGCAAGCCGAGACTGCAGTCAGCTACTGAACCCATTTACTCAATGAAGACACGTTTAAGACTAAATTTAGTACCTCTTGCTCAAGTTCAGTAGGGCCTTAGTTCCCCAGCATTCCCTGTAAAGGGCAATAGTAGCATGCACATCTTCACCCTTGATGGCAGTGGGACAGTCCTACGCCTTGTTGCACAGCCAACGTTTTTCTTTTATAACAACAGGCAGAACTTGAATTCTGATCTACAAAAACCTTAATTTTCACTGACTGAAAAAAATAAGGCAGATGGAAAACAGTTAGGAAGGCTAGAGAAAGCTCATTATTATACAATATGAAATACTACCTACAAGTCTCTTAGGTCATCTCTGCTATGCTACAAAACACATACTCTTAGCACCAAGGCTTATTAAAATACAGAACATCTGACAGAATGGGGCTATTTTTACCTAGGCTGAGCACTATCCAGGCATCTTTCTCAAGTAGTTAAATCAAACTCATACTAAAAGCATATTAGGAAGGAACTTGCACCAAGCAGAGTATCTCAGAGAGAGATTTTTGCACATATCCCCACCTTTCTGCTGTTAAACACTGTAAAAATGAAAATATCAACAGTCACCATGAAGCCACCAGAATGCTACAGAAAGGAAGTGAAGCCACCTGAACCTCATAAAACACCTAAATCTTTCCATAAGATCACTGCTGACATTTCAGCGTGCAAACTTCCACCACAGTTATTTAGACTATGCCTACAGTGTGCTCACTTTCAACCAGCTGCCTTGGCTATTCCTGATATTATAGTCGAAGCTTGATGCAAGCTACAAAACCTGACCGAGTTTCGGGCAGTTAGCCTGCACTGAGTTTCCCGTTACCATGGTTGCACTCCAGCAGGATCTAAGCTAGCAAGTTTAAAATCAGCTCAGCTATGTCCCAGTCAGCGACAAATCAAAGTAACCCAGATCCCCCCCGTAACGAAAACATGATGCTGTCTTTCTGTGCCACAGTGATTCCTGGCAAAGGAAACTGGAAAAATATTAGTAGTAATCAGGATTTTCTCAGACACTCCTAGTACTCATTTAGGAAAAATATCAATCATACTGAATGACGTATGACACCTTAACGTTGCCACCACCAACACTTGAAAAAGTCAGCAAACCATTCCATACTAGAAAACTAATAAATCAATCAATTCTGGCAAGAGCATAAGTGTTGAAACAGGGGATGGTCACTGACATACTAGACTAATTATTAAAAAAAAAAAAAAAAAGTCATTGCTTAGAACATATTGAAACCAGTATTACATGATCTTTGCCTTCTGAAGTAAATCAGGTACAAATATAAAAAGTAAGAGCAACTATGTGTTTTCAGCCTGCCCATTATCAGCTATCAGCAGACTGATAAGAACAGCATAAACAAGAATTGTAGTGATAAGAACCGTATACGCAAGTTGTCTGACTACTACAATATTCCTTGCAAGAGCAATGTATTCACAGGCTGAGTTGATAGCGTTTTATCAAGATTCCTTCTGCAAATCTCTACTGTAAAACGTGAATGCCACTGATTTTTGATGGCACTGTGCTCAGCTTTGGCTTGCGTAATCAATTCTTCACCTACTGTAAAGGATTCCGCCCTGAATACACATCCACCTCTGTCACGCGAGCAGCTTGCCGAAGCAGCCCCTTCCTATGTTCGGAGAGCCCTTCTCACATGTGCATATATCCAGGCAACCGAACACGAGTGCTGCCATAACAACAGCACACGGAGGTTGCAATGATCTGATACAGCAGCGTAAGGCAGCAGCACGCTGCTGCTGGGCGTCCACAGCTGCAGACATCACTGCCGTTGCATGTATGTTCAATGCATCAGTATCTCGATACTCACCTTGATTTTATTGCAGCTCTGATCACAAAATGCACACCCAATTTAATTGTAGAGAAATGGTATGGGAAAGCACCTAATCAGAATAAACATAGCAAGTTCTCATATCCATGTGATACTACTAGCCAAAAGTAAAATGGCAGAGAAGAGGAGGAACTGTTGGGTCTTAGGGTTTTGTTTTTACCCCCTGACTACTCAGTCTCAGGTGGCGCCAGGTTTTGATGCAAGATACAGTCATTTGCTAAAGCACAAACAAATCTACTTATTAAAATCTTATCTGACCATAAGCTCAGAACCCTTCTAACACCTTATTTCATATAGTTCTTTTTAATGAGGTAGGTACGGACAGAAAACTCAGAAGTAAACATACCCAGACCACCATCATGGAGGGCATCGCTGCCTCTCAATTTTTGGTAAACAACAGCTTATCTAAGATAAATTCATTAAAATATTTTTACTAAATAACGCTTCAGCATATCAGATTTAATCACTTAATTAAAATCTTCTGCCTTCTCTTGTTTTATGTACTTAAACTACTGTTTTCCTTTTCATACACAATCCTACTCAAAGGTGCTCTCTTCTTGTTTCCTTTTACATCTCCTGTGCCTCTTCTTACCTCTGGGCACGTTTTTAATGGCATTACCAACTGGTTGGTAATTAACTTTACTCTGGGTTAGTTATTGACCATTTCCCAGGATAAATTATGCAGAGAAGCAATTTCACCCACAGCACAGTTTTAGCCAGAGGTAAAACATGATACCTAGTAACCATCATCTTTTTTTTCTTTCTTTCTTTCTTTTTTTTTTAAATCCTTCTGGGAGAGTAAGGAACCATTGATGCACAAGAAGCAATGCCTGCAGAGAAAAAGAATGCCTCCAGATAATAATATTTGTCAGAAAAGATTTGCCTATTTCTTTGAACTGATGTATTTCTATCTTACTAATTATTTGAGAAAAATCTCATAGACCTTATCATGAAGCAAGTCAAGGCTACAGTTGATTTTTTTCCCCTCAAGTCTAGGTTTCTTTTTAAAGTCTCCCTCAGACTTTAAAGTTTACTTCGAACAGTTTTCTTTTCAGTCATTTTAGTAACAGCTTACTCCTATGCAAGCACCTCCATTATAGAATAATACCTGCACAACCTGTCAGAAAACATCTTTAAAAGTGAAGTCCATTAAAGTTTTACAAACATTCTCCTTGGACTAGGTCATGTTTTAAAGGACCTGACTCTACTGTTAATTACTTACTCTTGTTCTTTCTCTGCTTTTCCATGAAAAGCATGGAATACTGTTTGTGACTACTGCCCAACTACCTTACGTTACAGCTGACATCTTCAATAAGTTGTAGCAAGCAGGAAGTAAATAATAACAGGTCAACTTAAGGTCCCCCCCCGCTTATAACCGCTGGAATCACAATTTAAAGAATGTTACACTCAGCAGGTTTTCAGCTTCTGATTTTCCCTCTACTCTTAAGCGTACAAAAGAGGAGAACTTTCAAAGGAATAAGTCACAGGCTTGGAAGCAACACAGTACACGTTCTCGAAGGATATCAAAGATGGAGTTAATCTCCTTTCCTTAAATAAAAGGAGTAAAATATTCTACCATCAACCAACAGACACCAACATTTTATTCTGTTTAAGTCAGCATCACAGATCCCAACTTAAGAGACCTGAGTGCTTGCCTCCAGATCCTGCAGGTATCAGCATAGCCTATGCAAAACACCATGAACTATAAAGGGATGTTCGATGAGAGATTTTGCTGGAAGAGGAAACACTGGTATCATTTCAATAACAACGAACCTCAATTGGCCTTTTCAATGTTTCTATGCAGTACTGCACATTGGAATTACAACAGCGTTGTGTCAAAAACTACTTCCACTTCGGAGACTTTAACAGCCTATTAAAGTGCCATTTAAAGCAGACTTTACATTCCTGGTAAAACGTATCTCATTGTCTTTCAGAAGGCAAGTTGATAGAAGTTGCATTATTCTGAATGTTACAGGAAACATCCTGCATAGCTGAGCTATTTGAAACTTAAGATACAATTGTAGAAAAATGTGATCTTTCTCAGAAAGTACTGAAGGTTTATACAGTGAAAATAAATTCAGTACTGATGAATACACATCTCATCATCTGGTAATCACTGACACCAGAGAAAAAAAAATGATTCAGAGGATAAAAAAAAGGTATCCCATAATTTAAGGACGAATAAAATGATAAACTACCACTGCTGCTTCACCATTATGGCAATGTTCACTGAAGCAGTTTCAGTCTGCAGATTATGTGATAGGAAACGTCATTATGTTCTACCATGTCAATGGGAGTTGACATATTTCCAAAATAATATGCTTAAAATCATTTTACTTCACCGAACATGCAGAGTAAGCATGCATTCAGAATGTCTCTATGGAAGAGAAGATACCTCACATGCCCAGCAACTGCTTTTTTAAAGCTTGGTGTCTCAGCAGTTCAATTTCTGTTTTATTTAAAGGATTAGAAGTACTTTGCACGTTATAATACTAAACACTGGTCTACAAAACTTCAAATGAGTCACTAAGGACTTAAATGATATGTGGGGGCAGGGAAAGAAGTACATAAGTGCATACCAGAAAGTGCATACCGAAACACGGATGTGTGAACCACAGAACATGTTACACGCAACCCTGAAATAGCAGCGGCCACTGCACAGCGGTGAAGAAAACATTAGAACCACAGGGAAAACAAAACAAAAAACCAACAAAAAACAAACTCTTAACATAAGCCCGATATTTCAAATTATTTGTTTGGTCAGCTAAATACCACAATACTTTCTATAATACTATATTATTTTCCTCTTAATATTAAGTGGAGCAAAGCCAGTAAGTTAAGGAAAGTCATTCATGTAGAAGTTTATTTAACTTTATATGAAAATATTTTTATTTCTGTAATCAAATAACAATCGACCTCATGTCCTTGAATTGTAGAGAAGCTAAATTAGTGGTAGATCTTCAGCTGGTGTCAACTGTCAGAACTCTTTTGATCTCAGTGATGCTAAGAATATTTGTACCAGCAAATATCTATTTCTCACTGCTTTTCTTGAGGCAAAGTGCAAACAATCTTTTAAACTAGTCCAACCAACTATTCTGTCATTTCTAAAGAGTCTGATCCTTCAGACAAAAATAAGAAATATATATGTTTTATAAAATCCGACTCTTCACTCATGTATCCAAAGCATGCATAGACACTGTAAACACAGCAAAAGCTGCCAAAACAGTCCAATGGCAAGTGAGCGGGTACTACCATTTCCCCTGAGGGGTCCCAAGCTGAGATCCCAGAAGTAGAGGCAGACACAATCACTTATAGAGGCAGACACAATCACTTGTCCTTTGCAAATTTAACTTCAACGCATTAGGTATTCTGAGATTCATTTATAGCTTTTCTGGCCAAAAAACGCCATTGCTCATATAATCTGGCCTCCATAAAACAAAGTCCATTAAATTTCACCAGCCATTCCCATAGCAAAAGCAAATTTTACTGCATTGTATTTCCCAGAAAATAGACTTCATTCAAGAAGAAATATCGAATGTACAATTTCCCTTGGCAGTGAGTACCACTGCAAAGCGGCTCTGTAAGGCCAAGAACCTGTAAGTGCAGGAAACACAAAGGAACGTGCAAATAGGCTAAGACCCCTAAGATTTGGCTCTGAACCACTCCTTGTTCTTTTTCCACTCCAACAGCTCTCTCCAGTCTTTATCTGCGTTCCAGTGAGCAACAATGGAGACGAGCAGAGGAGCCAGGAATTACAAGGGAGCCTAACCTTGCTGCACACGGGGGGGGGGGGGGGGGGGGGGACACAGAAGACTGGCGAGGAGCTCTCCTTCAAGATCAGAAAATTCCAGGAGAGAGGAGTTCAATTTGTGACTAAAGACAAGAGATATTCAGACTGAGACAACTTGAAACTGCCGACATTCTGCTATAAATGTTAGAAATGCAAAAAGTGAGTCCTCACTGCAGCCGCTGTAATCAAGTTAGGGTTCCCTCCCCCCCCCCCCTTTTTGCTATCTCCTTCTCATGCATCAAACAATTTGTCTGCTTTGTTTATACTGTCAATAGTACCGTGTGCCAAGTGTGATACAAAAATTTATTTAGAATTTAATTAAGTTTCCAAAGCCACTGGGAAAACAATGGAAAGTGCGCACTGAAGAAAAGGCAGGGAGGTAGGTGGAAACATTTATTGTCATAATATGAGGTTTGAAGCTCTTCCCCAATTCTTCCTTTAAAAAAGAAATGTGATCTTTGTACATGAACTACTTAACCCAATTCCTTTAACAGAGTATGCATTCATCTCAGGTGACTACAATTAAAATTCAAGACAAAAGAAACAAGCTCAAGTGCATTTTATGATCATAGACTGGTTTATTTGTTTATATCCTGGGGTCACTTTGAAAATATCTCCTCAAAGCAGGCCAAGACTGGAATATCAGCATCCTCATTCAAAAGCCAGAATTACAAAGCACAGTGAGAATAAACCGAAGGGCAGCTGCCTGTAATCGATACTATCAGTTTTGTATTTTTAAAGCTTGCGACGATTTTACTACAAGGAAGCTAGCAAACAGATCCTGGTCTGCGTTATACTGGGCAACACAATGAATCCCAACAGAAATCAGTTGCTCTGCGTTTATACTAGCATAAAACCCAATCAAACCGTCTCCCACAATAAAGGGGGGAGGGAGAATTGGAGGTAAAAAGTAAGAATGTTTAAAATACACAGCTCGGGAAGGACTGCTCAACTAACTCTTTACAATGATAAGAGATATTTCAAACTGTAGCACAAAAAACCCACCATAGTATACTGTACTTCATATATGTATAGCTAGTATACCTCGTATACTAAATTTAGTATACTACGTACGCAGTATACCTAGTATACTAAATCCACTATCCTATGACGCTACAGGAGGCAGAGAGGTTTGAAATGACATAATAAAGGTAGAATATAGGAACAAAAATCAAGTAAAAAGCTACACTGAGAAGTAGATCCTATGCGGGGAAATAAGACTTTAGTTTTATATTTTCAATAAAAATCCTGTCAGAATCTTTTCACAGGAAGGAAAATGTCTGTGTCAGAAGAAAGAGGCAGAAACAGAAAGAATCAGATCTGAGTCAGGGGAACAAAAGCAGATCAGTACAGCAGAAATAAGTCAGCAGCCAGTCCCAAAACAGTCTGGCACACAATAAAGCGTACCAGTTAATTACCAGCTTCTGAGCAGACTTCAATGAAAGACAGTGGAAGAGCTGCAGATGAGATGAACAGATGGAAAGACAAAGCCAATCAAGAATCAAAATGTGTAATACCAGCAAGGAGAATTTCAGCCAGTGTATATTTTGCAGTTTTTATTTCTATAAGTAGGTCAAGTGAGTTTTTAACCCTTAACTGCTGTCTTCAGTAATAAGTTCTGAAATGAGAAGGATGAGTAATTGAGAACCCCAAGAAAACGTTCTGAGCATGCGTGGAAAACAGAGACAGGGACAGACTCATGTTGGAACCCCTTCAGATAGGAAATGTAGCAAAGATATAAAGTTAATTCTACTAATGTAAGTGAGTCACAATTTTTTAGCATAGAAATTAACCAAGATACAGAAGGATGTGCTTCATGAGAATTTTTTTATGTGGATAAGATAAAAAGCATTCTTCAGAGCAACCAAAGAGGTAAATACACATACACACACATGAACACAATGTTGACAGAAGGGGGCTCCGATAATTGTATTCAGTTTTCTTATCAACAGGAATGACTTTTTTTTTCCCCTTACTCTGAAAAGTTTCTCAAGATACCGCTATCAAGGCAGATTTGTTATGTTAGTAGTAACCCATTTAATTTGTCAGCATCCCACAACCACAAGTTTGTGAACATTTCAACCCAAAAGGCAGGAACAAGCTGATGGGTTATTCAGATAGTAAACTATTAAAAAAGAAAACCCAAAATATTTCAGCTGGTACTGTGCGGTCAACATCAACGAAAGGCTTCCTCTCTCTCTAGTCTACCCTGCACATTCAAATCATTCAAACACTGCAATGCTGGCACAAGCAGACATAATCCTGAGCAGTGGTGATTCTGGATGCTAAACAACAGTTTATTTTGACTATGTGGGAGCACATAGGCCACTGTACGCAAGTTTCCATGCGATAGATAATGCACAGCCTCAGCATAATTTTTGGCACAAGACACAGTCCATCATTTCCAAAAAGGAAGAACTTAGTAAATACTTGATCTAAAAAAAACCCAAATACCACGTGAGTTACAAAGATGCTTAACACTGGAGAGCACAGTCCCTCCTCTGCAAAAACAGGTCAAATTCAAAGCCTGTTGATATCAATGGAAGGATTCCCCTTGCCTTCAGCGGTCTCTGGCTTAAACACAGAGGCAGAAAAATAGCCTTGCTGCACAGCCCACAGGTAAGGAGAACCACATCAGTAGCAGGCTTGACTGCTCTGCTTTGTGGCAATTTGCCAGAACACTGGGAGGGACTCAAAAGCCTGGAGTACTACACCAAGTCCTCCTAGGTGACCTTCAGTGAGTCCTTCACCGCTTGCAGATCTCCTGATGTGGTAAAAAAAAAAGGATAGTACCTTGAAGCTCAACCGGTCTATGCTGGCACAGATCATGGTCCAACTCCCTCTAGACTTTTCTTTAGAGTTTAACTTCTCAATTGTATATCCTGTTGATCAAGAACATTTTCTTTTGGCCTACACGTCAGCCATCCGCAATATAACTGGAACTGAGACACGTACCCACCGAGATCATGATTGCAGTCACAGCGTCAGAGCAACAGTAATGCCAATGTCAGCACCATGAAGGACAGCCGAGTTTAGGTCAGCCTTTCCAGTTACTTCTGAAACGGTTATAAATTTTGCTCACCCATTGCAAGAGGTTACTCCTGCATCTTATTTAAGTGAAAAAAGCCTTTGCAATGAATAGAGTATTTATTAAAACTTCTAGACCAGTGAAATTCAGGAGTAACTACATGAAAAAAATAAACAAAACGTGTACTAGGTAAGAAAATTCACATTCACTCAGAAGTACAAATTACAAAAGCTATGAAGTTGGAATAAGAATATAAAATATTATTACAGTCCTGGGAGACATTAGCTAGCAGTATTGGACTGCATTAAGAAAAAGAAAATTTAGACTGAATCTCAGGAAATCGTCCTTACAGAAAGAGCTACTGATTAGAGAAGTAACATCCTGTGTGAAATGGAGGAAGCCTCTTCAACTGACACATTTAAAACTATTTTGGATTGAACAAAAGCCCAGTAAATGTACAAGAGGGAACAATTCAATACTGGCAGGAAGAAGGACTCGAGAAGCAGGTTGTTTCTACCCACAGAAAACAGTAGCTTTCAGCAGTACCAACCGCAAATGTTCTTCAAGTTCTCCCCACCTGTCCCCCCACCCAAGACATGATCTTAACAGTGGCTTAAAATTCTTAAGTTAAAAAGAAACTCACCAAATTTAGGGTGTTTTTTAATTTACCTTCCATGTTGAACTACCAAATTATCCACTTTAGAAATACTAATAAAAAAACAAAAACACAAGAATGAAAACAAGAACGTAACATTTAGCGTCTTTTGCCACGTGCAGCCAAACGTATGCAATTCTCCATGCAATCCTACTTTGGACACAGTCCTCCTCCGAGTTCAGAAGGAAAGAAAACAAACTGACATCCTGCCACAGGCACCAGAACGTCTTGGTACAGCCTCAGGTTCATTAGCTAAAGTCTTAAAAGCTCAGAAAAAAAGCTATAGCATTACAAATTACTGGCACAAATGGGTCAGGGTGAAGACCAGCTTCTGACACAAGATGAGTCAGTCTCACGGGTCCAGATATTAGTATATCTGGAGAAGAAAGAAATTAACTATTAAATTCATTACCAGATCTTTCTACCCCATGCCCATTAATGGTGACTTTGGGGTCATTCAAGCAGAATGCAGTGGAAAGCTCTTGAGAGAGACTTTAATCACTGGAGACAGAAGGGTTTCAAATCCCATAGCTATTCTGACCCCATTGCAAGTTAGAGCATCTAGAGACTGCTATAATTTACATCAACTCTGTCTGGGCCCTCAAGGACCATAAGTCTTCTGACAAGTGAACGAAGAGAACTGCACTTTACCTCACACCTTAGCTCCCTCACTCTCCCCTCCTGTCACCTCAGCTGAAGTGGGACCGTGGGCAACTTGTGCCTATTCCAACATCTGCATGAGGGTCCACGCTTTCACCGGCAAGTAGTTTGCGGCAGCAGGGGTGCGTTCCTGAAGGGCAGCAGCCAGATCCTAGGGCCTGTTTCACACAGAACGCACAGCGGAGCTGCACTAGAACAGGCCACGGTAATTCCCACGATAGGGGTTTCTTGGTCCCTGAACCTTTGCCTGCTCAGACATACCTGTAGAAGCCAAACAGATGCTTGAGGATTCCCGCAACAAGGAGAGGCCTAGGGCACAGTGCCTATTTAATGTCCACGAAGATTTCCTAATTTTATACTATCTTTGTATCTCTTGCCAGTCACTGAACTTCCCTTACGCCCCAAGAGCAACTAGCCAGGTACAAGCTACATTCAATTCAGCTGTCACTGCGAATAGCCAGGGAGAAGTGAGAAGAATTCAAGGGGAAGCGCTCGCTCAGAGCCACACACACGTACACGCGTGCTTATTTGGACCTGGGTGCCTGGCTGGGCCAAAGATCCTTGGAGGATCGGAGGTTTTTGAAGCAGCTGGCATCCCACAGCCTCAGCACACGCAGCAACACAAACCCTACTGCAGCTCAGGTCGAGAGCTGCATTTTTCCTGGTTAGTGCACACAGGCCCCCGTTATTCTGCTCTTTCACTGCCTCCAGTCCAGCCTTGGCCAGGTCTCACTCACTCTTCTTTAGCCATACCAGGGAGCTACAAAGCTTACCTCAGCCTATATGGCAATCCTCAGCCCTCCTGAGGTTTGGGAAAGTCCTCCCAAAACAGAGAGTGCCAGGATGCCAGCTAAGACACTGCTGCTGACCCTCCTTTCCGCCGCTTCCTGAAGGCTGATGCAGTCTCTGCTTCCCTGTCCCATCTCCCAGTAAGGGGCTCCCTGCTGAGCAAGGTGACACTTGAAACTCACTGACCTGATAATATAATTCATCGTTCACAATCAAAGTAGGACAGACAGAGGGCTACTTCTGTGCTTCAGCAGATACAGGCACATTGGCAAGGTAGTAAAACGCACAAGAAATGTTTTGAGTTAGAACTGTTTCTCTTAAACAGAAAAACTACAGAACATTGCTGCCAGTTTGAATGTTCTACTGCTATTACTGTATGTTTCCTTATCTAGAGTACATATTTATATATAAAATGTATATATTAACCCTAAATCATATATTAATTTATATCCCCAATACATTTTTAGAGGCACAAAAGGGAACACAGTGCTTAGTGATGGCTATTTCATGGTCTAGTGGAGGTCACCACAACACAAACGTCATGGAAGCGGTCTCAGATTTTAGCAATGAACTGTACCAATTGGAGAGTTTTCTCTGCAGACACTTGTCAAAAGGGGCACTCTCAAAGAACACGTTTTCAGTTGAATTTAAACCTTTCACATGGAGTGGCAAGGGAGCAAATGCAATGGGATTGCAGTACAGCATAAACACTACTTTCCAGTATTATTTGTACAGAAGGCATTGCAAAACTACGCAGGATGTTAAATCTGTAATATGATGTTTGATGGAGGGTTATCTCTGGTCAGATGATTGTATTTACTCTGAAAAACTAATACTAAGGCTTCACTCATTCCTCAGGGGCTTCTCTTCAAAATTAGAATGCTGTCAACACCAACATCTGAAAAAATTATAATCCATGGACTGCCTTTGACTGACATCAGAAACCAAATTACATTTATACATATAGGAAGGTACAAGCATTCATAAACTATTAAAGACTTCACATGTATCTGTCAAAGGTAGGCACAATCCATCAAAATAGAACAAAGTTCTCTTTCAAACACTGTCGTGAGTCCATTTCATTTTAACAACAAAATGGAGTGGTTTTCAGTTATCCATCTGATCTCCTACCTCCTTTTTCAAATACACGCTTTGGTATTCAGAAGGCAAAAAGATACGTTTTTCCAGTATTAACAGTTCTGCGTTCTGGTGCACCCAGAATGACTGAATGTACAACAGAGATTCAAAGAGCAGCTTTCATACCAGAAAGTTTGTCCATTCTTATAACTCTGACAAATAAGAAAAACTATCTCACTCCACAAACCTCGCCTCACTTCAATATATACAGTGACTAGTAAAAATACAAAGTCACTCTCACTGTAGGTGGAGGGTGGGGTTTCTAGATGTCCCATAGCTGTCAGTGGATCTACAACCAGCTTTACACAAATGATGCCCAACCTGAAAATGGGTTTTGGATTTCCCTTATAGAAGGGGCCAGCGTGCACTTCAGATACCTACTCTGCCTACAGGATGGCACTCTAACACTTTTTGCAGATGAATACAGAATACCGCAAAGCGGGCAATGATATTATTTTAACTTCACTCATTTTCTCAACTCATAGCATATAGGAAATAAGCTGACAAATACACAGTCTGTTCTGGGTGAAGCCACCAAAAACCTCAAAGAAGGTTCTATATTTGTCATCGCTACTAGACTGTCCTACAATTTCATCTAGCGCATTGAACAGCATTTCACTGCCATCTCTTGGCAGATGTTTAGATAACAGTTTATGTTCTATATGGGTACAAGAATAAATTGACATTAAAGAGATACTGGAAGAGAAGAAAACATACACATTTCTCTTACCAGGCAAATAAAAATAGACTGAAGTTCTACTTGAAGAGTCCAGTCTATACCAGGCAAATAAAAATAGACTGAAGTTCTACTTGAAGAGTCCAGTCTATACCTAAATTTCCCCGAATAAAGATTTGTATTTGATTTTAGACATACATCTAAAAAGTCTACATAAAGATTTAAATAAGATCTAAAATACATATTTAATTCTATATATTTATCTATAACATCCATCCACGTTCATTATTTTCAGGAGACATTAACTAACTTTTAGAACTATTTTATGTGATAGCACATACACACTGTCCTGCATTCAAGGAGGTTTCATCCACTTGATTGAAATAGCGTCAAAACACCCGCAGAGTTGTGAGAAAAAACATGTCTTAAAGTTCTTGGTCCTCTGAAGTATATAAAAATCATAAATAATTTAAAATATATAGCAAATACCTAAAAAAAAAAAAAAAATGTACGGCCTAATGCCACTTGTACATACAGGCAGTACAGAGGTAGGAGAAAGTAGTTTTCCAACAGCTGCTGATGTATGGCATTTACAGGCTCTGTAATACATGGTCTTAGAGATCTACGCAATCACCGGAACACTTCAAGTAACGACTCCAGAAAACATCATCAGGATTTTATTTCTGACAGCTACCATGTAAAGATACAACCTAATACTAGCATAAAGACACATCACCACTGACTGGTGGAAATGTTGTCCATTCCGATACTCACAAGTCCCTAACTGGTAAGATGCAACTCCAGTTTCCAGATCTATAGCCTCACCCTCTTTTTCAGATTCCCTTCTTCCTCTACATGTTCTCAGTCTACAACATTCTTCGGACTCTAAAACACATGGACTGGCATCCAAGTCTCTCACAACATCAGTGAGTGCTTGAAAAGGATATTACAGAGGCAGCACGCACACACACAGAGCCACCCACTTAAGTTGAAAAGAAGAGCAACTTCAGCTCAGTTTTTGGAAGAAGGAGCACCTTCACAAAAACAGACCGAGTTATCAACTAAAATGTAAAATGCAAGCTTAAGTTACTCCGCAGTATTTGACATAGAGCATCTTGGTAAGTACACTATGACATTCAGAGTGATGTTTAGAAAACGGTCCTCAACCGTTCTTTAGTCCAGTAATAAGTCTTACAAAGCACCAAACCTTACACCAGTGTAATTTACCATTATTCCATTTCAGTGAAAGCACATGATTTGCACCAGTTTAAAGTCTAGCCCATACAATACGTGCATTTACACTATGCTGTAAAAGACCTACAACAGCTTGATGTTTTTAAAAAGCCCAAAGTTGAATATGAACACAACATTCAGATGAACAAGGTTACTGTCTACTTACTTGAGACACAATTACTACAAATTTGACCTTTCTATCATAAATGGTAATTTCAGTGAAAACAACTGTTCAGATCAGAAAGAAAGTTCAAAAAGTCATGTATCCAGCAATTCCAATTTATGGTGAAACTCCCAGCCCTAATGTAAAGGTCACCAACAATCCACCGAAAGTGAGATTGCTTCTCACTTTTTCCACGTTTCCTGTAATGCCATGAGGGGTGACTGTTCCACAGCAGCAATACTACACAAGTGCCTGGCCAAGAAAGAACTTCAACCTTCCCTTCAATACGTATCATCTTGTTATTAGGCCTATCAAAATTATCAGTAATAACCATCAGTAAGAATGTTGCTAGAACTAATTATTTCAGATACCTGTATTAGAGTATTTCTGTTAGTATTTGCACATTGGTAACAAGCAGAGGAACTGAAGAGCTTACTATGCTAGGTGGTCTACATAAAGATTCAACTGGAGAGTCATTCTTCTCTTCCTTCTCCCCAAAAAGGAGTTTACAAACTGAACTGAAACAATAAGCCAACACAAGGTGGCAAAAAGGACGTGGGCTTAAAAATAAACAAAACAAACGACAATAACAAAAGCATGCAGCAGCAACAAAGGCTAGTGCAGATTCCCAAGACTTTCAAGTGACTGCTTATTCATTTTTAGCAATGAAATTAACAGCTGTACAATCTACAGTCATACTTTCCACTGTACAGTGTTTTACCGTTAGTGTCACTTCAGCAGATTATTCTAGAGTTCAGGTCAAGTTTAGAATAACTGGGATGTGCAACCTGTATAGCCTTGTTGTCGTTAGCAAGGTTTTTTTGGTTTGGGTTTCCCCCCCGCCCCTTCCAAATAAGCAAATAAGAGCAATGCTCACTCCTTCACCTTTGCCTAGTTGGCAATTTGCGATGTGGGCTGTACACAAAGGATATGCTTCATGAAAGTTATTGTCAAAGACAGGATTTACGATGTTCACCGATAAGTATCTAAGAAGCAACTTCCTACATGGACACTCTCCAGTATTACATTGGGATCCTCCCATCTGTTGTTTTAGATTTGATTTGCATGTCTGGAAATACCTGCTGTGAGCTCCCTGATAGAGCTGGGGAACACCAGTGGGGAGTTCTTAAACTGTGGGATGCCAGAGCCTGGAAGCATGCAAAAAGCCGTTTGTTGTTAAACAAACCTGAAGAACTCCTTCAAACATTTACTTACCACTGGTATAGCTCTCTGCAGGGAAGCAATTCAAGCCCTTACTGAAGGCAGATAACAAGAACTCCATAACCACACAGCACAGCTGAGCTACAAACTTTCTTGAGACAAGAAGGCTGGTTACTCTTCCTCTTCACTGAGCTTGACAAGCTCATTAGTGAGAAAGCTCCACCATGCCCCTGAGGAACCAGTCCCTGGCAGAGAAAAGGCTGTTAAAGGCCACCAGTAGTCTGGTGCAAGGGAAAGAAAGGTTTATCGTTATCGTTGCAGTGGGGTACCAGGCAGTCTGGGGTTTTTTTTAGCTCCTGAAAGCTATTTCCTTCTTCAAAGAAGATGCTAAATAAAAAGGTCTGCTAGTTGCTTTTAGTTTCTGCATATTGCATGTCTTTACAAGTAAGCCATTTGTACCTAACTAAAGCACCTAATAACCTCAGTCTTCAGTTTGGACAGTCACTATAGCAACAATAAAAAACAAGCGTAGGGAAAAACGGCTAGTGAGTGTAAGTGCAAGTCTGAGTAATTGCCAAAGTTTAGTATAGCTTTAGGATTGATGGGAAACGACGGAACCATTACAGTTCCTTGGTCCAGTAAAAGTTGACTGATTTTAAACATTAATAAAGGGTTTATATAAATGAAATTATTTTTGTGTGTCCAAATACAAACCTGTTTTCAAGAACGCTGTCACATGATCAGCCTGCCTTATGCCTTTCCCCCAGACTCTGCTACTCTGGGGAGTACATTGGTTGAGAATGATTCTAAGTTTAAGTTTCAGCTTAACTGAAAAATTTTAAGGCTGCTATCCTGCCTCACTTAGGACAAATCCATTTCAGCACAGTCAGGATTTCCTCCTAAAAGAATCCATTGCGGATCCTGCAAAAATCACAATACGCTGCTGCAACTGTGCATTTAACATGTTATGGTCTGTTTGGGGGCAGGAGGTGCATGCTTCAGGGGTGATTAAGGTTATATTGTACTTGAGTTGAAAGCAACTAGAAACCAGCTGCTCCTGGGCTTCCATCTCCCTCACACTCCTTTCACTAGGTGAAGTGTGAAGAACATGCATGTAAGTTACACGCCTGTTGCACCTCAAAAAGAAAAAACCTCACATCCTGGTCTATACAGGCGTACAGAAAGAATCACAGAACGGCCAAGGTTGGAAGGGACCTCTGGAGATCATCTAGTCCAACCCCCCTGCTCAAGCAGGGTCCTCTAGAGCACGTTGCCCAGGAGCGCGTCCAGGCGGGTTTTGAATATCTCCACGGAAGGAGACTCCGCAACCTCTCTGGGCAACCTGCTCCAGTGCTCTGTCTCCCTCGCAGTAAAGAAGTTTTTCCTCGTGTTCAGATGGAACTGCCTGTGTTTCAGTTTGTGCCCGTTGCCTCTTGTCCTGTCACTGGGCACCACGGAGAAGAGTCCGGCCCCATCCTCTTGACACCCTCCCTTCAGAGACTTGTACACATTGATCAGATCGCCTCTCAGCCTTCATACAAGCAAAAAATCCTTTCTTCCCTTCCCATCCTCCCTTCCCCTCAAGTCTTATGCTGCGATGGGAGCCAGCAGGGAGAAACACAGAGTTTAAGTGTTCTTTTAAAATCTTCCTAAGACTTAAAATCCCAAAGACCCTCTGAGCAGCTCCCAAGCCACCTGCCCCACCAAACCACTAGGGATCCTGTGTCAGAGTTCTCTGTCTCCTCAACGAGGCAGTAACACCGGCTGGGAAATACTGTCCACCTGGACACAGTCCTAGGCAACCCACTCTAGCTGACCTGGCTTGAGCAGGGGCTTGGATTCGATGATCTCCAGTGGTTCTGCCAGCCTCAGCCATTCGCCAATTCTGTGACTTTTGGTATTAGAAGTTTTTCTAACATTTTGGTTTCTCACAGAAGTGATTTGCTGCCTCTTCTTTACATCCTGTTCCCCCAGTGAGTTGGAGCCAAATCCTAATGCATGATCCTTGTTTCCTGCCCAACACCACCCATTTATGTGCTATTCTGTAACTCAGAACACGTAACCACATATTTTTTCCATATCGACTGCTGGATTACGTGAACTGCTGCCCTCTGCTGAATACAGAGTAGGCACAATGGAAGTACTGCGTCCCGCTCCTTCTCACTCCTGCTCCTTCAGCACCCTGCGTAATGTAAGGGTTACTACGTTGTTATGTAACTATGTTATGTTTTTGTAAAAAAAAAAAAAAAAAAAAAAGCAGCCTATAAAACCCACTTCTTCCACCTCCCAATGACAACAGTGCTGCTGGTATACGTTAACTGACTCATAGTGCACACGACCCTATTGTAGTCAGCTCATTTTATTTGGATGAACATTTCAAAGCAGTCAGTGTTATAAACAAAGATGACAGCAGGCTGGAGATGACTTAGAAACATATTCAAAAAGCGTCCTTTTCACAGAGCACTGCAGCTAGTTGAGACCATCAGTGCTGACCTTATCAAACAAATCCTGTTCTTCCTCCCTCCTACCAGTAACTGCTGTTCCTGCTCTGCAAAAATAATCTGGGCAAGTAATTTGCCGCAACAGAAGACAGATAATTATGTTCAAAAACTTAAGTGGTAAAACAATGATTTCAGCTTCTCAGATAGACAGCAATTTTTCAGTGCGTACCCCAAACAGTTCTCATGAAAGGAAAATACTATAGTTTTTTCAGCTAGACCCTCTCTACTCAAGTAATTCCTGAACGCTTTATTGATCCAGCACCTACCTTAGTTTAGGAAGGGCTAAGAATAGGAGGAGAAGTTATTGCACAGATTATTTGGATTCTATTCCTTAGTTTTACAGCCCTTTATTTTCAATAATACAGAACACGCCTTAAGAGGAAGCCAGTATTACAAATTTAGTTAAAAGCAAGCTGACATCTAAGCATATTTTTCATACCTTAAAATTCTGTACATTCACTTTTTCATTCCTTAAAGATACAAAAATATACCAAAAAAAAAAGAAGAGAGAGAGCAAGAGCACTCCTTTAGAATCTGCAGGCATCATTTGAGTTTAAGCATTATGCCTTTGAGATAAACTGTATTTAAAGGTTACACTGCAAAACTAGATACAAGTCCTACACAAGATGGCTTATTAATTGTCCTAGATATGTACACGCTCATAAACTTTTTCCATATACTTTGATGAGGGAAATTGATTTACTAGCACATTGAGATACCACATTAAATATCTACATAATTCTTTCTTTACACTGCTCTTCCACTTTTAAAAGCATTCTCAGTTTGAACGTATGCCATGCTGAATTATTTTTCTGTAATCATTAATTTCAGTGATTTATTTCACTGTTACAGCACACAGAGTTAACATTAATCTATATTTTTATTTCACTTTTATGTTTTCTATTGTCATACCAACAAGGGAAAATTATAGATTTCATTTAAACCAGAGAACAGTTATGCAGCAGCAGGATAAGATGAGGGACTTTTTCTTTCTTGCCAGAGACACATCTTTCTTGACGGTGCAAATACAAAAACATGGAAAAATACAATCCTTTTGAAAACATAAATAGCAAAGAATCATCCATTTAAAAGCCTTGTAAAATATTAAGCAAATGTTGCTTGGGGAAAAAAAATCTGTTATTGTCAAATCATTTAACAAAGGATATGATACAGACCAAGATGCTACATGTGACAAGAACTGGAAGGACTTGTTCCACAATCCATCATGCCTGACTCAACGTTTACTAAAGATAAATTGACCCTTTCTGTTCAATTTTGTATTTTATTCACATAGAGTAGTATAGTTTTCATCAACCTTGCCTTATGTGCATTTTTAGAAGACTTGCATTCCAACAGTTCTTGGGAGATGCTAACTGGTAAGATGAAGCCTGATTAACACCGTGCTTTCAAAGTGCACTGAGTTCATTTCCCATTCAGTACAAGAACGCTTAGGTACTCATCTTTATGGCCTGAAAGATCATCACAGCATTTGCCAAGACCAAACCGTACAGTTCCCTCTACACCTACACTGATCTGGGGCCATACTGACTGGAAGGATGGCTTAGAAATATAGCTGATGATACCACAGCATGTGTGTCTGAAGATGCCTAAAATCAGTATGACACACTATAGAACTGACAGCAAGCCACTGAAAAGAACCACTACAGCAAGAATACCTACATGGCCACTAGAGAAGCAATGACTGAGCAAGGCCACAGCCAGCAATGAGAGATCGAGAGCAAGAACCTGATTTTTTTTTTTTTTAAAAGGAAGCCAAAGAAAAATGTGATGAGACTTGGTCAAAAGAAATTTTAATTACACTCCATTTTATGGGGAATAGAGATGAGGAAATCAAGGTGATGAAGGACATCCCAAAAGCGACAGGGATTCTGACCAGAAAAAAAAGAAAGAGAACATACTGCCTCATTCAGTATCCAGAATCTTTACTCAACATAAGAGCAAAGTAGACCAGGAGGACACCAAGAGGCATCTAGCTTCACAACGCTGACAAAAGGACTTCTATAGCCTTTAGCGACAATTAAGTTCAAAAATGAATCAAATATTCAAATAAAAACCCTATATAAGTGTGTATGCATACACATACTTAGGATGTATTTATGTACAGGGGTACTCACCAAAATACTGAGATACACCCTCGGTGCTGTGCTTCTCTCCTAAACATGCAGTTTCTGATATGCCCAGTGGCACCACTCTCATTTCCCAGCCCATGGCTGTGAGAAGTTAAGCAGTCCCAGTTTCCTGACTTTCAGTCCACAGCAAACACCCATTCCCCAACAGGACTCACTGCATCAGGAAACCATGACACAGTGGGATCACGCAAGTATTTTTCTGTACTCTTAATCCTGGAAAGAGTTAAGAAGCATTTCTAAGTTAAATGGGAGTAAAAAAAATAACCAAACCCACAGGAACTAAATTACTTTTCTTACCTTAACAGAAATAACTAAGCCAAAGTAGTTCTTGAGGACACAGTCTTCTCAATGACTGCCAAATCAGAAGGATAAGTAAAAAAAAAAATGGGGGGTATTTTTGGAGAACTCTTGTAAGTGTCATTTTTTAATAATGAATTTTTTTTCCTTCATTTTAATTAAAGACTCATTCAAAAAGCTGAAGTGCTGTAAAAGTGCAACTACTAAACATGAAGTGCAGTCCCCACAAAATTTTCAATATATGCACGCAGTATTTTACAAAATACACATGAAACTACACACAGCATAAAGTCTGATCACACTTGGCATATAATCTAGACTTTAAATACAAAGCTATTCTATACAATACACATCAACTAAACTGTATAAATACTACATCTGTTACAATATACAAAACACTGACTGCATTCAATAACAACCTTATGACCTTTAACAAAACAAAAGGTTAAGCAAAGGGAGGAAGGGGAAAAAAAAAAAAAGAGCAATCACAGGTTGGATACAATAGCATGAAAATAAGGCTCCCACACAGAGTCCCACAGAAGTAGTTTCCAAACGTTGAAGTCCTAATACTTCATCACAATTTTCATAAAATTTCACAGAATGATTGTGAAATACTTCATATGAGACTTTTAAACACTTTGAGGTCCTCAAGACATATTTATCAAATACACTTAAAAACTGTGTAAATGCTAAACATGTAATAAATACAATATTATACTAATTATAATATTTTATAATTAAAAATTTAAAAAGCATATGCCTATCTTCAGGAGGAACAGAATGCTTCTCCAGTCACGTTTCCCAGGAAAATGGTATTTGGGGAAAGGTATTTTTATGGTTGCTCAGGGCCATCGTATAGTATCTTAACCTCAGCTTCTCTACCCCTGGTCAGATGCTTTCTCTTCTCTAGCAGATACCAAGGAAGACAGAAGATGTAGTTATAATAGCCAGTGGTTGTTCAAAAGCCTCTAGCCTTACCATGAGACCTACCCCTCCCCCTCCCCCAATTATCTGTCCTTCAGTCTCAAGTGAAATCTCCATGGAAATTTTAGGCAACAGTTAAACTTTATACGAGCTAATCGTCGTCTTAACCAGCGCTGAGAAAGAGAAGTTGCGTCACAAAGAAAAACAAGGCAAGGTGAGGAAAGTACCCTTAACAACCATAAGAGTAAGTCTTCGTTAAATGAAGAAACCTGAAGATCTCAGCATCACAAACCTTTCCAGGCAGCCTACACTATGAACTGATGCTGCGACCAGCCAAACCTCAGAGCACAGATCAGCACTCTTCTCTATATGCAAACATACAATGCAACAGCAAGAAAGCACATATTCCTGACAGAAACTTGCAACATCCCCAAAATATTCCCGAAATCCTAGCTATGCAAAGCCATCAGTAACTTTCTGAGCAGCAGAAAGCCACAGCCCTGGCACCAGACGCACGATCTTCATAACCATGAGCACTTCCATCACCACCTCCTCCATGACTGCTCTACACAACACTAAACTGGCAACAACCCATAGCAGCAAGATGCCACTGTCACTGCCACTTGGCAGCAAAAGGAAATACTTAAGCTTGACCTGAGTCTGGCTTCAGCTGTGTGAATTCCACGATCCATGAGGGTCGAAAATAGAAAAAAAGGATCATGAGATACCCACCTAAAACAGCCAGAAAAGCACTTGCTATGTGAAAACAGTAACTTGGAGTGCAGTCAAATTTTTGATTGTGAAGACACTGGAAGAACAGTCTGATAAATACGCAATAGTTAACTGCACCACACTAACCACGAACCACCCTGTTTAGAAAAAGGTCAAAGAAACTGCATAACAAATGTGTCTTTGGTGAAAGACAGCCCAACAAATCTATATGGATGCTATCTCATCCTCCTTTACTCATATCCTGTGAATCCTGATATGTACAGCCCTGTCTTCGGGAAGCTGCTGAAAAGGAAAACCACGGTAAGTAGAACTATGAACCCAGTTTTGCAGCAGAAGTTTGCTAGACACACTACAGTTCTAGTATGTCACAATTAGAACCACTGGCTACAATCCCTGGAAAACATCCATTACATATGTAGCCCATAAGAGACCTGAATGGTGTGCAAATACTTTATCTACACAGGGCGTGCTAGAGGTCACCGATGTCAAATGAAGCTTTTGTATGCAAGGCAGATGTGGAGTACAGAGCAGAAATTTGATGTACGCTTCAAAGGGAAGACATTCCTCCGGTCTGCAAGGCAATTCTGTCTCACTTACTAATGAGTTTCTTTTGAAGAAATACTGCTACACAGAAATCTATTTAACTGGAATGCTGTTATATAGCATTCTCTATTAACAGCAATAGGATAATATCCTCAGGACAGATTCCCTACAGAATGTTTAAGTAATTTTAGACAGTGAATGGGTGATCCATCTAGTCTTAAGTGGCTTGCCCAGTGCTCTCAAGCCACAATACTATATAAATACAAATTCAAGACAAATGCAAACGTATTCAGCTGACATACGTCCTGAGAATAATTTTCACTCAAGTATGTTGTTACTAACCAGGATGTAACTTGCATGGCAAGATCTGAATTACTCCCATTGTTCTAAGCTTCTGTTTTGTTTACATCTGAGGAGGTGATAAAGTTTTATTAGGTCATATAACTTTTTCACTCATATAAAAGTTGAGATCTTGCGCGCATGCACATCTGCATATTGGGAGAGAGATTTATGGGCCGTAATCTCTAGTGATGGTGCAAGAATATGGTGCAAAGGCAGGACAGAACAAGAGATGAGATGGAAAGACCTGTGATAACCAAGAAAACTAGCTCTACCACTGGTCAACTCATTGTGTATGTTTCTGCCTCAGTTTTTTTTTTTTTTTTAATCTGTAAAACAAGGGATGCAAAGTCCATTTGTCTTTGCAAAGCACTTTGAGATATTGTGATAAACTACACTATTTAAATACAGCATCTTCCAAGGTCAGTCTTCTCTGCACAGCTAAGACATACTTAAATAAACTGATCTTCAACTTCTCCTTCTTTAGATTTATAAATATGATTACCAGACATTTTGTTCCAGCATCCATTTACTCATGGAACATTTAGCCAGCTCATTAGCACACAGCAAGATATAGTTTCACCCAGCAGGAGCCCCAGGCTCAGGAATGACCCTCAGAAGTCCTGCTTTCAAAGTTAGCAAGGGCCAGGTGTGACTCACAGATAATGAGCTTGGCCTTGCAGAAAGCAGGCAGTGTGCCAGCTGAACTACTCTGCGCAACCACAGCAGACTCACTGTACAGACTGCAGTCTCTCATTATTTCAAATTCTCAGCCCATAAAGTATTTTCATGCACTTTACAAGCTATAAAGCACAAATAAATTAAGCCATAAAATGGATGAGAACTGGCTTCCTAGCTAAGCAATTAGTAGACAGCATTAATACTTTTTTAAAAGAAATGATGACAGCGCTCTAGAGCACGGAGGGGGATCATGCCTGTGGTCTGTTAGAAAAAGGTTTATGGATATGAATAGGACTAAAATACAAGTAACAGCTCTTAAAATAACTGGACTACTTTCACTGAGAAAGGCTCAAAAGTAGGAAACAGAACATTATTATATGCTTTGATTCCCCATCTTAGAACAAAAGGCTAGTGGGTAGAGAACAACAGGGGCGGACAGAAAAGACGAACGCATCACCCATATGTGGTATGCATCGTAAACTGATAAAAATTCCTCTTTAAGTGCTTAGAGACGTGAGAAGACCAGTTGTAAAGAGTAGGCAACGGTATATCTAGTAATATCTATATATCTTGCCTAAGTACACGGCAGAGCATTTACTATTCTACCATTCTGAAGGTTTACACTGGCTAAATAACAGTAAACTGCGGCTGTCAAAATAAATCAAAGTACTGTTTTGCATTCCTGACACTGGTCAAAATGTGATTATTTCTACCGAGTCTTCCAGTCACAAATGCATGTGAACTATTTCCTAACACGATGCATATGTTTTATCTGATCTGCCTAGCCAAGACTACGGGGAAGGGGGGAGGAAGGGAACCCCACATTCTTAGTGTCTAGACACTACTCTATGAATTTGACCAGCCTTAGAAACATTGTCACTCTACTTCATTTAATGGTACATTGATTTTTTTATACTCCTCTCTGTACAAATCAATATTCCAGTAGACGCACAATAGACTGGCAGAGGGATAGAGAGTAAAGCCCGCTAACCTGATGGACATGACTATCGAGAAATCAAGGTCAAATCACAAAGGAAGATTTAAACCTGACATGAGAAGAGCAGCACATAGAGAAAAGAGCAAGGGAGTAAAAACCAAAAGAATAACTAGAGAAGGAAGAAAACAGCCTGAAAAAAAGAACGGATAAGTCAGCTAACAAACTCTCTGTCTGGGGACCACAAACTAAAGCATCCTTGTCCTTTGGACTGCACAAGCTCCATGCCATGGTTTAAGATGCATTTTAAATACCCTGCAGGACACAACTCCAGTATATCACAAGGGAGATGTACTTCTTTTAAAGGAAAACAACAAGTTTAAATATCTGAAAACTGCCTGAATAGCATATTCCAGAACAAAGGCAGACAGAAACCAAGTACAATATAAAAAGATACACTGAAAAGGAACACTTTATTCTTCCAGAGATTAGTTCTGAAGGGAACTAGGAAGTGGAACGGAGTCTTTATCAGAGAAGCTCTTTTACTAAAAGGCTGTCTTCTCAGCATGTGTTTCTGGTTCAGCCAGCAAACAACTTGTTATGCTGTGGAACTGCGAGCTAAAGCAGCCATCCTGCGTTGTACATCCTACATGCTGTTGTAACATTAAGGCAAGCCGGAGACACACAAATACTCCCATGGTCCAGACAAACACGAGACTAGTGCAAGAATATTCTTGGAGCAGAATATTCCCATACACCAGTACAAACTGGGAAACTGACTGACTGAGCAGCAGTCCCACTGAAAACCTCAGGGGTTACAACGGCTGCTGAGCCGAATATGAGCCAAATGTGCACTCTCACTGCAAGTAAGGCAAACCTCACGCCGGACTGCACTAGGAGGAAGATGGATCAAGGGAAGTTATGCCTCTCTGTTTGGCGCTGGTGAGACAGTACCTCAAGCCATGGCCAGCTTGGGGCCTTCTAGTTCAAAAGACAAGCGGAAAAATAGGAGAGGATCCAGCAAAAGGCTACCAAGATGGTCAGGAGACTAAGCATATAACCAACAGGAAAAATTCAAGGGAAGCGTGCTTGTTTATTCTGGCAAAGACACTACGGGATAATCAAACAGCCCCTACAATTCTCCGAAGGGCAATTACAAGCACGACAGAGTCAAATCCTTCTCAGCAGCGACAGATGATATACGAGGCACAAAGGCCGTAAATTGCAGCTCAGGAAGTTCGGGTTTGACATTTGGAAAAAAATCTCTGACTAGAAGGGTGGTACAGCACTGGTACCCAGAGAGGCTGCGGAAGCTCAGTCCTAGGAGTTTTCTAAAACTCAGTTCAACAAAGCCACAGTATGAGCAACGCTCCCACTTCAAGTAAAGGTTGGACTAGACCACCACCAGCATTTCCTTCCAAACAACTTTCCTACGATGACTCTATGCGTATAAGAAATCACTGTACTATGTATTAACCACTACAGATTTCTCAGCTCCTAACCCTTACAGAAAGAAACCTATTTAAAAAAGCTGCCTTTAGTCCACCTTCTGGACTCCCTTCTCTCGGAAGGGCTCCCTTCTGGCCGCCATAAAAGATAGGAAATTTTAAATCTGATTTCTTCTAAACTAGGTTTATTCCTAGTTACACGAGCACAGCTCCCTTATTTGCAGTCTGATGAATCACAGGCTCACGTACGTGCCACTGCTCCTGAGCTCCACCACCTTGTTACAATAGAAGATATCAGCCAAGAAAATTCAGCGCTGAAGTGAGATGAAGACAGTTCTGAAATGAACTTGCTGTTCCAGGCACAGTTAACCTCCTAACCTCTCATTACCATGAGGATATTAACAAATCTGAGAAACTGCAGAGAACAGTGATAAAAATGATTAATAGGCAGGAAGCACTCATTTTTACAGGGAGAAAAACCAACAGCTAAATATGTACAACATATCAAAGAAAAATGATACATATAGTCTCATCATGGGGACAGCATAGTGTGTTACAGAAGAAATTCTACAGCCGCACCAGGTGCCTTAGTTCAGCGTTAGAGAGTTCACACACAGTTCACTCTTCCAGCTTCATTCTGTGCTTCCTTGCTTTCTTTCAATAACAATTTTACATAACATAAATTCAAATGAGTTACAATCAATTTTTCACCCAATTTGGACATATTAGAAGTTCAACCCATTCACAGATCAATACAATAGAAACCTCAGGTGGGAGAAGGAAGAAGCAAGCACTGAATTTACCGTGACCTTTTGCTGATTTTGAAAACGCCATCTCCTGTACATGTAAGCAATCTGTTTCTTTTACTACAGAGTAATGACTCATTACTTCTGTTATTTAAAAATGAAAAAGAACTCCATCTGGCGCTAAGAATTAGCGGCCAACTTGAGCGTGCCTTGATCTAAAGGTTGATTTGGTAATAAAAGAAAGGCCTAAACTACATAAATAAAGTGTATTTTAATATTTGCAGTCACTCAACATTTCAGTGTCTACCTCATAAAACTGATCTATCCCCTTCCCCACAATGAGAAGGGCTCACAGAGTCGAAGTACCAATCCCAAGAAGGCAGGGCTCAGAAGCATCCACAGGAAACAGCTGTAATTCCACTTCGGCAGACAAACTGAGAATGACTAACTTTGAATACTTAAAGGCTTCCACCACTTCCATTCCATTCAACTATGAAGCACCGGTGCTACAGGTACGTTTCCTGAATATTCACATCATAGTACACGGATTCAGGCCTAAAACTACCCAGAATCGTCCCCAAAATTACACTGAAGAGACACTGGAAGGCACTGCTCTTCAAGGTTCTTCTTCAATGCCTTCCATTCTCTTACAGACTATATATTATTCCTTAAAAAAAAAAACAAAAAAAGCTGTTCATTATTTCTCTATATGTTCTGCTAGGCACGTTAACTGTCCAACCCATAAATACTGACTGAGCTGTCTATCCTCACCTCTACCTCTCCTGGTACTGCTTAGCTCCTCTTCAAAGACGAGCGGGAGGGCACAAGGTTGGAAAAACCTCTTTCCTGGGTTACTGAAGAGAGAACAGAAAAGTCAGTCAGTAATCATAGCAAGGCAAAGGAGACAGACAGACGAATATCATGTTGTTCAAGTGGCCCAGCGCGTGCTCCAAGGCTTTGCAACTACAACAACTTCTGTCTCCGAAACACGAGCAACTCATTTGTGGTTGTGATCATTGTTTCTGAATGGAAAATACACGGTTCACGCAAAGAAAGAACAGAGGTGAAGAGATATCCTCACCTTACCCAAGAGCTTCCCTAACCTTAGCCCCCAAAACAAATCAGTGGACAACACACTGGGGTAATTTTGCCATGACTGTTTTAGAAAAAGGCTGTGTATAGTAACACTGGCAAAGGTTCCCAGATCAAGACGGATTTTGGTCCCACGCGGTGTAACATTAAGGCAAGGCTCCTTTCTCCCCTCCTACGGAGGACTAACTTCACCAGGAAACGTCTTGGTAAAATAGCTGAGGGGAAGATTAGGGCTTTTCTTGCTATTCCTGTCAGTACAAAACCTGCTCCATCTTTTATGAGCAATTTTCACTGCTGTTCTCAGCAGACGAGGAGCTCCCTCTCTGGTTTCACACGCCTGCTCTCCCCAGCAGTACAGGGTTTTACACCACACGCGCAAAGAAAACGCACAAAGGGAGCCGCCGCTTCCATTACCCGGCTACATCCTGGCACATTTTCTCCGCTTTTTAAGATCTGAATGCATTACTTTAAAACACTTTCACTCACACAACGAAAAGTGACAACTTTTAAAACATGTTACCTTACATGAAAAATGGCAATACGGAAAGCTAACCAAAAAGAGAAATCGGCCAAAATGGGACTAATTGGAAAGGAAAAAAAAAAAAGCTTTCAAAATCAGCAACGATTGAACATCACACTGAACAATCTAAATAAACCAGCTGAGCCTAATTCGAGTGAATTTAAATCATTCAGTTTCAAGCACGGTGATGAGCGTGAGGCAAAGCCCCACGGAGGGGGCAGGGCAGCTGCGGCCAGAGGACCGGTGGGGCGCCCCGGGGCGGCCGGCCGGAGACACCCCGTTCCCCCCGAGACAGCCCTCTCCCCCGGGAGGGGGCCGCGCACCTCGCCGCCGGGGCCCGGCCGCCGCGGGCTCCCCGCCGGGCCCCCGCCCCGCCGTCGCGCCAGGCCTCACTGCGGCGGAGCGAAGCCACAAGATGGCGGCGCTCCGCCAGCCCCACACGAGCTTTCCCGCTCTCGCCGCCCCTCGAGGCCGCCAGTGCGCTTGCGCAGCCCGCCGGCCGCACGTCACTCCCCCTGCCCAACCGCAGGAGAGCCTCGGCCGCCGCGCAGCCAATCCCCGCGGAGGGGGGCGGTGCCTCGCCCCGCGCTGCCGGCGGAGATGGCGGCGGACCTCAGCGGCGGGCTGGAGCCGGTGCCGGTGGCGCTGTGGCCGCCGGCCGCGGCCCCGCCGGCCTTCCAGGTAGGCAGCGGGGCTCTGCCGCCGCGCCTCTCGCGGGCTCCGGGGCCGGCCGGCCTTCCGGTGAGGGCCGAGGAGCGTGTTAGGAGCTGGGGCGCGCCTGCGCGGGCGGCGGCCGGGGAAGAGGAAGGGGTGAGCCGCCCGGAGGCCCCGTCCTGCGGCGCGGCGCGGCGGCGTTTTACAGAGCCGGGGAGGCTCGTAGTCGCGAGGGGGAAGGTGACAGGTGAGGGACTGCGCAGCTCGCTCTCGCCTAGATCCCAGCGGCTGGGAAAGCTCCTGGTGCCGGGAGAAGACACTTGAACGAACCGGCCGGTTCCTCCGCGCCCGGCAGCTTCCAGGCTCGAGCTGCCGTGAAGCTGCGTGTTTAGTCAGTGCTTCAGGTTTCTGAATACACCTTTGCAAACTGAATTCCGTGAAGGAAATCGAAGTACGCTTGTGTACGTATATGCACACACAAACACACACTCTTCTAATTCGGTTTTCAAAGTCGGCGCAGTTGTTCACACAGGTATGCACGTGCGCCTGCTGGGGGCATCAGGGTAATTCGGGGAACCGGAGTTTCAGCTCACGTTCTTCAGACTGAACCACATCTCTTCCTGAAACAACTACTGTCTCACGCTTTACCGTGACAATAAAGTAGATAACTCGGCTTTTTTTCTGAAGACTTAGATGTGTGCTAGTGTAACACCTTCATCCCTTGATAACAGAATTATCATAAGCACGTTTGAATGTAACGTTTTAAAAGACACACTGAAGTTACCTTCACTTTAATAAAAAATTATGTTGAAATTCTTTGAAACCGTATGGCTTTTAAAATAGCTAGAGACTAGTTTTATAAAAATAGGTCTACATGCATAAAAATAGATGCTTGCTGTGGTGTCATTTTTAGTGTCTTCATGACTTAGATGTTGAAATACTTAGTGCTTCACCTTGGTTTCTAGCCTTGTCTAGCATTTTCCTAGATAAGTAGCTTTTCAGCATTTTTCAGCGGGAAATCTATTGAAAGTACGTTGGTATTTCTGTAAGTAACAAGTCTTGTCTGGTTTCTAGATCAAATTATCTCCTTTTTTTTTTGCTTGCTATAAAATTATTTTTTAGCTAGGAGACTGTCTTAAGAAATTGAATCATTAACACAGATTATCTATTCTTTTTCAGTCCATATGGACTATTTGATTTGCATTTTGTAAAAAGTTCCAGAAAAGCTAGACTTATAGTTCAAGAAAATTACAGGAAGATGAAGCGTTTATTATTTCCCTTTCTCACAATAAGACTGTTTAAAATTCATCAGCTGAAATTGCATCTCCACCTTGAAGTGGGGGAAGCACCAACATGTTCCTTACACTAAACTACGTGTAAATGGTAAATATCTTTAAAGCCTTTTTCAGGATCTCTGACTCTCAGTTGTTCTCCCCCTCTGATGGTCTTAGGATGAAGACAGATGCATAAGGAAGAAAGCTGGTTTTGTCCTTGATCTTTCATGATCAAGGCCTCCAGCACCATTACAATTTGTGGCTTTATGTGATTGCTTTAAAAAAAAGTAGTCTGTATGACTGCACAGCCAACTCAGATCCATGATAATGCTTTTATTTTAAATGATGATTTCAATCTTGAAAAAGATCACTATATATACTTTAAAAAAATCCTAAACCTTTTCCTTTAAATAATTTTCTGAGGAAACAGAAAAAGCAAAGATTCTACAAGTTGCTTTTGCCAGCAGGTTGGTTAAGATATGTGCCTTCCACTTCTGTTGTTAGCTACCAAAGCTGTCAAGAGGAGGTACATCAGATTTTTTTCTTCCCTTCCCCTTGTCTTTCGTTGCGGCAAGTCTCACAGATGAGAGTGCAGTGCAGTCAGTTTGGTGTAAGAACAGGTATTTGTTTCCAGTTCCCCGCAGTCAGACATCAGTGTTTGCCAAACACTGACTTCTCAAAACTTTGGTTAGTCTCTGCAGAGGGAAGCACTGAACGTGACAAGGATTTGATTCTTGCTCTCTTCACAGTATAGCCCAGACAACGTGGCTGGAGCAGATGGAGACGTTGACCCCACCGAAATCACCTTTCCAGGATGTTCTTGTCTTACTAGTTCCTGTGTGGTTCGTGTGTGTACATGTCTTTGCCGTGGTGAAAATTACAAGAATTTGTGCATCAAGCCTACGGACAAAGAGGAGTATGCCCGGCCTATTTTTGAATGCAATGCCATGTGCCAGTGTGGTGAATCCTGTCAAAACAGGGTCGTACAGAGGGGTTTGCAGTTCAGACTTGAAGTATTCAAGACTGTGAAGAAAGGGTGGGGTCTTCGCACTCTGGAATTCATAGCTAAAGGAAGATTTGTTTGCGAATATGCTGGTGAAGTTTTAGGTTTTAATGAAGCACGTAGAAGAATTCAGGCCCAGACATCCAAGGATTCAAACTATATTATAGCAGTGAGGGAGCACCTCCATAATGGTCAGATAATGGAGACTTTTGTTGACCCTACGTACATTGGTAACCTAGGCAGATTCCTGAATCATTCCTGTGAACCAAATTTATTTATGGTGCCGGTCAGAGTTGACTCAATGGTGCCTAAACTGGCACTTTTTGCAGCCACTGATATTTCTGCTGGAGAAGAACTTTCTTATGATTATTCTGGAAGATTCCATAATTTGCCAGTAACTAACAGAGAGCAAAGAACTTCAGAGGAAGATAATATGTTGAAAAAACCCTGCTACTGTGGTTCCCACACATGTAATTCCTTCCTACCTTGGGACAGCTCCCTCTTTTCCATAGCAGACACTTCTTCAGAGAGCTCTTCATAACTTTTCTGCCCCTAACCATATGCTAATGAGCATCATTTTCCCTTGCAGTTAAACCGCAGTTAACTAAAACCTTTCTTGCTATAGATGCATTCAAGAGCTATCTATACTAAGGATGCATTTTTTTGAGAAGAGGGAGAAGTATACAACTCAATTTTTAAATGCAGCCCAGATGATTAGTGAGGATATCAGTTTTGAAAACTAACATGCATATTCTAGTTTCATACCCTCACCTGCTAGGTTTCTTCAACTTTTGTTACTTTTGCATCTGACAACGTACTCAAGAAGCAGAAAATTTAACCTTTATAACCAGAAAAGGGTTAGTATTTGCACAACATAGTTGAAATGTGCCCAAGGTGAGAACCTGAAACCTAATGCAGCTGTGCAGTAGTACTCTAAGCCATCATGCTAAAAAGTAAAAGAAGAAATTTGTTTTTTAGAAGCTGTTTATGTAATTGACCAGCAATATCAAGGAGGTACATGTGGCTTTGAATAAAACTTAAAAAAAAAAAAAAAAGAGTTTTTGAGAATGTCTTCAAGCAACATCCTGAAGATTCTGTTTTCAAGGTGGATGATATGAGGGAGCACTAAAGCTTCAGGCTGTTCCAAAACAGAATCAGTTACTACCCAGTGCCTGCTGCTGCTATTTTGTTTTCTTCTGACAGTTTGGCATAGGTTAAAGTACCTGTCTCAATTTGTACTAAAAATCTTTCAAAAAAACAAAGAATAATTTAACAGTGGTACAAGGAAGGGACATGTGATGTCAATAAGAAAAGTAATTGAAAATTATAGAGAAGAGATTGAGACAAAGGAATATTGACATTTGCAGGAAGGGCATTAGGTTTCTTAAATTCCATTAAAAGAAATTACATTTTAAAATGAATTGCTATAATCATTTTGTGTACCACAAAACACAAGTAACTAATGCTTAGTGATGTCAAGTGCTTTTTCACCCTCTTCCATCTCCAGTCACATATAATAGCTGCTTACCAAAATTTGGTTTCAAGGGACTAGTTCAGTTTCATTACCATTTAGCTTCTGTGTAAACTACACAGTACCTCAGGCTCCTACAAGTACAGTCATCCCACCTTTTAAAGCCACATCTATTTCAAGGCTCATGTAATAAGATTTCTGCAGTAATAGCGAGCAGCACTTCCACGGCACTTTCCAACATTGTAATTGTCAGGAAGCAAATTCAGACTCTGCAGTCTGAAGCAGTATGATACTGCTAGTCTGACTTACAAAATGGATTAAAATAGTAAATGGTAAAGTACATTTGAACAACAACAACAACAGATTATGTTCCTGCACTGCTGAACAGCTGGCAGATATGAGAGTTCCTTTCAGCTAGTAATTGTTTTGTTTTCTTTTTTTCTAGAGCCAAACAGTATTAAGCAGGGGGCTGTCCTTTCCAAGCAGGAGGAGGTTATTGCATCTTCCTTTCATTGTTCTTATACAGATCTAATATACCTGCTCTACTTACCTGAGTAAGTCTGTAAATCTCACACCAGGAGGCAGAAAAGAATAGATGCTGTATTCAAAATACACAGTGAGCTAACAGTTTCTTAATATGAATTAACCACTTCTGTCTGCTTTTCATATTTCCTAAAATAAAAGCTATAGTTTCACGATAAATACATTAGATAGCTTGCCTGATGAAGAAGTACTTTCTGTAATTACAATTTATAGCACTTCCTTTCTAGAAGGATCAAATTAAGGAAGCTTCAAACAGGCTTGTTTAAAATTTCCCCCAACTTTGATGAGCAAGACACAGATAAATAGCAATACAGTTTTTTTTTTACGATAGTGCCATGCAGTGTTCCATCAGTGGCAAAAGCCCTTGATCTATGTGCTCTGTACAGTTTGATCTTTAACTGTATTCCTAGCCTTTGATGTAGTATATACACACACAAGCCACCGTTTCTGTGGAGGAAAAATAAATCAGCTGTTCTATAAGCAAGCTAGCAACAACATTTAGTTTTTCTTTTTAGAAAGAACTTTTTGATTTGGAACTTAACTTGATAGTGATAAGGGATAATGGAAATTTGGTTGCTCTTATTGTGCTAAACTGTCTTTCCCCATACTTTCTTGATAGACTTCAATGTTGGCTTTTCCCCCTTTAATAAATGCATCTTCCTCCTTCTGTTACGAAGAACTGCTATTGAGACACATGCTATGGTTGCAGTTTAAGCTAAAGATGATATCATGCTCAAGATGAATCGTTAACTGTCACTTCTGTAGGCACAGAAAGCCTCCAAAGGGTTTCAGCTGTGTGTTAAAAGTACTGTTTACAAGCAGAGCAGCCAGTAACTTTACTCCTTGCCTGATTAAGCTAGGCTGTTTTTACAGAACAGTTCCTCCAGCTTCTGTAACTTAGGATGCACGCTTCATTAGATACCAGAGCATAGCTTAGATGTCAAGATCTGTTGTCCCATTTAGAGGCTTATCTGGTTTTCTTCTCCAAAAAGGCATTGTGCCAGTCACTTTCGGCCTGCATGCTTGGGAGTGGACAATCCAATCTACTTCCTTTTCCTCCCTCTTGTAAATTGTTTTAAGACTAGTTTTATACCACCTGTATTCCTATTCCTCAAGATTAGATAAGTTTTCAAGATGACAGCAGTTTTTTAGCTTCCTGTTATGAATATGTACTTGGCATGATTTTGAGCAGTTGAGGAAGCATAGATTCCAACAAAACAAAAGAAAAACAAATCCAAACACCATTAGCCATATCTAGTCCTTACATCACCAGCCTTAAACCAGAGAACAGAACTGAACCTTCTGTCTCGGTGCAATTCCACCCTCAGTCACAGCCAGCAGAAGCCAGTTTCTAGCAAGTGAACTGAATTTCAATTACCTGGTTAGAAAAAGCTTGATTGTATAGAGCAACAAAAAGACTGTTGTACTGTTAAAAACAGCCAACCATATTATAGGCTTTAACTAGAACACATGAAATAATATGTTGTCATTGAATTCTAAATTATTACGGCATAAAATGGCCATTTTCTACACACTGTATACATTACATGATACATACCTTGCTCTACCTAGCGCTACAGCTGCTTTGGGGGGGTGGAGTAAAAATCCTACTGGAGAAGAAGAGGGAGGGAAAAAAAAAAACACTTTAAGAAGGGACTGAAAACTAAAGTAAGCCCTTGTTTCTGAAACCTGCTGCATTTTTCACCTTTTCTTCTCAGTTAGGTCTACATAGAGTCCCAGCCAAGTGCTTCTCACTTGATGTGCCCTTTCACAATGAATCTGCTCCAAACAGCTCAAAAGACAGAACTCTGTATAACTTTCCTTCCTACTCTCAAAGTGCAGTAATGATGATCTGTATTTCTGAAGTTTATAACTACTAAAAAGAGAGAAGTTTTGATCCACACAGGAGTTGAGTTTTGATTTTTGAGAAAGGAGGCAATTAAGCTTGTCAGTGATGCAATTGCAGAGCTAACTGTCCATGCTGCAGGAATTCCAAGTAAATAACAGCACTAAGCATTTGTAGAACCACCCTGCTTTCAAGTAAATCTTCCTTCAGAGACCCCCTTGCAAAACAAAGGCCCAAGAAAATATTTTGAAATAAATGACCAGATTCTGAAGTCTTAGCAAGATGCTCATTGGTGTGCAAGTCTACATGAATTTGTTTAATTTTTATTTTCACTACATTTCACTATGTGCAATTTATTTACAACCTCAACAACTGAAGAAACGTATACTCAAGATCAACAAATGTTCAAGGATGGTTTCTGGCTATAAATGGCAGCGCTCTGAATACAGTGTTTTGTTGTTGTTGCTTCTGCTAATTAATTTTAACCAGTTGCCAGTTAAGGAAAGTCAGATAGTCCTCCCTTACAGATGGTATTTGAACATGTGAAGCTCTAAGAGAAATAAGTTTAGAAAGTACAATTTGTATTTTGCATTACTAACAGTTTCAGATAAAAATAATGGGAAAAATACTAAAAACTCATGGAGATTTTACTTCCACAGTGAAATTCAAGAAGTTTAATGAAAGATTTTGTACCAGAACATAAAGTAATCATAATTCAAACATGAGCAGCATGATTGGAACATAGTAAACAATCTCAGTGGAAGACTAGGAAGGCTTTCCTCCACATACTACCCACAGCACAGTAAGTCTTGACTGACATAACTGATCCGTGTAGTGCAGCATCACTAAAGCTGTTTTTAGGATAAAGCCATAAGATTTTTCCAGGGTTTTTTTCCAGAATAGGAAAAAAAAAAAAAAAAACCAACTCTAAGCAAAGTCTTTATAATAAAGTATATTCCCTCTTGTGGCAGAAATAAGCCTTTTAGAAAGTTAGAGATAAAATTCTTCCCCTATTATCTTAATAAAATATAGGTATTAAAACATCTACTTTAATTAAAACTTTTAGTGCTGGTGATTCAGCCTTTACCATACAAAAGATCTACCATAACTTTTAATACGCTCATGTGATTGCATGATGTGTTAAAACTTGGCAAGCTCACTCAAAGTGGTGTATTCTGGAATCAAATTTTTCTGCCACTAAAAACTTTAGCTCCCTAATAGAGGCTGATGTTTGTGAAAGGGCTTCCTCAGCATTCTCTATCTAGTACCTCTCTTTCAACATGATGCGCTAAGTGGAGAAGCGGTTGGTAAGCAATGTATTTGTATTGACCCCAACCTGACTTTAAATAAGGATAAAGCAAAGGTGCAAGAGTTAGTGACAATAACGCAACTATTCTATTAATACATCACATATTTTCAATGTTAGATCTCAAAGCAGCTGAAAAGATGGCCAAATCCATCCCTGTTCTATACCTAGGCAGTTAAGAGGCCCGTCAGAGGTCAGCAACACAGCAAACTACAAGTTTGGAAGGAGGGTAATTCTGGTTCAGAGCTTGGTACACAGAAAATTTCTTTCTCAGTCTCCAGTTAAAGCAAGCAATTATCTGGCATAGCAGTATATCCAGACAGCATGTCCTATAGTGAGTGGCGGTGCAAAACATTTTGTCGAAGGGCTCACACACATTCAGATCCCAAAATGAGGTAGCTCTCAGTATTCTTTCTTCCTCCCCTCCTCTGTAAAGCTTTACAATTTTTTGTGGGTTTTCTTGTTTGTTTGTGTAAAGCTTAGAGACAGTTTCAGAATTTACACGATTAGTTACATTTCCCATCTCTCCACTTTTAAAACCTTCCATTCAAGTAGAGCCATTTGTTGGCCCCAGTTTCTAATGGAGCCATTTTGGTGATTATCTTCAAGTCCCCAAAATAAGCCTACAGTGTCTAAGAGAAATTCAGAGGAAGGTGCTAGCTTTTTTTAAATTCAATAAAGGTCTCCAGCATAAATAAATGCTTGATATTTTATTGAAATATGTACAACACTATCATCATTCACTAAGAAGATTGCCAACCCTCAGCTGCAGAAGGCACTTTCTAAAGAGCAAGTATCTCACCAGGAAAAAGTACATTTCGGGACATGATTTTCAGTGCAACAGGAATGCAATAGAAGTTGCTACACTAACGGCCCATGTTTTGGTAGTTGTGAAGACTGGAAGAAAGACCTCCTCTTACAATGGACAATTAATGCCACCTAAAGCATGTTTATTGCTTTGGTAGCTGCTTAAGTTTTTTTTTTAAAGCTGTCTAGAAGCTTGTAAAGTCCTTGTTATGGTATTTTGAGTGTGGAAATTCAAACTAAGTAAATGAAGCTATTTATTCAATAAAGATTTTTTTCTAAAGGAGATACTAAGTAGAATTATTCTTCAAAACAGAAGCAGCATGTTTCTCCTCAATTTTGAGTTAGTGTAATTCTGGAATAGTCCCACTGAAACCAACAGAATTCACTGATAAAAAGTTCAGTCAAGATAAAAATCCAAGCCAGGTTCCACAAAAATAAATACATGAAGTTTCTTCAAGTAATATTGATTTGTTTTGGATTTTTCTTTTCCAGAAACTTGAAGCCTTAGATTTTTTCCATTCTGTCTCATCAGCAAGTGAGATTCCATGCATTTCTTCTTCCTTGGGTGAAATTCAGTCCCTTGTGTCTCAGTGTGCAAGCAAATTTGGTCACTGCAAATCTGGCAAGGTGTCTGCTGCACAGCGGAAACCCAGATTCGAAGCAGAGCTATCAGGAGTGTTTTGACTACGGGCTGCACAGCGATACCTATAGCAATAGGACTGGAGAGTAAGGGTGGGGGGGAGAGGACTTTAGAGCATATAGAGCTTGTGTTTCCATAGGAAAAAAATTTTGGATTAATATCAAAGCTTTTCAAATGCTGTTGGAAAGAGCAATGAACTGATACGGATCAGAATTGCACATCAGGATGTTAGAAATAAGGAAAATCCCACCAGATAACGAGACCAGTTGCAACAGATAAAATACTGGTTTGAATGGCAAGGTGTACGATCGCATGAGTGTATGTAAACTAATAATGTATCTTGCACTGGGAAAAAGCTAGAATGACAATTCTGCTGCTCCTCTTTTCAGAGAAAAGGAAGCAGGTCAGTACCTTGGTTCATACATCAATATACTAAGGGACAACTGAAATGAAAGGGAACTGGCACCTGTCAAAGGCCTTCCCCCGAATGTGATGTAATGAGAACCGAAGAACTGGAGACAAACTTGTCAGCATTCCTATGGTTAACATTTTAGGGATATCAATGTCAAGATTAAATCTTGACTGGTGGCTACAAGAAGAGTTACCAGTGGCTTTGTTTTAAGCGGAAGAATGATTTAATTGCATTCCAAAAGTTCCTAGTAAACACAATCAGGGTTTCCTCAAAAATAGAGGAACCACTGTCATATTATGTCTTTAAGCGCGAGAAGAGCACAAGATTAGCTGACGGGACTTGTCCTTACACCTGCTAGATAGATAGTCACCTGATGCAACTGCAGCAGCGCATCAGTGGGATTTATCTCAAAAGCTTTCATTACCTGTCTTGTGCTTGCAGGATTTGATATTTGTGACAGACTAGCTTAGATCAAAAATGTCACCTTAAAAGATTCAAAAAACAGACTGCTGCACTTGTAGAGCGCTGTCCGAACAAGTCAGTACAAGTTATTTTGAAAAACAATTTATATGCTACCCAGTGAACCTAAGTTAGAGTGAAATCCACTAGGAACGCGGTCAAACACCTTCTTTACAGTAAGGTGGACACAACTATAGCATGTTTTGTATGTTGCTGGCCTGTACAAATTTGGCCATGTCTCAGTGCACATTAATATCTTTATGCTCCTTGAAGAAAATCCATGCCATTCACAGTGCTACAGATTTTCCGATGTTCAGAGTGATAGTTTCCAAGCACTGCAACAAACTAATCAATTTAAAATATTTGTTGCATCAAGCCAGACTTCCCAGAAGCAGTTAACCATAGTAGCATTTAAGCAGGACAGTCACTCCAATAATTTCACCAATGCAAGCAGAATTTGTTACCCCAGCCTTTCAGGAAGTGACTCCAGCATAATCCACCTTATCCAAGATCGCCCCACCGTGCTGTTCCTTCAACAGATTTGGCTCAGGCTTTGCAGCTCCTACCCTTCCTCTCTTCTCCCACACCTGCAGGCTCCCAGCCCCTGACAAATGCCACTACTCCTTCATGTGGGTGCTTCAGCTGCATCTAGCCAGGCTCTGAAGCAGATTTCTGGATTGACTGGATTAAGAAGCAAACACCACCACGCTTTTGGAGGGTGGGGGTAAGGTTTCAGGGAGGGTGGTTTTTTCCTTCAAACCTAAGTCACTTCAGAGTTAGGGCACAGCTACACAAGTAGTTGAATTTGCCCAACCAAGAGGGGGGTGACAACTTAAACAGGCTCTGTCATCGAGAGACCAGTGTGAACCATGCCATACGTGCAGAGGTGGCGGCACTGATGTTATCTCCATTAAAGTATCTCCATCTAAGGAGACATTCAAAGAACAGTTCTTCACTGAATCTTGGATACCAATGCAAAGCAGAGAGCAGCTGTTGCCCTAAACAGGAACAGTGCATACTGCCACTGTCTCACACTGCAGAGGTCTACAGGTAAACTCCAAAAGCACACTATTCACATTTACAAGACCAACTGTATTGAAAATAAAAGTAGCCATGAAATGTATGTGTAAGCAGCTGCACACTTTAGCCATTGTCAACTCTAGAAGAGGTAGAACAGCAAAAAAAATCTAAATAGATTTTAGCCATTTAGTGAAAAGCCCTTGTACTAGTAATAGTCAGTGGGTTTTTTTGTCTTGATTCACAGCCTACTTTTATCACCTACAAAAAAAAAAAAAGGACTAGGACAGACTAGAATCTTCAGATGCCTTTAAAATGGGTCACATTATTCATCACTGAAGAGTCTATTCCAGTGTTAATTTGATCAAAACTGCTAATTAACATCTGACATTGATTTCACTCAAGAAGGAAATCACTGTAGAAAATGGGATCTTGCTATAGAAAATTTAATCTAATTATGAGGATGATTTGCCAGCTGTAGGCTTTGAATGGGAAAGAGAACAGAACAGAACAGCCTTAATGGAAAAGAGAGATACACAATGAGCATTTTTTCCAGGGCAGCATGAACAGAGTTTAAAACATGGCTTCTGTTCATGCAGGTAGCTTTGCAAAACCTATCCTGTGTTTCCCACTAGAAGTTAAAGCAAAAAAAAAAAAAAAAAAGCTATTTACATTGTGGTGGTATTCATACTTTTCAGAAAGAATTTAAAGTCTACCATCAACTAAGCTGAAAACTTCACCTCCTAGTAATTTTTCTCCAAATATGTTTGTGTGTGTGTCTGTACATACATATATATATATAATTTTTTTTTTTTTTGCATTAAGAGTCATTCTAAACCTAAAAATCACATCTGTGCTTTCTAGCATTGTGCTTGAGTGACGCATATAAGACTAAAAATAGAATCAGATTCATGCATCAGTTTTAGGTTTTAGATCAAACGATATACTGGGTATAATAAAACTTTTCCTGCCCAGTGATTTAGCCTGAAATAAAAATTAAAAGACTTAAAAAAAAAAAAAAAAAAAGAATAAATAAATAAATAAATCCATAAGAACATTGGCCATTGCTCTTCCTCAAATTGCAAGAAACTCTTAACAAGCATACAGGCCATCAGGGAACTCTGTTAAAAGATCATTTAATTGTCAGCTCATGTACTTTCAGAAGAAAGATCAATATGAAAATACAGTTACTGCCCAAGATAACTTCATAGCATCTCTGATTTTTTTTTTTCAAAACATAAAAAAAACTTTTTCAGCAGCTAAAAATGAATTATTTTTCTTAAAGCAAATCAATCAGTTTAAGAAAGAAGTGCTCTCTCCACATTCCCTTTTGCTTTTGTCATAAAACCAAGGCATTTGGGGTTTTCTACATTCAAAATCTTTCGTGTATGACATAATCTCTTAATTGGATATTGATATATCCACAGAAATGGATAAACGGACAGAATACTATTGCAGGCACTTTTTATGCCTAAGACAATTCAAAAGAAGAATTTGCCAATACTGACACAGAACTTTGGAATGGGATTTATCTGCAAAAATCTCAGAGTCTCCCTTTTTGCCTCCCTTCAGTTAGGGCCACAAGGGAAGTTTGACTTGGTTTGTCTGAGCAATGTTATGTTCATGGAAGTGCTCTAACCTTGTAACCAGTAAGGCAGTTCTCAAAAGAAAGGTGTAGCACTCACGTTTCAGACAAACAAAGACACATACTCCTAAACATCTCAGTCGATTGCCTAGATGCAATCCATGGACTGTATCACAGTTTTTAAAGCACAGTATTATATCTTGACCCCAAACATCAGAACTAAAGCACTATTAATAGCTTTTACACTGAAGTACATCAGAGTATCATACAGAAAGAGCCTAGATAGTCAAGTGTCTTGGAAAAGATGGGAAAAAAATATATATTTTTCCAATTCTTGATATCAGGCCCCTTGACATCAAGTTTCTGTATTTTAAGATCTAGTGATAAAGAATTTGGTACTGGAAGTTACCAGATCATTTGATGGTTTTATAATAATTATTATGTAGAACTATCACTAAACAACAGACACTGATGCTGTTTATGTCCATCACATAGTCTACAAGTTGAAAAAAGTGAAAACACAAATTCAGTAATCTCCTGAAAAATAAACTGTATCTCCTGGAAAATAAACTGTGTTCTGTTCTCCAAAAATCAAAAATTATTTTCTAGGAAGGAGCTGAATACAGCGGCCTTAAAGCACGTTCAGAACATGTTAAATGGGAAGTATGACATGCTTTGTCACATTATCCCAACTGCCTTGCCAAAAGAGGACGAGTCTCTAGTGTGCATTCAGCTCTAGCTTCGTAAGTTTTAGGTTTAAAAGTCTACACTGACCGTTTTAGGTTTAAAAGTTTGCATCAAACAACATTTGTGCTATTTTGCAAGTCTCCGTGTCAAGTAAGATAACATGGCACAATGTAATCAAATTTTTTTTTTTTGTTTCGGCTAATAAAAGGTCAGCTGTCTTTTTACACTGAGTTTTATATTGAGCTCCATACAATATAAAAGATACACTTGGCTAGAACTATAATTTACTGAAAAAAGGTACTTTGGGGAAGTTACCTTCCACTTCCCATGCAACTGAAACAACTCTGAAAGTCAGAGCTGAAGAAGTTTGTTTTCCTGGGCAACAGTATCTAAGCTTAACTCCTCATTGCCCCAAGAGACATCAGTGCCTCCTTCCAGAGGGTAACTAGCAATGATTACTTTAAGCAATACAAAAAGAATCTGGATAGCTTTTACGCAGAGTGTTTGAATTCTTGTGACATCTGTATCTAATTCCTATCAAGAACTAATTGCCAAATATTTCCTTCAGTTTAGTCTCATGACAGCAGAAATAAATGCAGACTACAGTAGAAAGCAGCCATTTTTAACAACCCACTAGCTAAACCCATGAATTCTACTGTAGGCCTTTTCACATTACCTTATGGCACATATAGGATCCACCCTTCTTCACTTTGTCAGTCCCCGATGAGGGCCCTTTCTGTGGATAAAAGCACACTGGTTAGTATTCCTACAAAGGAGGACAGTTGCCAGTTACAGGGTGAAGGTTCAAAGCTGTAAGAATAAGGAGATGAGTAAGGAGTAGCCATCAGTATTCAAAATAAACTGCTGCTCTATCTGAAACGAGAAAGCTTGAAATGACAACACTGTAAAAGTCTAGCAGATAGGAGAAAGTAATTGTTCTTCCTCTCCATTGCTGCAAATATTTAATATTCTAATTGTTGCCCACCTGTCAGGAGCACATTGTGTTTTATTTCTGTAAAGCACCTGGTAATATGCTGCAACAAGCACAGTGACAAGCATGAAAGAGTAATGATCTTTCAAAACAGATAAAAGATTCTGTAATTTCAGACTTTTCCCAATGAGAGATTATGCATTTTCACACAGGCCAGCGTGCACGTCCAGTGAAACGTGCAACTCTGATCAGTTCCACTGCTTCAGGTCTGAGAGTCACTGCCATGGAGGGTGAAGTAAACACATCTAAGCACCTTATGTTAGTCGCCTTGTAAAGCTATGAGCTTCCAAAAGGAATTTGGAGAAGTTCTGTTTTTCTCAACGCAGTCACACACATACTATGTGGGGGCCAATATAGAACAGAGGCTGTAATGCCCGATGTTTAGGGCTTATTCCCTTTCCAGCCTGAAGTGATGTCTGGAACACAAGTTAGTGACTGCACTGCAAGCTATTTTATTCTGCATCATCTCCCAGTCACTGAGTACTAATTCTGTCATTATGTGTGATCGTGACAGCTGAAAAGGCCTGCAAAAGCACTGCACTTACGAGCAACAATTTTGTAATTGCATGTTCATTTGCAGTTTAATGTGTATGATTTGTTTGAACTGCTTATGAAATTGGCCCTAGAATTGCTTTAATGAGGTTATTTTGCAATTCCTTTTACATTCTAACTCTAAGGGATGGGCCACTAGTTTAGAGGAGAAAGCTAGGATTCCTTGATAACACATTCTGTTGCTAGCTTTGATCCATATTTATTATGCAGGTGAGCAATTCACACCTCTCACCACATTCCTTTTAGCTGTGAAATAGTTACTACTGCGCTTGCCTAATGCTTAACATTAGAGAATACCGCTGTACTTCAGATTTGTTTCCATTGTTGATGCCAGTCTTATATGCTTTCTATACCCCATGTGCATTGAGAAACTGCTTTTAAGGAGGAGCCAGAAGGATGCATGCCCTATAAAAGCTACAGAGATGATGATCAAGAAAACCAACTGCTATAGATTAGGGAGCTGACAAGCCAAGCCTAAAAGTCTCTAGCACCATTAAGAATCCTTTCAGCAAAGTTGTAAGAAGTTCAATTTATGCATGTATTTTTTTTTCCTTCTGTAGCACACGAACATAGCACATGCTAATGACAAACATTTGGTTTTCATATGCAAGTCTCAAACAAAGAATTCATCATTTAACTTGAAGTACAAGCTGCTGCTGCTTCTCTGGTTGTTAGGATATACAAACCAAGTCTATTTCTAGACAAAACACATTAGAAGAATTTGTTGAATACAGGAAAAAAAACAACCACACACGCTGTGAACTTCTCCAAGCACCTTCTTTTTCTGCTATGACCATTACCTGTTATCAGTAAATACAGGTTACAAGAAAGTCATCAACCCAGTTTTTAGGAGTTGAAAAAAAGAATTCATTGCTACAGATTACGTAAGTGATGTAAGCAGAAAGACCAGGCCTTAACAAACAGAAATGCAGTTACTGAAGATAAACTTCACTAGACTAAACCAAGGAAAACAAGACAGTAGGGTTTGTTAGGAGAAACGTTCAGATAATTTTGAAATGATTCAATTTTGAGGAAAAAAGTGCATTTCAAAAAAAAAAAGCAATTTCAATATGAAAAACAGAAATTTCTAAGTACGGAGAAGAAGATTTCTGATTATGTTTCAACATCTTCAAGTATTCATACTTTACTTTTTTTAATACATTGTCTAGTCCTTCAAGCTTATGAACATAGAAACCATAAAGTGTTCTACTTTATGTGCTGCTGGAGCACTCTACTCTAAGTGTAATAGTCCTGTTTGGATATGGAAGAAAAAGAGTATTAGAAAAATAAAGAAACTTCTGTAATAAAAGATAGATAGATAGATTCAGGAGTTATCTAAAGATAAATCTATGAATTTATCTCTAAGAAAGTAGATTACTAAAGAGGGGATTCCACAAGGAAAAAGCAGAAACCTTAAAACATCACCACTCCAGCTTTTCCTCAGTGACCGCTGACTTGACCTGTTTGGTTACACCTGGGTTACCAAAGGTAACGTTCTAAAAGAATTAGCGCAGGAATCTGTAACACTGCATGTGTCATGGGCACTTGTAAAAATTGAACTGAAAGTTAATGCTAGTACCACAGATGATACTGACTGCATCCACCGAGACTTACTGCTTTAAGAGTCTCCATTTTGAAACTCTACTGGTTTCCCATGTATTGCAAAAGCTTATAGGAGACACACTAGAAAAGACAGATTGGGCCTACTACTGCATCTAATAGCCTACAATTATTCAAGGAAAAACACACCCACAGGTGGTGTCCATGAGTTTCCTAACCTGGGCGCTCCTCACCGGATCTGCTTACGCTGCTTCCAAGGTCTCTGGAAATCGACTCCAGAACACTCACATGTAAATAAACGCACTGAGCCCTGCTCTCGGATAAGCACAATCAACTCAAACAGCCTGTTAATCTCATTTTAAGGGAAGCCAGCAAAGAAAACAGCCAACCATAAGAAAAACTGACCTAAAAAAAGCTACATGAGAACAGGACAAAACAGAACAATGGAACTGTTGAGCAGGATTTCTCATTAGAAGCTATAATGCAAGAACAGCAACCTCTGCTACTAGCTCAGAAGTAACTCTTCAAAAGTAAGAGGAGCATGCTAATCTAGGATTAAATGAAAGTTTATTTTACTGTCCAACCATAAGACTATAGTATGCTCCAGCAATTACAAAGGGATGACACATACTGAGGCATAATGTAAATAAGAACATGCTAAATGCATAAGCTCTTTTTATTAATTAGAAATATCTTCTGCCAGACAAGAATTGACCATCACAGGTCATTTGGTAATGAAGAACAAGTTAAATTGAAAACCTCTGCTTCTGAAACAGGACTACAGAACTGAAATGCTTAACCACTTGAACGGCACAACTTTGAGGCAGTACTCTCCAATAATCTATTTTATTAGAAAACTTCCTCTTAAGAGAAAATTCTTTCAAGTCACTGAAGGCAAGGAGTTTATTATAGAACAATTGAGAAAGTTCTCTGAAAACAGAAATATCATTAGAGACATTAGTTGGAGAAATATTCACTGCATGTTTGACAATTGTCTATGGGCTTACATTTAATTTTCTTGCTGTTGGTATTTCCCTGTCTTGCTCTGCAGTTTAGCAAAGATAAAAGGAGGTTGGGATAACCTGATTTCACTGTAGTTGTATCCAGCTCTCTCTCTATACATATACACACACAATCAAATGCACAAGTAACTATGCAAGAGACCAGACTGATAAGCCCCTTCTCAGCTCATGACTGCACTCAAATTAGTTTTTCTAAATGCATGCTTTCTGTGCGCCCATCGGGAAGTTAAAAAAGTCCAAGGTTAGAGTGCAGTGAATTCAGTTCTCCATCCTAACGTTAAAATTCAGCTTACAAAAGCTCTGAAAGTCCCATTTGAAAGCTACTGTAGAGTTAAAATTAGAACGGCAATATTGAACATAGCAGGCAGCAATTATGCTTTCATCCAATATGCAGCTCAGCTTCTCTACAGAAGGCACCACATATCACCAAGCTCCCTAATAAAGTCACATGGGCTGCTCTGAAAGTAACTAGGACTAAGCAAAAAAGACACTCTTACTCCAGACTGATGAACATGCCCATAACCATTTACTTTTTTGTACTTTCATATTACAGGTTTGCCTACTGTAAGAGAACTTGGTATTGGAAGGAAATGTTGCATCCTCTTTCTCTAATGGTTTGCTTTTGCATCCCATGCAAGCCTGCCGCTCAGTGCTGGACAGAAGAGACAGAAGATCGCTCATGAGAAGTTCTCCAGCAAACAGTCAGCAGCCCAACAGCCAAGACACAGAATTTATGTTCCTTTATGTCAGCAGTCCCTTACCATAGCTTCTGGGTGAAGCCTCCCAATAAGTTCACAGGTCAGCTCCACCACTGTGGTAAGACTCAGGGAAGCACAGTTCTTCTTCCACTGTATCATCTCGGGTCTTATTTTTCCATCTTCCTTTCTCTATCCCAGCCTTCCTGAAGAAAGCTCAAACACGTGATGTGCAGGAGGGAACTACCTGGACTCTATTTACTTAATGTGTGAAGTAGAACAATTTTGTCCAGGTAGGTAGAAGGGTACTTCAGCTCATTTGTCTACTTGTAGGGTGAACCCTCTCTCCTATCCAACATAAAGCCCCGTTCCCAGCTCAAAACAGAGATAAAGGAAGAAGCCAAGTCCCCAGATCCTCTCAGCAGCCTTCTGTAGATTAATTATACCTACAGAAATAATTATTTGTTTTATGTACATATAAAACACTAGGCAGAGGGTCTACAATTCCGAAGATGACACGCACTTGTATTTCTCCCCAATACCTTTTTTTTTTTTTTTTTTTTAAATCCATCCTAAGGCAGCCTGAAAAGGGCATATGCAGGAGGTTGCATATGCGTGTTGGGGTGGGGAGGACACTTTATTGTTTTAACTTGGGGAGTTTCTCCTAATGGAGAAACTGCTCTCCTGCAGCTCAGAGTGATACTCTGACCTGCCTTGAGACGACAGTCTCCCTCCTCCACTCCCAATAACTTCAGAGAGTGCCTAGGAAGACAAGCCTCTCTGAGCTGAAACACAGAGAAAGGGGCTTCAACAAGGGTTACTATTTCATAAGACTTTGACTTAAATGGGCAAAGAGCTCATCTGAGATCTTGTAAAGCACTGAAAGCCTTTCTGCAGAACGGTCACACAACAGGCTATTCCTTTTCCTTACACAGGTTTGGCACTTGACGGTTTGTTACTAAGAGGCAAAAAACACCAGGGCTCCAACATTTTGAAGCTCACAATCAACAGCCTTCCTTAGAAATGCAGAAACATATACAGAAGTTTCATTATCTACAGACTAGAATAACATCTCTCAAGAAACTGAAATCTCTGAAGAGCCAGATGCCCCTTACAAGCAACACCCTGTTCCCAACACGATGCACACAAGTTCCAAAAAATCACCCTCTGACTGGAGCCCTCTCTGGGTAATCGCCCTCCTACCTACATTACTTGGTTAAGCTTTCTCTTCTCACTAGCCCTCACACCTTTAACAGACTGAGAAATGTAAACTAGTTCCTGACTGATCACTAGCTGACTAGAGGGTGCCAGAAGAACTTCACTGCTTTGCCTTCCGCAGAGCTCCCAGACTCTAGGTATGGCTGCCTGAACAACCAAGGACCCCCCAGCCCCAAGTCAATGGCTTTTCTATAATACGTTCATTTAAAATATCTGGTAAGGCAAGAATATTATCTAACTTTGGCCAGACAGAATGATACAGCTCAATATTGCTTACTCCTTATATTTAACAAAGGAGAGAAAGCCTGCCACGTTAGTATTTGCTCATGCTTGTATCTTCCTTGCAGATAAAGGAAACTTATTCTGATTGTGCTTACCCATAATAAAAGCTAATCAAAGAAGGGCAATTACTGGTAACGTTTGATTAAAACGAGCAAAACGTTGTTCCATCAAACAATATTGTTTTATGCCATTATCTTGAGAACTGCACCATCTGGTACTAACATGGAAGTACATTTGCTGCCTAAAGCTAAAAAACTGTCCGAATCAGGGCTGTCCAGACTTTGAGCCCAGATTTACAGAACTGAATTCACTGTATATTAGCAAGTTACTTTTGTAGTGTAGTATTGCAACAGGTATATTTTGGTCTGGGTTCATAATCACAGCTGTTTGTGAATAGCAATCAAACTTTATAAATAGGATTACTCTTTACAGAATTATTAAAATGCATAGAAGCTTTTTTTTCTTTTCCAAAAGGGAAGTGGTATTTCTTTCATTAAGACAAAAAAATATGAGCTTTCTGAAGTTGCATCATAACTTTTTGTGGTTGCATCACAGTAAGAACAGGTCACAATTGAGAGAGAGACTGCATGCCACTTGAAATACCTTAGAAACCTTAGAAATGATTTCTATTTCCATGTATAAAATAACTGTCTATGGAAAAATCTATTTTATATTTGCCTTATTCTAGTTTCTGTTCTGGACTCCTGATACATGAGATTTCCACTGGAGTATCCTATTGCACTAGATGAACGTTACTGACTTTTTCTCTAGGAGAGCAATAACCTATTATCTCACATGAAATGCGAGGCCCATTCATTGTGTTCCAGTTGATAAATCAGGATCACTTCATCTGTGGACATTCACTACATAAAAGTTGTTACTTAACACCCCAAAGACAGTATTGTTAGTTGCTTTCAGAGCTATTCTCTCAAAGTGCAGTATGCTATCTCCACTGATCCCACATGCTGTAAAATGGGTGGTTAAGCCCTGATTCTCTCATTCATTCAAGTCAAAAAATGAAGGAAGACACTTGCAGTTCATTTCACAACAAATCTGCTGAGAGTCTGAATTCAAAATAAAAACTACTTGCTCCTTACGTTTTGAATAAGTCAGTATTACTATACTAATAAATGTATGGACTAGAACAGTTGAGGAGATTTCTAATTATGGAAGTGTTGCACGACATTTTTAAAGAAAAGCCTGTACTAACCAATCTCTAGTTATACCAATGCTCTGCTCTTCTCAAAAGTTACATCCATTAAACAAGCGTCTTTGAATGCTATGCACTTGGAAGTTCTGTCTGCATCCAGAAAACCCCCTATTACCAACAGGGTCTAGTGTTTCTGGCACTTCATAGCTCACAGCTTCAAGGACACAGTTCTAACTTGGTGTTCTGTATATTTCTTGCACTGTGCAAAAAAAATGAACAAACAAAAAATAAAACAAAAAAGCTCTCCAGTTTGTTTCTTTAGCTTCAATACTGACCTATACAGGCCCTACCCCTGGCAAAGAAAAGGAAGAACATTGTTTTCCCATTGTTAGAGCACAATTTAAGTCTAGTATCTTAGAGTAAAGAACTTGCAAAATACTTGCAGGTGCTCCAGGTTTTTTATTTTTGCTCTTGGTAATTACTTCTGAATACAAGCCTGATCAATTGCATACAGATTCCTTTTCTCTGTAAGATACCATACACTCCTTATAACCAATCCACAGCACACCCTGAAATCCCTCCAGTACCAGAAAGCTGCTCTGAAGTTTTCAGGTGTTGAACTAAATATGTTACAGACTTTCACTGAGCTCTGACCCTCTAGAAGAACTCCTAGTCTTTTAGGCAGAAAGCACACATCCTATATATAGGTTATGTTGACTTGTACTCTGGAGAGACTTGAGAGATTGGATTCTGATAGATGTGGTGCTAATCATTTTTAATGTCTCAGAAGATAATGCAGCCTGGCTATTTTGGGAGACCTTTTTCACATTATGAGATTCAGTTTCCTTATCCGTTTAATCAAAAGAACTCTTTGGAATTCACTTCAAAGTGTTCTGCCTCAGACACTAAACTCTCACAATTTATTTCCAAATTAAAAAACTAAAAGCTTCACTGTTAACACCTCATTGTTAAATCCTTTCTGAAGTGTTTGGGAAATTTTGTGCTGAATTTAAAAGGCTAAGCAAACTAATAGCTACTTACATTGAAACAGAGAGCAAAATTGCTCTCATAAACAAAAGAAGATGAAGTTAACTAGCACCAATAGGAGGGACTAGATTAGTTGAAAGCTACAGTTTGGGTGAAAACTGCTGGCGATTCTTTCCAATATAACCACAGGAACTTCCACATAACTTATTTAATGACCTGTAGGGACCACCTACAAAAGCATGCAATTTACGCCAAATAAAAGCTATAAGGCATTGCCAAAGCTGATACAGACCCTTTACAAGACCATCCATAAGAAGACTAATTCGCATTACCATATGCTAACCTACAGAGGAAAAAAAACACACGAAAACATATATGGGTGCTATACAAAAGTCATGACTTTCAACTTTAAGTTCTTTATATAGACGGTTAACACTGCTTTTTCTTGACAGAAAGTTACTAGCCTAGTTACTCTTATCTATCTGTGTTACCGCTTCTGTCTAGGCATTTTCCTGCCCTGACAGGTCACAGTACATTGACGTTTAGATCGAGTTACCTAAGCAGAAAGAGGCAGGTGACAAGAACTAAAGTTGCTGTCAGACTAGACAACAGATGAACAAGAACAAGGACAGTTGCAATATGCTACAAACTGTCAAACCTGTGTTCTTTCCCAAGGACACAGATGCTGTTTGTCTCAGAGGGGGTGTATGTGCGTATGTTGAGGAGGGGGCTCTCTTTTCCGCTAAGGTACCACATGCAGTTCATTTTGCTTTAATTCCAGGCACTGTGGTGAAGCTTCAGTAGCGAGAGAGGTAAAGCACAAACTTCCCTGGTATAAACTCTGGTGTCTACAGAGTCCGGAACAGAAAGATCAGCCTTATTCACTCTTCCTCCTCCTCTGACCCATCAGGCTGCAATCAAGTGTTTTTGCTCTTCTCTTCTTACATGGGAACGTTTGCTAGTTTTACTTTTCTTCACTTTCATCCAAATTTACATTCTGCTAGCTATTCAAGATATCATCCTTAGAGATGCAGCTCCTAAACAGGCCTTACCTCTGTTCATGAGGTACAAAGACATTGGCCCTTAGTTGCATAAAGCAGGAAACTGAAGGGAAGCAGAGTTAGAAGACCGGAAAAGTACTTTTCCTAAAGAAAGTTGGCAAACAGAAAAAAATCTGAAGAACCAGTCTGAATGCCAAGTATAAGAAGATCTAAATATCAGTGTATATAAATATCAGCTGTATGTATAACCCATGAATCAGTGTTAGACATATAAATATTTACCTATCTTTTTCCAAGACGCACAGAACTCATACAATACAGCATATCCATTATTGCCGATTTACAGAACCTGTTAGAAAACTTTGGTTCCTGTGAAATATCCAAATTGCATCAAATGAATTGTGTGGTGTGCCGAAGAGATAGTGGACTGAAATACACCACAAGGTCCCACAGGAAAAGGGTCTTTAGCCATTGCTAGACTACTAAGACTGCCTAGCAACACAAACACTAGAGAGTACCCCAACCTACTTTAAATTAAGCAAGAAAAAACCCATAATCCCTTCAAAAAGAATATATGCAGTGCACTGACAGACACATAACAGAACACACCGGAAGACATCCTGTAGTATCTTACTGGGATGCAAGTAACTTGATATTGGCCAATGTGATTGGATGTTTCCAAATTATTTGGATGCGTTTGGATGTTTCCATCCATGTGACAGAACGGCTAGTACTATCTAGGCCCCAAGATGAATCTGGTTTCTCATGCTGGCAACATTCTCCTGAAAGAGCAGCAGAATGTCAACCTTTGCAATGTACCAAACAGCAAGAAAAAGAAATTAACAAGTTCCTCAACCTGCTTGCAGTTGCTGACTTCTGAGAAAGGACTGCAATTATGTCAGGCGTCCAAGCAAAGACCACAGATATAAGAGAGCACAGCGCAGGGATACTCAAATGCTGCAGCAAACTGAGATACCCCAAGAGGTTTAACCGATTCTCTCATTACAGACAAACGTGTCTGAACAGAACAAGCTCTGTAAGAGCGGCACAGTTTACTTCTCAGATTTAGTCATCCTGGATAAATGAGAGAGAAGGAGATGTAATATTAGAACTTGAATCTGCCGAAAGATACTGCATGAGCAATCCCTCATACAAAGCTTATCCAGCTGGGCCTCTTTCTCTGGCTGCTAGACACTACATCCAAACCACAAAGAAAAGGAGAGACTTGGATTAACCTCTCAAGGGCTGGTAAGCTACTTCTCCCCATAAGTTTCAGCTTCACGACATATGGAATTACAAATGAACTAGTAGAAGCCATAAAGCTAATTCAGGGCAGTTTGTTCTCTCCTGGAAGGAGGAAAAAAAAAAAAAAAGTGAAAGAAGTACAGCTTGTAGTAACACAGCAAAACAATCAAGTTTTTTTTTTTTTCCTTAAATTAAATAATTCCAATACCCTGTTTATTTAACCTGATTCTAGTTTGGAAGCATTCAACTCCTAACCAGTTGTGGAGGCCACTCCAAAAAAAGTAAAATAAGAATTGTACTACAGCAATAGAATTTCACTGTTGATGACTTGCGGGTGCGATACATGGGATGGGCTGTGCTCTTGTAAGTCAGGATGTAAGACAGTAGAGAGGCGCAAAGAGCAGTAGAGTTTTAAACAGCCATCAGACCAGAGTAATAAGAGGGAGTCTCTTATCTCATCTAGCGTCAACAAAACACTTACAGGATTGTGAGCTTCGTCTGCTGAATGATGAACAGCCCACCAGTCAGAAGTCCATTCCCAGGCATTTCCTACAATGTTGTATAAGCCATATCCATTAGGAGGAAATGCAGTGACCTATACAGGGTACAGAGAACATAAGTGCTAGTTCTTTCAGCCACTCCAAATAAAAATAAGGTTTTTATACTGAAGATCCATCTGCTGAAGGTGCACTGATCTTTATCAGAAGCTTCTGCCTTCATATCTCAAAAAAGCAGACACTGAACCGGTAGTGCAGAACTGTAACACCCGGACATAATCTATTAGTGATTTTCTAACTTTCATCCCCATTGTTACAACTTCCAGATTCCCCTACTCCCCCCGCCACCAACCCCAGCAAAGAAAAGCAAGAGTTGTTAAATCGTGCATATAGATTTCCCTGCCGATGAAACTCTTTAGACTTATTTTAACTAGCATTTAATAATTCATTCACATCCTTGATTATCTTTAAAATTCCACTGCCTTCCTCCATGCTAGGCCGCCTCATTCTTCCAGAAAGCTAAAGTTTCATTTCTTTTAAAACTACTGCACAGTGTTTGTGGCTTGGGAACAACTTCCCAAAGTGAGAGTTAAAAAAAAATTGTCATGCCAAAAGTGGAAGCAGAAAGTATTTCAGCATCTGACTCAGAACTACTGGGGCAGGGGGGAGGAAAAGAGGTCAGTGACAAAGACTAAAAGTTAAAATGAAAGTAATCTTTACTTTTCAATTAGCTTAAAAAAAAAAAAAAAATAAAAGTCCCCTGGTAATACCTAAGCCTGCAGTGAAATATATCATAGCTTGAACATCTAGAGGTGAAAGAGAAGAGTACAGTAATAGATAACACCCATGGTTCACTGTGTTGAGCGCAGACCTCAATTTTAGGAAGGCTAAGTTAGTTTCCTTATCATTAATCTACTCTGAGACACACTTACAGGTGCAGTTCCTTTGTATCCATCCTCTGCAGTGTTATTGGTTGGGAACACTCCCTGCCAGATGTTGACATAATGCTGACCTTTTGGCTGAAGCTTGTTGCCCCACGGGAAAAGCCTGTTGAAAAACATGCAGAAGAACGATAGTCAAAACATAGCTCAAAAAAAATTGTAAAGCAACTTCTTTATTCTTCATAAAGAATACTTACGCTGGGGAACCGTACGTATAGAATATACACAATCTGTATTCCAGGTGTACTGATATCCAGCAGGCTTTAAAAGAGAGCAAGGGTTCAACAAGGACAATTTCTATAAGGAGTAGGAAAAGCCTACATCATTAGCCCTGCCCAGTGCAGTATGTAGTGCAGGATGCAGGAAGGGGAAGTTATAAAACCGTTAGTCATCCTTGTTCTCCCCTTCCCTCCCAAGCAGTCACATAACAGGTGCATCCAGTGACTCTGCAGTTGCTGTGTAGTAATGAGTTATTTACTCCTCAAGCTCTTCTGCAACTCCTTCAGCCTTGGCACTAAGCCTCTGTGCCACATCCCTCATCTACAACAGCAGCAGTTCTCTGCATCTTTGCACCTTGCCACTTCTCCTCCCCCCTCACGTTCTGTGTTCTCTTCCCATTACAGAGTTCAGATTATAATCTACCATTTACATATTTAGGGAAATTCACTTACACAAAGGAATCAGTTCAGAATAAGTCTGAGTTATATTTACACATACCACACAAGTAAAAAATATGGAGGGTAATAAGAAAATCCACACAGCTCTTCCCTATCTAGTAAAAAACAGTTTTAAGCATTTACTCAGGCAGACATTCTTGACAGGTACCTATTTTCAAGGCCCCCTCGGCAGCTATATTCCCATTCAGCCTCAGTTGGTAATCGTTTTCCTGCCCATGTGCAAAAAGCTAGAGCATCATTCCAGGAAACATGAAGAACTGGATGATCCATTCTGGAGGAAAAAAAAAAAAAAAAAAAAAGGGAAATAAAAAAGACAAGATCAGTAGCAGTCTGACAACTTTACAGCACAACCACTTTATGAAAAACTTAAAATAGAAGGCCACAAAGGATGGTGAGAAAGTTTCACAACCTTGTTGTATCAATTACAATTGGATGAAGTATCAGGTAAGACAGCAGATCTCTAGTAGAAATTTAAAAAGATGGTGGATGGGGAAAGCAGCTATCAGAGAAAGGGAAACAAAAAAAAAAGTTGTTTGTCTCACCATGCTTTTATATACAGCTCTCTACAGTAACCAGAAAGACATTTCTAGCTTGTGCTTTCCCATGTTCTCACCTCAGAAACCTGCTGAACCCAGGAGCCAGTGAAGAACTACTGATCCACTGGTTTCTCTGAAAACATAGGTGTTCCAAACCTCAAAGGAATGGGCCAAAAGTCCTAGGCCTGCAGCATTAGTACTTACTTCTAGGCCTGCAGCATTAGTACTTACTTCTAGGCTAGTTTAACTGTATCTTAACAGGAAACCAAGATTCTTGACTGAAAAATTTAGGTTGCAATTTAATGCTATACAGAGTTGTTCTCAACTTCCCTGTGCACTCCTCTTTGCTGCAGATCCTTTACAATTACTGGTTGTCAGTTTGATTATTAGTTGTGGGGTTTTTGGAGAGAGAAGCAAGAGAAGAAAAAGGAATGAGTCCTTATCGTAGCATCACTATTTTTCACAGCACCCAATCCAGGAAATAGTGAACAGCAGAAATTTAACAAAAAAAATATTTTTCTGTGTGTTTTAAGGAGTTCACTTTAAACAAAGGCTCCTGTCTTTCCTTTGGTTTAGTTCCCAAGCTTGCTCTTACCATCCTGGCCTCTCTTTCCAGAGAGAGGCTGAAACTGTTTCTAGTCATTCTTGTCGAAAGAATCCTGCCCATCTGAGCCTCTAATAGAGTGAGATACTCCAAGAGCTGAGGGTTCCGGCTGAAAAGATATAGGCTTCCTATTTACTTGCCTTTCATGCCTCATTTAACAAACCAGTCTATGCCTGTTGGTTCACTAGACTGTTTCCATGCAGTGAGTTCTCACAGTTGTACTAGGCTAGGTTTGCACCACACTTCTACAATACAAAATTTACATGGCAGGTTTCCAACTCTTATCTGCTGACTGTGACCTAAATTTCTCCATCTCCCCTTACAACACCTCCTGATATCATCTCTCTCTATTTTTACCTCAGATAGTTCTTTCATTGCCCTTGGAGAACAGACAATGGACTTGTTACTAAGCAGTTTAGCTATCAGATAGTGTTACTCTGATGTAGCCCTGTCCTTAGGGAACTCAAAAACATGCCAACATCTAACCTAGATCTAGGCTAGAGAGCAACTTTATTTCAAGCAGCAGTGTTGAAACTTTCGCTAGTTAGATTAAGCAGTTAGTGTCAACTTCATCATTATCCACAGAGTGAGAAACAAGTTAAAATATAAGATGTCCCAGACAAGCACAGTCACATCCAAGAATGCATGCAATAATACAGTAACCTGCAACAACTGCTTTCAACACGTGCAGCCAAGGGCTAGTTCTGCAGTATCTACAAGGAGTACCCGAGAGTACTTCTTATTTTAGAGGCATAAAATTCTTCCCAATTCTGAACTTCTGTACAAAGATGTTGGGCAGTAGGTTTCAAAGTTCACCATAATAAAGCGTAGCACTAACTTATCTGTAGGCTGTTAGAGTAAAGTCTTCCAAGGCATCTGGCTTCCTAATAACAAAGCCAGCGCCGACCTGCCACGATAAGCCATCTACAAAGTCACAAAATATTACAATGCACAAACTCTTCAACGTCCTGCTACCAGAGAGAGGCGCCTCCAAATTCCAGATGGCAGGACATATTCCGGATAGACTCCCAGAACATGCATGTAGCTAGCGTTCAGTCTTTCCCTCCAAAACTAGATCTGCAGTGAATTCACTCTGAAGTTACTAACCCTCAAAGGATCTACTGTTCTAGTCACGTTTGTATATCAATAGTGAAGCAAACACACTGAAACACATTTCAATACAGTCTCTTTTCCCTTTGCTAGTAAGTGCTTATAAATCTATTTGAAATACCAGCATGGCACATACTGACCATACAAACACTGAATATTGCATGCAACGCACCAGAGGAAATTAAAATGGTCGCACAAGCAGGAAAAGCAGCAAACAAAACCAGTTAAAAAACACTTTTTCCACCTCCATTCCTGGTGCAAGTTTGCAAGTATATTTACAGTAAGCACTGCACATTAAAACTGAATGGCCATTTACGGCTTACCTCTTTAAGATACTAGAGTCAGGACCTTCAGGGTGTTTCCAATTGGCTCCCTTCACAGGCAACCACCAAGGAGCAGCTGCAACCTGAAAATGGACAAGAAAGGCCAGGAAAGGTGGTCATCTAAATGTCTGGTTAAAGACTATTCTAAAGAACAACCATGTGACAAACAAAAACACAGCTTAAACTCATAGCTCAAGACTGCCTGCTGCTGATTGACCTACTACTTGCCATATCATCTCTGACCAGCCAGGATGGTCATTTGCTCCGCATTACAAGGCTGCTGGCCAGGGAAGAGCCAAAGGTATGCAGTAGCACAAAGAAAATACCACCTGAAAAACAAGCAAGGGAGAGAAGCCAAGTCCTGAGCCCACTTTTCTGAAGCACTGGATCTTGTCTGGATGTCCCTTCTTCCCTTCTGGATTTTCCTCGCCTACAAGCCTGACAAAACAAGCCACTGTTCGTTCTCTGAAGGCACAGCCTTCAGCACGCTACTTGAGGCTGAATAGACTCTCCTCTCAGAAATTCAGGTATAATTCTTGACCTCTGGAAGCCTATTCCAAGTACACTCAGACAGTATTGTTGGAAAAGGTCATCTGAAACGTTACAGCTTTACTTGAACCTTCCACAACTTTATGCCTACAGTGCAGTTAATCCGACTGTTGACTTCCTAGCTGGTTTTGGTCTGATACATTCTGCAGAGAGGATTTGGTTTTAGTTTAAAGAATTTTCATCTCAATTGTTTGGTTCCTAGAACCAGCATTTTGGAATAATTAAAACAAAATCCTGATGACATCAACCTTTAACGAGGGTCAAAACACATCTGGCACCACATTTTGCTTTCTAGTTAATTAACTCGTAAGTATTTCCTATCAGCTTCCAGAAGGTGGAGACAAAAGAGCCACAGAAGTCTAGCGGAGCCTTTTTTCATTCGGTTTGCCAGGTAACATCAAGCTTGCAGACAAAATATGCTATAACACAATGCAGTCATCAAGTATTTTTCTAACCAAAAGTCTCAACATACGCATGGCAGAAATAAGTCTTTGGCACTGCAAAATAAGTGTAAGGATTTCTTCTATTACACTTACTTCCAAGCTGAAAAGGTCACTGCATAGCACTATTCTCTTCTGATTTGCACTCACTTTGAAATACCTGTCTTAATTATGTATCCTTTCAGAAAATTTAGGCAAAAGGAGAAAATCCACATCAACCACCAGTAGCTATTTTTTTTCCCCCTCGTAACTTAAGCGCTCACTTCTGAAATACTCCTGTCACAGGGATATTTTCCATAATGAATAAAAATTAAAGTAAATAAGCCCCCAATGCTTTAGGAGTTAAATGAACTGCCAGATAGTTAGCACTGGACTTAGGAGATCCAGACTCCTCTAATACCAGTCTGTAGAACAACCATCAGCAACACCTGCCCCTGAGCTTTCCCCCACCCTCAAATTAAGAGATGGCAAAAGGAGCCAAAGATACAGCAATTTTTGTTCATCCTGGTCCTGATAAATCAGCTCTGTGATGTGTTAGACACATAGGTAGGAATCATGCCAAGATGGTGCTATCCTCTAACTTGCCAAATCATTCACAGGAAGGTCCAAAGGTAGAATCATTGAAAAGCGATGCTCAGAAGACAGAACACCAGTCTGACCACGCACTTTTAACAGCAGCTTCGGGCAAGCTGCATCCTTCAATGAAAGGAAATGTAATTTTATATTTCACCTATGCAAAATTATCTACATCCGTAAGTCATTAAGAAAACCTCTGGTCCAAACAACATCTCAGATCCATCACTTGGATGTTTCAGTAGGGATATGAACTGAACTGCTTAAGAAATAGGAGTGCTGCTAATATACAAAGACATGCGATTTTATTTTTTTAAAGCATTTGATCAATCTATATAGCTTTCATAATAGTTTTTCACTCTTCTCCCATCATCACATATAGATTTTGCCCAGGGCAGATGACTGGGTAGCTTATCTAAAGGCACACTGTAAATCAATAGCAGTCCTGGATTAAAGCTGTAGAGAGCTGTTGGCTCCTAGCCAGGAGTCTGGCTAGAAAGCCCAGAGCTCTTTGCAAGCGCTGGAATCCCTGAACACACTGCAGAATCCCAGGACGCCTCCTGGCAAGGAAGCCATCCACACACACTGGCTCTTGACTCTTTCGCCCAGAACGAGCTAACAGAAGACATTTGTGTTAAGTGCAGAAGAAAAAAAGAAGCTCTCAGCAGCTTGCTGACTGAGATGTTCGACCCACGTGTTCTCCATCTAATTGGGATGTTTTAGGCATACCAAAGTAATGGCATATGTCAGAGAGCCTGCAATCTGATCTCCCTACCACGACAAGCACACAAATCAATAGCGTCAACATTAAGCATATAATTCTGGCTCAGTAGCTACCAAAACCATCAGCATTCTCACCACAGGGAGCTTTTTTCCTCCCTCCTCCAAACATAAAAGTGACCGGGGGGGGGGGGGGGGGGGAGTTTGATCTCCCACTAGAAAATACAGCTCTGTTACTGAGCATTCAAACTCAGAGATGGGACTTCTGTTCAGAGAAGCTACCCAGCTCAACTTTCACAGCACTAACCTATAAGCTTCAGAATGACCAAGCTGCTAAACAGATACTATAGTTAATAGGCTTAAAACTAGTCCGATTTAACCAGTTCCTAGTATATTTTGAGCTTTAGTCTTTAATCTATACTCAAGATAGGCTAGAAATCCAAAGCAGAATTTGCGAACTCTAAGGAAAATAAGAGAGCCACAGTATTATTACTAAAGGTTCTCCAGGAACCTGAAAGATCAGTAGTAAGATTTCATCCAGATAGTTACTAAGCACATCACATTTCTGTAAATTAAGTTAAGTTTCTGGGGGGAAGAAAAAAAAAAATCTTTGCAAGAGACTGCCAAGACTTATTCTTTAGAAGACTAATTTTGGAAAACATTTTTGTTGTTCTTGCTCCATGGACAAAAAGCAAAAGTAAAAAAAAATCCCCCCAAACAGATGCTTTCAATCAGAAGGGTTTATTTTAAACTAAGAAAAATACAGTCTCTCCACATGAGAGCACTATGTGTGCATGTCTTCTGTTTCTGGCTCTGCTGAACTGAACACCAAATGGCTGCCAGTCTTTGCAGAACACCCAGATCTTTAGAGAAGTTATAGATACAGTACTAGGACAAGATAACAGTGATAGACTATGTACAACCTTCAATAATGAATGGCAAACTAGTCTAAGTCAGCTACTGACACCAGTGAGCATGCACCAAGCTGTTCCTTCCGAAAGGAAAAAAAAAGCCATGCACCTGAAATTTACAGTCCTTTCAAAAACTTCTCAGAAGTCTTTAAAGCTTTTAATTGCTCTAAATCTAATTAGCAGAAGAGCTGATTAGACTGAGATATTACAACATCACATTTAATACAGCAAAGCCTTTCCTTGCCACTAATGAGCTTAGTTACTTTCATGATGCTGAGCGTTCTCATACTTCACTCCTAAACATGTGTTCTGCAGACGGGCAAGAGATTCATTTTGTAAAAACAGCAGCATACACTGCTGAATAGTAGATCCTGAAGAGGATACAGAGTTAAAGGACATAATCTGCTTTGTTTTGACCAACTCTTTACAGCATAACTTATCACTCGTAACAGAACTGGTCAAACAAATATCAACTCTGCAAACGTTACACAACTGCCTTGATACATAAGGGAATGCAGTTATAAGAGCAAAGCATGCTTCAGAGGCAGAAAAGCTCAGTGCTTGTTTTGGTCTGTTCCAGCTGCAAACGTGGATTATCCAGCTCTCTGCTCCAGGATTAAAGTTTAAGAACTCACTGTTCTGCTTATCACAGGCTCTTAGTACTGCGAAGAGAAGAAAACATGATATGGTAATCCTGTAAAGATTTATTAACAGTTGACTCCATCCTACAAGTTTTCCACCCAAATGAAGCAATTTGCAGAACTGAAGCCTGCCCTCCCACTATCAGCTTGTATAAAACTGAAAGTTTTAAGCATTCAATTTTCTTTTCAAAGTAGGCTGGGACAGCCTAACTTTAATTGCTCCATTAACTGTACTGGTGACTTTAGAATTTTTAGACTACTTACCAATTATCTTGAAGAAAATTCGTTCCTAAACATACATGGAAAATGAAGGGTAGGGGGAGAGAGTTGGGAAATCAAAGTTAGTTTCAGCAGCAGCATTACACTGTGACATTACCGGCACTGCAAAATAAGCTCAGGAACATTGTTTGAAAAAGTCAGCCAATAACCATGAAAAAGCATTTGTATTGGTCTTGCATCTAACAGCATTAGTCATGCTTGGAGGAAGGGGAAAAACCCACACACCAACCAAACCTTCACTTTGGCCCCCAATTTTAATTACAAATTGCATTTATGCATTAAGAGAGTTAACGAAAATAAACTCAACTAAATAGCTAATCTCAGATCTAATTCCACTTCCCATGCTCAGTAGATTACTTGAAATAACAAAGCTGTTCAACCTCAAGTTGGGCCCATAAGATCATACGAAATTCATGCTGTTGTCCAGACATGCAGCACCAAGCATACTTTTTGATGTGCTATTATTTAAAAATATTATGATGTTTTAATCATAAGGTTCCTAATCATAGCAACGTCTGCATTCACAGTTTTTTTTTTAAAAAAAAAAAAAAAACATATTAGCAGTCAGCTTCATACATCTGAAGTTATTGCAGAGTAAGAAAAACGTTAACAATCTAGGAAACAACTTGTCTAAAAAAAGGGATTTTCTGACTGAAAAGAAGTGAAAGTCTGGAAGACACTAAGAATCATTTACTAAAAGTTAGCTGTTAAAAAAAGAAAAAAGCATACACTTCAGTTTCAGAAGCCAAATTAATAGATTCTAACTTGTCTGAGTTTGATTGTGTCACGTAAAGTACATCTTTAATTTGCAAAAGCATCCTCTTGGGTGCAAAAGCAATGTGCGCATAGGCCAGAGGAAGGACAGTTAGGAAAGTATTATCTCTGGGGAATAAACTCAGAGGTCTGAAGCCCCTCATTACTAGGATTTTCAAGTCAGATTTTATTTTATCCATGCAAGGCAGGTGCATGTAAATCACTTGTCAGTTTTTGCTCCTCATAGCCACATCCAATGCCCTGGACAGTTGATTAACTACTGATGCAAGAGGCAGCCAGGCTGTAGCACATTTTTCGTAGGGCAAGGACTCAAAAGAAAAACAAACAAACAAAAACGCCTGTGCAACAAATGAGCCACTGGTATTTTCCCTCCCTCAGAAACCATAAAGAAATCACATTGGGTTGGACCAACCTGCAGCTCCCAAGCTTGCATCACTACAGCGCCTCCTTCCCTCTGCAGGATGGGAATTCCCTCCCTCACCACCAGCCCATGACTGCCTGGTGAACAGGCACGGCCACCTTCAGAGACGGACTATGGGCGCTCACAAGAGCGAGCTAGCATTTCAGGATATGATTCGGCAGCCCTCAACATGAGCGAGCAGCAGCTACTCAGGGCTGCTGCATTAGCACAGCCCAGCTCTTAGAGCCGACGCTTACCAACACAGCATTTTTGGCTGCTTGTTATGACTGTCTTCTCTCGAAGTCCTGCTCTGGGTCAGAGAGCCAGAGACCAGTGGAGGGCAGGGACAAGGCTTTGCATTCAGACAGAAGAATGCATCACATAGCAGGGGGTAGTTTTAAACAAGCCTGAGCCATGCAGTGGTCCCGCTCAGTTTGAAAGCTGTTTTTCCAAATCCAAGGGAAAGACCTTAGACAGATGCACGCTCCCTGTTCACCTTAGCCAGTCCCCTCCAAATCTGCTTTTTCTTTTTATCAGCACACTGAAAATGGCCCTAACATGACCTATTTCTATGCACTGCATCATCTCCATAGTAACAGTTCTGTGTTTAAGTTGAAACAGCTGTAACTGAGTCAGGGAGACATTACAATGTAAATAACGTGAAAGTGACTACTACTTCAAAGCTCCAGACAAAGAAGTGATCTTTTCTAGCCAGTTATCAAGGTTGTCATAGTATCTGCATAAGGGAGCCATAATCTACATATGCAGATAATTCATAATATTTCATACTTTTCATATTCATAATCATATTTGTACTTAAAAAATGCTCTGCAGAGAACAAACTTTCTATAATTACTGAACTGAAACACAGCTGTCAAAATCTCCACATCAGTAATTAAGTACACTATAATAGCTAAAAAAGTAGTCAGTTGGAGTATTTTTCCAGAACATAACTCAACACTTGACGTTGCCAGCTTCTGCAATGCTACTGCAAGTCTCATGCTACTTATTGTATCAATTAAAAGTCCCAGCTCCTAAAAAGCTCCAAATACAGAAGAACCTCTTTTCACGCTTACTTTCTTACAAAGGTTTCTTGCCTCCCTCACTAGCTCAGAAATAAAGAGTAATAAGGTGTTTTGTTTAGTATTAAGTAATGATACTATTTGCTTTGAGTTAATGAAGTCTCTGTATTTTAAGTATGTGAAAATTGCAATACCACAAAAGAGAAAGGTGGCTGATTTATAGAACAGAAATAAATATATTTTAAGTCAGTTAGAGAGAGGCTTTCAGATTTAAGTGGAAACTAGTGCTTTACTTTTATAAAGGGACCTTTTCCTTCACATAAGGAAAGGTCATTGAATCCCATTCAAATATAGTAATACTTCACAGCTACGCCAATCCTCCAAGAAAAATAACTAAAACCATTTGATGCTAGAATCCAAGAAGTAAGATTCATTATGTGCAAGCTTTGGAATCCAAAGAAACTTCTTTTGAGGAACTAGTATTCCTGGTGAGTTCCATCTCTAGAAGTCTATTATTTTTCATCCGGCATCTAAATCTGCACTCAACGCTTTTTCCAAAAAGCGCTCGAATATGAGCTTCAAGAAAACAGAGTATGCATGGACAAACATACAGCCTGAGATGCAAGCAATGCTCTACTTGGACGTTTTAGTTTATATTGGTAATACCAGTCCCTATTAACAATAATTCCCCGTGAGAGATGCTTCCTGCACATTCTGCAGTGTTCCCAATAGTAGGAGTTCAGCATAAGAGGATAAAGATCAACAGTCCATCAGCTCCATCTTTCCCAAGCTTTTGTAATATAACTCTTATCAGTACCTCCCACATCTAAAGCACTGGGGTCTGCAAGAAGTGGACTCACCCATCTCTCCATTTGATTTCAGTTTCCTCTCTGAAAGTCCTCTGAAAAAGCAAGAGCTAAGTGTGGTGGAAGTAAAATTCACCCTTAAAATACCAGTAAGTGCACTAGTCAGCTTCTGCTCATGCAACATTATATATGTTGGTACTTTAAGTGTATCAGAGAAACTATATAACCTGCCTGTTCCCCCTGCCGCAAGATGCAGATAAGCAAGTTATTATTGTACGCTGTCAGAACGCACAGTCTGCACAGTAACAGTTGCACATGCTAAGACTGCTACCCTACCCATAAACATTGATTGTTTCAGTATTAATTTGCCCTTCTTCTATCTTGTTCCACTCCCAAATACTCATTTGAAATACATATTTTCACTGTTAATTACAAGAGGACTCTGATCTCTGAGTTGCAGGCTATAGGCACTACTATGATTAAGTAAACAGCACAGCTCAAGACTACTGCAGAGGGATCCATACAAATTAGGATCAAAATAGCATCCAACAGTTCTAGATTGACCAGAACTCCAGTTTAATAATTTGCTCCAGTTTGTCAGTGAACTGACTTCACTGCATTCTCAAACCAAAAACTAAATGCCTCCTCAGAAGGAATGAAAATTTACAGTTTTGTATGCCTTTTAATTCTTAGTCTCTTCATTGCAAAATCTGTCAATATATTTCCAGCTCAGAAGCCAAATTTAATTTTGCTGAAGCATTTATCTTCCACAAGCCAAAAATAAAAAATCTCCTACTACTCTCCAGTGAATAGATTTGACTTATGCTGTACGCCTTTCTCAGTGTAAGTGCCATCCTGTCAATCTTTTTCACGGTAGCTGCATAGCAAGCAAAAACTCTTGCAGGTATTCGTAACAGCTCTCAGATCCCCTCCTTGGCAAGCATGCTTCAGTTCCTTCTCATTTCACAGACAATTCCCAGGCTTTTTTGCCTTGGGACACGTTAAAAATGCCATACAAATGGAATAATAGCACTGGGCCTGTACTTCCCTGCTCTGCTTCCTCCTTAACTCAGTCAGGGAGAGAAGTGAACAGGAAAACAGTCTTATCACAAAATGTGAAGATCAAGATCTCTAGGTTTTGAGCTTTTTTCCCTTCTCCTCAACACTGCCCCCTAAAGAGAAGGAAAGAAAATTTTCTAACCACCACACTATTGGCTAATCTAGGCTGTGTTTTATCTGTGACGTCTAAACCAAGGGCTAAGTTTCCAAGAAACGCCATGACTTAATAGCTGCAATAGATAAGCAATTAGTAGTTCATTTTAATCTGCAAGTCTGAGAACTGATTTTACATATGAATCTATCAAAACTGGTAAGTTCACACAAAATGTTTTGAAGGACTTTCCACCCTCCCACTAGAAAGTCCTGCTGAATTTGAAAAAGCCTCAGAATTCCACCAGTAACACCCTCATCTGTTAACAGCGCTAAATTTTCACACTCTGATGTTACCACAAGCAGACTCAGAGGCCAAAACTGAAACTTGAGTTCCCAGAGAGCCAGAACAATTGAGTCGTTGGCTGGTACACCCCTTTTTACTGCTTCCTTCCAGAGGAGGGTTAAGTCAAACCTGCATTCCTGTAGTAGTGGATATCTAGGAAACCACCTCACCTCCAGGAAATTCACACCCAAAGCTCCAATAATTATTCTACGTGCTAAGCTGGTTCACCCCTGCATTAAGTTTCACCAGCCCCACCTCCGTTCTGCCTAATTTGGCAGTCCGCTTCCTCTCAGGGCCTTTGACAGAATTTGTCCAGTCTAAGAACTGGAGAAGCCAAAGCGGCCAAGTAGAGCAGCAAAACCCTCAGACAACTCTCCCCACAGGCACCTCATCATTTGCAGTTGTTGTTAAGCTCTATTTGGTTCAACATCTTCACTTCCATCTTTCCCCAATTCTTTCACCTCATACGAAACACTACTACTGACGTATGAATTCTTGTTATCTTCCACTAAATTTAACACTTGCATTTAAAATGATTTTTCTTCTTAAAAGCTGTTTCTAGTCTCCTCAAAACACATCTGAGCCGCTAAGGCAAAGTCGTATCTGTAAAAATCTGCATTCTTCCATTAGAAGTTTCCTGTAAGTTGTCTACAGCAACTTGTTTCTTGCAAGCACGTTCTATAGACAACATTAACGCATGTCTACTTGTTTCAGTTAGCAGGGATAAGCATTGCCTACATACAGAATCAGGTTGCCTGAGCAGCAGTCTGACCACGCTATGTTCTATTGCCACATCCACGTAGATGACGCTTCTCTTTCCTCCAACCGAAAAACGCTTGCCTGTTCTAATCCACAAATCGCACCGTCACAAAAAGAAACCTTCAGAACAACCAAGGTCTCTACAGTACTCTCACCATTTATAACCTCTCACAGCAAATGCTTCCCACAACAATGAAAAGACACAGTTTTGAGAAGCAGAAAGATATCCAGATAAGGCACTAAACTGCCTTTTCAGACATTAGAATTCTCTTTCCAGCTCTACAACCATGCTGCGCTCTTACATATTCTCCCTGCAAACAGGGGTTCCCTGCTTAAAGTTGGATTTCATGGTATGTAGCTGCTGAGGGGGCAGGCAGATAGGAGGAAGAAAAGCAGCTTGTAGTTTCTTCACACTATTACAATATTTTAGAACATATGTTTGTCCACAGCATTAGCATGAAGTTAAGCAGTACCAAATTACAAGAAAGGTAGTCACTACTCTCCAGAGCACCTAAAGTGACTAGTACAGTATCTTTTCCCCATGCTTCTCAGGATGCTCTGCATGCCAGTAACTTATAAAATGACATAACAATAAATACTGAAAAACATTCAGGAGGATAGCCTCCTGAAGTTACTTGAAACAAACATGAAAAACCTTTGCAAGACCGACCATTTGGGGTTCCATGACGGCTCTCTGGCAGAATTCTTGTTCTGTTAGCGTTACAGCCAATACTTTACAGTTTGGATGACATGCCCAGGAAAGCGTCTCTCAACACTTTGTATTTGATTATATAAATAGCTGAGACTGAACTTACATCAGCATTCTCATTTCAGTTTTTAAATAGGGAGCCTGGCTTAGGGATTTCTGCATCACAAAACTAAGAGAAGAAAAAGTTTCCTTGTAATACTGACAGCTGAATTTTCTGTTGGGAAGATGTGATGATCCCAGCTGTATTTATTTTACCTTCAGCATCAGTTCTGCTGGCACTTGGCTACTTGAATATAGTCTTTTCATATCTCACAATACACAAGTGAGTCCTGAATTAAAAAAAAAGTAACAAGCTATTAGCATAATGTTTCTTTCTTTGTAGTAGCAAAGGAAAAATCACATTTTTGCCATAGCCATAGGCAGACTAAATTCACACAGGTTAGAGGTTTCAAGGAGCTCTATCAATCTCTGTCCCTTTCACTTCAGGTAAAATTAAACTTTATGGACTTCCCCTCCCTCTAAACAGCACCATTTATACAGAACGATGACTATTTACCACTCCAAGTTATCACACCATGCACTCATGAGAGAAGTGCTCTTTGTACGATGAATTACTTTAGCGAATATTAAATATTAAAAACCTGGGTATTCTCAATTGTTTGTCAGACTAAATACTAACCCTCTACACTCCTGTCCAGTTGAAACTCGTATCAAACAATGTAAGTAAATACCTCCCTACTAACTAGAAGTTTCAGGAGAGAGCAAGCAAGGGAATAGCATTTACCAAGCATTTACAAGGTGCAAAAAGGGGCAAGCAAAAATTGTTGTGCTTCCCTCTGGGTACAGTTTCACACAACACCTATTTAGGTCCAACTGAACTATTGCCAAAAGATGCAGTTTCAGTCCTGCTATTACTTTATCCCTGCCTTGTGTATGTCTTGCTTCCCTGCATTGGATCATGCAGTTCAAAAACGAGCCAAATGAGCTTTGCTGATCCAAAAGAAAATTAACTGATCCTGCAACTAACAAAATCCCATCCAGAGTAAGCAGAGCTTGAAGCCCCCCCACCCCCTAATTGCCACATTACACACACAAGAAGGCTTCACTTCTAATGCCTTTTTAAAGGCACAGGACAACAGATACAGAAATGCAGAGTGGTTATAGAACTGGAGGATAATCCAGGTTTTAAGGGTCCTTCAGAGGTCACCTAGTCCAAACTTCTGCTCAAAGCAGATGTTATCTGGATGAATTTAAGACATTTTTCCAGGTATTCACTTACCATCAGGATCTGTAAAGGTTAAGTGACCAGTAAAGGTTAAGGAGGCAAGCGAAGTCTAAGAAAGGTTTGGCAATACATTCATAACACAAAAGGAGGGTGGGGGAAGAGAAAGGAGAAACACATAAGCTTGGCTACCAAATTCATTTCTTAATCAATATTCACCACTCCCACTCAACAGAAAACTCTCAGTCAGCTCCAGTTTAATCAGCACCTCACCCATCAGGACCACCACCTTTCTCCAGCAAGATGAAGAGGACAGAAGAACAGTGAGGCACAAAGGATCTTCTAGAGAGAGCGTAAATAGTAAGCTGAGGTGTGTCATTGAAGTAACACTTCTTCAGAATATTTGCCTTTAGTTAACCTAGAACAAGTTCTCATACACACATTGCTAGCCTATCAGATATGTAGAAAATCTTCATTTTCTTAAGTCAGCAGGACCTATCTTTCTTAGGCATGAGACTGCATTGGCAGCATGTGCCATTCACATGTACATATACTCTTGGAGACAGAAGCACTCTTGTTCTTTGCCTATATAGCACATCACTCAGCAGAGTCACTACCAATATCTGCATCTCTGAAACACCACTGTAATACAAGTGATAGGCATAAACAACCTTTGTGTCACAACTTATTACAGTCCTAAATATCTCTTGTTTAGGAGGCAAAGACATGAAGGGGTTGATACCACAGTAACTTTGGCTAATCACAAGCAGAAAACTTTTGCCCTTTCTTTAGGGTTATCAGAGAATAGAATGATGATCCTCAGCACTTGAGGGAGTCTGCCATTCTAGGCCAAACACTTCCCCATAAAAATCCGTTTTTGAACATGGCTTTGGGAACATCACACAATGTAAATATTACTGTTATCATTGCTAAAACATCTACCTTGGCATATGCCAAGTAAATGTTACCCCGTTGTGTTACTCACTGCCTGGTGGATTCCAGCCTTCACTTCTTCACTCAGCATGCCCTCAAACACAAAGGAATCCCCAAATTTCTCTGCCTGAGAGAGAGAGAGAGAGAGATTCAACTGTCTTGTCAAAGGATTATATTCTTAAAAAGCCAGTCACATGTACAGCTTTATTCTATCAATGATATGGAAATTCTCACAATAATTTTGAGTTCTCTTCAAAGGAAATATTTCGGGACAAAAGAGAAGGCATTTTATCTTGGGATGTCATTGTTCTTTAAGAGCCACTGGACAGATGGCAGCTCACAGAACTTTCGCAAATGTTTTTACTTCTATCTATTAAAATTATTGTTCCAGTTATCCCAATAGCTTTAAAATGATACAGTGAATAATCTAACATCGACAGACACATTTGTCTTGTTTTTCCTTTTAGCCTTGCTGTCTACTCCTCTCCCATCATCACGAGTACCTTGTTTTAAATAGCCCTTACAACATCTATAGAAGAACTAAGAGTAAGCCAATCATTACATCTAGCATTAAATAAAGCCACTGAGCAACAACTAAAGCCAAAAGAAACAAGAAATACAAGTCATTTCAGTGAATCACAGCATAAAACACCAATGCTTTTTCCTTAGTTTACTAAGTAGATTAATGTATTAGGGGAGTCAAAATGTTATTAGTATTCATTTGCTCTTCTCAATTTCTGATATTATTATAGGCATTCAAACAGTGAATGATCACCATGAGCTGCTTCTGCACGCTCAGAACTCTTCAAGAAGCACATTTGGAAAGAAGGATTCCATTCACCACCCAAACTGCAAGAAATGTTAGCATCTGACCATAGTTTTTATATATTTGGTTTTAGAAAGCGGGGGGAGGGGGGGGAGGGGGGAAAAGCCTTTTAGTTTTAGCCTGACAATTTCCATTAAGGTTTGTGGTTTTTTGTTTAAGTTTGTTGAAAAAGAAAATACTTCCGATTTAACAAGATAGCTTAACATTTGTTTTCAGCTTTCTATTTACTTTCAGGTTTCATTTGCCACTTGAGTTCAGTCTAGTCCTTAATAAGAGGAAATCAAGCATGCTGCCTCTCTTCGTCCATAATAAATCAGTCATCTGGACATTAATTAAATACACGAGAAACATACCGGCTGCATCGCAGAAAAAGCTGTGGAATCAGAGCTGTTTACTTTAATTCCAAGTTTATTTTTCCAAATCTGATGTAAAAGGTGGCCTCATGTGAAGGAGGGAGGGAGAAAGGGTAAGAGGAGTATGCAGCTACACCAGCTGAGCCTTTAAGCAGTGTCTGAAACAGACTCCATCTAAGACTCCATCTAATGTGGTGCTACATTCCGATACCATCGCACACGGGCACATTCCAGAAGCTGTTTGCAACAAGAAAGCTCTGCTCAAACTCAAAATTGTTAAGTAACCTTTTTTTTTTGTAATTATTGAGCTAACTTAAAAACAGAACTAGTGCCATAGATAAAAGAAGCCCTTCATCCAACCAGAAGGATCTTGTCTTCCAAATGAGAAACAGTTCATCAAGTGAATTCAGTGTCTCCTTTGAGACTTGATCATTACTGATGCCTTTACTTGCCTAAAAAGGCTGTCAGAGTTTTCTGAAAGTTGCGTAGGAACAGTCAACTGTCAGGAAAGATCAGAGCTTCAGGCATAGGTAGCTTCTTTCTTGGAAGAATCTTAGAATGTTCTTTCTTAGTCCATTGTTCCCAGTAACATGCACAGAACTATTATTACACTTCCTAGTATATCTTCTTGGGGCAGCAAGGCTTTTTATTACCCAGGTTAATACAGCAAGTAGCTGCACTGAACCAGCCTGTAGAGGCCTCTGCTGTCAGTTTTTTAAAACCCTTCCTCTCCCCTGCTACGCTTCCCTTCTTTTTAGGGGAACAACATAGTTATACTGGTACAAACATGCCCTAGGACCCAAAGGTGAATAGGTCTGTGCAGTCATCTTCAGTCACCTATTAACTTCACCCAGGCTGTCTCAGCCATACTGAAGGAAAGATTTTTATTTCAGATACCGAGACGCTTACTAGAGGTAACAGAACATATCCGTCCTAATGCTCTTTCAGGCCCCTGGGCAACAAAGCAAGACAGTTTAATCTTCCCGCTACTGTTCTAGTGTGTAAACCCCAAGCAAATACTACATCACAATGTCTTTCAAAAAATCCAAAGCCTAAGTTTTTTGAAGGGGCCAAATAGCCAACACAACCAAAGAGGACAAGAGACTGTATATCCTTCCCCCTTACCTCAGTAACATATCCAGTTGAATTCACAAACATCTCAAAGTCCTCATTGCTGACCTCATACTGATCCATGTAGAAACTGCTAACATGGACTCTTCTAGCAGGCCATTCTCCATCTTGCTGTATTTCAGGCTCATCAGTGCCCATTGTGAACACCCCTCCTGGAACAGTGACCATCTACACAGGAAACAGTAACACCCAAAAGGTTATTTTCAGTCCCTTATACACTCTTACTATTCTTCGGCCTCATCTTTGGAGGTGCTCTTGCTTTGAGCAGCACTTCACTGCCAGATGAAAACAGTACAACAAAATGACAACAGTAACATCTTGAGCACCACCTGCTTGGAAGGAAGAGTAGGCAGAATTAAACTGAACGGAAAAATTCCATGTGTGGCTCTTCCTTCACTAAGGCTGGGTAATTCAGAACTTTTACTGAGGGTAATATCTGTGCTCTTATGAGGGGAAACATGCTTCCCTACGGTACCCAAAGGTCAAGAAACAACCTGGAGTCCCTTTTATTCATTTCTAGATAAAGAATTCCAGCATTTCACTGCTCCTGCGAAGGCTCGATCCATCAGTGAAGAACCTGGAGATTATGAAACCATGAAGTGCTCTTGCGGACAAGCACAATGTAATTGTTCGCATACTAAATACACGTGGGATTTCACTTCCTAACAAGATTACTAGGCATGCTGCTAGCAGTCAGGTAAACCGAGCCCCTGCAACTCTGTGTACCAGAGATACAAGGCATTTTCCTATCGGTTATATTCCACTGTGCAAGACCGACCGTGGGCAGGAACCTCAGGCTTCAGAAATAAAGGACGACTGACAGAATAATATTTTAACTGTTTCAAATTAAGATTTTTTCCCCCTTTAAGGCTTCACCCAGTTTCTAGGGCAACAAGATACACTTTTCCCTCCGCGTTAGAGGGCTCGTTCTCCAGGCAGAAACCCTAGAGGTCTTGTCATGCTCCTTCAAACAAAAACTCCGTCTTTCCCGAGACCCCTCTGAAGAGGGCAAACTGATCCAACCACTCCTCACCTGGCAGCAGTTCACCCAATAAACGAGAACACTGCTCAGAAGCCTATGCTGGAAGGCAGAATGACACCTCAGGCTTTGTAAAACCTTCCCAGGGGGCAGGACGCTTTTCAAGGGCTGGCATTACCCAACAGCTAGCTTGCCAAGAAGTTACCCAATTCATCATCAAAATATGAAAGAACTAGGGAAGAAAACTCCCTTTACTTTCTTGACAGTACTCCTGGGCTATCTTCACCCTCTAATTCACCTCAAATTCAGCCAACTCACTTCTCTGTCAATAAATCAGAGGTTTATGAGGGGGTGAGCCCCCAGAAAGCCAGTCAGTACTAGACATAGGTATCCATTATAGAAAATAGTCAACGATATCTTATTGCACCTGAACACACACTGAATAGTGTGTGCCATGACTACACTGCATATACAACTCTTACAGAGAGTTCAAGCACACAAACCAGCAGCAGAACCTAAAATGAGCAAAGTACTCTTAAGAAACAGCAGTATTTTCTGCAAGATCCTGATGTTTGGCATGTAGGGAATTCAAGCCCAATAATACAAACATTCATTGACAAAGAAATTTCTAGTGTAGCATACTTCTAATACCATTCCAGAAACATAGTTTAAGTTCTGACAAGAAAGTCTGCATTTTAGCTGTATGGGAATTCACAAAGAAACTATATATATATATATATACACACACATATATGTATATATAGTAGAATAATATAACATGCAATGTGTATATTAAATGTAGCCACATTGAAGAGAAAGTTATAAAGGAACTGATTTACCATTACTTGGATTAGCAAGTGGTTCATCGAGCCAGACACGAACTTTGGACTTTGTACATATAGCCATTTTGCAGCATGGCCTAGATTATAATACCTTGATTCCTCTCTGGTTGGGATTTTTTGTTTTCCTGCTTTACAAGATTCTCTTCATACAGCTGGATGCTTTCACCAGAACAATTTACTTGGATGTCCGCTCTGACTCACTGACCAGGAAGACCAAAAAAATTAGCTAACTTCCAACTTCTGGTGCTTATTGTTATTTATGTAGTTTACAACAATTCCAGAGTATCATATGATCTAAAAATAAGTCTACATCAGATAAGCAGTGCTCCTTTCTATTTGTCAGAGAAGCTGGAGTATTCGACATAAACCTGCACATCTAGTTTCACTGGACATGCACTACATTCAATTCTCTTCTCCGTTATAGATATCTCCTTTTGCTTGAGTCTCTCCCAGCAACACTTATAAAAAACAAAGCACCCACCAACACCCACAAATCACACAACTCACGGCAGGCCTCTAAGAAGCACTACACATACTTTTTCCTTTGAACTAGCTACACATCATCACTAGCATCACATGCATCACTAGCTGCACCATCATAATTTTTTTCGCCTGTAAAAAGAATCTAAGCACTTAACAGATTGTCTTTAACAGAATCCATAAAAGGGGTTAAGAGGTTTTTTAGGACTTCAGGAATGCCAATGTAATACAAAGCCGCACTACTTCCTACCTTCCAATCTCTTTCCAATCCACTGGAGCTAAAACAACTCCCTGAAGCAATCTTCAAAGCAATATTGAAAGCTTACCAGCAAGTCGCTGTCTATAAGCACATGAAAAATTAACTCTTAGTTTACAGCCTACTTTTCATTCCAGGAGCCTCAAAAATCTTGACAGGCTGCCACTGTATGTTGAGACAGCAGCATCCAAAGGCTTTCTTATTAACCCAGCACTTTTGCAGTGCTCTTCACATACTTACAGCTGAGACTTCTGGCACATCCACTAATACTGCTTCCAACACTGATACCAGATATTGATTCTGCAGGATTATCCTCCCCCACCCTCCCTCTTCAACACTCATTTTACGGCTCTAATTCTCACTTGGAAGTAGGATCTCCCTTTGATAGCCAGATTTATGACATCAACAGCAAGCGAATCTAAAGTTCAGACGTCTGATAACACTCTTCAGTAGCTAAGGATAACACTGGAATAGGACACTAAGGGAAGAACGGATCTTCTGCACAGACATCACATCCAGAAACCACATTTACACGGTTAATTAAGCAGCTTTCACAGCCAGCTTTAAAATACAGGCAACTATCACAGAGGAACTAGTCTCCAGGAAACATCAAAGATGAACTACGGAGGTAGAAATCCAACAGCCTATCCAACAGGACGTGTCATTTACTGTATTAGGTAAAAGTGCAACAATACTGGCCTGTATCTTAGCGATATCACTAGTGCATGGTGTTCATGGTCCTCAAAGTCTAACTTCTGCATCAGGAACTGCATTTACCAAGGATTATATCTTTTCTGCAAATATAATGGTAATGTAGAGCAAATCCACTAAAGTACTAGCTTCCCTATCCTAAATATGAAGTGGGAATATCTCAATTGTGGGTAAGATAGATTACATAATTTAAAAAAAAAAAAAAAACACACACACACACTTCAGTTGAAGGAAGCAGAGGCCAATTTTTCCCCTCACTTCCCTCTTGGGAGAAGGGTTTTCTAGTTAAGCATAATCAAGTTATGATGTGAACATAGCTTACAAACTAGCAGTAATTAACTTTTATCATCTCCTACGGAAGTTGCCAGCTGCCTTGCATAAAGTCACAGAGCCGACAGACTGTTTCAACCTATAGTGAGGCCTACTATAAAATGACAACGTTTCTTCCATTAAATATAGATCAGTGAAGCAGTGGCCAAGTGTAACATGGATTATTTAGTTTGCACACTTCAAATATTTCCAGATTTAAGTGCAGCCTGCAATAGTAAAGTCATAATTACATCCTTCCCTTCAATTTGTAATTAACTGTCCGCATGAAAAAAAGCTTTCTTCACACTAATATAGCTTCCCGATGTTACAACACTAAGAAGTGGTCAAAAAGGGAACCCCTCACATTTTTACTATTTGCAATCCATCTTGCACAAGAGCAAGATCTAAGTCTACAGTGACATAAATTTGTCTGCCAATTAAATTTTATCATCACAGCGCATGAAATTCTAAATATAAGGATGAATGAGCAGAGGAAAAGCTGTTTCAGTTCACCAAATTAAAAGTAGTTTCTGAAATTATAACAGCACAGCAGAACTTCAAAATACAAGTTTCCCTAAAACTAGAGGCAGTGTTTTGATCGAGGCTAGCAACTCTACACAGAATTCCATAAGATAACTTTATGAACATAATATCACATCAAATTACACTGGATAACTGGCGGATGGGGGTATTTTTTCAAGACAGACCACAACCATCTTTGGAGAACAGGCTCTATTTCTATACATTCTCTATAAGTTCTCCTTTACCTTTTCTTTCTTTATCCCAAACAGTGAAGTTATTTTTGTCTTGCACAATCTCGTTCAGTACACTCTCTCCAAAATAAGTGGGGAAATAACAGTTTTATATATATATATATACACACACACACGCGCGCGCGCGCAACAGATTTGTGGAGAGACTATCAGTTGATCAGGGCACTACTGCAGCAGTGTTTCCTTACAAATTAAGTGTGCTCATTATAATTACTGAAGGCAAAATGAAACAGCAATCCCATTCCTAACAACAGAAGACACATCACCCAGTGAGGCATCAGCCCCTTTTAAACAGGGCCTTCATCAGGGAAACACGTTGAGTTTTTCCAGGCAGCGTTTCTCAGAAAAGTAACGGCAGAAACAGAAAGAAGTGAACAATCAAAGCCTTTCACAGCAAGAGAACCTGAGCAGGCGTCTAGATGCAGACACGCAGACCACCCCTCCGCAGAAACACGCGCGCGAGGGACCCAGCGCTTCGCTCCCTGCAGCACCTCGACGGCGTTTCTACTCTGTTCACACCAAAAGGGCTCAAAAACAAGCGCCTGCGTGGTGAGGGCAAGAAGCCAGAGCCGCAGCAGCACAAGCTAAGCTAGCAAAGACAATGTCGCCCCAGTACGTACATCAGGGCCACGGGAGGGAAACGGCCGGTCGGGGGGAGGGAGGCCGGCCCGGGGCTCGCCGCCGTCCGTTAACGGCCTCAACGGGCGCCGCCGCCGCCGTCCGTTAACCACCTCAGGGGCCGCCGCCGTCGTCTGTTAACGCCTCGCCCGTCACGTGCCGCCGCGTCACGCGCCCCCCAGTCCCGCCCGTCACGTGCCGCCGCTCACCCGCCGCCGCCCAGCGGCCCGCTCGCCCGCCGCTGCCGCCGAGTACCGCCGCGCCGCCGCCTCCCGCCCGCCGTCGCCGTCACCGCCTCGGCTAGAGCCGCACCCGCACCCGGCGGCGGGGGCCTCCGTCGCCGCCGCCGCCTGGCGGGCTGCCTCCCCCGCTGCCAGCGCCAGCAGCGGCAGGAGGAAGAAGAGGAGGAAGCGGCGGCAGCGGGCGGCGGCGGGCGCAGCCATGTTGGCGCAGGCGCCACGTGACGCCGAACGGCCGCGGTCAGGTGGCGCGCGGCGGCGGCGGCGGCAGCTTTCCCGCCCCGCGGCCCTGAGGGGGGCGGGAGGCGGCGCGACGCCCTGAGGAGACGGCGCGCGTGGAGCGGCAGCGGCCGCGGAGGGAGGGGGCGGGACGCGTGGGCGCTGCCCCTCGGCGTTCCCGCCCTGAGGGGTCACGAGCGGCAACCAGGGGTCATTTTAGGGGACTAACTTGATGTTACTTAGCTATATTCACCGCCAGGCCCCCCCCCCCCCCCACGCGTGTGGCGGAGGCTGGGAGCAGGGCCCCCCCCACCCCCCCCCGGTAAGCTCCCTCGGGTGTCGAGTACTGAACGTGCCCCTGCTAAGGCAAAAATGCGCAGTGTGGGTACACGGACCCGTCCAACTGCCGGCCCGACTTTAAGTAACTTAAAGGTAAGACTAGATCTCTTCATCCCTCCTTCCCCTGCCATGAATAGGATGCCAAAACCTGCCTTTTCACTGCTTTCCTCGCGGCCGGCGTGACCTGGTCGCCAAAGCAGGTCTCTGCCGTCCCGCACCTACCCGTCAGGTGCTCGAGCACGCTTGTATGAGCTTGTGCGACCCTGAGGAGGTCGGTGTGCGCCTCTGTGCTTTGACTGCCTCGTCTGGTCATCGTTCTTGTGTTCCTGCGTAAGGCGTCTTCAAGAAGGGAGGCAAAAAGCGCTCTGGAAGCGCTCGCTGCTGCTGCTATGTGACTTACTGCCCCGAGGAGGGTGGTCTCCAGGCCTCGGTCTGCAGCTAAGCACATCAGTGGTATTTGTATGTGTTTTAAGTGCTTTTTCTCTTTCTCTTTAAGCTGAAGGAGAGCCAACAGCATGTAGATAATGTGAATGTCAGAGACTCCAAGATGCAGGCCTAAAGCCCCAAAAAGTAAGTGCAACACCTTTCACTGTGCTCCAAAGCAGTACGTAAGGCAAGTACATGCCTTCCTCCTAAGAGTAACCTCAAACCCCGTTAATGGGGGATGATGCGACTCAGTGCCTTTTCAGAATATGGATTTAGGAGAAAACGAAGAACTAGTAAATTCCATGGGCACTTGTGTTTCTGTATCTATCCTGGAATTTGTAATTTTCACACTTAAAAGGGGATTTTACTAAGTACATAAAAAAAGAATCCTCATGGCACAGACATCACCATAATCTACAGGGAGGGAAAGGAGAAACCTACTTTTCTTCCGAGCTGAACATTAAACCCCATTATTGCAATTTGGGCTTTTTTTACAAGAGTTTTCAGTGCAGGTGCCTGAGAAGCAGTTTGCCACAAGCCAGGTGAATGGCAGCATGGTAGTGTGCAATCTGAGCAGGGCAGGAATGGAAGTATACTTTCTAGAGGCACAATATCCTCCCTCCTACTTTTCTCTTGGGAGAGGTAGCAATTTGCTGTTAGTAGGAAGAGGGAAATTGCCACCCTACTCTGTGCCAGCTCAGCTGGCGGGGACTTTGCGAGCAGAGCAAAGACTCTTCCCACTCACTGTCCCCCTGCTAAGGAGCTGGGGCAGTAGCAGGTGCCCATGCCTATTTTCTTGTGCGACATAAATCCAAAGCCCTGCTATCTCATTCATAAGCAAAAAGGTGCACTGCTTTTTTATTCACTTGTACGTATTGCCTGGTCAAGGTACCTTGCCTAAGGCAGTTCTTGAGCCAGTCAGACAGTGATCAACTGTCTCTATATCCAGAACTTCTACATCAGAGAATCTGGCAATTCCCTTGTTTTCCCTTTGGTTCGCTGTACTCACTGAATCTTTGGTGCTCCATCATGTAAATGTTAACTTCCCTCATGGTTGAGGGAGCTCCTGGTCAGGACTGACAGGAGAATGGATCATCTTCTGGATCCTCCACTATGCTGAAAGAAATCTTTATTCATTTTGTGTGGTATTAATTCCAAATATTTAATATTCTTTTATTTCTGTACACATTAGGACTGTGCAACAACAAGAAGCGTGAAGGAGGCTCTTTTTTTCTGTTTTATATTAGGACTTGGGTAGGAACACTACTTGACTGTATTCCCTATATGAAATCTTACTCTGTGTGAAAATGACAGTGCTGGGAGTCTTCACAAGCGTGCATTCCAATTATCTATCATTAGTCCCTTTTGCCCTGTGATGTACTTAGAAAAACAACAGAGTGCAGAAGAACAAATAAAATACAAATTAATTAGAGACTCAAGTCACTCTTGTTTACGTTTTTCTGACCCCCAAAGTAGCATTCCTTTTCTATTGAAGCAATGATCTTAACCGTACGCGTTCACGAATCTCTATTAAAACGGAAAGAAATTGCAACTTATTTTCTCCTTCCCAATTTTCAATGCAATTTACTGGAACGACAGCCAAATATAGGTGTCTAAATTCCATAGTCTTCCAGAAGTCAAAACAGTCTGCCAAGATAACTTCCCTTTATTAAAGCCACATGATTCTGACTGTGTCATTAGGAAAATGAGCCAATATCCAATAAGCTGGGATAGCTCTCTGGTATATCTTGCCCATTTGCTCTCATTGCTTATTTTCCTAGATTTTTCTGCAGCACTTTTCTACTTCCATTAAGTAGGTTTATGTTCCTGTATTCTCTCAGGAGACTAGATGCAACAATTACAGTTTGCTTCTGAATAAAATCCAACTTCCCACTTGAAATTCTGAAGACTTCTGAGAACTTTTGCTGGTGTCATTTATTGATCATATTTGTGCTCCTAAGCTCTTTGTTCATTCACACGCAATGAGTCTCTTTCGCATAAGGTCTAGTTGTTCTCCTTTCCTCTACGGTCCAGGAGTAAGCCCACTAATTTCAGAGGCCGTTTCTACATTAAAATATTATGAAAATATTACAGATGTCTTGAATGGGAGACTTTCCAGACCTTAGCTGAAAAGCTCAGGTGTTGCCTAGCATTTCTCATTATTGTTATTAGTGCTTTTCTTCTCCTAGTAATCACAATGCTGGTATGGACAGCTCTGACAACTGGAAGCTTTTTTGGTCATCTAGCTCGTCATGAAGACCAGCCATAACCAAGATTAGACAGTTTGATCCTTAGAGTCCTGGCAGTTGCTGGGAGTAGGTTCTGTTCTAATCTTCCAGGGCTGCCACTGGTGCAGCTGAACCAATAGTTTGGGGGGGTAGAGGGATGGTTTAAAAAAAAAAAAAAAGTGCAAACCCACCCAGTAGCCTTGAATGCTTTCTGACTGAAGTAGTCCATAGAAATCAAGAGTTAATTGCAGATCGGGCAGTACAGAAAAAATAATATTATTCTTGGTGAATAAAAAGACTTCAAATTTCACCTGAACATCTCTCATCAATGCTGAATTCACATACTGCAGATAACAAGATAATGATGGATCAGAGTAAGGTTCAAAAAGGAGAAGAAAACAGTTGTCCAATAACAAAACAAAGTCTTGCAAGCCATTTTCTTGTGACTTACATAATGGAAGTGATTAGGCTAAATATGTAGTACTAGTTCAGTCTAAAGACTGAAGTGATGTTCACCAAGTAGTAGTTCTTACAGTGTTTTCTCTCTGGATTCTTGAACAGTTCTCATTCCTTAGACCCTCTTGTGTATGTCTGTGTGTGTGTGATCCAGGCTGAGAATCAACCCTTTGCTGGCTGCTGATTGAATAGGACTCTCTTCCCCATCTCAGGGGCTGCTTACTGTACTTCACGTTATATTACGGATGAAACGGGAGCTTTAAGAGAATAACTCTAGAGTACTTCTGAGTGTGAAATTTATCACTCCCGGACTCTCCTACTGTTCTATTTCTTCTTAAAGCTAAAAGATTATAGGAGCTTTACAAACTCACCATGCCTGCAAGTTTATAAAGAGAAGTGAAACCTTTTTTACTGTAGGGCATGATCACGGTTATTTTGTCTTTTCCACTACCACTCCAAACCTAGCATGATCTTTGTCCACTTTTGGCTGAAGGGCCTTCAATGGCACAGCCTCCACAGCCACTGAAGGTCTCAGCCACTGGGATCGAGTCCCAGAAACAAAAGTAAATAAAAACTATGGCTGTAGTTACATGCAATTTCTAACACACTGTTGCTGCTCATATTTATCACTGTTACTGAAACCGCACGCTCGATAACAAACATATTTCAAGGCATATTAGTAGGACAGCCTCTAACAGTCATCCGTGGACAGAGTTCTTTGCCTCAAGCTCTAGTAACTGTCCTTATGTCCCCACTGCCTAAATGCGCCAAACGTAGCCACTCACCCTCCTCACCCACAGATTAGATTTGATTACATGAGAATTCATTAGGATTTCTTAATGAAATTAGGAACCATTACTCTGCCAACTTTCTGATGAGTAATGGCTTGTAGCATTGCAGCCATATATGAAAACCGTAGAACTCTGTGCACTGACCTTTGCTTAAGTTTCTAAGTCACGGACTCAGATTTCTGAATATTCTTGCTTGATGGCAATAATTATGAATCCTCTAGTATTATTTTATATGAAGAATCAATACGGTGGTAAGTCCTGTTGAAGCAGACCGCTGGCTGATCCAGACTTGTTTCCTTTCTCCAGCCACTGCTGTAGAGGGGGAGGGAAACAAACTATGAGTTTATCAGCAACAATTATACAGTATTTCCTTTCTATTATCTAATGCAGCAGGTAGGTGCAGGTGGAAATGAGAGGAGGGGAGTGGTTTTTTCCCCTCTTACGCCAATTGAAGTGATGCAGCAGGTCTGCAGTGCAATTACTGCATCCACTTTGGTAAGGCACTCTATTCCCTGTGTTGCCAAACATACTAAAGTGTACCTCACAGAGGGCATAAAAATTACAGTCAAGGACAATATACCTTGCATAATATTTTAAGGGCAAATAATTACATAATGTAATAAATAAAGGAAACAATTTTTTATTGCTGCTGGTCATTCTGGCTTAAGCTGTGCTGTCACTCAGTAAGTAGGCTTTCCTGTTGGCAGCATCCCTATGGCAGATGGTGTTGCCAAAGAGGAAATGAAAGAGAACTCACTACTTGCAAAGTTTTTAAAGTGTTTCTTTGGAAAACAGTTGTTTTACCCCACGTTACTGTACTTCCTTACAGCTGATTGTTCTCAGCAAAAGCCTCTTATCTTCCAGTAATTGCATTACCCCACAAGTGAAAGCACTGTCTGTAAATAAACTTGCAACGTCTCAATCCCTAATATTTAAGCAAAGCAGTTTAAGCGTAGCCTCTCAGCTGTCCTGCTCGTCCCCAGCTGCGCTGAGACCCCGCAAGTTACTGCATGTTTATTTTCCCTGTTTCGGCTTCCTTGCAGTTTCTCTGGCTGCTAACACGTTTTTCGCGCATGCCGAGATTATTCCGTCGCCAACCCTCCCGCCCCCCGGCATACTCTTGGCCAAAGCGTTGCGCGGAAGCCTGCAGGTGTTGGAAGTATTGTGGAGCCCCCGAGCCTTATCCCGACCGCGCGTTTTCCAAGCGCGGATTGCGGAGCCGGGGGCGCCGGGGCGGGGGCGCCGGCCGCGGCGCGGGGCACGCCGGGAGCTGTAGTCCGGCGGGGCGCGCTGGCGGCCGGCGGCGGCGGCGGCGCGGGGCCGCGGCGACTCCGTTACCCAGCGAGCCCCGCGGTGTATATGAGGCGCGGCGGCGAGCGGCGGGCGCAGTAACCATGTGGACGCGGCGCTGAGCGGAGCCGGGCGCCGCCGCCGCCGCCTAACGGGACCGGGGCAGCGCCGCGCCGCGCCGCCACCATGGGGCAGCGGGGCCGCCGCTAGCCCCCCTCCCCTCGCCGCCGACGCCAGGTAGAGGGCCGAGGGGTCGGGGGGGGGGGCCCGCCGCCGCCCGCGGCGGAGGCGGTGCGGCAGCGCCGAGCACGCCGCGGCAGGCGCGGGGAAACTGAGGCACGGCGGCCGCCGCCTGCTCTGGGAAAGCCCTTCGGGGAGCAGGCCGCTTTCTGAAGCGCCTGTTGATAGCCGGCACCACTCAGCTGGAGAGGTGCCTGCTGCATCCTCAGCCTGTCCGGGCCGCTTCAGAAGCGCGCCGGGGGGCGCAGGCGGCCGGAGGTGCCCCTGGCATCCGGGGTGACTTCGGCCTCTGCGGCGGTAGTTGAGGAGCAGCGTGTCAGCTCCAACTTTCTCTGCTTTTTTCCTCCCTGCTTGACACGCCGTTACGCGGAGATGTTTCATGTTATGTAAACACTCGCCGGTGTTGATGTAGACTTGGCTATAGATGCCCTTATTCTTAAATGGTCAAAAGCTGGGCAATGGCGGGTGGATATTTTTGAGGGTCTTGGTAACTAGTCTAACAGGCTAAATATTTAGCTGTTTCCTGGCTACGATAACTGGACTTAAGAGGAGGGGGAGGGGGCACATGCACATTCCATGTATGTGGGATGCGTCATAATTCTGAGCCATTTTGCATTTTATTGCTAAAAGCTTCATTATTGCTGGCTGTTCTGGATGTCTTTGGACTTAAGCGTGTCTTGTAGCTCATCTGAACATACGGAGGTGTTGCTTCCTCCTTTTTGCATGGACTTCTGCTGCGCTACCCTAGAGATAAGGGGAACTTCTCTGTAAAGCTGCATGCAGCAGCTGGCTTGAAGCAACAATAAGGGTTTGGAGCAAAGCTTTCCCCTCTAATACAAAAACCAACATGTAGTCTTTGGCCTGTGTGGGTTCAATCCATCTCGCCGTAATCTGTCTGTATGAAGAACCCCAGCAGCTGAAAGGGCTGAAATACTGCATTGAACACATTTACCACTGAGTGCAACAGTTTGCAGGTGCTTGCTCAGATGCAGGTGCAATGGGCTATAGTGTTACTACTCATAAATTGGCAAGGGAGAACATTGCTAATACAGCCCAGATCCTTGCATTGCCAAAACTTAGTGACTCGGAGTAGTACATGATGACAGTTCACTTTAATTGTAATGAGTTCTTTTTTCTTTTTTCTTTTTTCTTTTTTCTTTTTTCTTTTTTCTTTTTTCTTTTTTCTTTTTTCTTTTTTCTTTTTTCTTTTTTCTTTTTTCTTTTTTCTTTTTTCTTTTTTCTTTTTTCTTTTTTCTTTTTTCTTTTTTCTTTTTTCTTTTTTCTTTTTTCTTTTTTCTTGTGCATTTTGTTATTTGCCTTTGAATTTCTTTTCCTGTGCTCAGAAATTTGCTTGGTATCCCAGGGCTTCCAAAACCTGTTGACCCAAAAGACTCACTGACTCGGAGCCTAGTCCAAAGGTCCACATCTGAATGGTTTCCTGACAGGGCTCAGTTGCCTGGATGAGGGGTGTAAGATGAAGCTTATATCAGTTTCTGTCCCGCAGAAGTTTCTCTGCAGCCAAGTTAATGGGCTGTTAGCCTCTGGGTTATTTTGTTTGCTTTTTTGGTAGGCCTCTGCTTTAAACTAATTTCCACGCAGAGCAAATATTCTAGGTTCTGAATACTCAGCATGAGTTTACAAGAGTAAACTCGGTGCCTGAAACATGACAGTATTGCACGCTGTAGTGATTATAGCAAAGTGTTGATTACCCAGTGCTAGCTGCTCGAGGACTGGAGATCATTGGTGTTATTGATCGGAGCAAAAATTCTGGCGTAACAGTACACACTGAAAGGTATGCTTCCTGTCAGAGCCAATGTGAAAGCTAACTGCTATAAAAAACAGTGACTTGAAATGCTGTGAATGTGTAGCAATCAATATGTATAAACCAAAACAAGTAATTGTGGAAATGAAAAACACAGTTCCATTGTTTTGCAAAACAAGCTGTTGCAGGAGCACTGTGAAGTAAGCTCTCCACTGAGCCGATTATTTCTAATGTGTTTTTAAAGTAATTTTTTGTTTGTCAGTAACACGTTTCTTGTCTTAAAATTCCTTCATCCGGTCTGAGATTAAAGTGTTTGCTTAGATGAGCGTTCCCTCACCCCCATCTGTTGCTTGTGCAGCATTCATTAATTCTTGACATAGAGAGCAATCCGGTTTCCTCTTTTATAGAGGTTCACAAATTGGGAAATAAACGGCAAGAGCAACTTTCATTTGCCTTTGCAGTCTTGGGGTGGAGCTTAACTGTGGGTAATAGTATATTTTTCAACGATAGCTAGTCATGAATACCATTGTTGGAGGGTGGAAGAGGGCTTAATGAATGACACTGAAGAAGCAAGCATGTTGTGAGTGTAGGTCTTCAGCAACAAATGTTGGAGCTACAAGTCTAGGCAAGAACAGCTAAATGGAGGAAATATACTGGGACTGATAAATAAAGTGGAGCGAGGTAGAAATAATAGTTATGGTCTCTGGTTATAAACAAGAGGTGTAATGGCTTGTATTATGGCACTGTCTTTTTATCCTCTCAGGTCACCTCAACAAATCTGTTTGTGTGGGATAGACTAGAAAATGGAAGAGTCCAGGTGAAGAAGCTGAATCTCAACTCCTAGCTCCTTGCAAGTGTGGTTGCCATTTAGAGCGATCCTGACAAAGAGTGAAGTAATACTGCTGTGTGGTTTCAGTTACCTTGTAAAGCTAATTCTGAATCTATGTTACAACATGGCAGAGTGAGAAGGTAGTCACCCACAGATTTTTGGAGGAAGTGTAAAGCCGAGTTTCCAACTGCTATAGTCTTATGTGTGTGTGAGAGGAAGGGTACTAGTCCAGGTTCCCAGTCAATTTCCAGCCTGTGTGGTCTAGAGTAGATCTGGAAGTCCTTGGTGGAGGCAGGAATTCCTTTCAACTGCTTTCTGTAACGTGGCAATATATCAGAAGAGAGGCTTGCTCAAGACAGACAATACTGAGGTGAAGCTTCTTTTTCAGTGCTATAAAGCAGACTTGAAACAGGACCTAGATATCTTGAGCCCTAGTCCTGTCCTTTAGATGAAGCAGCCTCAAGAGCAGGCATAGTCCATTCTGGTGATTTGGTCAGCTGTGCTATTCCCCTGTGATACTGTGCATAGTAATTCTTGAGTGCATTGTATACTCCATAGGAATGTTTGATGTGTCAAGCTGCAAAGCATATTGGGAGTCTTTGAGACATTATTATCCCATAAATATAAGATAGTTATAGTAGGATTATGCTTTAAGGCAGAAGGAATCTCAAGATCTTGTGGGAGGTGGAATGAAGGTAGTGGTTCTGTAGTATCTGATAGACTAGCTGCTTGCTTTTCTGTGGGTGAGTGTGAGAGAAGACAGCCTCACCAAAGAAGCTTAAAGGGAGCCAAGGGGTTTAGAGGTAGAAAATGGTGTGCTAGGGGAAAGTTACATAAATGTAACACTTCTGTCACAGTGTGCCCGTGGTATTAATCTGGTTTCAGAAAATTCAGAACATTCTGCCTTGCGGAATGTTCCAAATCAATTGCTTCTGCTGCTGAGATAGCACATTCACTACTGCAGTAGTCTGAAGCATTTTTCTGCCTGTTTTTTGTGTAATAATACAGAAGATGGGTTAAAAACCCTTGAGCAGTTTTATATAGCAGCCTATGCTGTGGTGTAGGTACACACAGATACTGATTTACTGAGTGCTATGAAATGGAAGACCTGAAAAGTCAGCGGATGGTACATGGGCTGCTAAGTCAGATCCTATCTACCTTTGTCCACGGTTACTCAAAATGGGTGTTTTATCAAGGGAGGTTATAGCAGGACCCTTCCCTCAGCTTTTTACGCGGATTCCTGTGCTCTTCCGTTATGCATCTCACACTGGCTGCTGTAGGAGGCAGGGTGCCAAACAAGGCGAGCTTTGATCTGGCCTGATATTCCATTCTTATTTCTGTTCCCAATGGACGCTGCAAAAGCACTACAGCAGTTATTGCCTGGTTCTCAGTCTTGGCACAGATGATGAGCTATAACTGGGGTATGGTGTTGGAGCTATCTTTTCAGTGTGCTGCAACTACTTGTTAGACTGGCAGAGGCAGCAACAGGAAGTATGTTGTTCTTGCTTGGTCTGTACCCGTTGAGAAATTACAATTCCAAGTCTTCTATGCTGTTATGTTTTAAGAGACTAAATTCATTTGGGAAAAAATTAAGGTAAAATGAAAACTACAGGAATTGTAATTCAAACTGGAGGAAAGCTGCAAAATTCAGCTGTGGATTCTGAACTCAAAGTTTCATTTTCATAGCTGTGGTTTTGGTTAAGCCTATCAAAACTTGCATCAGAACTTATTTTTCCTTCCTCACACTGTTGTATTGAGAATAAAATGTCAGTTCAGATCTGGGCAAGTCAACTGCTCTAGAGAGAAAAATGTCTTAGTGATGAGCTTGGAACTGCAGGTTATTTTGCTGATTTACAGTTTGCAGAGATAAAACTATATCCTCGTATGCCAAATGCTAATATAAGGAGCATTGCAGAAAGCTTAGTGTTTATACCTCATTGATCATTCTACTGAACAGAGTAGCAAAGAATAGTAAATAGCTCTGAGCAGACTGAGGGCCGAATGAAGCAACTTTCTGGATTAGGACATTAGATGATAATTCTTCTTTTGGAGTAATCTGCTACTAAGTTACAGGGAAAGAAGTCTGAATATTGAATCCAGATGTAATAATGTATACATAAGCAGTTCTCTCTCTCATCATCCCTGTCTTGTGCAAGATGTCTGGAGTTAGAAGACGGTAATCTCTGTGCATATGTGGATAAGAAGTGTGTCTGACCAAAGTAGGTCAAAAAACGGCCACTGCCAGAAGACTAGCTTTTTCTGGTTGGTTGGTTGATTTTTATTTATTTGTTTGTTTGTTCCAGGAATTCTTTAGTAGCAATTTAGGATGAAGGTTTTGTAATAAAATAAAATAACAAAATAAAAATTCTTCTCTACCCTGGCACATCCTATCTTCTTCTTCAGAAATCTACCAAGAAGTTCTGAGGAAAAAAGCACTGATTGCGTGAGTGTGATGTCCAGATATGTCCTTTCTATCCCATTCCAACAGGAGATTCATGGACACAAAGACAGATACCTAACCCTTTCAGGTTTGGCTAATGATCCTTGGTCTAAAGGGTTAATTGAAAACTTAACTCATCTTATGGTTAAAATAACTCAACAGTCCTTGGTCACTCCTCCGTATGTAAGGGTTAAGCAGATTCAGTTGCTGATGTTCTTTGTGAGCTAAGCTGGTGCAGTATTTTGAACCTTTGCTTCAGAAGAATGACTCATGTTTGCATTCTAGAAAATTACTGTTGGGGGACCAACATGTACAAGTCAGTCTGGAACCTGGAGGCTTCATCTGTAAAGGAGCCCAACTTGATTGGGCTTTTTTTAGATCAGTAGGGCTCAAAGTAGGTCCCCTGGCCACCAGTGGTTCTCCACACGTGCTAATCACGTGGTGGTAGTGGCTCCTCCTCTTTGGCTGCCTCTCACAGGCATTTAGGTTTTTCACTGCAGACCTAGATGCCTGCTGAGGTATCTAGGAAGGAAGACCAGTGAGCTAACCCTCGTAAGGGTTGCTGTAGCTGGAGGACGAGAGAGGACTTGCAAGCCTTCAACAGAAGAGACCTGCTAGTAGGGGAAAAGCATTAATTTCATTACTGGCAGGGACCTGAAGCTACCAGGAGCCATTCAGCCGAGTCCAGTCTCAGCACAAGGCTCAAACACTGCCATGGAGGCCAGAGAACCCCCACCAAGGTGAAGTATTGGCAAAGGAAGAACTGGGGAGTATAGGGCATGGGAAGGATGCAAGTATTGGGCAGGTAGTCAGAGGGAGATGAACAGAGGGCTAATGAGACTGACAGACAAAAGGAAAATGCTTTGGTAAATTTAGGGAGTATTGCATTTGCTGAAGAGCTTGCATCTTGTGAGGTAGCAGGGGGGCTCATACCTGACAAAAGAGGCTGTAGGAGATAGAGCATTCTGTGCTGAAGCCTCAGTAGATATATGGCCATGCAAAATGAAATTGGGACTGTTCTGTACGTTCTTCTTCCCTGGCCACTTTTCTTCTTTGGCCAAACTCCAGTAGATATTATAAACCAAGCTTGCTCTCATTCCCCATGACATTGGCGGCCCGGGTTCTTTTGGCATGTTCCTACACTCTCCTTCTAACAGAAATATTCTGGAAAACAGTGTGCTTGTAGGGGCCTCGTCCAGAGGCTGGCGTCTAAGCTGCTTTCTCCCCTCAGGGTGAGAGCCAATAAGTATCAACTTTCAGAAGTTGATACTTACTGAAGTGCTTCTTAGTTTTAATAGAATTGAAAATTTGCTATCAGGTCGTACTTGGTCTGAAACTTTAAAAAAAAAATTTTTTTTTTCTTCCTGACAGCGTGCCCCCAGTAGTTTTTTTGGCTTTCTTCAAATATCTATCAATGAGGATCTGTTAGTTGCGTTTATTATATCAATGTAATGGCTGCTGTATAAGATATGTCTGTCAAAGTGTAACTTCTGCTTAGCGCAATTATGGGTGTTTTCTTTTCAACTTTAACTTTCTGTAAGTTTGGCGTGACTATTTTCCTATCTGGTTGCATTGGACAAATCAAGAAATGTGTGCATCCTTTCTGAGGAGAAAAGGATGTCACGGATGTTTGCTTATTTGTATTAAGTATTCATTCAGGTTTAAGTTAACAAAATGAGTTGCTTTATGTCTTTTCTCTCTCCTCTTTTTTTTTTTTAAGCTGACTTTTATTGCACCTACTAGTCACTTCTGAATAACTTCATCATTTGTAGGGTAACTATAAAAAATGAGTTTATCTGTGACGTGGCATGCAGTAGGAATAGAACATAATTAACTTAGCCACCATCTCGCTGTATGAATTTACTTGCCTCCTCTAACCTCTTTCAATGAAAGAGAAGAATATGCTTGATTGGAAGTGCAATAGGGCTGAACTCCCTCCTGAGAGAGGAGAGGCAGTATGGAGTGGTGGATGAGGATTCAGGAGACGTGGATCCTAATCCAGGCTCTGAGTCTAACCTCCTGCATGACCTTGAGTAAGTCATAGCACTGTGCTGCTTCCTCCTTCCCCTCTTTCACGTTCTCCGTCTTGTCTATTTAGACTGCAAACTGTTGGAGAATCTGCTACATTCTAAGCATTAGGAAGAAAAATACTTTCTCTGTGAAAGTACGTTTCTCCTCTTTAATCTACCCGTTCATCAAATGACAGTTTGTCTGCAGATAGCAGGCTCCTGGACATGAAAGGTAGCAGTAAGTGGAAAACAAGATCAAGTGGTAGATAAACATACCAAGTTTATATTTTTTTAAATGTAATCTCCAAAGTGTACGTACATGTGCGTGAAATTAGCAGTACATAACCCTGTCAATACTTCACACAATTCTTAGCTACTTCCGACTGAAAGCATGCGAGGGTGAGAAAGGAAAAAAATCTAATGTTCGAGACAGCGTGCCTGTGATTCCCTGTGCCGTTGTCATCTTCCGTGCGCTGTAAACAGTGTTGGTGTCTGAGAAGTTTCTGAATTTCGCTCTACTGTTGACCTAGTGTTCAACTAAGGAGTTAATGAACTTTTCTGGGCTATTCTGCTTGCTGTATGGCCCTTACCATGGTTGTCAGGAGCCAACTGCCTTTTTGCTCTGTCACCCAAACTGTGCTGTATTTGTCTTTCCATGTTGTGTGCATGTATGCCAAGAGCCCCTTCTAGATTTGCTAAATCAGAAGCTTTGAAAAGGACAGTGTTTCCTTCTGCAGCCCCAGAAGAGTGATTATTTGCTGGATGATCTTTTGCATGGAGCACTTCCTCTTGGGCTGTTTTGATGGAATGCTTATGATTCTTTTGTCATAGCCCTTAGGGAGGAAACCTCCTATCTTTTAAAATAAGGATGGGAAACAATTTTTCGTTTCAGTTTTTAAAAAGTTAGCTGCACCTGTAAAAATAGATACCTCATGCTAGAGTCCTATCCAAAGCATTGAAATCGTTAGAAAAAAAATCTCTTAGTTAAGAGCAACTTTGGACCAAGCCTGTAAAGCCAAATTTTTGATCAGGTAATCTTGTTATAAAGTTTGGTTTTAGCAAAGTGTTTTAAGCACCTGACTCTCACCAAAATCTGGGGAGTCAGTGAACGCATTCAAGAAATGTCAGCTTACTAGGCCTAAACCAGAAACATTAAGGACCCAATCCCGTTTGCTTCGAACACTTGGACTTATCTGCCTCTGTGGGTTCTCAGTTGATAGTCTTGAAATGTTAGTGGTATCTGTTAATTTGTGGATGCTTCATCATATGCATGGCAATGGCTTATACCACAGTAGTCCTTTATGTTGGCTTTTCCTTCTCCTCCACTGTTAAGAATTTGATTTTTTTTCTTAAAAAAAAAAAAGAAACAAAATTAAACTTTCACTGTAATCTTTCCTATCTGTAGATTTTTCTGAGTAGTTGAGTACAATTTGAGATTCTATTCTAGTCTTACCTAACTAATATAAATAGTGAAAAAGACTTTGATAAAGTGCTGCTCCGATTTCTGAAACAATACATACACAATTGTTAGTCTAATTGAGCAATAAACCACAGTGAAAATATGGTAATGGTGAACTAAGTGCATCATGGACCTATAAGGCACAGCAAGGAGCTTTTTTGCTCAAAACAAACATCATTAGAACTATCTTAAAAAGATTAAGTCATTTGTATCCCAGTTGCTAGAACTCAAACCGTAGGCAGTAAAACCTATTTGAACTTGTTTGTTTTACAAATAGTATTTCCGGTCATAGGTTAAAGTATTAAAATCCTACAGCAAACACATGAGACATGGTATCAGCAGAACAGCTGAAAACTCTTCAAAGAGCCTTTCAGCATTACATTGCTTGATGAGGAATGGTATACTGCAAAAATCTTGTTTTATACTGTCCTGGTAAGGAGGAACTTCAAAAGGGGGCCTTGACTTTGTTATTCAAGGAAAGCAAACTCTCGGTGTTGCTCTGAAGCCTTTTTTTCCCCTAACTGAGCATCAAGAATTAAATGAAGGAAGGAAGAAATGAGTATGAAATGTTTACAAAGCAGTTGCATTTCCTATTCTGAGAGCTTCAAAAAGCAGATGTCTCATTAAGGTATTCGATATTAGCAGTCATTTTGATTTCCGACTTCACTGGTAATTCTGCTGTAACTACCACTATGAAATGGGTTTTCGTGAGAAAATGGATTGAAATGTTTGAGTTGAATTTGAGCGACTTTTATCAGTTTTTACTGGTTTACTCAAGGTCATCAGGCTAAGGATATGATCTGCTTGTGCCCTACAATACGATTGAGTCCTTCCAATCTTTACCAAAGCCAATGGAAACGTTTGTGAGGGAGGGTCTGCAGGATATCACCTTTGAATCAAAGGGAAAGGATAGTGCTTGTGTTGAAAGGCTTTGTACAAATTCTTTCCAAGTGCTTATTTTTATATTTCAAGATTGGCTCTTTTCACTAGCTCTCACTATATAAAATGTAGCTTATTTTGGGGAAATACAAGGTAATCTGTTTCAAAAACCCTGCAATAACTATTGCACTTCCTGTTCAGTCAGGAGACTAATCTCTAGGTCTTATGTTAAGAGATTTGTGTTCACCAAAGCCCTACAGAGTGGTAGGGTAGGCAAGTGATAAAACTTCGAGGTTTGACTGGCAAGTTTTATTTGCATTAGCTAAATCCAGTCAGTGCATTAATCCACGTTCAAGTCCAGTCCATCGAACAATGCTATAGCTTGGCAAAATCACTTGTAAAGCAGTACCTTGCAATTCTCACGAGGCTCAAGCAGGTCTCTGTATTTATTTTTTGGGTTGATTCTTGAGACTTAATTTTATCTTCCTGTGTGGAGAAATTGTATGTAAAACATATTTAAAGCCATGCATTTATATAAATAATATAGATGTTGAAGTCATTTCCAGTGTAATTAAAAGAATTCAAGCTGTCCAGGCTTAAAAACATACCATAGGAAGTGTTAATCTTTCAGGCATTTTTCTATGTCTGTGGATAAATACAGTCCATTTCTCAATATACAGTCAACTTCTAGTTCACGTTTCATTTCTCATCTTAGAAACTGGTAACTGTCTGTCAAAATTAGGTTCCCCAGTTTAGTGGAAAAATAACATTGTTGCTTTTTAAAATCTGATGTTGTTGCTGTAGACTTTCCAGCCATCTGAGCTAAAGCTTGTAATGCAAATTTGGAGAAACCTGACTCTTTCTACATTCATATGTTTTTATTACCATACTGTGCTACGGTTTCCCTGTTAGAATATTTCTTCATCATCAATCTTTCAAGTCTTTACCTAGAAAAAAAAATCTTGTTGTTGTTGCGTTCCCCGCCCGACAGTGTTTCAGTGGAAGAGGACCACTGTTTCATGGCCAGGAGACTGCTGTGATATAACTGGAGTATGATGGGTTTCTTGCAGCTCTTTCTTTTGTGAGGCTGTGGGAATGCCGTTAAAACTCTGATTCCATTTAGGCGTAGTTGGAAACGCTCTGTTAGGGTTTTCCCTCTCTAGTATTAATTGCTCTTGGCACTGCCATATCGAAAATACATTGCAGAGTAATGATTATATTTATCCGTGGAGCATAATTGTTTTTTGAGCAGAGTGATTATGCCATAAAAAAAATTATACAAGCCAGGTATTGACGGCATACATAAGAATCCTCCTTCCCTTCTCTTCCAAGCGTTTTCTAGTAGTCATCTTCAGTATTCCATAGAAACGACGGTGGAGGAGGGAAGCACATCCTTGCTGACAAGGGGATGTGCAGTGGCTCTTGACCAGCGTGTTCAGGAGGGAACCTGTTCTCTTAAGTCTGTGCAGCCCACCTGTGCTGTGACTTGGGATAAAAGTGCCAAGGCTGCCGGTTTTTTTTTTTTTCCTGTCTGTCTTAGCTTCACGGTTCTCAAAACTGAGATGCCAGGAGGTCTGACTTCACATGAAATAGCGTAGTCATCAGAAATTGGCAATCACATTTTTTAAAAGGGTTTTCAAACTGGGCACCTGGATACATTGGCCTTGAAAATCTTGGGATTTTTATCTTTGTCTCAGATGTCCTAGTTGTGCCTCCTAGTCAAAGGTGTAAAATATTTGCGGTAGTTGATCATTTATGCTGTTTAATGCAAATAATCGATTAATCAGTAGACCAATTTTGTTAGATGTCATGAGCCCCTTGTTGAGAATGCTGTCAAAGCAGCTTTGAAGTAAGCTAAATTAGCAAACCTTACGTATAAGGAGGCCTGCTGGGTCATTTAGTCCCTCACTCCATCTGCCAGTTCAGCATGTTCCTGAGCTCTGTCCAACCTCAGAAACAGTATGCTTAAAGATAAATGTCAAATGGATTGGCTTTTGGTATGTGGTTATAAAAGAGTGTAATAGATGTAGACAGACACACAGTCACATTAGTTTTAATACGGGCAAGCCTTATGATGACCTGAATAAATAGATATTTTACTAAGAATTGGCAATGTATTTCATTAGAGCAGTGGAGGCAAGGTCCATTGGGATATCTCATGCTTCACTGGGGATAACATCATGCTAATCAGTGTTTAAATAGTATTCAAAAAAGGATACCGGGGAAGCAGAGGGAAGAGTACGAGCATACCTAATACCACATGCCTCAGGAAAGCCATAGAAAACGTGGTTATTGTAGCCAAGTCAACCTTGCGTAAGTCTCGACTCCAGCAGAGCTGATGGTCAGCAAGCCTGATGAGCACAGTGGTTCTGTTTGGGAATGAGAGGCCAGGGTGCCTCCTCCGCAGAGAAGTTCTGCAGTTCCCCTATTCTGCCTGCAGTGATGCAGGCAGTTTGCACCATTGAGCTAGGCAGAAGTAGAATTTGACTCTGTAATGATGGCTTCATTAGCTAGCGTGGAAAAATTTAAAAAGAATCTAGCGAACTGGTGGGTAATGAAATTCAAATCGTATAGTGTATCTGAACTACTTTGAGGATTAAAAATACTTTTCCATTATATATCAGGAGAAATAATGGTTATAGTTGAAGTTGCTAAACATTTTATTAATGGAAATGTCAATAGATTGCAAATAAGTTTATTTTATATGTTGGAATATCATGGTATACAAAACACTGTATATCTGGAACTTTCTCAGTAAAGAAAATACACCAAAAAAAAAAAAATCTGTGTTCTGGCACAGAATAATTAATATGATGCAGACATTTGATTGTCCATCCTTAGGCCTGCTTTTGGTCAATGGTCTGGGGTTTTAGGTTTTTTGCCAAGAAAAAAATTCTTTTCTTCTCTAATGGAATTCAATAATTTTGACCTTTGCGTTCTCTTGGGAACAGCTGTGGTGAACATCTGTCTCTTCTAAAGTAAAACGATAGTCCAGTAAAGTTGCCTTCCCCCCCTCCCCCCCACCCCCAACAAAGGGGATACCGTATATGCCATTGTAAAAAGGAATAGTTTAGAGCTAAAAATATTTTGTGTGTGTGTAATCATATTACATTACTCCACAGGCCAAAAGTTCAAAAGTATTTAAAATCAACCTAAATGTAGACAGATGATTAGCTTCTTCCAGAAGTGTGTGTGTTTCTTTTGACTTCAGATACTTTTGCTTTGAGCTATAGGAATTTAGGTCCCAATCTTAATTGTGAGAGCCTGAAAACTTTTGGCATGAAGTACATGATTAAAATCCAAGTCAGGAAATGAGGAAAGCTGTATTTCTAGTGATACTAATTCAGTCATTCTGCATATTTTTGTATGTTTTTGGCATATAGTTTAAAATAGGTCGTGATGCTACGCTGTTCAGTTATCGGGAGAATGGGAACGGACTCTGTGACATATGCAGCGGCTGAAGGACTTGGCATTAAATAAGGAACCTGAAGCCAAATGCTTTGCTTCTGTATGTACATAGATTTGACTTCAGAGAAGTAGAGGCTTCTTACCCTGCCTATGAACTTGGCCTATTATCTTTTGTTTTTCTTGATTTTGATTTTAATTGTACAAATAACAAAGGGAGTTTCAGGCATGAGAATCATGTATGTAATGTGCTTTCACTTATTATTGGTGGTGGGGGGAGGAAGTGAAGAAAGATAGCTGTCTGCGGCTTTTCAGAGGAAAAGTGCAGCCCCGTCTTTTGCTTGCACTCTGATATCTGCACTGTGTTATCAGCATCAACTTTTAAATCTCCATGAATCTGTCCTTGGTGAGCCCCAGCCTTGCTTAATAAACTTGATCCTTACACTTTTGGTAAACAAGATAACGTTCAGTGAAAGGGAATATTTATCCCACGTACAGTGTCAGGGCTGTGCTCTCTAATAAGCCTAATTTCCTGCCGCTTCGTTCTCCTCACGGTAGACCATTTAAAGTTGATTTTGGTGTGTCATGCTAGATGTCAGGGAGGGTGAAAGTGTTTTCAATTACATGCCCTTAAATCTGAGGGTTTGCTCCTTGGCAGCATTCAGACTACATCATCAGGCTATGCGAATGAGCAGCTTGGAAGAGCTGTGTTACTGCCTGCTGTTTGAAACCTAGTGCATAGAAAGCTATTTTAGCATTTTGAACCCAGTGATCAAAAAACATGGCTTAGGATCTCCAAGAAGCTGGTAAAAGGCCTTTGAAAAGAAGTCTTTTAAAAAACTGTTCAGTTGGGCCTCTTTTTATGTTGGCTTATGTTTGTCTCTGTTGCTGTGACAGATATGAAAAAGCAAGTTTCTATTTATTTAAATGACAGGTAAGTCTGGTATCATTCAGTCCAGGATTTGGGGCTTTAAAGAGAATAATAGTTCTTAATACTGTGAAAGTTGACAGTACTGAGTGGCTGTCTCCTCAGTGTTACATTTGGGCATTCTTTTTGAAAACAGGATGAAATGTTTGAAATGTTCCTAGTTTCATAGGGATTTGGCTTCTTGATGTACACTTTAAAGTATTTGACTTTGAAAAATCTTAATCTTTACATTTTTCTGCTTGGAAAATCTGTTGTCAGGTGTATTCAGTGTTTTTTCACGTAATGCCTTCTTTAAAGCTGCAGTTGTAAGAAGGTGGCTACCCCTGATGTTGATGTAGCTGGCAGAAGCTATTATGAATCGTGTCAATACTTTACATCCGAATTCTCTAGAGCACCGTTTTGGTGTTGAGATGCACCAGCACTCCAGAGGACCTTTAAAATATGCTCGAACCTACAGACTTTGATTTTGACAGAACGAGTTAGACAGAGGAATACATGGTGATTTAGACGGTATAAATAATATGCCTTAAATTAAGACGGCCCACTCTTTTTTTTTTTTCCCCTTTCACCATGGGATGAACAGGGTCACTATGCCTGGAATGGAAATGTCCACGAGCATCTGTGGGACAAATGTGACTACCACTGAAACAATCCCACATTGAATGGGATGCCAACAGCTTGTTGTTTTTCCCTAGTTTATTTTTCTAAGCAAGTATTTTGACATGCTACGTGTTCTTTGATACCTGAAATTCCACTGCAAGGACTTCTTCAGATTTTCTAATAAATAAAAGTAAAAAAAAGAAAAGTGAAGGGTCCTTTTGTTGTTGTAACCTCCAAGCAGCTTATGTCAAGAAATAATTCTGTCTAATAGTAACGTTCCATTTTATTCTTCTAGGGGCAGTAAGCCAGAGATGACCGACAAGATGTCGAGCTTCCTTCATATTGGAGATATTTGTTCTCTCTATGCAGAGGGCTCAACAAATGGATTTATTAGCACTTTGGGGTAAGAACAGCTGTTCTCTTGTACTAAAAACATCCATATGAAGGACTGACAGAGGTCAACTAGCTGTCCTGAGCCTGACTCTCAGGAAACACTGGGTAAAGCAAGGTAGCTTTCTGTACAGATTTGGCCCTAAATTTAAAAATGACATGAAGTTAATACAGCAGATGGAAAGTTAAATGTTGGGAGGCTGGAGAGGATACTAATGGCTATGGTACAGTTTTATTTTGTTCGGTGGGGAGGAAGAAGCTTGCCAAGTTTAAGCAGTGGGTAGAGGGGATGAATACAAGAAAATGATTTTCATGTTGTCTGTCCCATGTCCATCCGTGTGTCCCGTCCTGTCCCTCCCCGTCCCCTTTTCCTCTCTCCCCAGTCAGGAATGAATAGGCCGCACAGTGCAATCTGTTGATTGGGAAAAAAGAATGTAGCATAGGTGATGTAAGTAGTTTTCAAAAAAAAACCAAAAAAAAGACAAAGGTGGGGGGAGTGTAAATAAAAAAAGCCCTGAGTCACTTTATACACCACTGACTTACCACTGTGATTGGTTTTGTCTTTTCTTATAGTATTTGAGGTTTCTCATACAAACAAAATTGTACTTCTCCAGCCAAAGGAGAACGTGTTTTGAGTCTTTGGCTTTGCCAATGGCCAGCATCCCCCAGAACTGCAATGGGAGCCGCGCCTTGCCTGTTCCTGTCACCTGTTGTGCTGCTTCCTCATAGACCTCCTTTGCACTTTCTCCTGTGAACCCATAGGTACTCTATTGGAGAGTACCTCTTCACCAGTAGGGAGTGTATGCCACTTCGTTAAACATAAAAGTAGCCATTTACGTAGGGCAAGGAAGATTTTGCAGAGAAAAGCTGTGCCATTGACATACCACAGAACTGAAGCTTCGATGAGTGACAGACTGTGTTTTATTTTGCTCAACTGCTGTTTAGGAGAAATCTTGCAGGCTTCAGAAGCTGGCAGTGGAGCTGTGTACTGCTTTGGCAGACCTTACCGGGAGGCCGGATGAGAGGCTGAAAGAGCACATCTGCCACCACCTTTCAAAGCGATGAGAAATTAGAGGGAGGGAATCAGTTAGTATGCCACATTGCTGTGGTACTTCAGTACTGAATGAATAGTAAAGAAGCAACCAGGAAGCTTGATGGTATTGTGAGTGGGCACGCACAACATGCTCTTTCTCATTTCCAGTAGCCGTAAGGGCCTCAGGGTGGGTACAGTGACAGCAAATTTTTTTGATGCCTACTGTCAAGATGCATCTGATAAATGGAGCTCCCAAGCAGGGTACCGGGACAGCATCCTGGTAAGTCTCTCGGCAGGAAACAGTGGGCTGGAATTTAATCTGAGTGACTCCAAACTAACTTGTAGGTTTAGTCCTTTAGCTATTAGGATTCTGGAAAATAAGGGGGCAGAGAAGGAAGCAGACACTGAAGATGCACCATGATCTATTATAGGAAAGAGAAGAAAATATGGGATGCTGCCAGAAGGGAAAGAAGGTATGATAAAAGCAAGGGATGTAGTAAGTAGGGTTGGTTGAATAGTATTTGGCGAATGTATTTGACAGATTTCCCAGGTACCCGTCAAATATGACACGTATGCTCTGCAGTATTCGATCAGCTGTGTAACTGGCCAAATACTATCTGCTGAAAACTGGCAAAACGAATTGAACAACATACATTTGGCTATTTTTTTTTTTCCTTCCTAGTATTGAAGCAAGTTTGGCAGTAAATTATTCCAGAATAAGTAGAAAGTTGTTATGTTGTGTTTTATCCCATACAGTGCATGATGAACAGTATGCAGTGGCTGTGGCTTTTGATGGCATTGCTAAGCAGATATTTTTCACCATGGGTAGTCCTTTTAGACATTGTAGGCCTTAAGTAGCTTGCATTTTTTTTTTTTTTTAGACTTGATCAGATGTTCTGATGGCAGGTCTAAATATCCCTCAGTGTTATAAGTATTCTCTTTGATTTGGTTAGTACTGTTTTAAGGTAACTGTGTTATATAATGGCTGCATATCTTTTCAGCCTAATTTAAGCCAGAAATCCCAATTGCTATGTGAAACATGAAATGCATTATCATCTTAATAAGCCTTCATAATCAAATTAGTTTTGTCCCATATTTAATTTAGTTTTTGTCCTGGAGAAAATTAAAACAGCAAAGGAAAGATTCACTGTAATTGTACCCAATACCATGTGGAGTTTTGACAGTCTTATGTCGTAACAACGTGTAATGGCTTGTTCATATGGTTAATGAAGGTTGAGAAACAGATACCGCTATACGTTATAACGTAGTTCTAAACAAGTAACTCTATCTTTGAGGGATCTTCCTGTTTAATATTCCTACGACGTGACTCTTGCTTAATCGAGACTTCACTCTTGCTGTTTCCCAAACTCAGTGCTCGGTAATCGTTATGATTACTGATGTATATAATATATCCTCTTGTGTTTCGCACCCCATAAAATTGTTTTCTTAGTAATTTGGGAAGTTCCTCTTTATTTCCACTTTAATCTCAGGATGAGAGGGATATCTTGCACTGAGATTAACTGTCTGGGGGATTATCAGAGTAACCCATTTGACTTTTAATATTTTTTGACCCTTTGTTCACTGGAAGTAGGTGTTTCAGTCAACTTAAAATTTAATATTAACATTCTTATTGGAGCACGTATATATAGTGAATAGGGGGAAAATCCATGGGGAAAAAACAACTTACTCTGAATGTTTGCATATGCAAGTTTTAGAAGCATAGAATTGTTGAGTCCACTTAATCTCTCTGGATCACTTAACTTTTATATGCACTTCATGATTTTCCATAATTGTTGTCTCAAGATGCTCCCTGCATGTAACCAGCCTCTGCAAGGAACAACTCTCATATTCTAGGTCTCAATCTCTTTCTCAAGTTGATTCTGCATGAGAATGGACATCTCAATTCTTTAAAACCTTGGAGATTTACTTTCTACTTCTGGGTAGAAGGCCTCTTTGACAGATTGGTTTAAAGGTGCCAAGTTGAGTAGTTTAAGATCAAACGAGGAACTGCCAAATGCTTGGTTACAGCTGCACTTTCATGATTTGGGAAGAGTGTTTGGTGAAAGTGCAATTCTACTTTGAATCAAAGTGTGCTAAGGGCACAGCAGTGGTGACAGGTGCATCTTCACTATTTTCTTTGTTCTGTGGCTTTTTTGCCCATGTGCAGTCACAAGAGAAGCTCTTTCCTGGAATTCCCTATTGAAATATCTTGGCTTCAGCTATATGCAGCTTCACTTCCTTCCTGGTAAAGCTGGAGGAGGTTGGCTTGATCTCTTGACTTCTCTTGTGTTGACGATGGGTAAGCAAGGGAGTGTATTTGTGCCTGCCTTTTTCTTGGGAGTAAACTTCTATTGTGGCAGTTGAGGTTTCTGCCTTTTTTTGATATTTGAGGGGTCACAGCCATAGTGTCCGGTTTGCACAGTTGTCATATTTTCCTGTTTTCTACCCTTTAATATAAACACAATTACAACATTATTCGAATCTGTCCAAGAGGCAATATTTGTTCTAAGGCTGTCTCTCTTGTAACTAGAATATGGGCTGTTCTGTCTGCACCTCAAGGAGGGGACATAAAGATGATGCAGTAAACGGGAGCAATGACTTATTTATTGTCCCACCTATCCAGGAGCATAGCTCTGGGCAACAGTAAAAATTAGCTGCATGCTTCTTAGAAAGGTTTGGCATAAGTTGGCATCTGGGGAATGTCTTCTGCTGAAGTGGCCAATCAGATAAAACATTGCAAATAAACCACTTAATTTTTTGCTAACAAGGGTGTAAGCAATTGCGAAGGAAAAGAACCTCACTTCAATTGCTCGTTTCTTTGCAGCCTTGTGGATGATCGATGTGTTGTACAGCCAGAAGCAGGTGATCTTAACAACCCACCCAAAAAGTTCAGAGGTAAGTTTATTAGGCAGCTTATCACCTTTCTGATTGGAAGAAGCGCTTCATCTTGTGTAGTCACATGCAAGTAGTTTTGCCTTCAGTGCTTTCTATAGAATATCTTAGCGTCATCTTCTTCCACCAAGGGCAACATTTAAACTTAACTGCTGTCTGTAGGTGAGGAAAATAGTATATGTACGTACGTCTGTGTGAACTGAGTTGTGGGACTTAAGTATGCTTTGCAAGGAGGATGGAGGTGGGGTTGCTAACTGAGGCTGGCTTTCAGCTCTGTGCTAACACAATGTCCCTGTAAGGTTCACCCCTTGATTGCCTCTTCTACCCAAAAGGTAGCTCAACCAAGTGTTCTTAAAAGTTGATCTACCTTTTATTGCTCTTCTCATCAGTGTGGCAGCATCTGTTTGTCTCCTCTGTGTTTGCTGGAGAAAACCTGTTTCTTTACTTATGCATTGGCTTTCCTGGAAGCTCAGTTACCATAATTCTATTCAGATTTGATCAGACTTGCAGGTGATTGCCCCTTGAAATTGTATGCCTTCTGTACTGCTGGGGGTCTTTGCTACTTTGTTTTTTGTTTGTTTGTTTGTAGCTGTGCCAGAGGTATCTGACACCGTGAAACTGCCTGCTTAAAATATTGCTGTAATCTGTGAGTTCCTGGGTTTTTTCCCTTTTTTACTGGAGAACTAAATAGGTCATCATTGAAATACTGAAGAGGCAGCTGGGGAAAGTTTTAGTGTTCAATGTTAAGCTCTCCAGAAAAAAATGCTGGTATTAACACTGCCTTAACTGTAGAATTAAATGAAGGAATAAAACCGGAGGGGGAGAGAAGAAAATGGCAGTCTTGCTAGCACGGTTTAGGGACTGCAGATAAGGAGAGACATTTGGCTGACATAAAACATTGTGGTTAGATGTTGTAAAAGGTCTCCTGTTACTTATAATTTATATGTGGAGAAAGAATGGTATGAACCTTTTCAACCTTTGTAGTAACTTCACTAAAGTTTATGCATTAAAGTTTAATGGTGAATGGCAGCAAGACTCATAAAATCTTAGCAGGCATTTGTTATTTATTCAAATGTTATTGTAAGTATAATCTAAGATAAAACTGTTTTCCACAATAAATATGTTCAGAAGTAAATATGTTCGGAAGAAGTAATAATCCCAACACAAATGGAAGATGCCTCCTTTTTATTATGAACCGAAGGCACTTAGAGAGCGAGTGTCACAAAGGAAGTCTGTGGCGAAGTTACAAACTATGTCCGAGTCTCTTCAATCTTAATTGGTGTTTTAATGATGCATTGCAAAAATGCCTTCCTTGCAAATGGAACACCAAGTCTTTTTAAAGTGCGTTTAACCAGACAGTGCTACTTAATTCTGGGATCTAAGGCAACCATAGGCATCTAGTGAATGTAATTCAGGAGTCCCAATATTTAGTTTTATCGTACTTGAGATTTAGTCTTCATTGCTTTGAGCAGTGTTGCAGGTACAGTAGATCAGTCACACGAGATACCTGTCGTGCATTAGCAGAGCGGGGGAGGAATTGACATGTTCTAGCATCTCATGAAGTCTGTAAGTTGTGGCTAAGGTTGTTCAATGATTTCATATAGTGCCCACTGTTGATAGGATTTGATGCGTGGAGCTGTTCTCACCGCAGGTTGAGGCCTGAAAAAGGCCTCAGAAGAAGTGTGATCTTGGTTCGATTTTTAGAAGAGGTGCAAAACACTAGCATTGATAACTTGAGAAGTAAAGATCTTGCAGAGATCTCACTTGAGCAGGACCAAAATTAATCATGGACCAAAATTAATCGGATGTCAGTGACTTATATGATAGCTTTGCACAGTACTGGAAGAATGCCTTAATGTTGTAACCTGTTTTATATATCTTTGAGACTCTTCTTTCAAATGAAGCGTGCTTTAAGCTTTCCAGATACAGGTCAGTTAAACTTGAGTCACTTTCTGTGAAAGAAGTACTGAATGTGCATTTCGTGGCCAATCTAAAAGGAACTCACTTTGGATAATATTTTTAAGAAATATAATTTTCTGCTTCTGTGGGCAGATGTAAAATAGCTGTAAATATAATTTTCTGCTTAATCAAAGTGGTGAGGAGATGTCTAAAAGCCAGATTCACTGCTTAGATATGCATAAATGACTGGGAAAATTGAGGGAGAAGCTAAAGCATGTATTTCCAGCGGCAAAATCAATCCATCCTGCTTTTTCTTAGCCATGGGTGTTTCAGCTTTTAAAAAGTCTTGTTGCCTAGGCTATACTTAATCAGTTGCGTCTAGTGGTGCTGCAAGGCCCTGGTCTATGGGGTGATGGGTTTTTTTTGTTCTTTCCTTTCTACTTTAGGCCCTTGAAACACACCGAACAGAGTGCTGGTGTATGTGCACCGTCCTTCCGCCTGGAGAAAGTCTCTCTTGTATGAAAGACTGTTGATAGTGATACCTTATCAATGAGTACATACCATGGCTAAATTCTGATAATCCGCTTGTAGCGTGAGGAGTGCGTTTCAAAAAGCAAGCACTCTACAGCGTAAATGGAGGTCTGGCCTTGTACGCTAGTAAGTTGCTCCTTGAAGCCAAAATTTTTAGAAGTTGTCTGAAGGAAAATTCAGTGAGGGAAGCTTGATGCATGTCTGGATGAACTGAGTTGGACGGAATGATTTGCAGAGGCATGACTAGAGTTGGAGATGGGAACGGCAGCGCTTTTTAGTTTGCTTGGAGGAAAACGTAAAAAGGTATCTTGAGGACACGAGGGCTTGTTTTGTTGACAAAGTTGTGGAAAAAGTACACTGATGGATTAATCTGGTGGTAGTGGAGCGCTGAAAGGGAGGAAGTGCAACAGGAGTAAGATGGGATAGAGTTCAGGTAAGGTTTGGAGCGGTGGGTAAAAATATAAATGAGACGAATGAAAAACAAAAAAGGGGGGGAGGAAGGGATATGTTAGATGGAAAAAAGTGAAGTGCCTGAGTTAGAGGTTCAGAGGAGTATTACTGCTCTCTTTAGAAAGTTATTAGTTGACTCTTTGGCTCCAAGTTACTTTGCGTATTTACCAGTAGTTATTTCACATATTATATGCTGTTGTAGCTTTATTTCCTTACAATTTTAGTACAATCACTTGCAGGCGTGAAGGCTGATTTTTCGACTTTTCTTCCTTTTTCCTTTCCCCATCAGAAGTAGATAGCACTTGACGTCCATTTGAGCATGGATGGTGATTATAGGCTGTGTGATTTGAGTGTACTTTTCCTCTGGCTTTCTGGATTCACTTTAAATATGACTATTTTTATGTTTTAATTTAGAGTAAGTTGTTCTGCCACTTCATATTTTCAGCTTCAGTTAGGTCAAAAGCCCTCTAAAATTGTCTGGAAAAACATTTTAAGAGTTAAAAGTAGATCCATTAAGGTGTTTCTTTTTAGAAATGTTAATATGAAAATTCCTGTCAAACAGTATTTTACTTATCTTGTCTCAATATTCTATGTACAGATCAGATTCCTGGAAAAAAAAATCCTAGTTGTACAGGTCTCCAAAAAAGGGAAGACTGAGACAATTCCTTGGTTTTCTATCTGCACCGTTTTAAATAAGAAAAAGAAATTTTACCTTTTTTTAATAAAGCTGGATTTGCTGCTATAATTGCTGCCTTTGAGTATGGATATGCATCTGAATAGTGACTAAAATGAACATCCTTTTAATATGCATGCATTTATGTGGAAAGTATGAGCTGTAACTGACCTAGCTAGGCTAAAAGCACCAGTGTTTCATTAGAAATAATTTGTACTTAAATGCACAGAGATGGATAGCTCTTTTGCAAATTAAAAAAAAAAAAGAGAAGAAAAGATTTAGCAATAGTGGCGAAGTTGAAGTAGAACCGAGGGCTGCAAATTTTGTGCTTATGCTGTTGGATCCATGCTCTATTAGTTTGTATATGCTTTTGCAGAGATTTTTTTTTTGTGTTCGTTTCGTTTTGGAACGTAGCACTGCGTTAAGCCAAACGTGTTTGCTTAATGCAAGAAACTAGTACTACACCAAACAGTCTGTCTGACAGCCTTCTTGGGAAATTCCTAACGTTTCTTTCTTTGGGATGCAGGTTTGCCTGCGAGTGATCCAAAAGCTTTGCAGTAGCTCCATGAAACATAGGGGGAAAAGGGCATTTACTGGGTTAACTTGTCCGGCAGCCACCTCCTTCCCAGAACATTGTTTTAGTAGTTGCTGGGCAACACTCTTTTTTTGGCAAGGCGTTCAAGAAACGAACCCATATCTCTTAGACTTAAAATACCCTCATGGTGAAGCTGAAGATGAGTAGTTCAAATTCTGTTTGTTCTTTTGATCCTAATCCATACTGTACGCTGTTTCTGAGTATTGCTGTCATGAAGCATTCTAGCACGCTTATCTAGCATTGCTGAGGCTACTGCTGAGGATCTGAGTCTTTGAACTAGAAGTTCATGTTTAATGGAAGTAATGACCTGAATCTGGACAGAAAAGCTTTAATATATAGATAAATACCGATTCTTTTGATGGGTTTCTTTGAAATTCACGCTGTGCTCAACACAGATGAAAGTTAGTATGCTTTCTCCTTAACGGAACAGTTTTGAGGCATGTGGTGTTCTTTATAGCTTTGCCATCAATACTCTGAAGCTGACACCCTACTGCTTGGTTAATGTGAAGGAAACCATATAATGTATGCTGTACTGATACAGGCTGTGGAGTTAGATGATATATTGCTTGCATATTGGATTATTTAGCTTTTTAGGCTGAGTAAAATACAACCTTGCTTATAGCTCAGCATTAGAACTGAAATTAAAGGAATTTTCAGTTAAAGGGTCATATACATAGTCTGTAGTTGTTTCCCAAACGGTTCTGAATAGTATAAAAGTAAAATAAATATCCAGATTCCTCTGCCTGTTAGTTTTGGAAAAATATTAGCTGAATATGAAAGTGCACCTTATGGGTAGTAAGGTAACATCCCCTTGTACTTGTCCAGAAGAATTTTTAGCAGTATGAGCCTTTACATATAATCTGTTCAGCTTCATCTAAGTGTGTAGCCTAAAATCATATTGCTTTCCATATACCTAGGAATACTTTTCCAAATCCACTCTGCTGGAAGCAATGACATCAGTTCGGATTGCTTTTTAAACTTTGTGGAATAGCTGGACCTGAAAGACTTTCTGCATGTATTACCCAAGTCAGAGTTGGTGTTTTGCAGAGGGTTGAGGGCATGTTCCTGGGATGGTGGTGTGCACAGGAGGGGTGTTAGGCCTGGGATGCGCGGCCAAGTGTAGGCGGCTTTCTCTTTGAACGTGGGACTACTGATGCTGGTGAAATGTGTGGGTATATTAATTGTTAAGCTGCCTAGGAATATTCAAACTTCAGTCTGAATGTTTATTCTGATAACCGTGTATTAACAGGCAAAATAGCAGGATTCTTTCTTAAGGCAGCACTTTTGGGTGCTTAGTTCAAGGCTTAGCATGGTGGTCTTGAAGAGTAGTAAATAGGTTGCACTAGAAATATGATTCCTTTTCAGTTTTGAAATGTCCAAATAGGACTAAAATGAACTCACTGAGTATCCAAAGTTTGAAGTGAGGTAACAGCAGTAAACATCTGCTTAAATCTTTTGTGCGTGTGTTTTTTTTTTTTTCCTAAGAGCTAAATGGCATAAATAGAAAAAGATATGCTGCTTAGCCTCTTTTCAAACAGGGTACTACTGTCACGATTTACTGTAAAAATCAAAAGAAGCGATAGAGTTACGGAGGAGGAAAGCAATACAAATGCAGTCTAATGTTGTGTCTATAATTTCTTTATTTAAACTTGAATCATTGGTCACTTTCCACAGGGCAAAAAATCGTTAGATCCTGCAGAAGGATATAGTTAAAACATCTTAAGTACGTGTTCTCTGCCTTGGTTAGGAATCCTTTTAGCATGATTCCAAATATTTATAGAACTATACTAGAAATCTGCCAACTGCTAGTATGCATTTGAATTTGGTGCCCTTTATGTGATCAAGAATTCCTGTGCGCTCTATCTCTAAAATGTGAATCCTTAGCCCAGTGCATCCTACATACAAGCAGATGTTATAGGCAACTGTCATGGTGGTATTTAGATCCTTGACAAAACTGAAGTCAGAAGCGTTGCATTTTCAGGCTACAGGAATATATATTTTATGTCTGCCTGAGCTTGGAAATTTCTGTGAGGGAAAGGAATCCTGATCAAGTGTTGGTGCTCCACTTAGACGAACACACCCAAGCTTCCTTCCTTCTTACCAAGCAAGGTGGTTGGTAATGCACACTGCTCTCCATGCTTGCCCATGGTGACTTCATAGTGGTATCGTGAATACCACATTTCCGAACGTTTTTTTAACCCTAACTTTTGTCGTAGTGCCAGCCTCGTGACTGATAATTACTTTATATGGCTTGCTAATATGCATAGCTAGAAAATAGTAGTTGAACGCTCACTTGTGAAGATGGTGTGTCCTGTTTTCAGTTTCAATGTGCAAGAGTAGCTTGCTTTGCTGTAACAGTGGTGATTGGATATGGCAAAGGGAAAGGGGTTTTGTGTGTTTGTTTTTTTACACAGGAAGATAAGTATTGTCATGGCAGAGCGGGTCCATGGGCTGTTTTTATTTAATTTGCCATGTCTACTGCAATATTGTTCCTTATTGGCCTATTTAGCAAGACAAGTTTGCAGTCCATTTGGTGGCTATGTGTCCTAAACACCAAGACATCCTAAACATGTTCCATCTCAATTATGCTTATATGCTTTGCTGAAATAGATAATAAATGATAGGCTAAATAGTGATTGATTTAAAAGTGATGTTTTCGCATGGTTTTGCTGCATCCTAGAGATGGGATACCAAGACCAAAGCGAGAAAGGTCTTTATGGCGCACGTTTCTTACAGGAGAGTCTGTTTAATGTAGCCTAAGAAGTTGTAAATACTGAACAAGGAGAGGAAACGGGTCCGTCTGGGATACGAGTCACAGACTGTGAAGACTGGCCAGGCTGACTTTGCATGCCGGTCCATGCTTAGAGTGCTGTGGTCAAACCACAGTCTGCCAGCCCCTGGTTTTGAAGTGCTTTCACCTTAGATGTTTTGCATCTGGATGAAGGTAGAGCAAAGCCCCTTTGAAATATCAGGTGGCCATTAATATGCATAACTGGAGCACTGTATGGGGAAAAAATCAGTCTCCTGAGGAAGAACAAAGGGAGACTTTACTGAACTAGTGTAAGCTTTTATGGTTTGTGCGCTTCGTTTGCATGTGTAAAAATGTAGGTTGTAATTCTCTACTTACCAGGTATGCTATGCAAGAAGACATGGGATATGTGCTGATATAGTTAGTGACTGTGTACTAAAAATGAAGAAATAAGTGCTGATTTAAACGTTCATTCTTTATCATCCGCTCTCACAGGTCTGAACTTTTTTTCCCCGGTGGAAGGTTCAGGGTATTTCAGGTAGGACTGAGGGAGGGATTGCCGAAAAGCAGTGCTTAGCCGTTAAGTAGAACGGTACTGTTAATAAACCTAGCCCCAACCTCGTAGACAAAAGAATACTGTGGCTTTGTTGCCATAGTTTCGGTGCAAAATCTGACCTTAGCTACAATAACATTCAGTTAGAAAGAACTAGCTAATCAGTTTTCTAAAATTAGTGTGTTCCCTAGTACATAAGCCAGTATGAACAGGATATTTAATGAAATATTATACTTAGTCACAAGAGCCCAAGGGAATGAAATGCCTTGATGAATTGTGGGGGTGGGGTGACTTTGGTGTGTATCTTTTAATATAGCAAAGTTATTAAATTTGTGGCTTGCTTAATATTTAGGGTAGCTCAGCTGTTACGTTGTCCCATGCGCTCCGTGTACTTTACTCTGTTCCTTCTGAAAGCTTTCAGAGTCTGTTCCAGTAAACTGGGAAAATTGAGATGCTGGTAACTCTCCTCCATATTAAGAATTCATATATTGTTTCCAGAAGACCCGAAAATAAATTACCTAGCTAGTGTAGCGCTTTTCTTTAGTACAATCCGAGCGCTTTACAGAGAAATGAGTCTTATTTGTACATAAGGACACAAATACTGAAGCAGATGAATGAAGTCATCAGTATCAAGTTTGTGGAGAAAAAAAACTCGGAGTCTATGTTGGAAGGGAAGCAATCTCCCAGGTATGAGACTGTATCCATCTTCAGCCAGCTTTTTGCCTATTGTCTGAAGTGTTGAGAAACTTAAAGGAGAGGTTCAGTGATGTCTTACATGTAGAATATTGCCATCAGTTTGTAACACCTTATTTGAGAGTGCATTTGTGTCCCAGGTACATATTCTTTGCCTAACTGGCCAAGTCGTGGGTGGGATTTTTATAAAAGAGTTTTAGCCTAGAGTAAAGGTTGTTTCTCGGCACTGTGAGAACTGTGATGAACTGTTAGCATTTCTTCTGTATATAAGTTTGTTATTTGGGTATAAATATATGGAAAAGTAATATGCAGTTTTTCTTGAAGCCTGGTTAAACTGCGTTGCCCGCTTAGCTTTCTTGAGTCCTCAATATGCTGAATTCTTCTCTGTGTAGGCCTTGAGAGAACAGTAGCATGTCGTTAAGGAAGCTGGACTGCCTTCTCTGCAAACATCGTGTACAGCCAGGCTCGTGATAGTGAAACACAACTTTGCTAATGTCTTGTTGGCAGTGCTGAGAGTAGAGCCTATGTTATCCAGCTTTCCATCCTGACTGTTGTCTGTATTGCACAGGGATAAACAGCATGCTCCTACTGTTTGGTGCTCGAGGGATGCTGAATACACAGGGGAAAAATGTAGATAAGGAGGTTACTTTAAATGATGCTTGTCAATTTGGTGGTAGTTTGTTATTTCTGTGTTAGCCCGAGTGAGCTACTTCTGAAACCTCACCTCTTCAGACAGTGCTCTGCAGTTGAAGCGAAGTTAATCATTCTTGTGGACTGTTTTAAAAGGTTTAAAGTGCCTGTATTTAGTCAAAAGTGACTGTAATTTGTTTAGGAAATTCCCTGAGACTTAACTTTGGTACTGTTGTGGATGTGTAGAAGCACAAACGTGCGGTCTGTGCGCTTCAGTGACAAAAGCACTAGTTTCCTTCTGAAAAGCGTTCTTCATCTTGAATGATGTGACCCTTGCATAGCTGAGCTGCCAAATGGTTCCTCTTGGCTCTTAGTTTTGTGACTTGTAGCCTACCATTCCTGAAATGGCACGCAGTCACTGAAAAGTGTGATGCATATACTCAGGTCTGATAAAGATTTGGTTTAGCATGTGTATACTCCAGGGTTTTTCCATCTGCCTTGTAAGTCCAGCTGTCTTCCCCAGTAAACTTCAGGAATTCATAACAGCTTTATTTTAGTAGAAGGCAAGGACAATATTCTCAAGTTTTTTCACCTTTACGTTTTTAATGTGCCTGAACTTGATTTCCCCTTACACCTTGACTTGAGATGCGATTGTCAGGCACTTCGCATTTTTCTTCTCCCTCAGAAAAATGGTGTTTAAGGGTGACACCCACGAGGATCTCAACTGTGTCTAACTCTTCAGAAGGTCTCTTCTGTCGGAGCTTAGTTCTGTGTTGCTTTTAGGATAGAGTTACATTTTTGTACTGCTTATAGTAGCATTAGAAGATATACTAAGGCTTGATTGTTTTACTTTACCTAAAAAGTAAGGCTTTAAATTTTGCAAGGACCTACAGGTCAAAAACACTTTCAGATTAGGTTGCTTGCTTAGGTAGACATGAGATAAATATGCCTTTTTCATCCTTTATGCCAAGAACTCCATAACAAGAATGTCTTACAGGTACCGTGTCCAAGTGCCACAGGGAAGCTATTCGTGAAAGAGGAACCCAGCCTCAACTGAGAAGACAAATAATTTCACTTCTCGTTGTCTAGATAGTCTGCTCTTTACTGACCAAGAGTCTTGACAAAGCTCTGGTATCTCCTCAGCTGTAAGTTCAGGGAAGTAATCCTGTAAGTACTTTGGTTTGTTTGAGAAAAGTCAGAAGGAAAATGGTGAGGCTGCCAGCACAGCCAGCCATAAAAATGCAGTGCTATGAAAAACAGTCCTTACCAGTTGTCTTCAGTGAGCCATCTATGATGCTTCATATTCCTCCACTGCCTCATTGCTACTGGAGATTGAAACCTATCCTCTTCGTTTCAGAATTTCAGATTCACTTTTCATTTCAGATTAATCTTTCAGGGTGATCTAAAAAGTATTTAATGTGCCAACAGCTAAGTACAGGGTTATGATTTCTCCTCCTCAGTTGTTGGTGTGTCACTAGCACCTCCGACTGAGCTCTTTGCATTGCTGGCTGAGTGGAGATCAAGATGCCAGTGCTAGTCTGTTAGGTTTCTTGTGATTTGGGACGTGGTTGAGGGGCAGAAAAACGTCTCCCAGTCATTCCTGTATAATTTTAAAGTGTTTTTGATCCAAGTGCTAGGAAACAGGAAGTGAATTATTGATGAAGATTCTTGGTTCTGAAGATTACATTCCTTTTTTTTTTGTAATCCAGAGAGGAATTTGTTTCTCCACTTGCTCAGTTGTTAGAAAAGGTCTCTTTTTAAAATACTTGCTAGTTCTTTAGGCATAAACAGGAAAAATCAGCTTGTTTCCTATTCTTCAGAACTGACTTGCTGGAGTAGGTAGTTATAACTAGATAGTTGTAGTAGGTAGTTATTTTGGATTAACATTGAGTGGCCTCTAACACATGCACCCAAATAAAGTAGCCTTGTATTTCTCCTCAGAGTTACTATTTGTAAGCATAACATCTATGCTAACTTTTCTCATTTGCTTAAAAAAAAAAAAGGCATGTGTGGAAGTTGTTTCTTGAGCACTACACTTGCCTTTTAAACTTCTGACTTTGTGGTCAGCACAAGCAGTGTTGGGCATAATTTGCAGCTCAGGTGGAGGCTTTCTCCAAGCTGTTAAGTGATAATGGAGCCATTTGTTCCTATGTGCCTGCAGCTGATCTAGATGCAGCCTAATAGAGAGATGTTAAGAAACTGGAGCTAGGTAGCTCTTATTAAATACTCTTACCTTGGTGTGAAAGTCAAAGCACAAAGGTTGGCATGTCTCATGTGAATGCTTTAAATGCTAGAATAGCCATTACAGATGAGTGATAGCAAATGCAGTGTTCCTACAAAATTTTGTTCTAATGAACAGCTTATTATTCAGGCAAGGAAAAGATTCTTGTGTGTTAGGATTAGCACTTCCTTTGTACCTCATTTGTGAAAATAATCAGCACTGAGTTCTCAGTGTTGGCATTTATCATCTGTTTTGACTAGATAATATACAGAAGTTCAGTGAAAACATAACTCCTTATATTTTCGTTAGTCTTTCTATAACTTTCAGTCAGATTTTTAGAATAAAAAATCACCTTCTCCAAACTCAGCTGACAACAGAGCAGCACAGTGGCATTTCTGGAAAACACTCCTATTTTTTCCTAGGATTCTCTCCTAGTTTAGAACAAATTATCTCTGATTCAGATTACATTAAAGATATAAAAAGCTTTGCTATACAAAAGCAATCTGGTAGCACTTAGACCTTTTATTTAGTGAATGTCAGCCCTTTTATTTGTTGGGGTTAAAAATTATACGAGGAAAAAAAAAAACCCAAACATGTAGGCATGAGGAAGTGAGAGAACGGGATAAGGGAGCAGCCATCCTGAAAAGGAAAAAATCCTAGCCGTATCTACAAAAATCTTTCTTTTCTCCCCCCCCCCCCCCCCAACTCCCTTCAGAGCAGCACATGATCTCACCAGTTAACTTTAAACAACCCAAAGAGGCAGACTTTCAGATTGATGTTGGCCTGCTGGTCTTTAGGGACAGGGTGGGGGTTCAGAACAAAAGGATTTGTTTCTGTTAGGGATTCCAGTCCATGACTGCTTGTTATGTGTTAAAGCTGGGTTTTATTTTTGAAGAAACAAGAATAAATCTTAGTATTATTAGAATGTAACCAGTATGTATGTGGAAAGAGGAAACGTGGAAACGTTCCCCCCCCCCCCCGCCCCCCGCAAACCTCTGCAGTGAATTGTTGGAGTCTGAATGTTCGGGAGTACTGGGATACTCGGAGGGAGCCTGAGCTGGATTCTTAGTTCAAGTGTTTTTCAAAACACCTTCAAAAAGTAGAAATTGCCATACTGGTCTGAGGAATGCTTAATCAGTCCAGTGTAAAAGTTTGGATTAATCAAAAACCGAAGGCTTCAGAGAAAGGTTCAGGAACCTTGTAGCGGATTTGCAGTGTCACTGGATCAAGAATATCCTGAGCACAGATGCAGAAGACTTTAACTACAGCGTTTTTCTTTTCTTTAACTTAAGTAGATGTTCCTGTCAAAAGCATACAGCTATCTTTGATTTATTGTTCATGTCTTAACTTTAATGTTAAGCACAGAGGCTTTTTGGAACACGTGTACATACAGTTTTTCAGAAGGTTGCATCATTTTAAAAAAGAAAAATTAAATCTGATTGTTCCTGTTAAGTCCACTGAGTGCTCTGCTCAGGAATGCAGTAGTTTAAGTCTTTGGCTTTAGTTCTGTCTTTCAAAAGTGCAGTTCAGTATTGATTGATACACAAATAATTTATCCCACACTCATATGATCACAGTGAAGTGGCACTAGAAAGCTGATAAGAACTTGAGGTACCCAACTACAGGAATAAATCAGTCCCCCCCCCCAAGAAAAGCATGATCCATCTTCACTGGTTGCTGTAGGAGCTTTTGGCTATGGAAACTGGATGGTGACTACATGTGGCAAGTGTACTCAGTATTGAGCAATACACATGAGAACAGTTCTCCCTGCTGGAAAATACATACTCTATAAAGCACAATCACAGCACCCTACAAGCTAATGTCTTAGGGAGTGGGGGGCCAAATCTGAAGGCAATATATATTTTACAGATAATTCTTGGTTATCACTGACAAGTGTTAAAATAAGCTCTCTTAAGAATTTATCCCCTCCTACTCCTTGTCAGGCAGATGGTCTTGGTCATGAAGAATGACAATGAGGGAAAGAGCCTTCAAATATAATCTACAGGATTTAATTCTAAATATATGTTTTCCATATGCTGTTAGTCACATGCATAAAGCTTTTGTGTTCTGTGAGGATTTGGGATAAATAATCTGTGGTGGCTGCAATGGTGGGGTCCCATTTGTACAAAACAACAACTCAGCTCCAAATAGGGAAGACTGACAACTTTATCCTGGTTCAGTATGCTGTACTCATTTATACCATAAATTGTACACCACAGTATTAATCCTGAAATGTTAAACAACCTGACAGATGATAATTCTGCATTTGGATCAGAATTTGCTTGCAGAGAACTCTTTGGAATTTAACAGTTTATTCTTCTTCCCATCTAGTTACAAGTTGGCTTCTATATGTATAGAATTGCAAGAGAAGGAAGTGTACTATATGTTGTTTGTTTTTAATTTAAATGTAGTAGATTGTGTTATCAATACCTACTAGTATGTCACTTAAGGTTAAAAGAAACTGAAAATGATGGTTGACATAATTTCTATTGTTTATCTGTGAGAGGGTGTTTTTTTATCTATTTGTTTTTAGTGTTTAACTAGAAAAGTCAGCAGTCATCACCATAGCTTTTCACAATCCTCAGTGCTGAACAGTAATTTTGAGGAGCTTGAAGGCATAAGGGTAGCGGAGAAACACTGTTAAGGGCTTCCATAAAAGGAGGAAATGTGAGTAATTGGTGTTTTGTTTCTATGAAATGTTTGGTTGAGGGGGAAACCCTGCAGCTGTGCTGAGGCTAAACTCCATTTCAGTCATCGTGAACATGGTCTAAGAAGTGACTGAAGCCTAAGCCTGCAGTGACACAGTCCAATTGATCAGGAACCATGAGGAAGCTGTGCCTGAAATGGAGCAGTGTTTTAGGATGCATAGAGTTGTGCTGTAGTTTTAAATGGAAATTGAGATAAGTGTTTGCAGGTATAACAGTGCCTTTCCAGAAAGGTGCTACGATTCGCTCCTAGTTCTGCCTGTACGCTCCAAACCCACATCAGTTGTGTGGGCAAGTAGAAAGGATGGAGGGGAGGGAGTAGCAGCAGGGAGAGAGGAAAGCCCTTTGCAGGCTTTGGAGAGAATAGATGTGAGGTGTATGGCATTCTCGTTCATTAGATGAGCAAGAATAACTGAATCTTTAACACTGGAGAGAATGTTCTATTCTTTTCCAACAACCTGTTATTAAAAAGAGCATATTGAAGTTTTTCATTTTCTGAAATTCAAGTAATCAAAAGAAACATACAAACTCAAAAGGGATTCGAAGACCTGGAAAAGTTCACGGAAGAAATCATCAGAAAAAGTGGTTCTATTTGTGTTCTAAAAGTGGCTTTTGAGGGGGGAAAAGTTTGTCTTCAGAAATTGATTTTAGCTTTCTTCAAACTTTTTCTGCTAAAGCTTTCATGACCAATAGCTTGCATACATTTCTGCTGTAATGAGGATCTTTGTGATCCTTGTTAAGGTTTGTTCCTGCCTAAAATGTCTGTCTGATAACTGGGAAGAGATTGAATGGAGCTGACTGCCTATAATGCAGAATTATACCTTGTACGTTGTTTTCCCTTTATATACTTTCAATGGTTACATTTTCTGTGTTCTTTATTGTACTCTTTCTGTGCAGAAACTGTATGTGATTTGTTTGCTTGCTTTGTGATTTTTGTTTTGTTTAATATAGTGGGGCTGGTCATTGGTTGGATGGCCCTGGTTTTACTACCTTAGCTGTAAAGCCACTACTAGAGGTAATCGGGAGAGGGTGTTAATGGTAGAGTTTTTTTAAAAAAAAAAAAGGTAAGTTTTACTAAAACCTCTGATCAGTCCCACAAGTCCATTGCTAGAGATTATGCTCACTACGTATGCACAAGAGTTAGAACTAGCTGAGAACTACCTTTGAGTCCATACACTGAGTTACCAAACAGTTAACTGCTCTAAAGAGCAATGTGATATTCGTGCAGGGTTTAAATTATGGCTAATAAAGGATTAAAATTAAACGTTGTGTTGAGAACTAGACATCAAAGTACTCAAAAAAAAAAAAAAGGGAGGGGAAAAAAGTAGCAGGAAAATGAGTTGCAACCTCCAACATAAAAATGCAGTAACTTTAACAAAAAAAAAAAAATTCAGAGGTTTTGAAGTGCCTGTCACTTAATGTTCTTCCCCTGAAGTCATAGTTAAAGGCTCATTTCAGAAAACCACAGTGACTCAGCTGCTTTGAATATCTGTTCTGGTACGGTGTGGTTCGTGTTGGAGGCCTTAAGATTTTTTTCCACCTCCAAGGTTGATTGTTATTGGTGGATACTTTATTGGAAGCTTTACTCTATGGTAATTTTAAATGTATTTTAAATATTTCGATTTTTAAAGAAGTGTATAGGCATAGTACCCTGATATTGGTAAGTAGAAAGAACAACACTTATTTGTAAATATTTATTATTTTGCACCTGCAAAAGGTAAGCTAGTCTTGTTTTGGAGTTTTTTTCCCCCCATTTGAAAGTGACTGTTTCAAAAGCAGTGCTGGCTAATGTTTGCAGCAGCATAATGTTGGATTATTCTGATCTCTGCTGAAGAATTGAGAACAGGTCCTTTGGATTTTGTGTGTGCATGACTGAATCAGTTCACTTGAAGAAATGAACAGTTCCTCCTACAGTGCTCTGACCTCCTCAGATCTGCGTGCTGCTTCTACCATGCCTTGAGGATATTCCATTGACGTCCTTGCACACCTCAAGTTTGAATATTTCATCTTTGCTCTTGAGGATTCAGATAATTCTTCTGTGTTTCTGTCCTGTGTTCCACGCTCTCGAGGACAAGACCTGCTTTGTTCTGCGTTATCCAGCCTCAAGCTCTTTGTGAACAGCGTTAGTAGCTTGGACAGAGTTGGTTCTGGACAGAGTTTTTCCAAATCATTTAGGTGGCCTGGTGAGAGATGTTCCCATATGAATCAAAGGGGATTTTTGAGCGAAACCTATGTAATATATACATAAAACAAAAGCAGTGGATTGTACAGGAGAAAACTGCCCAAATCTATCCCTCAGTGTGGTAGAGCTGCAATATATCCTTATATGGAATACATTCAGTGGACAGAAGCTGGAGGGTTCTGGGAGGAATGGGTGATAGTGAATGTGTATTTGTGACGATTAAATCAAATAAAAGTAAGATCTGTTTAATGGAATAGCCCTTCCGTAAGAGGTAGTGCCTTGCAGGACAGCTTTAATAGTCTGAGGTTGGGCTTCATGAGGTGACATCCTGTGTTTGTACTTACAAGTCTGTGGCGTGACCAGCTGTCAGGTTGGGCTTTCTAGATTCACGTGAAGCTAGTTTAAGCTCTTGCTAAAGCTCATGCAGCTGGCTGAATTGCTTAAGTGTGCAAGTTACCTTGCCGTGATCCTTGATTACCAATGTCATTCCAGTGCTAGAACAGGGGACATCGAAATAATCTCTTATTCATTTTCTCTGTGTTTGCCTGTTGGTACACAGAAGTGTTGCCATGGAGGAGAGCGTGGGGTGGGAGTAGGCAGGAACCAGCTGCTTTAGGACCATGCTGGGAGGAAGGCTGGAGGAGGATAATGGGGAAAGAAATGCATGAAGTCTGCTCTTGCAAACAATCCTAGGAAGTTCTCGCTGTCAGGTCTTGTGTGCGTTCATTATGGAAGAGCTCTGAAGGCATCTTAGGGACGGGTGAATCTTTTAAAAACGGGGATGCTAATCCCTTGTCTGCATTGCTTGGGAGACAAGAGGTCACAGAACTGAATATTTGTGGTGGAGTTCACGGGCCTTTGTTTTTTGCCAAGAGTGCCTTAGCTTATGCATTGTTTAAACTAGTACTGCTTTTTAATGATGTGGCCCTGTAATAAAGTTGTACTGTACATTACATGCTTTGTTTTTATACATTGCATTGGAAATTATTAGGTTAGCCAGCATAATAAACTTGCTGATAATTAATAAGTATATTAAGCTCATGAGGAGGGACAAACAAATTTTAGGTCCAATGTTCCTACCATCTGCAGTTTCCATACAGCTTGGGTATGTCTGCTGTTTGAGGCTGAGATTTAACATAGCTTTGGAAGTGTGTGTAGTGTGTGTGGTTTTTTTTTTTTTTTGGTTGATCAGATTCCTGCAGAGCAACAAACTGACAATACAGAACTAGACAGAATGGTGAAATTACTCTAGGTATCGTTATCAGAACTGCGTGACCTCTCCTGATTGCTTCTGTGCATGTTATCTTTTGTAAATGGGGTGGAGTGGTCAGTCATCAGGATGACTGAGTACAGGTTCGAACAATGAAGTCTTCCTCAACTGCTCTCAGGCGTTAGGAAGAGCAACAGAAATCCTGGACCCCCAAGGAAGGTGCAGAGCTCCTGCTGCCATCAGTGGGCTGTTTGTCACCCGCTGCCTGGGCCAAGGGCTGAAAACCCCAGTGCGGAGGTACTTCTGTGCTGCCACGCCACTGAAGGGTCTAAGGAGCTAAAGGCCACATAAGGTATTTCCCAGTCCTCTCTTCCTTTGACAATGAAAGATCATAGAAAAGTAATTCACTTCACATGGGTTTATACCAGCCAATATCTTTTGGATAAGTCTCGCAATCTGTCTTTCTTTAAAAAGTTCTTCATTTAGCTTAATGTAATATCATTAGTGCTCTGTTCTTTAACAAGAAAATAATGGATTTGTGCCTGAATATTTTTCATGTGCAGTTCATGTCTTTGAATGGAAAAGTAGCAGACTTTTTGAGTATTTTCAAAGGGCAGGAAGGCAACATCCTCAATATCTTGAAATTTACTTTTTAAAAACCCAGAAGCATGGCAGAAAAATTTAAGCTACTGTTACTAGTGACTTCTTTATCTATGTTTTGAATGACTTATTACAATTGAAAGTCAATGAGGAAAGTCCCAAACCCTCATCCAGATCTAAAAGCATATGGAAATTCTGTACATCGAAAGATAAGTAACTTTCTAACCTTTATCTCACTTAGTTTTCTGTTTCAACAAATAACATATATCCTCATGCATTTTGAGGGGAGGGTTGTCTCTAATTACATCAGTTATCTTTGGATAAAGTTCAGATATTTAATCAATATGGCTGGCAATTTCTGTGATTAAGCCTTTGGTTGGCATCAATGTCTGTGTTCCATTTATGGTTTTCAGAAATAGCCTTTATTCCTGAACTTCCAGGCAGAATCTAGTTTTGGAGCATCTCTAGTGCCAAGAACACATGCAATATTTTAACTTCCCTCTGTCATAAGCAATGTCTGGTTTAATAGTATGATAGCTACTTCTTGATTCAACAAGCTTCTGTACTTGTTTCCCCCAAAACATTTTAAATTATTCTGGGTAAAAATGATCCATGGGGTCCACAAAGGAGTACAATAGTGAAATGCTAACTCTTATTACTGAGATTTTCTTTTAAAGTCATAAATCTAGAAAGCATTGTTTCAGACCTTCTCAGTGGGAGAGCTCGCATCAGATGGTGGCATTTACTGTTCCATTAGGTGTTGGTGCCAAGAGCCATTTTTTACTGGTTGAAAACAGCAATTGGCACAATAATGGGTGAAGTGATACTGTTCAAACATCACTGTTGATGTAGTTCTTGTGAACTTCTGTTAAATTTACAACGAAGCTGGAGAGGGCTGCAATAATTTTTAAAACGCTCCGTCATGTCTATGAAAGTTGCAGTGTGAGGTGCTGCCTCTGAGCCCATCAGCGCACCTGTTTGGAGGGGATTGCCTTCTGTACGATGGGTCATCGTCTCGGGCTCTCCCGGTGCTCCTGGCCAAAGGGTTTCATCCGTCTGCACTGCTGCTCTGTTTTCTGTACTCTGCAGAATAACAGTTGTAAATCAATAGTATCATATCTGTTGGATGTAACCTGGTTTGGTTTCAGTTGCCTCTGTTTTTTCTGAATGCCGTGATCTTGGGCCGAAAAAGAAAATTAATCTGAAAGAAGGGAATAGACCTGATGTAGATGTGGAAGTAGAGACTGGACAACCTGATGCAACCAACCAGGAAATAGTTTTAATACAACTGTTAAAATAATAAATTAAAAAATAGTGATGGAAGCAAACGGAGGGGAGGGAAAGGAGCAGACAATGTAAAAAATTACTTCACTGTGTTTTTATGAACTGTTGAGGATATTACTTTTTTGAGGCTACTTGAAAAGGTAGTATTCATGATCCAAGAAGACTATCTTTGCTAACTTTGTGCTGATATGATTGTAGGATGGGTTCAGATAGCGAGGCAGCTGGCATTATTTAATAGCTCTCACCAGCCCATCCGTCACTTTTGAATCCGGTTTCCGTCTGTACTTACTGATACCTTATCATTATGTCAGTAAGGCAGCTGAAAGATGGCTTAACATGTAGAAAATGCCTAATTGTTCTTGGTGGAAAAGGAAATTTTCAAAATGGGTTTAGCATGAAACAGCTTGAATAAATGTACTTTCTCAAGACTTTTTAGAAACCAATGCAGGTAGGGGACTGTTTGTGGTGGTTAACGTAAGTCCACGTAATACAACGGTCGTGCCTTGAAGCTCAAATGATGAGGCGTAAACTCTTGTGTTCCTTCCTTTGGCGATGGAAATAGCTTGAAGTTATGCTGTTATGGTCCTTAGGTTTCACTACAGTTCCATCACAAGGAGCAATTAAAGCTTGGAGAAATGAATTTTGGTTTAAAACAGTATTAAGGAAAAAAACTTTTATCTAAGTGGTAGGGACAGGGATAGCTAGGTAAAGTTTTAATCATTGCTTTTTTTTTTTCCTCCTCCCAGTCTCTGTCAGTTATGCGTTGCTGTGAAGGCCTCCCAGCTGAGAGTGTCAAATGCCACATTAACGCGCAGATTTGTTCATCTCTCTGCAGCTGGCAGAAGAGGGGATGGAAATGAACGGATCTGTTGATTCACTCACCCTTGTGAGAAGGCAACAAATAACAGGCCTCGAAATTCAATGACGAGTAAATATTGTGTTCTTGAGGACAGACTGGCAGTGTTCGGAGCCGCACACACAGGCGGGTACGTCCTCGCTGGCCGAGCGGGACTCCTCCGGCAGGGGGCCAGAGAGCAAAGCCTTGCAGAAGTGGAGCACCCGAGCACGGTGCAAAGAGGCTCCCCTTCGACATCCGCGACAGCGGTGCCAGAGAGATCAAAACCCTTGGAGTCCAGCGCTTGCGTGTTCTCACCATAGCATCAGTGTAATGGGTGTTTTAGGTTCCTTTTGTCTCAGACGTTCAGGGAAATAAGGCAGTGTTGCCATGCCACGCTATGGCACCCGGAAGAACCTGTAGCTCTGCCTAATAGTTGGGCAGAGAAGGTAGAGAAGTGAAACTGATGTTTTCCTTTACAGATGTGTTCCAGCTCCTTCACTTTTGTATGAGATCTTGGTGTTACTGTCGCAAGCTGTAACCATTTCCCAGGGACATAATCTGTTGTGATAAGCCTAAAGGTCCAAGAAGCTGCCATGCGCATTGAAAAATAGATATTAAATTAATGCAGAGTATTTATTTCTGCAGAAGGCATATGTTTTTAGGCCTATATCGAACATCCCTTAGAGACAGATGATCGAAACAAGTTCTAGGTCCCTTTTCTGGAGGAAAATGAAGTAGTGGAGGAGGCTAAAATAATTAAACGAGATATCTGTAGTTTAAAAGAAAAATTTGGGGAGGGGTAAAAGCAACTTAGTCTCTCCTGAGAAATGAACAATATTCTCTTCAATAACTCTACATTATTACTTGTCCTTATCCAGTAGCATATGAGCTGTTTTATGCAGCAGGATTTGGTGTTTTTTATTTTTTATTTTTTAATTTTACGGGCTCACTGAACTGCAGTGTTAAGTGCCGCGTCAGCATCTCTTTCCAAGCATAATCTGCGGTGATTCTGTTGCCCGTTTAGAATGATAGTATTGCAGTGCATTTTTTAAAAAATCCAATGAAAATGTAACGTAGGCTCCTGCAGGCTGGGAGGATAAATGCCTTCAGGCCTCTGCTGGCAGCCTCTGCTTCCGTTCATGGTTTCTGAACATTTGTTCTTCCCATTTGCAATCCGGTCTAGTGAAACTGGCTTATTTGCGTTTCTATTATCCAGCTGTCTGACTTTTTTAATACAAGTGGGTTTGCTTCTTTGGCTTTGAGCTCTCACTTGCCTTATTTGGTAAAGTAGTGCTCTTAAGCTGTTCCTGGAAGGGGCTGCTTTACTAGTGTAGGGACTATTTTCCACTTTCATTTTTGATCTCTAAAGCAATAGATTGTGTTTTAGCAGCAGTGCTGGCACGGCTTAACTCTTCAGTGCTGTGGACCTGGGATACTGCAGGTTTTCTAAGCGCTTGAAGTGTTTTATTCTCAGCTGTAGTACGCCAGCAGGCTGATGCGGACGATCTGGGCAGAGGCAACATATGGCAGCACTCGTGTTTGCAGTGTATAGCGTTTCAACATAAAAATCTACTTTTTAAAATGACACAGAGCAGCCTTCGGTGCTAAGATGACATTACAGAGGACTCGGCCAAGTTTTAATTAGTTGCTTGATTTGTTGGTGCCTTGAGCGCTCTGCCCCGAGAAGGGGAGCGGCGTGCGCCGGCTGAGCGGACCCGGACAGGTTGAGCAGCACTGTTTGATGGGCTTCAGCAGGAGTGTCTGCGGTCCCCTGCCAAAAGGGAGGGGACTGTTTAAAGTAGAGAGGGAGAGGGCCTCAATAAGTGAGGTGAAAGGCTCAAGCCAAGGGTGGGAATGGAAAGGAGCGAGGAAAAGCTTTACATTAAGAAAATGGATGGGGACAGTGGTTTTTCATTCTGTTTGCGTGAGCGCAGCGCTGCTCGGCAGCATGACTCCGCTCCATTCAACTCCAGGGTATTGTTCCTTATAATTAAGGCAGGCCTGCCCATGTTTTACATTTTTCTTTTCTTTACTTTGCTAAGCTCTCTCAAATTGTGCTGCTCAGGTCCATTTATGTTAACAGACTTACGGGGAATCTAAACATCTGTGTTGCAAAATGCACCTTTCTGGACGTTGTGTCCTACTGTCAGTATAGCGCTGGGTGTCTGCTGCCATGCTGCTGGTAATTGCATTTTTCACAGCTGGCAATCTTCCGTGAGCTCTACAGGGAAGAAGAAAACTTGTGGCGTAGTGGTAATGATTCACTCATAATTACCTTGAAAAATTGAAGGAATAGTCTGAAAATGGCATTGCAGTTCAGTGGGGACATATGGCAAAGACTGCGCTTTCCTGACTGAATACAGGATGGAGAACAATAGGCTTAGGCAGCGTTTCTGTAGGAAAAGATTTAGGAATTACAGGAATTGCAATTTGAATAGGAGGAGTCAATGCTGTGCTTGTTATTTAAGGGGGGAAAAAAAAGCAGTTGCTCTCTTGGAATATATAAAAAGAAACATTGCCTAAAAGGCTATCTTGTTTAGTTTTACATCTCATACTTCAAGAAAGATACGAGCCTACTAGGGAAAATCCAGGGAAGACTAGTGGTCAGAAACAAGGTTGGTTAGTCTTGTGCCTCAACTCAGTAGTTGAGTCCTAGAATAGATTGCTTTAGGAGATATGTCAGGAATGGAGCAGACATAGTTAATTTCCTCCCTGAGATGGAGGAGTGAATTAAATAAGCTTTCTAAGGGTCTTCCAGCCCTGTGATTCTGAGACGTGGGCACGTCTGTGGAAGTTGGGCCAAAAGCTGGGAAAAATGCAAGGCAGTGCAAAAGGAAAGAAACAAATGAGCGTTTCAGGTGCTTTTTTGGTGGTGAGGCTTTTTAAAGCCAAATTACATGTAAAGAATGAAAATCAAGTTACTATATTGAACAGCTGGAAAAATTGCCTTTTTTTCCCCCTAAAACTATGGCGGTTTATTTCTTATGACATACGCACAAAACAGTCTTAAATAGAAACAATTTTTTATTATGCTGTGGTCTGTCTAATAACATAATCATGTTCTCTCTCTACTGCTCCACGTTTACGCTCTTCAACGGTGGTTGAAATTTGATCTATTTCTTGTTCTTCCTGTGCTCAGGCTGCACGAGAGCTTCTTCTCCTACCCCCGCTTCCTGACCCGGTAGAAACCTCCTCAAAGATTTCTGTTGCTGCGTTTGGAGCAGGAGTTTTATTCCGGAAAAGGAGGGACAAGTGAAGAAGCAAATGTGAAAATGAAATCCAAGGGGCTAGCAGTGGAAACAAAATGAAATCTAGCGAGCAGATGAATATACTTTGATTTGCTCCTGGCATAAAATTTTACAGGTGCAGACAGAAAAGACCTGAAGATTTGCAGAGGATGTTCCAGGGGTCATGTTCTACCACTTGTGTTTTTAATGCTTTGCGATGGACCTTATGAAAGCTATTAAAAAGGAGGAAGACCAAGGGTAATGGAGGGCTTCCTGAGTTAAGAATATAGCTATCAAGGCTGTGACAAAGGCTAAAGCCAAGACAGTTTACTTAAATCTTTCTGCAGTGCTTAAGTCCATTAGAGCTGCTGAATTCCCTTCAGGTAGAGGATGTTATCCTTCTCCTTGTGGTGTGTAAAACTTAATTTTCAGAATCTGTAGGAGAGAAAAGGGAACAGGGACAGGAAGGGTTGGCCTTTTGACTTGGAGGTTTGCCTCTTGTCCAGATTTCTTCTCGTGCTGGACCAGAGACTGAAATGAGCTATCCAAAGGAGTAAAAATGCTCACTGAAACCAAATAACCTACTTGAGATCAGGGAGTGATTTAAATTGATGTATGAAGTTGTGAACTCTTCTCTAGTTTTTCATTTCTATGTTTTTTCTTTTCCCCTTCCTTCAACTTTAAGAGTTTCTTTTCTGGCTTGTATTTCTTACTGGCCACGAACTATGGTGATGTTCTGACTGACTCTTTAGATCCTTGAGATTATTCTTGGCTTAGCTTAAATAGCTTCTGTTGGTTTAAATTATCCTTTGTGTCCATAAATAGGACTGTCCCTTAATGCTTTCAAGGATATCTGGTATGTTTGCTCTGTCCGGAATAGTTTTCTACAAGGCGGCTCAGTGTGTCGTGGTGTCTTCAGGTGTCTTGTAACTCTCTGCAGTGGTCAGTCGAGGGACGCGCTGTCCATCGCATGGCCCCTTCTCCACTGTAACTGGGCTGCCAGTTACCTTGGACTCTTTAGCTGGATGCCCTCGATGTAAAATGGGATATGCTTTAGTGAAATTGATCTTTTCTTTTTTTCCCCCTTCTGCTTGTGTTGCTATCCCTTGTGCCTTGGTTTTCACGATGCCCCTTCAAACAACTTTGCCAATACCAGAGACCAAAAACCAGCTGATGTTCCCTACAGATGTTTTCCTTTGGAACTGCTTGTGGTATCTGACATCTAAATATTTCTCTCTTTTCAAGTAGCAATTTTCTTTCTGAAAAAAGGCCAGAGAGGTTACATGCAGGGAAAAAAAGCAAACAAACATTGCTGTATCCTGAACTCTTTTGATATCCAAAATGTTTACTTAAAGGTATTTCTCTCATGTTAGTCCTTGGCTTTTGGGGCGCTTTGCTGCCTTTGTGGTCTTGAGGACTTCTGGGGAGGTTTTGTTTGTAATGTTATCAGTTAGTTGTCTTTGCTTTCGTTCTTTAGGTTAACCTTGGGAATGGCAATGTGTATAGAGTATGAGGTGATTTTTCCCTGCAGACAGGAACTACGTGTTTGCTCTTCCTTGTCGGAATAAAGTTTTCTCACTCAATTTTTGCTGAAGAAGAGGCTTATCCTACAGTAAACATGGGTTACATTGTGCAATTAAGCACTATATTTATTACTGTGACGTCACTAAGGATTCTGTGAAGCCATACCCTCATTTGTTTTGTGTTCAAAAAGCCATTGCTTTTTAATGAATGTCACATTACAAGACTGTTGATTTGGTAGTCGTTGATAATCAGTGTCCAGCTCTCAGATGCATAGCTTTTCTTTCTCTGAAATCGCTGTTGCAGTCTTCTCCCATTGTTCGGTGACGTCTCGGCTCTAAGTTGCTAACAATTACATTATTTCCTATGTTTTTACAAATTGAAAAAATTAAATAGTGATTTCCATTGGTAGAACTAAGCATAAATGCTTAGTGAGTGGCAAGAGGGTGCTTTCCCCAACATCTTGGAAATACGGATGGAGGGTGGTTATTTTAACAGAAAAATACATTTAGGTCATAGCTCGTTTGGCCTCTCCATGAACTGTTCATTGCAAGGCTGATTCCTCTTTATGCTGCTTTAGAAGGGAAGCCATTGAAAGCTCTTGAATCAGGCAAGATATTTAACAGAATGCAGAAGGGAAGTAACAGATTTCAGAGAAGCATAAACCTGTAATATATTTTGTCATGTAATTAATTTGGAGCATGAATTCTGAATGATTGGGTAGCTTTGCAGTGACATATGCAACTGTGACAAGATCTCTTAGCTTGGAACATAAAAGCCCTTCTGGCCTGTGTTTGACTTGTCCCCAGTTGTTGCATGGTAGAACTATTAGCAACACGAGAGGTTTGACTTCAGTGCTCTTTCACTGGGCTGAAAGCATGCAGTTCAAGTTTGTTGTCTTGCTTTTTTTCCTGAAGCTGCTGCTGAAGTGGGTTCTGCTGGGATAGAAGTAGAAGGTCAAGCCTTGAACTAGTGCTTCCTGCCAAAATACATGTTTTGAAATGAGTTGTTGTGCTCCTTGTAGAAAAGCTTGTTCACTGCAAATTGAAAATGAAAGGATGTCTTCTCATCACAAAGACAGTAATTTCAGTAGGATCAGGATCATTTTTTTCCTCTCTTTATGGAAATGCAGGAATGATTAATAATCAACACATTTCTGTAGCCTCTTTTGTACTATATTCTTTGAATCTCTTTGGCTGTCATCTATTCATTTTAAAACTTGGAAGGAACAAGCATAGAAATAGACAACGCAGTAATCCAGGGGCTTCTGAGAAGCTGAAGCTTATCTGTGATTTCATATATCCGTTTTTTATTATTCTATACGCTTCATGCTTTCTGCATGAGAACATTTTACTTCCAAAAAGGTCTTCATTTTGTCTCAAAACAAATGATCTCTTCATCTGTGCGGTGTTATCATCTTTGAGGGTACTAAAGCTATGAAACCTTCATAAACATAAGGTCAAAAACTTCTATGTAATATTTGCAATATTTCCATCATTGCTGGCTCTTACTTCATCTTTGTTGCTCTTTTTATATTTAAAATTATCCTAATACTATTCTCTAGTGTGAACGGGCTTTGGTGTTGGGGAAATGTCAGGTATCTAAATAGAGAAAAGCTTGAAGAGAAACTGCTAAATTTCAACAGGGAGGTGTTAATTGTCTTTTAAATTTAGTAATTCCCTACAAAAAGGGAGTTTTTATCAAGCAACCAAGAAACAGCTGTGTTGGTGTTAAATGTTCAGCAGGTTTTGTAAGTGACTTATTTAAATATCTTTTTCTCTATAGATTTCCCTTTTTTGAGACAAGGAATAATTTCTTACGAGACTTTTTTTTCTCAATTGCTGTTTTGTGAAGTCCAGGTCTATATTTAAAAAAAAAAAAGGCACCTTTTTATGACCAAGAAAATATTTGATGCATACCTTCTCAAACTGCAGAAGAATTGGTGAAAACTCTCCTAAAAAGCCTCAAGGAAGGAAGAATTGGAAAAAGTGAGTGGCATACTATGCAACCAGCCTGGTGGAAGCTACAAGTACTTCCAGATAACTTAGGAAACAGCACGCTAATGGCAGACTAAATTGTGTACTAGAAGTCAAAACTGGTCTGAGCTGATCACTCCATAGTAGTGAGGGAAAGTTTTAACAGTAGCTGGTGTCCAGCTGTCACCTAGCAAAGGCTGAAAGGCTGAGGCACCACTAAGCTTTGAATATCAGCAGTGCAAATTTAGACCCTTCCTAAGCTGTATTCATATATAGAGGGTGGACTTGACATAAAAACATCACTTAATGCCCCAAGTGGTAAAGAAACCTTCTGAAGAGAAGACTGAAATTGCATATGTTGTACAGATGAGTTCAAGGTATGTATTTCTAAAGAGTTGAGGTGAAAAAAGATATCTGTATCTTAGCTGGGCTCTGGACTCTTCCATTTGCTTCTCCAAGTTAATAGGTATTTACCATTTTGGACAAAAATACTTTATAACAATCTTATTAACACACTGCCTCAATGCTGCTTAAATTCCCAGACAACTTTTAATTGAACAGCTAAAAAAAATTCTAGGAGTGTAATCTGGATGTAGTTTGACCTTTCCTTGGTGTTTGGAGGGAATTTGCCTGGGAAAAGAAAAACGATTGAAGACTTAGTGCCTTCTCCGCAACTTTCTTGCTCGTTTCTCTCTTCCTTTTCTCACTTTCAGAAGCAACGTAATGCACCCAGGATGCCCATTTTGGACCTGTAATTGCGCTTTGTGAACTTTCCTGAGGTGCCTGTTGTACATAGATGCTTGTGATCTGTTTTAAGGATAATGGAAGATACACCTAACAGGCAAATGTGCTGATTTGATGACAAATTTTCCATTTACAAGTTAGTCGAAGTAGTAAAGACCAAAGGGAAATATTCAGCAGATTTTTGCTGTTCTCGCAACTCCCTTCCTTCTCTTTCCCCCACCCTCAACATCTGAGGTTATGCTAGGCACAAAATGCGGATCTCTGCTCCCATTTCAAACTTTGTTATATGGATCGTTGCTTTTAGTGAGCTGATTTCTAATGACTGTAAACCAAACTTGACTCCTGGGGTCGGAATCCTGGGTTCCTGACTTCTAGTATGTTGATGGCGGGGCAGGGGTTAGTCCTCTAGAAAAAGCTGTGTCAAGTTTTCCAATTGCAAATTTGCTAGAAGATTGACCGTGTCCTCTGTTGCCAACACAGTCAAAGACACTCAAGGGAGTCCCACAAACTGTTAAACTGGGCAGGGCTTGGGCTGCCAGGTGTGTGTTTTTCATTGAGAGGCACACTTTAAAACAGACTTCATCTAAATAAAAGAAAAGAAGAAAAGATTGATAGATCTGGTTAGGTTTTTCTAGGTGGGGCAGAAGGGATTGCAGTTGGAGTGAACTAGCTGGCAAGTGTCTCTTCACTGAATCCCCAAACACTTCAGAACATGGTATCTTCTCATATTTCTAATATCCCTGATTTTTCATTATTCCTCTGTATTGCTGGTACATGCGGAGGATGACCAAATGTTACTGTCGGGTATTTTTGTGAGATTCAGGTGGCAGAGGGCTATGTGGGAATCTAAATGGCTGAGTAGTCAGAACATGGAAATATGGCATGGTGCAATTCCTGTCTTACTCAGTCTGCTTTATTAGAGGCAAGGCGATTGCTGACAGAGGAACAGAATTTAGCTTGGAAACACTGAAATGCATATTGAAAACATGCCCATATAACCTTCATTCATCATCTTTGTGCATATGCATGATGAGGAAGTACACAATTACACAATCACTGTTTTTTTTTTCCCTGCAGGACCTTTGCTTTTTTCAGTATTGAGGCTTGATAATGATGTCATCACTTAATCAGCATTTACCCCGTATTTTGTTTTTCTGCTTATTCAGTGTGTGGCTGCCTTTTTTATGAGATATTGTGCAGATCTGAAAACAAAATGTATTAATTCTTTCACAGATAAGGATGTTCTGTACCATGAATATTTCAACAAGCTGTATACAGTAAGATGCGATTCCTTTGCAGTAAGAGTTTTATTTATCAGGAAAACCGTCCTATATGGCTAAAGCTTTCTGAATAATTAAGAATGGTTTCTGTTATCGGAGTAGGCAGCTGTTTTCTTTCAACTGCAGTGAAGTCGGTGAGCTACTGGACTACGCTGACTTTGTTTTGGAGCTGTTAGAGATCGACTGAACTTCCTTAAGTAGAGCATCTGACAAGTAGTCTGCGCTGTGCTTTGCTTTGCGCACTCGTCAGTACTGTGGTTGCGTTTGTTCAACTCAGATTGTGGAAGTATTGTTGACCATGATGATATTCGGGCTAGCATGGCCTTGCATGTTGACTTTTGTGAACATACAAACCCGTGGCATCTGGAGATCTGAAGGCCTTTTGACTGTAAAGGTCATGGAGTTGGATCCCCTTCCTAGGTAAGTAAAATACATTCTGTACTGACCAGGACTCTGGTCATATTAAGGTGAATGACAGATGAGGCTAAGTTTATCTCTTCATCCACTACTGAAGGAATAGGTTTCATAGAACAGATATTAGAAAATAAGTGTTGGGTGCTTTTCATTATTTTAGATTTGTAGCTTTTAAACTAGGAAGAAAAACTGAGAAAAACATGCTATGTTTTCCCTTGTTGCATTGGACAAGGTCAAACATTTGTACACCTCTCGCTTGCAGTTATCCATTTAGAAGTCAGGCCTAACTTGAAAACTTTCTTGGCTGAAAAGGCAGGAAAAAAGTACACTTGCACTGTCGCTAAATCTAGCATACAATTAAATCTTCCATGCAGTTCAGTGCGTTAATTGCTGTCATTGTGTGAACTGATGGCTTAAGCAAAAATAGAAAATGTTATAACTGATGTGTTGCTTACAATGCCTAGTCTTAGCTTAAAGTGCCAGCCTGCAGTGGCTTTTTGAATCCTATTCTGTGCTGTCAATCTCTGTGAGTCATCTTTATGTAAAGGAAAGATGTGTTTAAGAGAGCGTTCTTGAAGTGTAGTTGCACTGCGTTTTCCACTTTTCTGGTGTGGTCAGAAGTTACGAGCTGGTGGCGTCTAAATGGAGGTAAGTGTTTGTGGATAAATCCCCTTTCGCATACCCTCAGCAGCGGTAGTTTTTGCCAGTATAAAAAGGCACTTGACTATTTTTAAAAACCCACCACTCTGGCTAAGTAGATAATTCCTCATTCCAGTCTGATTCTGGAAATTGGGTTGGTTTATAGTTGTAACCCTGTGCCTTATGTTACCACTGCGGCCTCTCAGTTTCTCCCAAAGCCCTTATCTTTGGGGCCAGAAGGAATCGCAGCAAAATTGTCCCACCTGAATATCGCATGTCTTTTCTCAGTGCTCCTCCCGATTCAGCCTGCGTTGTTCAGGATGGACTCCGAAGTTGATTTTCCAGTGTAAAAATAGCTGCGTGTTCTCTCTCGGGGTGACTGGCGGCTTGTGCCGTCCGGTGAGGCAGGCTGTTCGGGGAGCGGTGGAAGTAAGGAAGCCCCGTGCGCCCTGCGTCCAAGGCCGGCCAGCTGCAGCGCTCCGCGCTCCCCCTCCTGTTGTCGCCTTCCTAGCACAGCTGCTTCACTTGTGTCCTAGTTGCTGTGCTGGAAATGTCAACAGGAGAGACTGCGACTGCAAGGACAGCTATACTCCCGTCTTTCCTCTCGCTCCTTGCCCAGTATGCGTAACTCCTTTAAAGGTCCCCAGTACCGTACCCAGCTCCTTCTACTGGCCGCCTGGGCCTGCCAGCTAAGTAGACCGTGGGAAACGCCGCCGTTTGCAGCGATGCCTGTGTTACCGGCCAGTCTGGCAGCTGAAGATTTGCTCTCAGGTGAAATGAAAATCTGCCGCTGTTTTCTTCACAGCATCGGGAAGGGGTTTTAGTTGTGAAGAACTTTACCCTTTGGTCAGAGGCGCTTGATGCTGGCTGACGTGCCCTGCGGTTACTTTGAGGGTGGGTTAGACGGGCAAGCTGTGCAATGGCAAAGGATGTTTCGCCTTAAGAAAGCGGACCGGACAAGTGTGAAGGGGTAACGTCTGCAAGGGCACAGCGAGGTCACGTTTTTGGGCTGTGTCCGAGTGGGGCTACGTCTCCACAGCAACTTCAGCTTGTGGCAGAGCGGAGATGGTGCGTCTTCGCGGTGGGTTTTGTTCCCTTTTGGTTAGCGAGTGTCTGATGCGTGTCTGTTAGCAGGGCGAAAGTCATGCTTTTTAAACAGCGAGAACAAAGATAGCTCTCTCCTTAGCCTCCTGCTGCCCAAGATGCAGCACGCGCTTGTTAGCGTGCGTCAGGAGCCTTTAGAAATACGGGCCGGGGCCTGCCGCCCCGCTCTGCCCCGTTGCCAGCGGGGTGCTGGGAGCAGCTGCCCTGGGGTTTGGGCACCTGGTTTAAACTTCTCAGCTGCTACTTAAGGCGCTGCCTTTGAGTAGCTTCATGTAATTTTTGCGTTGCCAGTTGCTTAGCAACAGCCAAGAGGAAAAAATAGTAAATGCAGCCCATTTAGTTTCATTACTGATAAGTGAGCATCTCATTAATGGAAAAATATATTTATAGTAAGACTGATCAGCTGTCGCTCCTGACTTTTGCCGGGCAGAATATTAAATGAACAGTGTCCGTGAACTTAGTAAAGAAGCTGACACCTCCGAGCTGTGCGCTGAATGTCTGTCTTTGCGTTTGCCTCATGTTATTCTGAAGTATTTTGTGCTGCTGCTGCTACTTTTATTATGTGAGCGTCTCTGATTTTCTTTGCCTTGTTTTCCCAACAATAGAAAGGATTTGATGAAAAATATAAATCTCATAAGCCTAATATTAATTACGTGAAGTAATGTTACTGCTAAAGGATAAAAACTAAAAGTTGAATGTTTGTAAAAACAAAGCTATGTGCCTGGGAAAGCACTGAAAGTATTACTATTTCAGTATGGTAGGATTTTTGACAGGGACAAGTTACTTTAAAGTTTTGTGATCTTGCATCAGAAGTTTGGCAGCGACCGTTAATTTTTATCATTCATGGGGCAGCATTCCTGTTGCCCAAAAAAAGCGTTTGCCTGATGAAGCGCTCTGTAGAATTTGTTTATAATCCTTTCCTTGTTGCTGAAATGTTCAGACAATTTAGCAATAAAAACGCAGATAATTATGAATGGCTGAAGCAATCTCTCTATTTCATATGTTTTTATAGATTGCCTGTTTAAACTATGCCCTATGAACCGGTACTCTGCTCAAAAGCAGTTCTGGAAAGCAGCAAAACCAGGAGCTAACAGCACAACAGATGCAGTGCTGCTCAATAAACTGCATGTAAGTATTAATGGTTAGGCTGCCGTTGCTCGTAAAACACGCTCGTCCATACTGCTTTAAAATAAGTACGTCCAGCAAACTTGACACCCTTAAGCAGAGAACACGGAAAAAGCCTATATAAATTCGCATGCAGAAATCCTTTTGAGACATGCCTTGCGATCTAAAGCTCTGAACAACCTCTGACCCGTGACAGGTTGTTCGGGGCTGTGTGTCCTGCCGTTGATCTGCACCACATTGGGTTAGTGCTGTGGTGGCCGTGAACGCTTTAGTCGTCAACCTGCGCTAACTATGGTAGTGCTTTACGTGGACGTTTTGAGCGGTAACAGTATTAAAATGTGACCCTTCAAGCAACTACAGAGGAGAGTCGATTCTCGGGCATCATATCTCAACAACCTAAGTCATGGGAGCTCGCTGTGCTGATACCCAACCCTCTGAGCAGTTTGTCTGATAGATCACGCAAATATTGCTGCCGTTAACCTATGTGAAGGTTTATGGGTTTAGGACCAGAGTAACTATGAGGCCACAAAATTCCTTCCATGTTAACTTTCAGTCTTCAGTATTTTTACGGGTAAAATGTTGGCATTCAGCAGTTGAAAACCCAGTTAGGGAGCTGATTGCTGTTTTTAGAGTTCCTTAAGAAAGAGGGGGGAGGGGAGGAGGAGGAAAAAAAGCCAAGTAACTTAAATACCATCTGTTGACTTTAGAGTTAAATAAACTACATGTTTGTCTTAAAATTACATAGCTAGAGTACTTCATGTCAGAATTACAATTCTAAATATTTTTAGTGTCTTAAAGCCTATATTAAGCTCATTGTAGACTGAAATATAAAATGGGCCCTGTAGGAGAGTGCCATTTGCTGATTGCCATATGGCTGCCTTACTCTTGCGTTTCACAAAGACTGAGCGCTTGACTCATTTTGCTTTTGAAAACATATTTCTAGGTTATAAAAGTATTAACTTGGCAAGGAGAAAGTTATTTTTGTACTGGCTGTAGCACAAAGGTTCCTCACTTATGCCTCATTTCTCCTGTCCCTTTAATGATGATTCAAAAGAAAATACTGTTGTAGTCTCAAGCTTTAAGTGCCAGATGACTCTGGCTTTGGTTTTTTTGGTGTGCAAGGGAAGGGGAGAGGAAAAGACAGTTTATCCCCCCAAGATAGGTGTGCATTTATGTATTTTACAGAAAAGTGTGCTCTAAATACTGTCATGTTGAAGAAAAATACCTTGTAATTGTGCTGGGTTACAACGTCATTTAAAGCTGTCATCTCTTTCCCCAGTACTTCCCAGTTCAGGGGTTTGGGACCAGTTCCTCCTCTTCTGACTGACAGGCTAATATCTAACCGTTTCAACTTGCTGTTGGAAGTCCAGGATTAGATTTTTCCAATATTTAGTCACAGCTGAGTGGTGGTTATACTGAGATGTGCCACCATGCAGGAACAGCTTACTTGATTTGATGAAAGGATTTGATTACTTTACAATTCTTTTGGAGATGGTTTAAAACACATCGCTTCCACATAAAAGCTAAGCCGATTTCTGTAGCGTGTGCCAAACCGGGTCTTTGATGGCCTGGGGCTGCTGCATGGCTTTAAAAGAATTTGGTCCCATGTACATCATTCATATATCAGAACTTCGTTTTCTGCCAATTATATGGTACATGTGTCATCTTTTCCATTTATTGGTGCATGGAAAATACTAAAAAACCTGTTTTGCATAATGTATGTCTGGGGGCTGGGGGAGAGGGGAAGGGTATGCCCCAAAACATATGTGCAGCTGTTGCCTTTGCCCATGATTAGGTTTCTTTATCGTGTGATTTTTAATGCATATAATTTTTAATGAAATTGGTGATCCAAGAGGTATTCATCATCACTTGCCTTTTTTGGCTTCTGTTTGTCTACTGGTGGAATTTATTATCTACTGTGGAGTGCTCAATGCTGAGGTCGGGTTATTTTAAGTTAATGCCATTTAAGGGATTTAAAATCTGGGACACTTGTCTTTCTTTGGTGTCAGGAATTCAATGCTGTTTGAAAAGCTGACATCTAGCGGCCAGAGAAAATGCTTATTTCTTCTTGAATGACACAGGTAGCATTGTCAGCTTTGTTAGGTGCTTTTGAAATGTATCCCGAATCTTAATGTATTCTATTTAAAAAATAATAATAAAATAAAATAAATTTCCTTTGGAATAAATTTGGCGCCCAGCCCTGTGCCGGCATGGAAGCCCTCTCACGTTGTTGCTGATAGTTGAGGGCTTCTAGTACTTACTTCAAGAAGTCCTTTCTTGACAGAATATTTTGAACTTGAGCAGAAATAATGTTTTATTTCAATAATAAAAAGGAAACTGTCCTGATTATAATTTTGAATATATTTTGGAATTTAGAGGAGCAGCTGTATTCCAGGTTCTCCTGGAGAAAAAGCCAGCTATCCTGTCTAGCAGAGTTTCTAAAAATAGCAAATTGGATGTAAGCTGAAGATGACAAAACTTCCAACAGCGTACAGAAAGCTCTTCCTTTGCAGTGACTAAACGTTGTCGCATGCTCTTCCGTTCTTCAAATTTGCCTCTCTACAGTTAGGGCAAGAAACTTTGCCCACAGTTCCTCCAAGGAGAAACCAGACCTAGCATAGTCCTAGAGATCTGAGAACCAAACCATAAACTTTCATGCATAGCTTTCTAAAAATTTATATTTAAATTACTCTGTACAGCTACATATCTGCTAAAGTAAATGTAGATTTTTTTTTTTAAATGGAAAAAAAACCATCTTTCATGTGAAATGAGAGAGAATTTCTTTACCCCATGAAATGGTTTAAAAACAACCTGGGCTCAATACCTCACTTTTAGTACAAAACACAATTCAAGAGAATAGTGACTATACAGAGTACATATGACAAAGCAGTTTTTGTAAGAGCTGATTATTGTATTAAATTAGGTTTGATTAAATAGAATTGTGTTACTGTGGTCATTCAATTGTGCGGATGCTTTTGCTTTTATTACCATGTTAGTATGATACAGAAATGCACAGCTGTATTGTCATGGGCAGGCTATAAAGTAGCACCGAGAATCCTTTGGTAATAAAGTCTGAAGCCTGTGATGTAGGGAAGTTGGGAAATCAAATGTTTGGAGCTGCAGCAGGTGTATGTAAATGTCATGTAAATAGTCCTGTTGAATGATGATGGTGAGGAGAGCTGCTGTATAAAAAGGCAGAGTGGAAGAGTTGGGGCCTATCTTGGCAAAGTTAAATAAAGGACCAAAGCTGAGATCGCGTCCTTTCATTTTATATAGAAGTCGATTAGAAAGGAATATGGATTTCGTGACTTGAATTGTCACCTTTCCTTTTCATCCTCCATATGGTGATGTTTTGTTATCTTCTCGTGGCTTGTTTTCGGATAAAAGCTTTTCATCTCGTATTTTATTCAAAAAGTTTGTCAGATTTAAGTAAGAATATGGATTCCATGTTGTTGCTGCTTCATCTATAGGATCATTTAATGGTACGCGCTCTATTTTCCTGAAAAACTCAGAAAGAAAGGGATTTGGATACACAGCTTCAAATTTTTCCTTTTTTCCAGTCCTATGAGATACTTTTACAGAACCTGGGGTGTTTGACCCACGCTATTTATAAAACAGCTGGTGATTGAATTATCCTCCTTTAATTTCAGCATGCAGCAGATTTGGAAAAGAAACAGAATGAAACTGAAAACAGAAAGCTGCTAGGAACAGTTATCCAGTACGGCAATGTCATCCAGGTAGGTTGTGGGCCTTTTTGCACGCTATATAGGATTTTGCTCAAAATCCCTTGTTCAATTTGACTGTGAAGTTGTGAAATTCATAGACGAGAGCATGTAGCTTTGCATGGTCTGACAGAGTCCTGAAGTGTGATCCTGTAAAGCAAGAACTGTGTTTATGGCTGTGAACTGTGGGAGGGCATTGAAGAAGGTGGTTGGTGTTTTTATTGTTTATTTTATTGTGGGTAAGTTGTGCTTTTTTTGAGGTCACCATGTGTTTGCTTTCTTCAGGAGTATTTCTTTTCTGTGCCTTTTTGCGCTTGGCCATTTGGAAGATGGCACACAAAGAACAATGTTGTTCCAAACCCTGTTTCACACAGTCAAATGTTGACATACCAAATAATAAACTGGCAAAAGCAGGAGAAGCAAGCCATCTGAATAATTGCAGTCCACTTAAGCAAAGAATTTACTAGGTCCCAGGGAGTGAAAAGAAACTGAAATCACACATCAAAACCAAGAAAACGGAAAGTATAATAGTTGCGTAATTAAAGAAGAACGTGTCTTTAAATGGGGAGTGTCATCTGCAGTGGGTGCTGGTTCACCCTGAAACCAGAACAGACCTGCTTCCACTAAGTAGAATATCTCAGTGCTTTAGAAGTAGGGAAGTTACCTGAGCATTTTGAGTCTTAGATTAAGAAATTCCTGTACAAATATTTTGACTTTTGTTCTGTTGACGTAATTCCAAACAACAGAAAGGGTGGCCAGGAGCACAGACAGGCTTTATTGCTGTAAGGAGGTATTGGCTAGCTGTCCTTTAAAGCAATTGCAGTCTTTGGAGCAACCTGAAGGGAGGAAAGGCAAGGGAATGCATTCCTGGGCTGAGTTAAGCACGCTATTGGCCTGCCTGTTTGAGGCAGAATATCCACTTTTAATTGAACCCTGTCAATGCTGGCCAGCCTCTTCATCACATGGTGAAAGAAAGATGGCAGTATCTATTTTCAATCGATCAGACTACAAGCATCAACACTAAGAGGAGTGCTAGGTTTTCGCCTGTATTTTCCCTGTGGTAGAAGTGTTTTGCAAGTAACCACCATTTCAGCGTCACAGAATCACAGAATGGTTGAGGTTAGAAGGGACCTCTGGAGATCGTCTAGTCCAACCCCCCTGCTCAAGTAGGGTCACCCAGTAGTTAAAAGGCATTAAAAAGCTGCTGTCTGTGTGAGACTGCTTCTTGTTTGCAGAATGTACTGAAAATCTAGCAGCTGTTGATTTGAATTGAACAGGGTAGGAACTAGGGTGTGACCTCTTGTAGCTTACGTTTACATGCTGATTGTATATAATCCGTGTGAGTTATACGGTGGAGGGTCTGAGAACAGGATTTTTTGAAGAGTCTTCAAAGAGTGAGGTTTCCTGTTAAGCAAATCAGAAAAGCAAAGCAGCTGAAGAGCAGCCTTACTTCTCACCACTCCCTTCTCAACTAGGGAAAACAACTGCTTTTGTAATATTTTGAGCCTGTATTTTTGAGCAATCTGTCATAAAGTGGCATGGGTTTTCATGTGCGTCCATCCTTTGCTGGAGAAGGGATGGGTATATTAACTGAAAACGTTTTGTGCTGTACGTCTGTATACTGAAAGATGTCTCAGTGGAATTGTGCCTGCATTTATCTTAACGTTTATATAACTTTGTTTAACTTTTATCTTAATTTCTGCATATTATTGTGGTTGTCTTATGCATACTCAATATCTATTGAGGGGAGGAGATATGAGCATTCTTAGAACTGAACTCTAATTCTTATTCTAGCTGCTTCATTTAAAAAGTAACAAATACTTAACAGTAAATAAGAGGCTTCCAGCTCTATTAGAGAAGAATGCTATGAGGGTGACCTTGGATGAAGCTGGGAATGAAGGTTCCTGGTTCTACATACAGCCCTTCTACAAGCTACGCTCCATTGGAGACAGTGTAAGTGCTAAGAAGAGTTGTTATCTTCCTATACTGTTTTGTGCAAGGCTTGGGAAAGCCTGTTGCAGAAGCTCTTTCTTGCAATTAATGAAATGCGCAGATTTTTTGTTTAGTGTGCAATGTTGCAGCAACAACCTTTTTCCTGTGCTGTAATGAAGGGGAGGCAAACTACTATGGTAACTAGTATTTTGGAAACAAGGAATGATTTAACATAGGAAGGAATAAGGGACCTAACTACAATAGCATTCGGAATTCCTGTCCACTTCAAAATGGTAGGAAATGTTGAGTTGCTTCAGGAGATTTAGAACAAATAATTAGCATCTTGGGTTTCAGTGTTGTCAATTTTGAATCAAAATCCATCGTAACTTTATATTTGAGGATTGAGGTAATAATGAGGTTAAATGGTCCTGTTATTTGTGGGAACTCTGGAAAGTAATTGGTTCTGAATGGAATGCATAACCGTTTTAGTCTATTCATCTGTTTTGTGCAAATCTGAGGCACCTGGGTAGACGATCTGCCGAAAATCAGGAGAGGTCAAAAGAATCAGTATGCTCTGTGGTATAGTCCAGGCGTATATTTGGCAGCTAAACACAGAGGACTTTATCAAAAAGGAAAAATTTAGTTAGTAGACTAGCCCCATATATTTTGGTGCAACTGTTCCTTTTCTACACACAAGCTAGGTAAAGCCAAAACATAGGTTAATGCAACCTTAGTGGTCATTAAGCCCTTTTCGTTCCCACTGATGTTTGCAAACGTTTTATCAAAATGAGCAGTGCCTGTCAGTACAGAGAAAGCCTTTTTGTTTTTTTAATTTAGGAAAGACTTTACCCTGAAAGAAGGGAAGCACAGGACCTTTACTGTCCATAATAAAGTATATTTATCTTGAGTCGTATGCCAGTCTGGTCGAGAATCTGATTTTACAAATGAAGAGGGCATCTTGAAGGAGGAGGGGTTTTGACTGACCTTTTGCTATAGGAATTATTTGTTAAATATTAACCAATGAAACAACTGCATGAAAAGTAACGAATGAGTTATCAGAACTGTAGACTGTGTTCTCTCTGTAAGCCTTGGAGTCCAGGAGCATAGGCCTTTTTTCCTGCCTGAATGACTGAATATGGTAAACTGAATTCTGGAGCAATCAGAATTCTGGTTTTCATACTCAGACTGGTATCTCTGCAACCTGCAAGAAGGTGATTTCCTCTTTTCACTCCCATTAAATAAAGTTTTCTCTGGTTGCAAGTTTGTGTCTGATACTGTACTTATCTGCAGGTTGTCATTGGAGACAAAGTAGTCCTGAACCCTGTCAATGCTGGCCAGCCTCTTCATGCCAGTAGTCATCAGCTTGTCGATAATCCAGGATGCAATGAGGTAAGGGCAGAACGATTGAACTGGTAGTGCAGGAGCTTGCAACGACTGTACAAACTTCTGTATGTTTCAGCAAAGCTGCTAGGACTTGTGTTTTATGAAAATTAAGTTCTCAATGACTATGTTGGTGGGTGCCTGTAGCATTGTTTTGGAACAGCTATCTGGTAACTCAGTACCTTAATAAAGCTACCAGACTTTTCTCCTATCTGTTGGGCCCTAGGCAAAGATTCGAGTTTGATCTGCTTTGCTTGATTGGCAGCAGATAGAGAAAAATAAGATTTTTTCTTCAAATAAACATCATTGTACCATGACTATTGAAGCAAGTTGCTTTCTGACAAGTTAACTCTGTAGTTACTTTTTCAGGCCTGAGTGCAGGAGTGACTTTCTTTTTCTAATAGAGCAGGGACTGCAGTATTCTGTTGAAAATCACGTTAAAAAGTAAGGCAGTAGCTTGTGGCAGTATCTTATGCAGTGTGGCTAATGGTTTTAGTTCTCCTTTTAGGTCAACTCTGTGAATTGCAATACAAGCTGGAAGATAGTCCTTTTCATGAAATGGAGCGATAATAAAGATGATATTCTTAAAGGGGTAAGAGTCAAAACTTGACTTGCTCGTGACTTGTTCAGGGATGCATAATGTCCGTATTGATCATGCTGTCTGGGCTTTGGCAGGGGGATGTGGTGAGGTTGTTTCATGCAGAGCAGGAGAAGTTTCTGACCTGCGACGAGCACAGGAAGAAGCAGCACGTCTTCCTGAGAACTACAGGGAGGCAGTCAGCCACTTCTGCAACGAGTTCAAAAGCACTGTGGGAAGTAGAGGTAAGAATGGTAACCAAGGCTGGGGGTGGCTATGCAGTAACAATTACTGTTTCTGTTTAAAAACTATATGCTTAGATTTCTTTTTTTAAGTACAAGTCCTGCTGGCATTTGAAGTTTAATCTTAGAATTCCTTTACTTACTGTGCTTTCTTTTTTGCAAAATGAAAACTTAGTTCTGATTTCTAATGCCGCAGCAGATTGCTCTCGTAACAGGTCCTTGACGATTCAGAAAAGGGGACAGAGAAGCACCTATGAAGTCATTTTCTCACCAGTCGCTAAAATCCAAAACTAGCTAATAATTTCAGCTAACTGCTGTGTGTACTGAGCACACTGTTTTTGATATTTAATATTGTGAGTGTGCACAGCCTCATCTGATAGATTACACCTCTTTGCTAGTCTCTGTGCACTGTTTACCTGGACTATATTTTCTTTAATTGGCTTTTAAATAGAATGACTAACGTCTTGGCCATCATAGGCTTCTTAAAGCCCCCCCATTGGTGGTATTAGGCTAAAATAGAGATGTATATAGTTATGCTTTTAAATGTTTGTCATGCGACCTGCCTGTGAGAACCGTAATTGTTGTTGTAATGGTGGATAGGTATTTATCATGTTCTTTTTTTCCAGACATATCTGGTTTGATGTACAGGTTTTCGCCTATTCTAATTGAGAGCCTGCCTGTAATTTAAGAGCTTTGAGACAACAGATCAATGGCTCCTGTGGTATCTGCCCATGTGCATGCAGTTGCCCTGTGATAAACGCTGGATAGGCAGTTGGAGGTTAGCTAGTCCTTCCCTGAGAGGCAGGGGTCAGCTATGCTGGGTTTTCCCAAAGAAAGTAGGTGTACCCAAAGAGTGGCTGATAGGCAGTAACTGAGCGTCTGGTGTTGGAGGTTCTGCTTGCCACAGGAGAAATTTGAGACTATATATGACAGTCTTAAAATTATTTTGTACAGTACTGTTACATTTGAAACACTTCCAGGTGTCTTCCCTCCCCCACTTTCTGAAGGTCAAAACCCTAACTATATTAAGAAGTTAAAGGATCTGATGCATCTTTCTAGGAAGATTCCTTCCCCATCCCACCCCCCCTCTTCTTTCTTCAAGACCTAGCAACACATAGACATCTAAAGCTTCTTTAATTCATTTTCTACCTACAAAAAAATGAAAGTTCTTAAATTCTGGAGGTGAGTTAATGGCAGTCTGCTTGAGGTATGTGCTGTACAATATGATGTTCACACATGAAAGGTGTTTTTTTTCTTTTTTTGAAGGTGGTTCTTATTCTGTTTCCTCCTAATGTAGGTGAAATACAAGAGTATTTGAAAAGGAAGGTCAGTGGTGTGTAGTGAAAATCTGGCTTCCCTGTCCTTACAGGTGGTGCAGCATGATCCTTGTCGTGGTGGCGCAGGATACTGGAATAGCCTTTTTAGGTTCAAACATCTTGCTACTGGACACTACTTAGCAGCAGAGGTAGGTGTTGGAGGTTTCCTTAGGAACTCTGCCTTTCCTTCCGCAGTATTTTCTTCCTTTTATATTTTCTGAAAATCTCTCATTTCCCAACTTAAAAATAGAAGCAGATGAGGGAAGGAGAGGGGTATTTGGGCCCTTGGTATTAATGCGAAAGTAGAGGGCTAGGCACGGGAAACAAAGGAAAAGACTTAAAAGAATACTGCAGTACAGGGATAGCGTTGAGCTCATTGCACTTTTTATATGAATTCTAGAGGCAATAACTCCTCTCTTGCAAAGAATAGACCAGAAATAGCATCCTGTCATGCGGGCAGCAGAAATCGAGGTGAATTTATTAATAGATGAATAAATTGTAAATGGCTGAGAGCCTTTTGGGGGAAATGAATTTAACTGCTGTTAGTTTCTCTCAAATCAATGATTTCCGAAGAGAATCGTAGAGCTGACTGTAAAATGGAAATGCAGTTACGGTTCAGACCAGCCTTATAAGAGCTATTGATAATGTTTAGCTGTCTTAAGTGTAAAATAAGCAAGTCTGTTTCTCTCTCTGTAGTGGAGTTTCTTCTTTCCCCTGCCAATCTTCAAAATTTCAAGACATCTTATAAAAAATATAAAAGCTCCAAAGCAAGCTGGAGATTATAGTTTTGTGAGTTTTACTGCTTAACGCTTGCAAATGTTTGTTAAAATTACTTTTGTTTACTTTAGAGCATAGACATATCAACATGTCAATACACAAACCTGTGTAAGTAAAGGATGTCCTAGATGTAAGAGCGCATAGCAGGGTGGAACGGCTGTCTTGGCCCATGCTCTTGACTTGAGAGCTCCAGTGGAAAACATCCAGATTAAATATTCCGTTTTATACTCTTCTAATTTTCAGATTGTGAAACAGCATTTTGTCACATGCACACACACATTCTTTTCAGTAGTGATCCATTATAGAGCTTTACCAGTAAATCTTGGGTTCACTAATCAGCTAAAGCAAAAGAAAACCATGATCTTACATCATGCAAAAACATAGGGGAGGAAATTGCTTGGTTGATCCACAGTTAGAATGGTATTTATTCTAAGAGATTTTCCAAGTCATAGCAGTTTTTAGAGCTAGTTTGAAATTCCATGTGGGATTTAAAAAAAACAAACTTGGTAACTCTCTACCCTTCTTGCTTCTTTAGGGATTATCCTGAACTAGTTAAATCGCTCTGCGTGTTTGCAGATTACTTAATTGCTTAATTCTTGGACAGACAGACAATTAAAAATGAATCCATTTGTGAAGTATATTCGTTTTGCATGTCTGGTAGTTCTGTAGCAGTAGAAAAGATTGCATCTTTTACAATATAAATTTAGATCTTGCTGAGGTTGTTTCCCACTTCCAGGTCTATTAGAGTTTTGACATGCCTGTGATTCTGTTTCATCAGGTAAACCCTGACTATGAGGAAGATGACCAGGAGTGTCAATCCTCAGTAAGTATAGGCAAGAGTATGATCTTGCCCCTAATTGAGGAGGGCTTGACACAGGCCTTGGTATTTAATTGGCCAGTGCATAGATGCTCCAGACTTTTTTTTTTGCTAGTGAAGAAAGCTTTAAAAAAAAAAAAGACTCATCTGAAGGCTTTTAAGGCCTATCTAGAAGGAGTGGATGTTAAATACTGGAATAGATTTTAGTGAAGAGCAATGCTCTTTGAACAAATCTTAAATGTTATTTGGACCCCCCTCCCCTGCTTTTCGTACCATCTCTCCTTCTGTCTTCCTATTTCATAAACCTTTGCTTCCTTGAGGCGTTCTCTTTCCATAGGTCTGAAAAGCAAGTTGCTCAAGATGACGCCAGATGGCAAGTGTCCCTAATGGGATGTTCATGCAGTGCTGTGCCAGTCAGTCATCTGACCTCCTTATTTAATAAATGAATTCCTTCTCTCGTTTTAACTTGTCACAGGAAAGCCATGATAAAAGGTCTAAAGAGCAAGAATGGCAGGGTGAGAATGATTTTAATGCCATTCTTCTGATTTTCCTGTGAAAGCAAGTTTGTGTCCTTTTCCGTAAACGTTGTTTTATCAAAGCCAGAGCATGCTGCCGCTGCTTAAGGCGAGTAGAAGCTTCTCATTGACGTCAACGGGAAACAGCATTGCTTCGGTGGTTGATAGCAGATAGAATTGGAACAGCACTTTCCGTTGTGGATTACGTTTTTTAGTTGGATTAGATCGAAGGTTTATGCGGAAGCCTGTATTTCTTGGTCATTATCCTGTGTTATGGAAGACTTGCTCCATTCGGAAATGAGAAAGAACTGCTCAACCCTTTTTTAAAAAGGAGGTGAGCTCACTGTGATGCTTTAAAGTGCAGTAGGGAGGAATTTTCCTCCTAAAAGGATTTTTCATCATAGCAACCCATGAAAAAGATAACCTTTGCCCTCAGATATTTAACTGTTATTTCTTGGTGTAGAGAATTTTTCAGTAGTATTTTGCAGCAGATGCTGATCTTCTGACAGCTTGACTTTGGTAAACATACTGGAAAAATGAGAAGCAACGCAAACAAAAAATCTGCAAAGTTGTTATTCCAGAGAAGGGGAAAAAAAAATACTGTGGTATTTTTATTTTTTGAAAGTTAATCAGTGTGAAGGTTTTTGTCTTTTCTGTAGATACCTTTCGTACCCGTATCATGCCAATATCTCCTTCCGATAATTAGTGCAATAATAATGATAATGCCCTGGCTTCAGACTTGTGCTGATTTTTTTCCTGCTGTCTCTTTACCACTAGGTGGCAAAAATAGACCATAAAGAATAGTGTCGGAAGCACATAATTGACTTCGGCATAGTTGAAAATTTGCTGGTGACAAGATGGTGCGGGCTGCTTATTCTTGCTTTGAAACAGTGACTTTATGCAAGTGTGAGCTGTCTGCAAGACTGCAAGTTTCTCTGTACAGCTCGGTGTTTTGTTGTTTTTTTTCCTTATACCTTAGCGAGCTGTACAGGGATGACCCTTAAATGAGCATGGACGATAATCCAGCTAGGACCCTTTCAACATTACAGGGAACTGCTTCTGTCAAATTGAATTCTTTTGATGGTTGAAGCTTTAGTTCTCCCTAAATTGCCTCGCTTCTGACTTCCTAAATTACTGTTCATTGTGTTCACCTTTGCTGTGATTTCTGTAATTGACCAGTTTATCTCCTGAAGTGCCAAAGGTATTGCAAATTGTGAAAATAGAGCAGCTGCCTTATTGTGGGGATGGAGGAGGCAGCTGAGGCGGAGAATTCATTCCAAGTGAGCAAATTTCTCCTGGTCTGAAGCCTCCAGATGGATTCCTTTGAGTGTATAGTTGCTCCTTCTTTTGAAGGACACATTCCCAATGTGTATTTCTGTTCCATATAGCTAACTTTCTGTTTGAATGTGCAAAAGCAAAGACTTTAAATGTCGCTGCTTTGCAGCCAAGTTCACTGACTGCAAATGTGTTAACTGCAGAGTTTCCTGAGGCACAAGTAACATCATGAAGACTTTCTGCATGTTTAAATATTGTAGTGCCTTACATGAAGACTTTGAAAGACAGGTATTTAAGTGCTGGCTCCTCGCTAGGCCTTTTGGGTGCCTGCCTTGACTGGTGCCAAGATCCAGACGAAGCTAATGAATTGGTTGCTTGATCAGTTTGAAAATTACAGCTAGGATTTAAATGTTTATACGTGGGCAGCTGACTCTTGCATTTTGTCAGTTAGTAACTTTGTTTTATTGACTAGTGGTAACTAGTCCCTAGGAAAGATTTTGGAGAAAGTTGTGGTTCCTTTTTCCCCAGTTTATTTTTTCCTGACTTTTTGTCCTTTCTTCTAAAAGTCCAAAGTTTTATTTACTCAGTTGATGTTAGTATCTTTACTTTGATAAGAGGCTGGTAATTTACTGGCACCTTAGAAATTCAGATTTTCTGTTGCCCTGTCCTTTATAGCGGATCCATGTGTTGGAGTGCATCATAAGCTGACATGTAAACAGTGAGACAGCTAACTACTTGATGAGCTCTTGCTTCCATTGTCTGTGACTGAGGGGTGCGAGTCCCATTTCTATTGCCCAAGTTTGTTACGTACCGACAGTCTTGCTGGGAAATAGTGTTGCTGATGTTTATATTCGCAGCTCACTAAGTTACTTTTTTTAGAGTGATAACTGCAATGCATGAAATATATTTCAAAAGCCAGTAGTATCTAGGTTGTGGCAGATGTGGGTCATCTGAAACTAGTCAGAGTTCCCAGCGCGCTGTGGGGTGAGTGGCCAGGGGTTTTTGAGTCTCTTCTGGCACTGTCTGCAAGACCCAACCTCTGCTGTTTAGGATTTATTGTGTTTATAATCCAGAAATGCTCAGTTATCAACACTAGGGAAGGCAAAGAAGGGTTTGGCAAGAGCAGCTAGTTGTCGGTTTTTCTAGTGTCCTAAAGCAGAGCTGTCTTTAGTAGTACTTAGAGTGGCTCAGAGTTATGGCTCCGGGTTACAGGACATGTTTATTTAACACTAAGCAGGTAGGTCTGCAGAGCTTGGTCTAATTGTGTGATGGGACTTCTTCCACAGCTGGATCCTGAGCAGGATGCCTCCAGGAGAGGCTTGCTCAGTGCTCAGGAGAAGATGGCGTACTCCCTGGTGTCCGTGCCTGAAGGAAATGATATCTCTTCCATATTTGAGTTGGACCCTACAACACTGCGAGGAGGAGACAGCCTTGTTCCCAGGTATAGCTAAGCATACTGTTAGAACTGCCCGCCTGCCTTGGCAGTTACTGGATTTTTGGGGGGGTGTTTTGTTTTTGTTTTTTTGATAAAGCTATTTCCCACTATGTTTTTTTCCTTTTGAGTTAAGGACCTACCTCAAATTAAATACAAATTCTTACAAATGCCTAGAACATTACATTAGTAGACTAGAAGGCACCTTGCAATGGACTTATAAAAAACAAAAACCTCATTTTGCAGTTGAGAAAACTGAGATGAAGCAACTTTCTTGCCAGTGAAAGAACTGGAACTAAAGCTTTGGGTGTCCTATAACGTGTATTGTATGACCTGTGTGTGTTGTGTTTGCTAGGACATAATACAGAGTATCTGACACGGTCGTTCTTTGTTTTACAGTTAGCTAAGTGTTCGTATGTACCTCTTGCCGCTTAAAACTGTTGCGCACTTCAACGATATGCAGCCGGACTAAAGGCTCTTTGCTGTGTGCTCCTACTAGGAAAGCATGGCATGCCCATTCAGCTCAATTTCTCCCAGTGAGCCTTTGGATTATCAAATACACTCACTTGTGCTGAGTTCACATGGCCACCAAACGCAGCAATTGCCTCTTGCTTCCTTTGGGCTGCCACAGTTGTGTGGAGAAAGGCGGTTGTACTGCAGTGGAGAGATGTCTTACATGCTGGCCAAAAATGCTCATCCAACTGTGGCCTGCCATGTTTTATCCAAAAGCTGGTTCGTGCAGAACAGTGTCATTGCCAGTAATACTTGAGGAACTCAATCTGGGAACTGCTATCTGCAGACAAAGATTCACAGAAATTTGTTAGAGACAATTGTTGAATGCCAGTCATGTGTTCTTGCACTGTAACGGGCCTCTGATGCTGGTATGACGTTGGCTCTTTGTACAGCTAGTGTAAAAATTCTCAGCTTATGGAGTGCACAATAGAGAGCAGGGAGTTACGGATTAAAGAATAACAGGCTTATGGGACGAAGCTAACAGCTCAGATATACAATACCATGCAGAAATGGGAGGATTTGGAGATGCTCTTAAAAAGATGAATTTCGTGTGTTGCTGTGCAGCAGCTGAGTTGCAGCGGTTGAGTTACTGTAGCGTATGTCCTTGTTCATATGTCACGAATGTGAGGCAGAAAGCACCGTCATAAATCCTTTCGTGGACATGGGGCATCTCACTAACTAGCAGTAACTTGGTGTATTTTCTGGGCCTTTAAGTAAGTTGGTGATATTGCAGACGTTCGCCAAATGTTGCTTCTGCTAAGAGCAAGTTTTCAGAGTAGAGATCCATTTTTGAAGTAAAACTTTCTGTTTAATCAAAGCTACTGATTCAGTACAGAGAAGAAAAATGATAGAATGCGGGTGATGTGGGTTGTATGTATGCTTCTGACACATGCAAATAATACTTTTATTACTCAGTGTTGCTAGTAATACCAGTTCCTACGATGTTCCTATTTTTGACCTTTTAAGTCTAATATTCATAACTGTGTTACATAATCTGTGAAACATGAATTAGATTGACCCCAGCAAATATGTAGAAACTTCTGAAAGTTTCAGTAATGTTCAGTAAGGTCTTTTAACTTGCCTTTTAGTACTTGTTACTATATAATGTTTTAGGATATTTCTTGTGGTATTCATCTACGTGTGCCCGTACTTGCACGTGCATGTATGTGATTGCTCTGCTAGATTTACTGCGTTTTATGAAATAGTCATATCAGAGCAAACTCCAACTTTCTTGCTGCCACACGTTTGCTGTGCATTCTCTGAGTATCTCTGACTTTGTCAGTCTGAAAATAATTTTCAGAGGAACATCCTCAGTTATCAACCTTCTTCCCCCCAACACCCCCCACCCCCATCAGACCCTGGAAGTAAAGTGACATCTGAGCTGCTATAATACAGATATAGGTCTATTTGACATCTGAGTTGATTTCATTATATAGGGTAACTGAAAACTTCTTCAGATGAATATATGTATTATAAAATAAGGGAAGAGTCTCATTCCTGTTACGATATGTACCATGTGTAGGAGACGCTCTCTCTTTTATCTTTCTATCTTTCTTTCTTTTTCTCTTGTTCCTACCAACTAAGACTTCCTGTCTGGGAAACTGATTCATACTGAAACTTTTGTCTTTCTTTCAGAAACTCCTATGTCAGACTTAGACACCTTTGCACTAACACTTGGGTTCACAGTACCAATATCCCTATTGATAAAGAAGAAGAAAAACCTGTGATGCTTAAAGTAAGTCCTGTGACTTTAACAGGTACATCCTTTATTTCCTGTACGTCCATGAAACTGTTATTGGTAGGAGAACTGGCAGTCTGTTGAGACTTATAGTTCTGCTAGGCTTGTCAAACAGCAAGCAGAGTAACAGTAATGAATAGTGGCCATGCAAAATATTATGCCTAAAAGGCTTACAAAGTACTTCAAAAGTTGTACTTTTCAATTGCCGCTTTAAGTCAGTAATCATGAGACTTTTCTTACTGTTTATAGCAATGTTTTTCAGTCTCATCTGATTGTTCCATGCCATCTTACAGGTGTTCCTGAACCAGGAGAAAATAGTGTCATTCTCCAAGTTTGACTTGGAGTCTCATGCTGTCTCCAAGTGAAGCTATTTCAGAGCATGGCTTTTCTGTTTTAATGTCACTGTGTATGTGAATCACTACTTTGTTTTCTGCCTTTTGGTTTGATAATAAAATTGCTTTGGATTTTAGATTGGTACCTCTCCGGTGAAAGAGGACAAAGAAGCTTTTGCTATAGTACCAGTTTCTCCTGCAGAGGTCCGGGACTTGGATTTTGCAAATGATGCAAGTAAGGTTTTAGGTTCCATTGCTGGCAAGTTGGAAAAGGGAACAATAACCCAGAATGAAAGAAGGTAAGGAAACAGGAATTTGGAACAGATAATGCCATTTCCTTTATCTAGTAACTATTTCATTGAAATTATGTCTATGTACACTATCTTCGGAAGAGGGGATTTTGTTTCCTCCTTGATTTAAAAAAAAAAAAAAAAATGGTAGTTTTGTAGTTGACTTGTCCGTACTGGAGGCTCTCCAGCCGCATTCTGTCAAACCCTCCTTGTTTGAACTACTTGAACTACTGCTGTGAACCTTGGAGGAATAATCCGTAGCATGCCTTTCTTGATGGGCTTTGCAAAATGTGTGTGGGAATTTATAAATCCGTCTTGTGAAGACTGAACACATGACTTCTTGCAAATCCTCTGACAATATATGTGAAAAGTACATGGCTGCACAAAAAGAATGTGCAGTCTGCTGCATAAAGCTAGGTCCCATATGCTTCTAAAGTAAATGATTTTTGTTTGACCTTAAAGAGAGTATCATTGGATTTTTTTTTTTTTGGCAGTGTAAAAGAACTGCCAAATAGAATTGTGTGAGCATATAGTTGTCCAAAAATGGTATGGTTATCTTACTACAGTTTGGCTATTAAATATTAAAGATGTAGCAATAGAGAGTACTTGTTCCTACTTTTAAGTTCCTCTCAAGCCTATGTGCTTTTATCCAAAATCTGGGTTAAAATCTCGTTGATGTTCTTCTGTCACTTTAAATCTGTGTAACTTTACACTTTCATTATTCTTTTAATAGATGGAATTCATAGTCTTGCATTAACAACTTCTGGCTTTTCTGTAGGTCTGTTACCAAATTGTTGGAGGATTTGGTCTACTTTGTTACTGGTGGAACTAATTCTGGGCAAGATGTCCTCGAGGTGGTGTTTTCTAAACCTAATAGAGAACGGCAAAAACTGATGAGAGAGCAGAATATTCTAAAGCAGGTAGAGTGCTGTGGTTTTTGTTTGTTTGTTTTTAAACCTATAACATCTGTCTACAAGAAGGGCTCTCGGAATAGAGAACCTAATAATAGAGAGCCTGGTCAAATTCCTGAGACCAAAGGACCTTGCAGGTTTCTAGCTTTCAACAGGCTCTTGGTGGCCTTTAGTCATACTGTTGCTGGAAGAAACATTCCAAATATGGGATTGGATAAAGGTGATCAATAGCATCATCTGTATTGGCTACTCTATAGCAAATAAACCAAACTGGCAACTATAGTGTGCTTTTGACATACCTTATAAAAACCTAAAGGCCCTGACACAGTGCTTTAATTTTAATCAGATGAAGGCGTAGTCTCTTGGGATTTTTATCTTTGGCTTTTAATAAATCCATAGATTTTCAAGCTGTTGCAAGCACCATTTACTGACAGTGGTGATGGCCCAATGTTGCGACTGGAGGAACTTGGAGATCAGCGTCATGCTCCCTTCAGACACATATGTCGGCTTTGCTACAGAGTGCTCAGACACTCTCAGCAGGATTACAGGAAGAATCAGGTTGGAAATATATCTGCAGTTTTCAAAGGCACTAACGTTATTCCAGTGCTCCAAAAAATAAAGCTGCATCCCATTAATCCCTACTAAGCTGTGGTGTGCTTCTACAATCAGTAAGATTTTTGGATTTCTCAGTCTTGCTCTATCTAGCACCTTTCACATCTATCAGAGACTATCTGTGGTGTAACTAGCACCAGTTCCGAGGGGAATTTGAGAAAACTGGAGTTGATAACTGTTGAATCTAGATGAAGACTTTCTTCACACACATATACTGTAAGCTCCATTGAAAGATGACCTGTGAATTAAGCTACGTATGTTTGGTGTCAGTTATTAAAAAACAAACTCATATTGGATAGGGATAAATAAATGCCTCGGTGATGCCCAGCTCAGGAGTGAGGGAGATGTTATCTGTCATTGTTTGCTTCCTCTGAGGAAGATGGATTAGAATCTCATCAAGTTCTCTCCTTTTGGATTTTGATGTTATCAGGTGTCTTACCTTCTGTTATTGTTTTGTTTTGCTTTTTTTCCTGAATTCTGAGTTTTACTCACAACACCTTCCTCTTTCCCTTTGTTTCAAAGGAGTACATTGCCAAGCAGTTTGGCTTCATGCAGAAACAAATTGGCTATGATGTCTTGGCTGAGGACACTATAACAGCACTGCTTCATAACAATCGCAAGCTCTTGGAGAAGCACATCACCGCTGCTGAGATTGACACCTTTGTTAGTCTTGTGAGGAAAAATAGGGAGCCCAGGTGAGATCTGCATTTTTGAGTAGTGATTACCCTTTCACTCTTTGTCTTCTGAGAAAAATCTGTATTTGCCGACCTATGGGTAAAAGAGCATGTTAGTTGACTCCCCTCCACCCCCACTCACCATAACTTCCTGCTAGGGCAACAGTCTCACTTGGCAACTTTAGGTTGGAGTTCTGAATGCTTTCTCTCTGAAATATAGATTGCTTCAGTCTAAGGATCTCAACAAGAGTTGATATCCATTTGGATTGCGTTTTTCAACAGGTTTTTGGATTACCTCTCAGATCTGTGTGTTTCCATGAACAAGTCTATTCCAGTGACACAGGAGTTGATTTGTAAAGCCGTACTGAATCCAGCAAATGCAGACATACTCATTGAAACTAAGTAAGTTAATGCCTTTAAAAATAGTGTTCCTAGTGTAAAATTGAAGGAAGGTTATTCAAAGCTGAGAACACTGCGAGCTTGTTTAAAGAAAGGAGTTAAAAAGGCGTGAGGTCCTCCACAAATACACAGTAAGTAGGTATTGGTGGGAGCAAAATGCCTGACAGATGCATTCTCCATCCTCTGATCACAGAAATCTTTCAGATACCTCACGTTTGATATAAGTAGAGAGATATCTGGAAGAGATTGCAGGCGTGTGTGTGTTTTTAAGCCTCGCCCCTTTAATGTGGTTAAAAAGGTTCTGAAGCTCTAGGATGAGAGAAGTCTTCTGGGATCTCCCCTGCAACAGGCTGTGCCGGAAGGTGTGCAGGGTCCTGTGGGCCTGATCCTTTCCTGGGCCACAGGCTCTTGTCTAAGTTGACTGAAGTGGACGAGCACTTTTTGAGCGTGTGCCTGCCGTGCTCTGCTCACAGCAAAGCAGACATGCATCTCTGCACACTCGCTTCTCCCTCTGCTGTTGGAACTTTGGTCCCCTCCTCTCAGCGTTGCCCTGCCAGTGCCAGAGCTTACAGCAGGCACCAAATCCCAGCTGCCTTTTTGTAATGATGGGTTTATTTGACATGTGGAATACCTTCTTAGTTTTAAGAAACACAAACAGGAAGAAATTCTGATCCAATTGGCCTTTATAGGATAGTGACCTGATCAAAGTTTAGATATTGCGTTCACCAAATCTTTTGCTGGTTTGTTGAATGATCTTTGAACCAGTTCTCATGTAAAGACATTTTCAAAAGTCAGTTAGCCTTATTTTTGACTTCTGTGTTCCTTTAAGTTCACCAGAATAGAATTAGTTACTTTTATATTGCCAGTATATTTTAGCAAGTGTCTTAAAAGATGTTCTCAGATCTGCATGGGTCTTGGCAATCTGTAATCTAACCTCATTTCTTTCTGACAGGTTGGTCCTCTCTCGGTTTGAGTTTGAAGAAGTGTCAAGTGGAGAAAATGCCTTGGAAGTTGGAGAAGATGAGGAAGAAGTGTGGCTATTCTGGAGAGACAGTAACAAGGAAATCCGCAGTAAGAGTATCAGAGAGTTGGCTCAGGATGCTAAGGAAGGGCAGAAGGAAGATCGGGACGTACTCAGCTATTACAGGTTAACAGCATATGCAGTAATTGCCTAGGAAAGTGCATCGAGACTGTGTGGGGGAAGCCTTCAGTTACATAGGTTTTAACTGATTCTCAAGAAAGATACTGGTTTAGTGGGCAAAATAGCCATTAGAGGGTAAGGATGAAGTCTCTCTGAAGTGTGAACTAAAAGTGCCAAGTTATTCAAGGTAAGAAGTCCCGTTATGAGTATGAGCAAGTCTAAACTCGCTTTAAAAAAACAGTTAAGGCTTAAAGTGCATGGAAATTGAGCAGCATTTAATGCCTGTATTTCTGCTTGGTTTCCTAATAAAATGGATGCTTTCACAAGAAGAAAGAGCTTGTATGTTAATTGTTTAGGTTACCCAAATTCAAATGGTAGTTGAGATGAACAAGCGCTTGCAGGAGGAAAAGGATTTCAGCTTGCAAATAGCATTGCGTTTGATTTTTAAAGAACTTACTGCTTTTCTCCCTGCCTGCTAAATTTCTCTCTAACCTCAAAACCTTTAGTAGTCTTGTAGTTCTCAGCAGGACAATATATGAACTCATGAAAATGCCACAAGGAGTTTGCTTTGATTAATGCAGTGCGCTTTTGTACTGCTTAAACTATGCTCTTAGCAGTTTCTAACATGAAGCGATGTTTCCAGATGACTTGACAAGACACCAAGTTCTTGGCACAGTGTAAGATCAAGTTTCAGCCCGGACCAAATTCCTGTGTCTGGGTTATAAACTTCTGAAAATAGTTTGACAGACTTAACAGTGGTAATGCAGAAAGTACTAGATGTTTTTTTAATAGATATATTTTATGCATTTTATTTATCTCTGACATTGAAATGGTTCATGTAGTTCCTGATATATTTATTTGGACCTATTAGAAGGTTGAGCTCTAAAGCAGACCTGTTTTATAATATATCTTTAAAAAATCTGTCTGTTTTCAGAATGGACGTTCTTGCTTTTTTTTAGTAAGATTGCTAGTGTTCTTAATTCATTCTGTTCTACATTGTAGACTAATGCATGTGCTCAGAGCAAGGGTTTAGGATACAGTTTGGTCAAATTCTCTTGAAGAGAAATCAGAGTGAAAAGGAGTCTGCTTTCAGTTAAATTCTTTTTTTTAAGAAACCTCATAGTACTCAGCACAAGCGTGTATGAACGCTCTTGAATATTGGACGTTTGTTTTGCGACTAAAGGTTAATTTGTCAGTTGGTTTAATGTGCATAATTTAAATGCCATTGCTTGCTTGCTTTGTGGGCTGAAAAGCTTAAGAATAAAGTGTAGCTTTTGTCCACCTATTTTTTGATCGAAGGGAGCAAACCTCGGTAGTATGCTTAATTATGTACTTAGTTTTAAATGACTGCGTAGTCCATCTGCTTTGCCTAAGTGAATAATTTTAGCTTGAGCATCAATAAAAAGAAGTGTTGTATCTTCTACAATATTTAGGCTGAGTTCCTGTCTTTGGAATTCTTCTATAGCTTTCATAAGTAGCATTACTTAATTGTATGTAACTATCAGGAAAATATGCTGACCCTTTTATTGTATTATTCTACTATTTTACCTTGTACTAGAGTTTGATAATTTTTTTAAGTTCTTTTTGTAATTATTATAGCTATGTTACTGGAAAAATCTATGTATCAATAGATGGAACCTTACAAGAGGTGATATATATACCTCTATACCCAGTAGATTATCCGGAAATGGAAGCGTGAGCTGTTTGTTCATGTGTTTTTTCCTGAAGATACCAGCTAAACCTCTTTGCTAGAATGTGCCTTGACCGACAGTATCTGGCCATAAATGAAATATCTGGTCAGCTGGATGTGGATCTCATTCTCCGTTGTATGTCTGATGAAAACTTGCCGTACGATCTGAGAGCATCTTTCTGCCGACTAATGCTCCATATGCACGTTGATCGTGACCCCCAGGAACAAGTAACGCCAGTGAAGTATGCTCGTCTGTGGTCTGAGATACCTTCTGAAATTGCTATTGATGAGTGAGTACTTGCTGGGAAGGTGTGGGAAAGGAAATTACATCACTTCTTTTTTTTTTTTAAACAAAAGCAGATCAATTCTAAGCTAATGCATCATTTAACAAAAAAAGGGAAGGAAAAAAAGTAAATCTCAAGAGTGGTTTCGCTACTTTTGTTATTCAAACCCTGTAGCTTCATTTGTCTGTAATATTTGCTGAAAAGAACCTTCCTGAGTACAAAATAACCTTCCTGCGCATGTGTGGTGCAAACTACGAGGTAGTAGGTGCCTTTTTCCCCAAAATGTGGAGTGATCGCAGCACTACTCTGGCTCTGGTCATGCGACCTCACACTGGGGACAGAAGCAAGGAAGTATTTTGCTTTTCCTTCCCACCCTTTTATCTGCCTTGTTTAGTGACAGACAAACTTCAGGGTAAATTGTCCATACAGTAGCTAGCACCATCAAAAGTAAAAACTAGAGGGAAGAGGCTGAAATAGGTGATGTTCTAGATAGTCAGGTTCCTTAACCTCCCATGGAAGGTGTTTTGGGATGGGGTAAAAATGTATACAAAACCACAGTTAGACTGTAGACCGGATTTCTTGACCTTGGGCTCATATTGACTTTTTGTAGTACAAATAATCTAGTGTTTATTGTACTTTATCTGTTCAGAACTTTTTTTTAATTTGAAGGAATTGAATGTTCTGTGTTTAAACATTGGCCCTTCAAGTCTTTTCAGTATTAGTACTGAGCACTTCAAGTCTTCAATATTAGCACTGGGGCTTGGTTTCTTCTTGTTTTTCCCTCCTCTTCCCTCTTAGCTAACCTAGTTTTCTTTTCTAAAATACAATAGATCATAATCAGTTTTAAATGCCAAAATAGAAAAGCAAGTGGCTTGCGCTCTGGCTATGCCTACCCGGTAATGTGTGATCAAAAGGAAAAAAGGTAGCTAATTGAATAGTGGTGAGGATTCCGTTTTTAAAACGCTCTCTGTGTACGCTGGAAACCAACCTAGGTTTTGTACTGAAAAAAAATGAAGTCTAGTATTTTTGTTTTGCTTGTTGGTTTTTTTTGCTTTTTGGAATAATGGCATCCACAGTCAGCATCTCTTGGCCATATCTGCTCTCAGTGTTGTACATAATTTGTCACTGTTCCATTTAAAAAATTCAGAATTTCTTTTTTATTGGGACAAAATTCTTTTTGTTTTCTTTTTAAATAGTGCAAAATGAGCATATGGGATAAAACAGCAAAAGCCAGGAAATTCTGGTGTCAGCTTCCTGACTCCCTCATTTGGATAAATTCTTTAACAGCCTTTAACTTTTCTTAAATTTTGACAAGCCAGATAAATTGTATCGGGGAAGAGAGCTCTGTGTATACGCATACTAAGTTTTGTTTGTTTTATTTTATTTTTTCCCTCTTCAGCTATGATAGCAGTGGAACTTCCAAAGATGAAATTAAGGAGAGATTTGCACAAACAATGGAATTTGTAGAGGAATATTTAAGAGATGTGGTGTGTCAGAGGTTCCCTTTCTCTGATAAAGAGAAAAATAAACTCACTTTTGAGGTAGCTATCCAATTTTGGTTTTATCCTTTTTTGTGGAATGTTGGTACTTGAAGTACTAGGCAGCCTGGCAAGTAATGAGTGAATACTAAACCTCCGCAAGCTCTTCCTTTCAAGTATAATCCTGTCTCCTGCAAGCAACCCCGGTGAAGTTTGTGACAGTTTGCAGTGTTAGTTCTTGAAATACAATTAATGAACGTGAGCTTATGTCTTAGCTTTGCAGCAGCCTTGTTTACTCTTTCTGCTCTCAGTGTGATTACAAAGTCAAGCTTTACTGGCATAAATATTCTTGAAAACTAAACTAAACACTATGTCTGCGTGCACAGATATTCTCTAGAGCTTACGGTCTTGCTGATTAACAGAACAGTACAGTATCCTGTGACTTACTGGGCCATTGAAAATAGTCTGCACAAATAAAATAGCAAATGCACACAGTACTGTTCCCTAAATAACCTTTAATTATTTTAAGAAAAGACGTCTAATTTAAAAAAAAAAAAGGGGGGGGGGAGGGGATGTACTTCAGCAGGGCTACTTTAAATATTTGCACTACAGTTCAAATTATTTGTGTGGATTTAGAAGCACTACATCTGGAGGACTTAGGAGGAAACTCAGTTACTTGGTAACAGTAAGCTTTAGTCGAAGACTTATTTTTTTTAATAAACAAAACCATAAAGAGCATCTGTACGTTCCTTCTGGTCTTGACATATCTTACCTTTTCTGTAACATGACAAATATGATATGATTTTGTAGCTACAGAATATCAGCTGCAGGTAGAGACCTTGACTCTAGGCGTTACAATATTTGATGACAAGTTGAAAACTTGTTGATAAAATGCAGAATTATACAGTGTCATAGAATTATGAGGTACTATAATAAGAATATGGCACAGCTAGATTCTTCATCTTTTCGCTGTCTTAAGACAGCTTGATTTCACTAACAAAACGTTGAGTATTAATCAGGCTTTTCATTGTTGTTTTGGTAGGTTGTTAACTTAGCCAGAAATCTGATATATTTTGGTTTCTACAACTTCTGTGACCTCCTCAGACTGACCAAAATCCTTCTTGCTATATTGGACTGTGTGCACATCACTACCATCTTCCCTATTACCAAGATGGCAAAAGGCGAGGAAAGTAAAGGTGAGGTTGGAAAACGACTGGCAGAGTAGAAAAATGACTGTGCATGCAGAATTCCATTGGCAGTTTCCAGTTCATCTCAAAACATCTGTATGGTTTCCCAGCCTTCCCTTTTCCGTCCATGGAAGGCTCAGCTGTAAAGCTGAGTGGCGGCTAGGATGAAACAGGGAGAGGGCAAGGGGTTTTTAAAAAAAAAAAAAAAAAAAAAAAAAAAAAAAGGGGGGGGGGGGAGCTCCATTGACTTGTCTGCTGCAGGGATTTTGGTGTTTACCTGCTTTGTTTAATGTTGAGACAGTTCCTTTTCATGGGATGTGAAGGGCTATTTCCCAGTTAACGCAGTCTCGTTGCACCATCATAACTTTACATGTTTACCTACCTCTCTGAAGGGAGCAATGTGATGAGATCAATCCATGGAGTTGGTGAGCTGATGACGCAGGTGGTGCTCAGAGGTGGTGGGTTCTTACCTATGACCCCGCTCGCCACTGCTCCTGAGGGTAATGTCAAGCAGAGTGAACCAGAGAAAGAAGACATCCTGGTAATGGATACCAAGCTGAAGATCATCGAAATACTTCAGGTAACAGGGATTCAAGGAATACAGACGAGTGTAGCATTGTGTGCTGTCTTTATTCTCAGCATTAAAGCAGTGCAGTACTGCCTTTTAATTCACTCCTGCCTTGCGTGCATCTCTCTCAAACTGGTGCAGCGTTGCAAGGGCAGCTTTTTCTGGCAGGCAGCGCTCTTCTAGCAGATGACAATGTTATGTCATGACTGGAGTTGTAATTTGTGTGGGTGGTACCTGGATGAAACAATGTAGTAGAAATGAGTTTGCAATTGACTTCTGCGTATTTAACAGTGATCTGTAAATATTTGGTTCGCTGAAGTTGAGAGCTCATGCTCCCCTTACCATCTGAGTAGTTTCATTGAGTCGGCAGGGCTGACTTGGCTAGCATCCCGAGGAAGGGGGCGTACTTGGTACTTGAGACTTGTACAGACATCAGCCTGAAATGTTCTTTATACATGCATATTCGCCAGCCTCAGTATCTCCATCTGTGGCGTTTTCCAGTGGTTCACTCCTAAGTCTTCTGGACACGAAGACAGAAGTTTTTTCACTTTCCCACAGCCCTGTCTTGATGTAGTAGTTCCCAACCAAAAATATTACACTGATAATAAGTAAAATAGCTCTTATCGTTCTTCTGTCTTCCAAGCCCTCAATGCCAGTGCTGTTTGGTAACTTTTTGGGCAAATTCATGTAAGCCAAAATGCTGCAACAGCCTTGTGTGGGTGAAAGCACGCTAAGCAGTAGGAAAGCCATGGTGTGCCTTCCTCGTGCCCTTCATGGGAGGCTTCACACGTGGCTGGGTTTGAGGTTATGCCCTTCCACTCTGCAACAGATGCAGCACATAGCAGAAGGAAATCAATCGAGCCTCTTCTGTTTCATTGTTTCTACGTTTAAATGTGAAACTTCTCTTACATGGCCTCATAAGGTGCAGTGGAGTATTTTAATGTACCAGTATTCCCCCTGTTACTATGAGTTATTAATACTGGCATTAAGTATCGTCCCCTGTAGTAGAAAGAGCTTAACGTTCTTTGCATTTTATGTCCTTCAAGAGAGTTGTTGTGATGCCACTGAAAAGGAGAATCTCTCTCCTGAACTGCATCAGCGCTAATGAAACCTCTGGTGCCACCGGAGCTGTTACTGTTGTCTTGCAACAGCAGCCTTTGCTGCTGTGATTATGGCACTGGCCCTTGGCAGTTCATGTTTAGCTTTCTCTGCCACAGACCCCTGGGAGCCTGCGTGAGCAAGGCATCAGCATTTGTCTGCTAGGTTCCTGTTAATTTAAAATAGAAATAGCAATGCTTTCCATTCTGGAGGGGGGGGGGGGTGTGGGAATGCATACCTTGGACAATAGTAAAGGATCCAAACTCTGTCAGAATCTTTTATTCATCAGTATTTATTACTAGGTGCACATCATTATACTGTCAGTAGAATCACTGGAAAAATTCCTGAATATGGGGAATTTTTAAGAAATACTTTTGTGTACCTCTTCAAGTGAAATCCACATTTTTACTAGGCAGATCTTGCATGTTAGTAGCACTGCATATGCACAAGTTCTGTCCATGTACTACAAAAAGGCAAATTATTTTAACATTCTTCCTATATCTGTATCATCAGTTTATTTTGAATGTGAGATTGGACTACAGAATCTCCTGCCTGCTATGTATATTTAAGCATGAATTTGATGAAAGCAACGCCCAAATGTCTGAATCGCCCACTGGAAGCAGTAATCAGGAACTGCCAGCTAATGTACCAGGTTAGTTACTTCACAAAGAGTGAGTTTGTGTGTGTTGGGGAAGACTCTTTAATCTTAGAAGCTCTAACCAGATGGTTGATTCGGGCTCCTACCTTGCTTTGGCGTGTGAATGGTCCTGCTGAAGTGGAGTACCACACTGACAGGGGAATAGCAGCAGAAATCACTTCTGAGTGCTCCAAAGAGAACCTAGGATTTACTTGTAGTGTCTCCTGCCTGTTTCCCTAAATTAAGTGTGACTTCACCCAGAGACTGAGATGTGCTCTTTAAACAGAGTCTGACATAGACGCTATCATGTGTGGTCTGTCACGGAAAACGCTGTCATGTGTGATCTGTCACAGACCTCGAATAAAATCTTTTGTACTAATGTTTCTGGGTGAAGGAGGAGGACCCCCACAGTAATCAGATTTCCCTTCACCCCACCTAATCGGATACTTCTGCTCCCACAAATTTCTCTTTCCTAAAGATGAGACATCTAACAGCTCCTGTATCTCAGTACTATATCTCAAGGTATGGCTGTATAAGGTATTAGAAGAGCTTGTCGTTACCAGTGTTGCATGTGATTGAAAGCAGGATAGTATCTTGGGAATGTGGAGTGATACTTGCTATATCACTTTCCATGGGAAAAAGTGTTCTGTAGTTAGGACCTGTACCATGACGGAATCACTGGACTTTAAAAGTGCAGTTCATTACACATCAAACAATTTTTTTGCCCCCGCCCCAGTTTGGGGACCTTATCTCTAGAGGTGAAGAAGGAAGATAAGGGGGAACGTGTTTTAGATGTTAAGCCTTCAAAGGGAAGAGACGTTTCTTTTGATCTCACTTCGAAGGTGGATATGTTTCCTTTTTTTACTTGGATCGTCTGTCCAACAGCTTCTCTTGGAGCGCCAGGCCCTTGGGAATGGAGCTGACTGAGTAGAACTAGTGCAGAGCATCTGTGTACTGAACTTAGAAGAAAGAGGGTAAAGGTGTTAAATCCCCATACTCTCTTCTTATTCTCCTTTGCAAACGCTTGTGAAAGGTTCAGAGCTCTACGTCTGAAGTCTCTGGGAACAGACCAGAGTCTTGGGTGACGGCAGCGTCAGCTCCTCACTTAAGTAAAAATTAGGGGGGAAGCAGCGCAAGTACTTTGAATGTAGCTTTAGAAAATGAAATGATTCGCTTTGATCTGGCTATCTCAACGTTTGCAAACAGATGCTGACCTGGTAACATCAGTAGTCTTTCTCTATTTTGAACTTACTAACAGTTTTTTCACTCAAACTTTTCTCCTTGCTTCATTACCTTTTGTGCCCAATAGTAGATCTTGTCATTTAACTGTGTTGCAAATTAACACACCCAGCAGTGTTCGGATCAGACTGACTCTTGTAATTTCAGCTAGTCAGAGTGAGTGTTGTGGCAACACAGAGGGAAGAGGTAAAGCCAAACACTGTTTCACTCTTTTCAGGTGTTTTTTTTTGTTTTCCAGAATACTAGTTATTGTCAATGTGGTAACGTGTACCTTGTACTGAAAAATGTAAAGACCTTTTTCTGCCTATTGAGCTACAGTGGTGGTGTTGTTATTGTTGAATTTATTGCTTAGAACTTTAAATAGCTGAAGGTCAGTTTGTTTCTTGTGGGTGACCTCCTCAGATCTTGTGGGTGACCTCCTCAGAATGACACTGAGTCCCATCCGTGTCTTGAAATGCTCGCAATGTAATTTAAAAATAGACAATAGAGGATTAAACCTGGTTGTTGCTGAAGTGATTATGCAGTTTGACTCTTGAGCTGAGACCAGATTAATTTATTGTTTTATGTTAGCCTGCCAGGTTGCTTCAGTAATCTCTGTGTTCCTTTCAGCTCATTATGACCCTCTTGCTTACACCTGCATCACCACTTACTGTTTAAAATGTTTTTAGGCTGCAGAAACATCTTTGCAATTCTGACATAACTTATTTGTCTGCTCATGTTTTCCCAGGAGCCCTAGACTTTGAACATATTGAAGAACAAGCTGAGGGGATCTTTGGTGGAAGGAAAGTATCTTTTCACTAGTACTAATTATACTGTAATTAGATTCCTGGACTGCAGACCTCAGCAGCCTCACCAGAACTGTGGATTGTGGTTAAAAGTGAGGTAGTAACTGCGAAAAGGTTGGAAACTACTATCAAACTCATTTAGGCTTTGTTTTCATGAAATGGCTTTGATACCGCTCAAAGTAACACCCGTGTGGATTAAAAGTCACAGAGAAGGCACAGGTGCTCTTTCTTCAGCCAGAAAGATCCTCATGGGAGTGCCTCACTTGGGTGGATGGAGGAGAGAAATTGGAGGATTAGTGCATCCAAGCTAAATAGTGCTGTAAAATCTTAGGTGGAAAAGTTTCTGTAGGCAAGGATTGGGACTTCTACTGAGATACAAATATATTTAGCCATGCTTTTTTTTTGTATAACGCAGCATTAAACCTCACATGCATGAGAGGAGAAAGCAAGCTGTACTTTCAATACCTGCCTTTCTTTTGGAGTTGCTTATATCCTTTCTTGAATCACAGGATGGCAAGTCAATGACAAACTTGAAGTGCTCAATCCTATCCTGATATTCCACTCCCTATCTGTTAGAGCACCGTGAAGCTTTATATCCGAACTGTCCTTAAGCTGTTTGGAGCTGCAGTTCTTTTCTCTAAACCTAAGATAACTGATCTATTGGGGGAGAAGGGGCGAGAGAGATCCACTTGCAGAAATAATAACCAGAGTTGCTCGTATAAGCATGCAGAATCGGTTGGAAGCAGAATGCAAGAAAGATTCAGGGTCACTGGTACCAAAAAAACAGCATAATTTCTCATGTTCAGAAAGGAGAGGTACAGAGGAAGGAGCATGAGGGAGAAGATTAGAAGGGCTTGACAATTAGCATTGCAACCTGGATGCTGAGGTAGGGTTTTATTTTGTGAACAGTGAGGAAAGGGTAGTGCTAGGGATGGACAAGAACCGTCCGAGCAAAAGGACGGTACTGACATAGGGACAAATAATCCGGTATGATCTGGCCCTGAGATTCTGGAACAGCTTTCTAGTAAAGCAGAATGCCAGAAAACGTGTTATGTCTTAAAATCGTGCTTGATTGATAATTTTGCCTCCCTGTTTAAAAAAATAAAATAAAATAAAATTAATCTCCTGCCACAGGAGACTGGACTTAATAACCCCCGGGACATTAAGTGCAATATGCTAGTCAATTCCTACGTTCTGTTTTCAGTGAGGAGAATACACCATTGGATTTGGATGATCATGGTGGCAGAACGTTTCTCAGAGTTTTGTTGCATTTAACAATGCATGATTATCCTCCTCTGGTGTCTGGAGCGCTTCAGCTGCTCTTCCGGCACTTTAGCCAGAGACAAGAAGTCCTTCAAGCTTTTAAGCAGGTATGTGTACGTATTATCTGTGTTATTCTTCATCTGAATGTATGTATTGCAACTAAAATATCCTTTTTTTGCAACTAACGAATTGCATTCATGTAAGGTTCAACTGCTTGTGACCAGCCAAGATGTTGACAACTACAAGCAGATAAAACAAGATTTGGACCAGCTGAGGTCTATTGTGGAAAAGTCAGAGCTTTGGGTGTACAAAGGCCAGGGTCCAGATGAGACTATGGATGGAGTGCAAGGTGAAAATGAGCACAAGAAAAAAGAGGTAATTAGATTGTGTTTACCCAAATTCATATGCTAGGGTTTTTTTTGAACTGTAACTATTTCCAGAACTATGATCTTAAAAAAAGAAAGCTATCTTTTCAATACACCGCATAGCTTGGTGAATTTATTTGTATTGCTTTTACACGAAGGCAAGCGTTAAGATGAGAACTTGAGCTAATTGATGCCAGTTAGTCTGAGGTGGAAACTGCTCAGAATTAGCACACTCTGAAGTGTCATCTCTAGGCTTTGTCCAGCAGAGCAGTTGGCTTGTTTTTTTTCCTGCCTCCCACCCTTGTGTCCTTTCAAGCACAGAGAGAATGAGTGTGCCTGTTCCCCACCAGGTCAGAAGTACGTAGAACAACACGAGTGCAGAGCTGCAAACCATTAATGGGATGCATTTTGAATCATGACACAGTGTGAGTTGTGGTAGTATAGCGGAGACCGCCGTGAGTGAGGATATCTGGGTACCAGAACCCTAAAGTGGGTCATGTTGACAGTGCTTTCTTAACACAATTGTTTGTGTGACAATCTCTGGCTAAGTTATTTGCATATACAGCATAGGGTGGTTGTACATTTTTTTAGCTATAGCTATTAACATAGTGTATGTATTAATAGTATGTGGGGTTCATGTGAAGCTAATGGTTGAATGCTAAATTAAGCACAGTATGCTAAAGGGCTGTATGAATGCAATACACAGTACAATGAAGAGAAGACTTGAAAAATCCTCAAATATTTTTCAGTCTTTCCCTGCAGTTTTGAGAATTCGCTATTGTAAAATGACAAGAGAACTTAGCATTAAGAAACGGGGTATATGTTGATGCTTTATCTGTAGCTGGCATCTCTGGACTTTATTGGCATGCACATCTGGCATAGAACTAATTAAACGTCTTTTGTCTCAGTGTAATTGCAATCAAATAAAAAAGACTAGGGGAGGGAATGCAAGAAATCATCCCTAGATATGAGTGTTTATTGTTGGAAGTAAATAAGAGTAATTTACTCACTGTTCTCTGTGTGCGTAGTACTGTGAAGCATTTTTTGTTATGAATGTAAATACAGTTTGTAATGTAGGAAGAGAAAGTAAGAAGTTTGGGGAGGGGCTTGATTACAGACAGTTGTTACAGCTGGACGAAAGGGCAGGAGGCTAATGACTAAAATCATTCTACCCTTGCCTTGTTTTTTGCTTTAAAGGTCAATGTGACTTGACGGGATAATTATGTGTTTTCCTGAGACTGTTAGCAAATTGAAGGATGACACTCCTTTCCAGGAAGAGAGCCATCACTACCATAGAACAGTAATTTTAGGCTTTGTGAAGAAAATGCTGTGAGCTACTAATAAATTGTCTGATTTTATCCACAGGAAGGTCACAGCAAGTCACAAAAACCTGAAAGTACTAGCAGCTACAACTACCGTGTAGTAAAAGAGGTAAGACTTTGCAGCTTTAGAGTTAAATGGAAGTGTGAACGAGTAGTGCAGCTCTGGAGAGCTGCAGTCAGAGGGAAACACCCCGGAAAATCTGAGTCACTCTTCCATTGTGGAAACTATTTGCTGAGTAATAACATAGCCCAACTTGAATGAGAAGCCAAGAGTATAAGAAGTGTGACATGTGTACGCTTTCCTTAAGAATGGTTTAGTGAGAAACGTAACATTATGTTGCTGTTTCAATGGTAACACAATATTTTTATTGTTAAAGACTATAAAGGAAGTAAGCAAGTCAAGAAGCTGTTTAAATTGCCCTGTCCTGAGTAGCTTGCGCTCAGAAACACCACGCTGCTGTGAAATTTAGATTCAAAAGTACCGGGCAAAGCATGTGTTGCCACTTGTGTGTTATGAGACAATGGGCTTTCTGTGGCACCGTGCTGTTGAGCCAGATGTTGTGTTAACTTCACAGGGCTGAATTCTGCAGGGCCAAAGCTAGTTATAGAGAAACAAATAGTGTCGCAGTCAGTAAACTGCCAGATGTGATAAAATAGCTGTTGCCACGCTGCTTGCTGCTTATATGCCGCAACGATGACAGATCGTGCGGGCTCCAGTCTCACGGGAGCGTGGTGGCGAGCGGAGCGGCAGTCGGCCCCGGGGAGCAGCGGGTGCCCTGCGCCTCCCCGGCCCTGGTGCGCCACGTTGCCTTGCAGTGCTTAACTCCCCCTCTGTCCTTTCGTATTGCTGCTGTTGTTATTGCAGGAGCAACCAGGCCTTGGTCTGGCCTTAGCTACTCGTTTTGAGACCACAACTTCACTTTTGCTGACAGATCGTTGACCTAGAGCTCCTCTGGTCTGTTCAGATTTGTTTTCTGCCGTTATCACTCTGGGAGCCACCTAGTACGTTTTACAATAAAATGCAGAGTTTCAGTTTTAAAGCTTGTCTCTTCCGCAGATTTTGCTGCGGCTTAGCAAGCTCTGCGTTCAAGAAAGTGCTTCAGTCCGAAAAAGCCGGAAACAGCAGCAGCGGCTTCTGAGGAACATGGGAGCTCACACGGTTGTGCTGGAGTTGTTGCAGATCCCTTACGAAAAGGTTAGGTTTCTGTACAGCTATTGCCTTCCTTCCTAATGTGTTAACTAGCTTTTAATACTTCATCTGAATCTTCCTGAACCTTCTACCTTTATGTGAGATTCAAGGAACATATTTTAAATATCTATACTTCAGAAATAATTGTGAGCTTAGGTAGGCTTTTGTTTGTTTGGATTCTTTGAATATACAGTGTTCTGCACTAATTCCTGAACAGGTGTTTTGTCCGTTGTGGCTTGGAATAAGACCGAGGCTTAACTTTCAGGTCTTCATGGGACGTATGTGCTGCCTTCAGGTTAAGTGGTGTTCGTGGAAGCAAGGCACAAGTTACTGCTGTGGGATGGCTCTCACACAGCTACCTTAGGAAGTCTCATGGGAAACCAGGGTACCTTGTCACTGATGGGGATTCTTGGCAGCATACCTGCAGACACCTGTGATCTGTCCGGTAGTTAGAGAGCAAACACAGAGGCAACTTCCCTCATCCCTGCTTCCCAGTTGTGGGATCCCAAACTCCCCCTTGGAGAGGAATAAATATCAATTGGCTACCTAGGAGAAGTCTTCCGTTCATAATCAGCCTTATCAGAGTGCGCTGTTATGTCAGCTGTACAGGTTGAACCCCACTTTGCTGGGCTGCTCATTTTGCCTGAGCTTGCCCGGATCTCTGCACAGCGCTGCACCGAGCTGGTAAACACACCCTGAGTGGATTGCCTTGGCTCCCCATTAGTCACTGATGACAGGTATTTATCGTTGCATAGGTGAGGGAGCTCTTCACATTTTCCCAACTACTCTGCTGTCATCTGTTCCAAACTCCGCAGATTTCTGAGAACCAGTAATTCCAGACAGTAGCTTTGAATAACGTTAATAGCTAAGTCTCGGCCTGTCCTGGTTCATATTTTGCCAAGAAAAATCATCGGCAAAAACAGCTCCTCCACCACCTCTTGTCACCCTTCTGTCCCATACATATAAGTACGCTATTGGACAGGCAGTGTGGAAGGTGCTGTACCCTTGCTAATATATGTATTTCCTTAAAAATAAAAGCAGACATTGACTTTTTCCAAACTGCATTTTATACCATTAGTGGTTGGTAATCTACACTGATGTCAGAGGAAAGGCACTGATTCCTGAACCGTACTTGGAAGCACTCAAATAGCGTGCAGATTCCAGTAAATATAAACTGAGCTTAACTGTTGCAATAATAATTTTCCGTCTCCTCTTTGCCATAAACTACCTATTTGTTGCTGCTAAAATGCATTTCAGTGGAACGTGGCAATTTTCCTATGTAGCCCCAAGGTGGTGATGCGTGGCTTGGCCCTCGTACTGGTATGTTCAGAAGCTTAAAAGCGACTAGAGCACGTTGCTGGCAAACTTGGTCCTGGACTATGCATTTCTAGAGAACAAACTACTGTAATTTCTATTATGGTCTTTATTTTTGATGGTCTTTAAAACTGTGAAGCAGGCCAAATTCATCCCTCATGTCTGTGAACTGGGTGGAGGCTTGTTTTTCTTTGGAGTGTGAGCGAGACGTGACAGTTCTCTTGCAGCGCTGGAACTGAGGCTCATGCAGTGTACTCACCTGAAAGTGAACCTTTAGATTCTTTTTAACCCTGTCTTTTGTCATGCAATCACAGGCTGAAGACACAAGGATGCAGGAGATAATGAAGCTTGCACACGAGTTTTTACAGAACTTCTGTGCTGGGAACCAACAGAACCAGGCATTGCTACACAAGCACATAAACCTGTTTCTTAACCCAGGGGTAAGAATAACTTCATACCCATAGGTTCCTCTCCCTCCCCCCTTCCCCCCCCCCCAAGAAAAGAGAATGGCTTGTCCTTGGTGATTGCCTCTGGGCCTCTTCTGATACCAGACTGGCTGAAGGGTTCATGTCTTGTTTTCATTCTAAAGCCTAGAAAGTTGGCAAGATGTGTTTAGGACTGTTTCACTGTGAAAAGTTCAAGAGGCTGAACTGAAAAATGGCCTCAAGTACAAGTTCTTGTGCTAAAATATTAAATCCTTGGAAATGTTCCTTTCAATCATGTACCTTACAGGAGTGTGGCCTTTATCCTGACCTCTGGGTTTGGTGATTTGTTTGGTTTTTAATTTTTCTTTCTTTCTTTATCCCCTTCATTAGATCCTGGAAGCAGTAACAATGCAACACATTTTCATGAACAACTTCCAGCTTTGCAGTGAGATTAATGAACGAGTTGTTCAACACTTTGTCCACTGTATAGAAACACATGGCAGAAATGTTCAGTACATAAAGTTCCTGCAGACAATTGTCAAGGCAGAAGGAAAATTCATTAAGAAATGCCAAGATATGGTAATGGCTGAGGTGAGAGCTGCACAGATTTGCAAGGTCTGAACAGAACTTTTCACATACCATTTGGTAAAAGTGACAAATTGATCCTCTCACTTCTGGGAGTGCCAAGAAACTGACAGTTAGCTTTTACAATGCAAAAAGAGCATATAGCTACCAGAAAGTACAGGCTTTTCTGTGACCGAAAGCTCTCTGTGCTCATCGCCTATAGGTATACAGAAGGATTGGTTATTAATGATACTTGCAAGTTATTTTCCAGACTTCCACAGAGCAGAGTTATGGTGGGCTTAAGGTGAAGGAAGGGTGCCTTTCTCTAGCAAAATTGGCTAGATGAGAAACAGTTTAATTCCAAGAGCACTGACGCAGAGGGAAAATTTTACCATGATAGCAGAGTATCTTGATGGGAATTTCTTCTCATCCTCAACAGTTGGATATATGAGTCTTGATAAGTGCTGAAGGAGGAAAAGATTGAGTGTCTTCAGAAGTCTGGGTGTGTAGGTTACTGGGGAAATAGATATATCAGGATAGGAGGGAGAGGTGAGAAAAGGGTAAATAAGTCCCTTTAATCCCCTTCAGA